>NC_140579.1:294427457-295027457 GCF_964204655.1 Triturus cristatus
GGTTGTACGAAAACGCAGCACCTGATGCAACGACACTTCTGGTGGGAACACATGAACCAGGACATCCGTCTTTGGATACAGCAGTGCGCGGTATGCGCTCGAGCGAAAGGAGATCACTCGAAGGCTAAGGGCAAGCTGGTTCCTTTGCCGACTCCTGCGGGGCCCTGGCAAACCATAAGCATGGACTTTGTGGTGGGCCTACCGCTGGATCAGGGATATGATGCGATTATGGTGGTGGTGGATAGTCTCACCAAAATGGGACATTTCGTCCCGTGCAGGAATCTACCCTCAGCCAGCCAAACAGCCCAGTTGTTGTTGTCTCACGTGGTGCGATTGCATGGATTTCCAGGAGTCATAATCTCGGACAGGGGCCCGCAGTTTGTTGCCAGGTTCTGGAGAACATGGTGTAAGGCCCTACAAGTGGAAGCGGCCACGTCCACAGGGTTCCATCCCCAGACGGATGGCCAGACCGAACGTCTGAATCAGACGCTGAAGACGTATCTCCGGTGCTATGCTACAGAGGCGAGTACGTCGTGGGTGTCGCTTCTCTGGTTAGCAGAACTCGCCTACAACAACGCGTGGCACAGCTCCACCAAGGAGTCCCCCTTTCGGGCTAACTATGGATATCATGCCAAGGTGCTCCCTTTATCCTTCCCCGCGGAGGTGCGCGATCAACCTGCCATTTCTGCTCATCTACAGGAGTTGAGTAGGCTGCACGGCCGCTTGAAACTCAACCTGGATCGGGCCAAGCGGTTGTACAAGGCGTGGGCGGACCGACATCGGCAGGATGGACCCCGGTATCAACCGGGCGACAGAGTGTGGTTATCCACGAAACACCTCCGGTTCAAGCTGCGCAGCATCTTCCATCCTCGTTTCATAGGTCCGTATCTGGTGGTGCGTCGCGTGGGTGCCGTGGCGTACAGATTGGCGTTACCTGCCTCTTTGCGCATCCACCCGGTGTTCCACTGCAGTCTGCTAAAGCCGGCGCTGGGGGCTCGGAGGGTGGCCGCCCCGCCGGTGTTCAGAGATGGTCATTTGGAATATGAAGTACGTAAGGTGTTGGATTCCAGGTTCCGGAGGGGTCGTCTGTGGTACCTCATAGCCTGGAAGGGGTACACCGCTGAGGAGGACTCCTGGGTTCCGTCTTCGAATGTGCACGCCCCGACCGCGGTGCAGTTGTTTCACGCCCGTTTCCCGGAAAAGCCTGATTCTAGGAGGCGCGCGGGAGGGGAGCATACTGTCAGGTGCTGATCCAGTGCGCCTACCGAAACTGTAACCAGACCACAACTTCCAGAAAGCTTGGCGGTAGAGGGCGTGTCCTCCGCTATTTAGTACGGGAGAGGAGGACCAATCGGAGCGCGTAATCCTGTTCACTTGAATTCCGTTCGGTGGGTTCCGAACGAAACGAAGAACTGCTGAAGCTCGCCAGCGCGGGACGCTAGAGTAAGCGTTGCCGCGTTATTCTGAACCCAGGATTTGCCAAAGGTGAAGGACCACTCGCGGGACGCTGATGCCAAGCGTTGCCGCGTTACTTCGAAACCTAGGATTTGCCAAAAGGTGAAGGAGCACTCTTTATTCGCGGGACGCTGAAGCCAAGCGTTACCGCGTTACTTCGAATCCCGGATTTGCCAAAGGTGAAGGACCACTCGCGGGACGCTGACGCAAGCGCCGCCGCGTTCCAGGAGTTCGGGACTGATATCTAAGCCTCGGACCAAAAGAGGCACTCGGAGCGGACGCTTCCTCCGTGGAAGCCGGAGCGGTGCCATTCCCCGCCGGAGCCGCAGCCTGCCACTAGCAAGGTAGAGTCGTTCTAAGGAGGGGCTGCATTGTGCGGGACATTTCTTGACTCCGACGAAGCCACCAGCCTGGTGTATAGGGGGTGTGCGTGACTTTAACTCTACCTCACCTAAAGGGCTAGACAAGGGTGTCAGTGAAAGACTATAGTCACTGAGTCGTTTAGTATTGAAGCACTGCAGAAATATATCGGGTGCTACCACCTCAAAGGAGCCTTAAGTCAGGGGGAACAGAACCCAGAGAGCCATAATCGACCTGGGGTGTGTGAGATGAAAGGAGGAAGCCTCTTGTTGTAACTGGTGGCGATTTCGGCAATGTTCTTGGAGTTTTGTTGTGTATGAGGTGACACATTGAGGAGACATAGTGAGACCTAATGAGAGTAGGTTGCCCAGTGTGGTTGTACTATGTATTATGATTTCCTTCTGTTACAGGTATCCCATTCCCCGCTGTTCCCTTCCTAATTCCCCATCCCTCGCCTGATTGCCCTGGTACTCTGTGTTCACATTCAGAGCCGGGGACGTCGGGAGGTGGAACTCTTGTACTTCATTCGCCCCCACAGAATCCACAGAGGATCGCGACAGTTAACATTATTTTGACGACATTACCCTTTGAACCCCTAACACAGGTTTACAAGGCCTTTAGACTGATTTTGTTTTTATCTTGCAGCGCTTTCCTCGCTGAGGAAGGTTGTGGAGTCCGTCTTTTTCTTCTAAAGTTTGTTTCTCATTTACATTTAATTCAGAAAATAACTTTCTTTTCGTTCTAATCGCCACCATATCCATTTTAGGAGGAGTTAAAATGTTATAGACTTCATTTTAGGCAGGAAATTACATTGATACAAATAAATTGACAATCAAATCCTTCTTTGATTGAGGCATATAAAGAAAGAACACATTTCAAGATGGGTCCATATTACACTGTGTCACAAAGTTTCCAACAACAGCAATAGCTTTGACATCAATGTATTATTTTTCCAGACTCTACCCAAAGTTATGTTAGACTGGGATAGTGACACACCAACATTCTTTATGTATTTGTCGAGTGCCCCTCTTTGGATCATAACCATCGGGAGAATAGTACCTGGCTGACCTATGCATAAGAAAATCGTATTTTTCTTTGGCATGCCCCAAGGCATATATCTATAGACACCTAGTTCATTGAAATCATCTGATCAGGAATTGCGGAAATTACACCATTCAGCACAGTCCAGAGGGATGAACTGTAGGATCAGTTGAACATTGGAGGCTCAACATGCCCCAAACCCGGGAAGGGATATGAAAGCAAAGGTGTAATTGAGAGAAACACTACGGGTGCATATTATCATGTCCTATCATGCAGGAATACTTAACACCAATCATATCTTAAATACACTTAATATTGCACTGAAGCCTTCAGTTTAAAGACTCAGTGAATCCTGGAACTATTTAAAGAGAGGTCCTCTTATTTAGTCTGTGGATTCACAAATATGGCTTCTAAGCTGTCATCCAAGAAGAATCTGAAAACCTGAGAAACCGCAACACCCAGCATGCTCTGTGTGTATGTTTTAGTGAACGTAGAATGTGAGCCTAGCTGCGAGCCACCAGGAAGTTGCAAATGAGAGGTTGAAACAGGGACAAAACATTTACACAATCGGGCAGGCTTCTTGCTGATTAATAGTCGACTACAACTTGCTTGCAGATAAAATGTTCGTTGAAGAGACTCGTCATGAAGATTCTTCCGGGATTGAAGGAGAGATGGAGCTCTCCCATCTGAGCCTGAATGGAGTCCAGATATTGCAGTTCTAGCAAGTCTTTTTTCTCAATGTTTTTTTGATCTTGAGACAACAACTGTTGCAGGTGATGCATGGAGCGCCTGAGATCTTGGCCTTGCGAGCTAGGTACATTACAGTGATACTCTTAACCACTTTAAAGGAGATTCATCTTAACCACTTTAAAGGAGATTCAATAGACTTTGAATATAATGCTGACAGGCACAGGGAGTAAGTGACGTTCTCTGAGCATGATAGTGTTCCAGTTGTATTTCTTTAGCTGTTCAGTCTGGCATGATACCACTCTTAGGGTGCCCTTTTGGGGGACTAAATGAGAATCTTGGATGCTGATGAGTAGTCGAATTACATCCAGAAAGATGTTGAACTAATACTTGGATGGCTGTTCCAAGGTCAGTCATGTTACAAAGTGCTTTAACACAGGAATAGCTGTTTCCAAGTTGTGTCGAATTTGCATGTGTTGTAAAGCCAAGGTTAATGTTAATGTTAATGTTAGTAGGAATTTGTAGAGCGCACGCACGCCGATTGGCTTCATGGCGTTAAGGCTCAGAGGTTCACAGAAAAGGCAGAAGCTAACTCTGTGTAAACAACCATGTTTTCAGGGATTTCCTGAATTGGAAAAGGTCAGTACAAGATCGAATTTCAAGCGGAAAGGAATTCCACAGTTTGGGGGCGAGAGTAGCTATTCTGCGACCTCCTTGACGTACCCGTTTAAAGCCCGGGATAACAAGAAGTGAGAAATGAGCGGACCTTAAATTGCGTGTAGGAGAGTGCCTGAGTATCAAGCTATTAATGAACTCAGGACTGGTGCCATGCAAAGATTTAAAAATGAGGCAACCAGTCTTAAAAGCGCAGCGCTGTAATATTGGAAGCCAATGTAGTTTCCTCAGCAGTGGGGTGGCGGTGTGCCATTTAGGTTGATGATAGATCAGTTGCGCTGCCTGGTTCTGAACCATTAGTAGGCGCTTGAACAAGTAGTGGGGCATACCCAAGTAGACAGAGTTGGAATAATCTAGGTGGGATAGGACCGTAGAGATCAAGACTTGATTCAAGGCGTCGTGGGTGAGGAAATGGTGGATTTTCCTAATTTTGCGCATTTGGAAAAAGCACTTGGACACCACAGCTCCAACCTGAGTTTTCAAGGAGAGGTCACTGTCCAGAAATACTCCTAGCGTTTTAGCTGACGTGGTTGGGGTGGGAGGAGAGCCGAGCTCTGAGGGCCAGTAATGAGTGACCCAGTGCTTATAGCTATCACCAGTAAGGACTATCTCTGTTTTACCAGGATTCAGTTTAAGATGATTCAACCAACTTTGGATATGTAACATAGTATCCTGGAATTCAGTGATAGAATTGTTGGAACTATCGACCCTAAGAATGAGCTGAAGGTCATCAGCATAGTTGAGGACCAGCACGTTCCTGTCTTTAAGAGACTGGATCAAGGATGCCATATAGATGTTAAATAGATGGGGAGAGAGAGCCGAACCCTGGGGAACTCCACAGGTGGTAGTATGTGGAGGTGATAGAAACTCACCCAGGCGAACAGCCTGTGAGCGGTCCTCCAAGAAGGAAGTGAGCCAACGAGCCGCGGTCCCCTGAACACCCGCCCTCCTTACACGGTCGACCAAAATACTATGGTCGACCGTGTCGAAGGCCGCAGAAAGATCCAGCAAGACCAGGGCCAGGGGACAGCCTCTATCAGCATTATCCCGCAAGATGTCCACAACCGTCAGGATCACAGCTTCGGTGGAATGGGCGGGTCGAAAGCCAGCCTGGTGAGGGTCCAAGTATTTTGAAGACTCTAAAAAGTTAGACATTTTGCTATGTGGCCCTCTAGGATTTTGGCCAAAAAGGGTAGCAAGGAGATCGGACGGTAGTTGATAAGGAGCGCAGGGTCAGCTCCCAGCTTTTTCAGGAGAGGGACCACTATTGCTCTTTTAAAAGCCAAGGGGACTGTGCCAGATGAAATGGATTCATTCAGTAATGCAAGTGCAGCACCAGAATGAATTGAAAGGCACTCTTTCAGAATGCGAGGGGGTCAGCAGTCAGAGGGAGCGCCTGATTTAATTTCCACTAATAGATCTTGAAAGATCTTATCGCTAATGATAGGGAAGCAGCTAAGAGTTCTGGTATTACAATGTGCCACAGGGGAACGTAAAGGAGAGAAATGTGTGGGGATACTAGCTTTTATTGAGGAAATCTTGTCAATAAAATAGTCATTTAATGAGTTGCATAGGTCTTGAGAGGGGACAGCCTTCAAAAGAGTACGCTCGGGATTAGAAAGTTCATCTATTATAGAGAATATTTCTTTAGAATTTTTATTAGATTTCAGGATACGATCAGAGAAGTAGGCTGCTTTGGCAGTCAGAATACTTTTCTTGTACTCTTTCTGAGCAGAAGTGTACCGTGATTTTTTTCCTGAAGAGTATTGCAAACGCCATTGTCTCTCCAATTGGCGCAAGGCCAATTTCTGGGCCTTAAGATCGTCCGAGAACCATCTTTGTGCCTCCGCCCGCCGTGCTAATTTGACTTTTTTTAAATGGGGCCTGTTTGTTACTGGCATCAAGTAGCCATTTGGATACCTTTGTTTCCGAGATATTAACATCATGGTCAGGGAGTGGAGCAGTATCAGCTAGTGTGTTGAGAAAGTCATCTTTATTAATGAGATTCCACCTTCTAGCAAGACCTCCTTCCGTCGCATTGATTTTCTTAAAAGATGATCGTATCAGTGTGAATTTTAACAAATAATGATCGGACCAGATGCAGGGTGAGGCAATAGGGATAGAAGTAGTCACGCCAATTAACCATATTTGATCCAAGATCCGACCCTTTGAGTGAGTCGGGGATGAAACTAACTGGGAGAGGTTTACATTTCTGAGCAAGTCAGACATTTCTGCTGATTGGGGCCCTTCATTAGGATCACCGTACCAGTAATTAAAATCACCCACAAGGAGGACTTTGGCATGCTCCGTCACCAGTTTAGTTATCTGTTCGCTAAGAGCTAACAGGAAGAAAGGCATCTGCTTAGGTGGTCTATATAATAAGACACAAACCAGAGAATCATTAGCTGATTACAATTTTATAACTATATTCTCGGTGTCAGTGAGAGGAAGGCATGTCAAGGAACAGAACCTAAAATCAGTGTGAATAACGGCAGCCACTCCCCCACCTGACTTGCCCGAGCACCGATTGGCAGAAATGATGTAGTAGTCAGGGGGAAGTGCCGCAAGTATATCTGGGGCAGAGTCAGCAGTAAGCCATGTCTCGGTCAATAGCAGAACGTCAGGTTTATCAGTAGTCTGGAGTACCAGGTTGGTACCAGTCAATGTGGAATACTAGGGACGTGACTCAAGTAGATAGTCAAGGAGTTAAACTCTGAAGCTTTGTTGGAGAGGATTCAATCTGAATGTTCAATTGCTTTCTGCCACTGGCAATGAGCAAGAGTTCTGTTGTAGTGGGATGAGCTTCAAATAACGGTCTTTTGACATCTGGGCTCAAATCATGTAGTTTTACCCTGCATTGATGCTAACTGGAAATAGTATTTTTAGTATTTTTAGTATTTAAGTTATGGGAATATATGCAGATTTCAAGGATTTCCTCTGAGTGCCTGAGAATCTGTTCAAGTAGTAGGTGAACTACTGCATAACTGTACCGTCAGTGCCTTTTCTTGAGGAAAGCGTCTGTAGTGCCTAATGGCTAGCAGTATTGATAACTGCTAGGACATCAATCAGCACATGTAGACGGGGATTGCCCTATTCTGATTTGGAACATGTTGTTGCCACCTGAACCTCAAACTTTGACTAAATAATACATTTTCCACTAATTTCTGTGATGGAAAGTTATGTAATCTGCAGGGAGCAACTTATGTCCTACCATTCCCCTAAGTCTCCCAAAAAAAGGTATTTCACTTGTGTGGCTGAGCCTAGTGCCCGTGACAGGAACAGATCAAACCAAGGTCACTTTGTGAGGACATTGATGTTAGTTTCAACCATTCCTGTCGCAAGCATTAGGCCCAGCCACACAAGTGGGGATGTATTTTAATAGGGACAAGTGGGAAAATGCTGGTTAGAAGGAATTTTATGGATTCCTTCTGATTCTGAATGTGCGATTTTAATCAAATGTTTGAGGTTTGCAGGGCACTGTGGGGAAGAAAACTTTGCGGGATCTACGAGAGGCACACCACCCCGTACTCCCCTGGATGTCTAGTTTTCACAATGTCTTGGTTTGGTAGCTTTTCCTGTGTTGCCACCAAACCCAGCCTAAAACCTGCATCTACCCCATTTGTTGATGTTGCCACATTGTGTCTTGAACCCCACCCTTTTGTGGGCGCTAGGCCCACCCACACAGGTGAGGTAATACTTTTATCAGGAGATATGTGGGAACTCTGGGTGGAAAGGAATCTGAGTTTCCCAGCAGATTCCAGTAATTTGAGAGATCCACACAAATAATCTTGGAGTCCCCTTGGTGTCTAGTTTACGAAAATATCTAGTGTTGGTACATTTTCCCTCAAAACAATGTACACCCTGGCAGAGACAGGCAGAAAATACATATATTACTGCACAACTATCTACTCCTCAAGTACACACACATTCTGGTTGGATTTGGCACGAGGGTGAGTAAAAAGTACAAAATTTAAAGTTTATTAAGAAGAGATTTCACAAAAGGGAAATTCAATTTTAATAATTGAAAGTTCAGAATGCTGAACCAATGACTCACAGCTCGCGAGCTGTTAAGCCACAATAAGGCACCAAACGCTTTACAGGCCACTCACACACCTTTTATGAGTGACACACACAAAACCATTCACACCACCAGATGCAAGCCTAGCACATTATAACACTCACATCAACAAACAGCCCCATTCAAGAGCAGCCCATGACTCAGTGGCGGCACCTAGCAGGGAATAGTGGTGAGGCAATAATAAGAGGGAGAAAAAAGAAAACTTACCTGCCACCTTGGTGATCTTCAGCTCCCAATGCACAGACTCTTATACTCCCCGTGCCCAATCCAGACAGCTGCTCTCATGCTGGTAGTACCCAGCATGAAAGAAGCGCTGGGATTGGGTCAAGCAATATGGTTATATGCTCCAGCAAAGGACTGGGAGGCTGTGTGCTGCTCTCCACGCAACAGCATAGAGATAGGTAAGTGTGCATGCCGGTTTGACCGTCCTAAGACATTCCAGCCAAACCGCCATGCACACTTGCAGTGCCCTGCGCCCACCAATCCTCCTGCTGCTGTCAGGCACCTCCCTCAAGACTCTGCTCCTGTTCTGTATTGTAAAATAAAATGATAATAAAGCAGTTTTATTAATTGCTTTATTATCATTTTATCAGGTTTTATCTGCCAGCTCGAGCACTGGGGCAAGGCTCCTCCGCCATTATGGAGGAGCCGCTGCTTCCATCACCTTCATAAGCCCACACGTCTGAAACAGCAATCGCAGTGCATAGCAGCTGATGGAGTCTATAGACTGGCAATGTGTAATGTAGTGACCCACAGCACATCACTACACACACATATCACCAGCCAAGTACCAGTCCACACACACCACCAGCCAAGTGCCAGTTCACACACACCGCCAGCAAGCGCCAGTCCATACACAACGCCAACCTAGCGCCAGTCCACACACATCACAATCATATTCTTATTTTTTTAACAAGAAAAGAAAACAAAATCCAATTTGAAGGAGATGAAAAATAAACTATGGCTACAAACAGAACAGGTCTTACTAAGTACATCAAACTACTGCCAACCGTGAAACTGAACAAAAATATTAAACCATGCAGACCAGTCAGTGCACTTTTACTCTCCGGGTTTCTCCCAATACTTTTTTTTTTTAAAGCTTATTTTTATTGGCATTTTGCAGATATCATTTCAAGGCACAAACAGGCATATTTTTGTACAGCATCATCTGGCATAACATCATGGATCCTGAAACTGCATCTTCTTAAGTACACTGCAAATAATTGTTAGCATACATGTGGCCTTATTGCACATCAATAAGTGGTCTAATAAAAACATCCGGACCCTAGTGTACAATTATACATGCTGTTACTCGTTATGTATTTCGTTCACGTTTTCCACATGGGCGGCCAACGGCCTCACATAAGGGTAGGACGATACAATCCAAAATTACTTTTAGAAACTTCCAATTATAAACTTAAAACTTTCCAGAAGAGTGTTAAAGCTTAGGATCGAACTGTACATATCTGGGGGGGAGGTCAGAGCCCTGCAAATTCACAGAGGAAAAGGAGACCAAAGGTAAAAGTTCTCCCCCTTCAGTGTCCACCACACAGTGTAAATTTGGGAACATCAACATGGTCCAAAACCACCCCTGCAGGAACTGGATAGGGCTATTATGCTTCATTGTCATCACTTGGGTCTTCACGTTCCTCTCCTCGTCGCTAGTTTGTGTCAGTTGTTCCCATAGCACCATCAACTCTTTCCATTGATCAGCTATGGGGCAATTCCACATTACTATCGCTTATCAGCTCAGTGCACTACCCTCTGCACCCGCTCAATTAATTACATCTCGATTCCAACTGTCCATCTTGGGTCCCATGCAGATTTCCACTCTGGCGCTATTCTGTGTTTGGCAAGACCCAGGGCTAAATCAATCAGCCTATTTCCAACTTTTCGTTTGTGTGGACGGGTAAAGAGCCCCAGCAGATACACCCGTGCCGTAGGGGCCAGTTCCCTACCCAGCACCTCCTTAATTTTAGAAATGATTGCTTCCCAGAAGGGACGTAATTGTTGGCATTCCCATGTCCTGTGTAAAAATTCTGCGTTCAGTTGGGCACATCTCAGACATTTCCGTATGCCCTCCGCCCCATATGAGATGTTAAGGCGGTGAGGCGTCACATATGTCATATGTATGACGTTAAATTGTATATATTTTAGACGTGTTATGAGAGATCTTGGGGGACTGCAGGACCTTATCCCACTCAGCATCTGTAAGCTCCCCTCCCACTATCCTTTTCCATCTCCCTCGCAAGTCGCATTGGGGGTCCAGGGACGCCGCAAGTAGAGTGGCATAAAGCCTCTTTACCTGGTGCCCAGCCGTGCCTAAGGTTATCAGTGCGTGCAAGATTGGGTGTGTCTCGGGCTCCTCCCTCCCCTCACCCCATAGGTGTTTGAAAGTATGGACTAATGCCTCATAGTGCAGAAACTGTCCCAGGAGAGCCCACAGTTCTTCAGAGGGGATTAATGTTTTTTCCAAATAGCAGTCTCCCACATTCTCCAATCCTGCCTCCGTCCAGGGTGCCAATTGGCCTGCAGTAGATAGTGACTTCGAGATTCCATGTGGCAAACCCACGAGGGGCACCATAGGAATATATCTCAGGGATCTCTTCACTTTATTTAGAGATCTCTTCCAGGTCAATAACGCAGTGGATTGCAGCACCGAATGGCTCCGATAGGCATGTGCCCGCTTCATTTAACCCCTCCAACCACTGTGCCAACCACTGCAGTTGGGCAGCCAGCATGTAAAACTCAAAATTCTGCACTCCTAACCCTCCCTAGGCCACAGGGCGCTGCAACGTCTTTAAGGAGACTCTTGGACGCCCATGTCCCCACACCAGATCTCGCAGCAAGGAATTCAGAGGGCGAAACCAACCTGGTGTCATCAGGATTGGAAGGTTGACAAAATAATACAAACGATGAGGTAACATAACCATTTTGGATAGGGAGATCCTAGCCATGATAGGGAGTTGTAGGGTACGCCAGAATTGGACACAGGATCTAAAAGACCGCAAGGCTCTGCCTAGATTAACATCCCTCAAATTTGCTAGTGAGTGAAAGATGTGGATGCCCAGATATTTAAAAGAGTGGGGGGTCCAAAGAATGTCAGGTTGCAGGGCCTCCGGTCTGGTCAGCAGGCCCGCTACCGGGAATAAATACGTCTTGGTTTTTTTAACACAGAGGCCTGATATTTGCCCAAACCACTCCAAAATCTGCATTGCCGAGGCGGTGTCCATCACCACCTCCTCTAGGTAGATCATCAGATCATCTGCATAAAGTGAGATAGTATACACCTGCGTGCCCATTTTAAGACCCAGCCCTACTCCCCCAAATCGGGCCCTTTCTGCAAGCGGCTCTATCGCCAGGGGGAACAAAAGAGGCGAGAGAGGACACCCCTGCTGCGTGCCCCGAAATATCCTATACTGATCGGAAATTGTTTTGCCTGTTTTGACCCATGCAGTGGGTGCTGCATAAAGGAGCTGTACCCATTTAACCCAGTTGCTCCTAAGACCCATGCATAACATAACTTCAAATAGGTACTCCCAGCTAACCATATCAAATGCCTTTTCCAGGTCGATTGACAAAACTGCCACCTGCTGGTTAAACGGCACTTCCTCGTGGTATGGAATAGAGTTTACGGAGGTTGTAAGAGGTACAGCGGGAAGGAATAAATCCGTTTTGATCAGAGTAAACGAGGGATCTCATTTGTAGAAGCAACCTGCACGCCAGTACCTTGCTAATGATTTTAAAATCTAGGTTGAGCATAGAGAGATGTCTAAAAAACCCGCTCCAGCACCTGTCTCCTTGGTTTTAGGGAGTGGGACTACCAATGTGTCCCGAGTAGAGTGGGGGAGTTCGCCCCGCTCGAGCGATTCAGCGTATAGGATCTCTAGTTGTGGCGTCTTGCCCGGAGCCATGGCCCCAATGGCTGCACGGATCTCGTGCTGCGTCACCGGCCCCCCAGCTCCTTCAGTGTGTTACAGCCCACGATCTGGAGTGGCAAGGGGTCTAAGAAGTCCTTAATACATGATGGGCTAGTAGCTGCCTGGGCAGCATACAGCCTCTCATAATAACTCTGGAAGGAACTGTTGATTTCGTCCGGGGTATAAAGCAGGTCACCTGTTTCCTGTCTTAACTGGGTGATAGGTGAGCCTCGGGTCTCTGGTTTAATTAACCACACCAAAAGCGGTCCGGCTCTCCCCTCCTCCCTCTGCACCCTGTCCAGGTACTCCTTATAACTGTGGCATCTGAGGCGGCCCAGCACTTCGTGGTAGCTCACTCGCTTTTCCTGTAGCCCAAGCAATGACGTGGGATCAGCCCCCTGAACATTATCTAACTGGCGTAGTTTCCCCTCCCAAGTCTAGAATTTCTTTTTGTATTTATCGCTGTGCCGCAATCAATTGCCCCATGCAGTGGCCTCGCACCACTAGCTTGAAGGCCTTCCATTCCAGTAGGGCCAAGGAACGCCGTATGAGCATTTGTGTGGAAGAAAGACTTCATGAGAGGAGTTAAGGATGACCGATTGGGGCCATCCTCCAGTGCTAATGGATTGAGCCTCCAGGAAGGGATCGGAGGTCGTCTCCCTATAGATTGGTGAATCAACAATAGAGGACTGTGCTCAGACAGGGTACACCCCAGATATTCAGTGAATGGTATGGAGCCACTAAGCGTCGGTGTACAGAGAAAGGCGTCAAGTCTGGTGTGTACTTGGTGGATTAGGGAGAAGGGAGAAGAAAGAATATTCCCTGTCGTGTTGCCTTCTCCAAATATCCTCTAGGCCCCAGTGATGGATCCAGTCCCGTAACCCTGCTGCTGTGCGATGTGATTGCGCCCCCAGAAGTGGTGGGTGGGAACGGTCAACCATGATAACTGCGAAACAATTAAAATCTCCGCCCAGTAGTACTTGCCCGCCCATTTATATGGCCATCAAAGCTGAAAGGGAAGTCAGGTAACTGACCTGGTCCTGATTGGGAGCATATATGTTACCTAACATTATCTCTCGGCCCACCAGTCTACCCGGCAGGATTACGGACTCCAGGTCTTATCCAAATGAATACTCCCCTTGAAAAGGCTGAGAAGGTTGTTGCATAGACCTGACCCGTCCACCTTTTACTGAGTTTTCCAGATTCCTCCTTGGCTAGATGAGTCTCCTGAAGGAGTGCTATCTGTATATCCCTGTGTTTTAAGTAGGAATAAATATTGTGGCATTTGGCCATGTATCCCATCCCTCGGATATGCCAGGTTAAAAATCTTATTGCATTATCTGTATGTGTCATGTTTGCAATGTACGCCTTGATGGACACCCCTCGGACTCCTCTCCACTCTCACTCCCCCAGTCATGTTTGGCCACTCTATTCTGCGAACATCCAAAAATAAACAAACATAACAACCCCTTTGTTGAACAACTCCCTGACCCCAGGGCAGTCAGACAATGGACTGCCACCCAAACTGCATGTAGAACATCGAGCACAAATTGATGCCCAACCCTAATCAGGCAAGGGTCTCAATGGGGGGTGGTATAGACAAAAATTTAATCTAAGATGCGGAATTGCCCATGACACACCAGTCCAAGTTAGTGTAGGCCAGTTCAGGTCCCCAGCAGGCATCCAGGGCCATCCTGCCCCCCCAGGGGCCCACAAAAATCTCTGTCCCACCTCGGATTCAAATAATCTTGTCGGATGTGTTAGGAGTCACCACCGGCAAAGTCACACTGCCATTGCGAGAAAAGTCTGAGTCAATCCCCTCCGTTACCCTCGAGAAGCGAGACCCTGCCTCCAAGGAGGACTTCCTGCCCTTCACAATTGCTGTTACTGCCTGCACTGCCTCCACTCTCTCCTTTTCAGTTTGTGAGGATGTTGGTCACTTTGGGGTACCCCACCTGGATCGTCCCCTGGGTCTCTTCCCGGGCTCTCGATTCCTGGGTGCTGCTGTAATTGCATGCGCAGGTATGGGGACTCCAGTTCTATACATTTCTATCCACTCCCATGCAGACTTTGGATCCTCACAAAAGTGTTTCTTTCCATTGAGGAGTATACGTAAGCATGCAGGAAAGATCAAGAAGTACTGGAGGTCTTCTTCTCTCAACGCTTTCTTGACCTCCAGAAAAGAGGCTCATTTTCTCTGGATGTCCAGTGTGTAATCAGGAAAGATGGAAACTCTACTGTCGAGCTTTATGTAGAAGAATGTCCCTGTCTCTAAAGTGGAGAAGCCTGGCCACCCCCGGGCATGGGGGTTGGCCAGGAGCCGGCAGTCTGGCCCGCACACGATATGCTCTCTCAAGGGTATAGAAGGTCGACAAGCCCTCAGGGGTCACCACAGCTCGGAGCCATTGCTCCAGAAAGGGCACCATGTCATTGCCCTCTGCTCCTTCGGGCAGGCCTAGAACCCTAATATTGTTCCTCCTATTCCGACCTTCGGCATCCTCTGCTCTCCACTCTAGGATGCAGATTCTGTCTGCGAGGTCCCCCATCTGTGATGCTAAAGACTGTTGTGCCGGTTCAAGATCTGTTATTCTGGACTCTGTGGTTTTCACTCTCTCTGCCAATTTCTTGTGCTCCTCTCTGAGTAGGCCCAAGACCACCGACACCGTACTGATGTCCTGATGCAGGGTGGCCTTGATATCGGCAATGGCCTCCAGAATTGTTGTTAGTTGCTGATGCACTGGGTCATCCAAGTCTTTCTGCATTCTCTCTTGTGGGGTTTCCTCAAGGTCCTGGGTGGCCCCTGTTTTCTTTGCTCTGTTTGCCCATTTCGGCCCAGGGCCGTTGCCAGCAGCATTTATTTTGGGGGGAACGGCCCCCAGCAAAGACAAAAAAGTGTACGTGGAGAGGAGAGTCAGGCTGAAAGAGGTAGCATTTGAAACTGTGCTGTATTGACAGTGATATTTTAAACCACAAAATTATTTTTTCATGGTGTTGTTCCTTCTCAGCCTTAAAGCCACAACTGAACATAGTTCAAAAACATCCATACAGCAGAGATAGAAATTATCCTCATGGAACAAGTGGAAACGGAACGTTAGTGTCAAGTGCTGCACATAATAGCACATTGAGCCAGTAAACTTGGTCAAAACCTGAGTCCATTGCGGGGGACACTCCAAACTCCTTACATTTAAATTTTATCATGAGTTGTGGCATATGGAAAATCACAATCAAATTGAATAAACCACATTAGCCAAAATAAGCCCTAATTTAACTATAGTTGTATAGAGGATTTGGGAATTCTCTCCTCAAGAACAGTATGAGAAAATTGGTGGCAATTACACATTTCGAAGTACAATTGTCAGAACATTAAGATAAATGGAAACTGGGCAGCAATAACAAAACCTTCACAGGTCAGGTTTGGAGTTAGTACTTTAAGGGATCAGAGGATAAATATATGTGACAAGACCAAATAGTACATTTAATAAATGCTTGACAAGTATATTGGTTTCAAACTCATAGGTTCTGACAGAGCACTCATGAAATATGCCGGTTCATGGTGTGCCAAGCAAGTCTGGCCTACCACCTGGGTGTTTCAAGTTTACCTCCACCAAAAAACAAGGAGAAAATGGAGGGAAAAGCATGCATTTCCATATCCCGTTTACATCTCAAATGTCCAGAGCGCTGTAAGGGGTAGATGCATTTTAGAAACCGCTAATTCAAGGGGCATATTAATTGTTATAGCATTTTTCTTTGCTTCTGTTTTGACCTTACTTTCATTTTTCCATTTGCCCTTTCTGAATCTAGTACACAAAGCTCACAATCTCAAGCTGTAGAAAGCAAAGTTACATACGTTACAGACTTGTAAAGAAGAGATGTATATTTTACTGACCTGCATAATTTATAGACCCAAACGACCCCACAACAGAGCTTTTGCTTAGGTTACAGAGCCTTACATGTGAGGCCAGTACACATATCACACGAATCATACAAGCTACGGTCACAAAAAGAAGTTATGATTATCAATCTAATGTAAGTTGTAAATAAATGTGTATATAATAAAACTTACATTGAGGCACAGTATATTAAGTTTACATCTGAAATCGAGGAATGCGAAAATCAGATATTGATGCATAAAGTCTAATTTAAGCCAGAAATGTATTGTAATACATTAGCTTCACAGATGAGGATCTGTATAATACAAGTGATGCAAAGATAGACCGGAATGGCATTGGCAGAGAGAGATGTATAGCCACTGTAAGAAGAGATGAAAAATTGACAGAAGATCTGAGATATTGGGGATAACTAGTGACTGAACCTATTAACAATGAGGATTTGTCACAATGTTCAAGAGATAATGATTACAATATTATGTTTGTGTGGTGACGAGGGACCTCTTTTGGTTTGAATGCAGGCTCATCATCTTCTTCTGTGGTTGCTGTTTACAAACACTACTAATATCTTAATGATTGAAAGAACGAAGAATAGTGGTCCAAATGGGAGAAATGGGTCTCCAGTCCAGTCCTATTGCCTATTAGATTGATTTCATGTTTAGTTTGAGCTTGTTACATTATATATTAAGGAATTCACCAAGGGATACCTTTTGCGCAGCCGCAAGGTACAGGTCTGTTCCGGCACATTCATATATTCTTTAAGAACAACACCAAAAGAAAACAGTGCATGGAATGACAGCGCATAGAAAATCTTGCACAATGGGATAACTCAGTGGGGTATGTCTCCTAGTGGAGTTTCTAGAGCATCGGATCTGCGGAAAGCTCTCTTCCTTGCCAAAATAAAGACATTTACATAACAGCAGTGTGCTTCCAATATACCAATGCATGCCCGTGTATAAGTGCTCCCTGGAGCTGCACTCCCATTTACAGTGTACACTATTCATGTACAAGATTGTAGAAGTTCATTTGCCAATT
The DNA here is from genome assembly GCF_964204655.1 of Triturus cristatus. Lineage (NCBI taxonomy): Eukaryota > Metazoa > Chordata > Amphibia > Caudata > Salamandridae > Triturus > Triturus cristatus. The sequence goes on from NC_140579.1 coordinate 294,444,596, forward strand.
ATTCTGAGTTGAAATGACAGATGTATTTTATGCAGAAGAAAATAAAATTTAGAAATATCTTCACCAACAAAACATTGTATCACCCTCCTAACATGTGCCATGTACACAAGTCCCTACTAGCAATGATTTCTCCCAAACAAAAAAACAGACTCGAGTAAAAATAGGCATGCTGAAGACCAGAAAATTAATTGTGTGAGGCATGAAGCCCACAGCATTGCCAGCAGGTATGGTGACATCAACATGGGACAGGTGAGTGCTCACTGTTAGCCCAGGTCTGGGTACTGTACATTTATCAACAGTGCGGCAGGGTAGGAGGCAGCTAACGGGGGGTCTGCAAAGTGTCCCAGTAAAGAATGCTCAACCCCACATGGAATACTTTTTTTTTTAATGGTAGCTGTGGTGTTGGGGGTTCGCACATCCACTACCAGTATGGGTATATCTGTCCCAAACAAATAGAATGTCCAAACATAAGAAACTATTTAGAGGTGGTTAAAACAGTGTTGCACACCCTGCCACCATTCAGGTGCAGGGACAGATTGAACGAATACAATCCAGACACATAAATAATATTTAACACTGGAGCATACTCAAGTGCTGTTATTTGTTGACAAAGTATTATCAAAGAGGATGTCTATTCATTTGTCTATTATCAAAGAGGCAGTCCATTCTTTTGTCACTTTATTCCATTAATTTTCTTTGCTGTGGCTGTTGCTGACACTCTGAAAAACACGTCTGGCACCCAACACATATTTTGTCTATCAAGACTTTTTCGTGGCTGCAACATATGTAAAACATACAATTGTAGTGAATCTGTCCCATAATAAAACAATAACACAATATAGTCTACTCCTGTCAAAGCCAAAAAACCAAAGTAAACTCAAAAATAGATAAGACTCTGATGCAAGATCATACATAATACTAAGAATTGTGAAAGAAAAGGAACACCACAGGAACATCCGTAAACACTATACGGAAAATAAATATCCGACCTCCAATACATGCATATGTCTGTCCCATTTGAGTGCATTGCTATTGGACAGAGGTACAAGTACCAAAGGGCCAAATCCTGGATGAGGAAAAGAGACATGTGAAGATGTAAATCTCAGTATAATTTTATGATGAGTTGTATCTGAAAAAACAAGATATCTAAAGTAATACCTAAGATACACAGTCAAATTTAAATACGATAGTAGCCCTACCAACCACAATGCTTCCTCATCCCTAGTAAAATGGACAAAAGAAAACAATTTAACAAAAATGAAAATAAACTATATAAATTCATCTCCAAAAGGGAGAAATTAAAAAAAGTAATCTAAACTCCCCCTAAAGTATACAAGAGATCGTGCAGTTTAAAGTAAAGTGCTGTTCATCAATATACAAAGAATACAATCGAACAAGCCCACAATTAGGCAAGCTGTATGTTAGTAGCCTTGATAAACTAAAAAAGACAAACAAAAAATTGATTCATGGAAAAAGCAGCAAATATATAAAAGACTGAATACGGTGTCAGAAAAACTGTAAAATCCAATGTAGACTGCCCAGCAATGTAAGAAAACCAAATTAGTATAAAGCGTCTTTGGCGTGTGCAAGTACAGATTCTAAAAGAGCATCATTCTGAAAAACAAAAGTAGGACCCCAACGGGAACAGTACCAAGCTCCCCAGGTGTGCCGCCATTTGTGCCGCCATTCTGACATGGTGGAGAAAGGCAAAGAGGTGAACGGGAAAACATGGAGTGCTGTCAGGCAGTAGACAAATAAAACAATGAGTCTACCCTTTACAATGAAAAACAAAGCAAATCTGAAAAAATTGGAAACAAAATTAAGATAAAAACGGACTCAGTATGACACGTCCATGTGCATAACAATAGAAACGGGTGAAGCACGGTTCGTAAAGATAGCTGTCTTTTCCTTCCTTCTTCTACCAATGAAAACCAGAGGCATTCAAATGGACAGACATAAAAATCTATGTAGGTTAATAACTGTTCTGCTTCCATCTGTGCTGCTGCCACAGAAAAACACTACAAATTATCTACTTGTTTATGACATTTTGATAGCATTACAGGGTCATGTGTGAAACCTGAAAGTTGAAGCTCATTTGGATAGATAGATAGATAAATAAATAAAATGATCACAGGTGTCTGGAGGGTAAGCATTTTTTTGTGGAAGAACACAATGGCTGCTCAATGAAAACATGTACTCCTCCCTTCCGAACTTGTGGGTGGAGCCAAAGCCCCTCTCCTCGTGATTATCTGATAATTGTCTGGTGACAGTTGCACTGTCAAACCAGACTATAAATATACATATATAATTTTGGCAAAACATGTTAACAGGCTCATCTACAAAGCTTACTACTAGGGTTAATCAAATGTAGCTTCAGGAGAGGTATGGGGTAAGTGATAAAACCGACCATAGTCAGACTCGGAGAATCCCAATTAAATCAAAAGTGGTAGTAAACAGCCATTACTTCAAAGGTATTTAATTCCAGCTTTAACTGGCCTGGCTGTGGGCAGCAGTTACTGGGTCATGTCCTACATGGTGGTCCACACTTCAGTCCAGATGTATTGGTCGTTTCAGGTCCAGTCTCAGATGCACGCATTCTGCTGAAAGCAGGGATGGAAAGCCATGGGAGTGAGCAGCCCACTGCTAGGGTGGTGGTGGTCAGGCTCCATGAGCAGCCTGACTGCAGGCCCTTCAGTATCTTCTTTCAATCTGTTTGAGCAGACAGCTGACAGGCAGGTCCAGTAGGCCTGTGACTAGTGGACTAGAGTTGCTGCAGTAGTGTTGCATAGTGCAGAGACACTGGTCAAGGATGTTGGTAGCTGGCAGCACCAGGTTCCAAGTGCAGGTGACACCGCTGGTTCCGTGTGTGGACGACACAAACAAGCTTCTAGATCAGGTCAGGAAGCAATGGTACTTGCTACAACTGTGCAGCTTACAGCTTATATCATTAAGTGCTGCACCACTATCCTGCACTGTAGAATACTCCGCAGGAGGCATCAAAGGCACATCAGAAGCTGATGATGCCCCAGGATGACATATGTCTAGGTGGCAACAGCGGTAAACTATATATGCATGGACCACCACATTGATGTGCCAGCAAGAGCAAGGGTGGCTCTTCTGGTCATGAATGATCAAATAGTCCGCAGAGACAGACAGAGCCAGGCGTGGACAGCCACTTACCTTACCGTTTAGCCCCCACCACTCTCTCTCGTCTTTTCTTTTCCTGGTTAAAGTGTGCCCTTTGATGACATGAATTTCATACCATCATGTCATGGCATTCAGCTGAGCAAGTGAACCCAATTGTTTTGAGTGTATTTGAGAAGTCGCCTACAAACAGTGGTGGCTAGTGATCTTTGAAAGTCCTTGGAAGTAAATACTGGCCGGATATTTGACGAAGCGAGTAAACCTGGCTTCCTCTGAAAGATAAAATGATATTCTCCCTTTTAGAACATTTTGAAAATATTATGCCAACTTGTTTTTTGTATAGTACTATCTAACATAAGCTTACAAAAATACAATTGGTTCTAAAAGTGGATTACTTAAATATTTCAGCACTTTTATGGTGTGACAACCAAGGCTGACTCTCATAATGGTGGTCGGTGTTCACTAGCCTCAAAGCATTTAGACAAAATGGTGTCAAAGTGGTAACATTCTTCAAGGAGCAGCCCTCTAATAAAGTCTAGGGTGCTATATGTACTAAAGGCAGTCTGGAAATTGACTTTCACATAACCCATCATTGTCTTAGCATCTCTCATTGCTTCTCCATTTGTATTAATTCTTGACACTTTGCCAACGTGCCCTTTTTTAGAGAGATTCTTAGTCACTTCTTTTGAGTGAAAACTGCTATGAAAGTACAGAGCACAAAAAATACACAAATCTCTCAATCTAAGGCCAGAATGAAGAACCACAGGCATAAGTAGTCATTATTACACAATTATTCGTTTCATATATATATGTGTAAACGTATTTATTTTCAGCGCAAACATCAGCTTTTCAATCTAAAAGAATACATGAATTCTGCTATTTAACACAATCTTTTAATTTTAGAACAATAACATTCATTAGCCTGATAGATGAGCAGGTTTTTGAAATTTGTGCGGTAATAACAGCTTTTCAATTTTGATAAATGCTTGTTTCGTGTCTACGTATCAGTTTGCCATTTTCATCAAATCACACATACTGCTGCTGCACATGGAATAATTCTGTGTGCATCTCATGTACCCCCACTGCATGCTATGGGAAACAAAATATGCCTGAAATTATAAACATTACTTCAAGGCCAACATTAGATTACAGTTTGACAGTGAGCATATCACCTTCCACACTTACATGCAAGTTTTAATTAGGGTCCTCATCTGACAATAAAATGTTTTTGTAAAGTGCTGAGTACTACAACTCTGCCACCTCTAAGCACTGCCCACATCAGGTGGTATAGTTACTCACTCAATTGATAACGAGTTACTTTACCAACCTCAGAAGGATAGATGGCGTTGTTGACAGCCTGAGATTGCAACTCATGACTAGGAGTACTTTCGCAGCATGGCGGACGCATTTTAATAACGCTCTGTCTTCTGTCCCCGTACTCCGACACTGTTATCCTGCAAGGTTGGCACCTGGCGAAAACGGATGGTGGGTGATGCTTTGAGGACACCCCTGGGACCGTGCAGAAGCCATCACGTGGACTGGAGGACGTGTGGTCTGAGACGGCGTAAGGGGCTGCCGTGTCATAGCGGACCTGAGGGCTGCCGAGGCAGCTCTAAACATCACAGATCGGGTCTGACGTGTCTCCAGACCCGATGGGTAAAGAGCGGTGTGTCCAGCGGAGAAGCAGTGCGTGGCGGCCAGGAGGCGTACCGGCCCGATGCACTCCCTGACATCACGGTCTGCGATATTCAGGCCGAGAGACCTTCCAGCTGCGTAGGCAGCAACAAGATGGCAGATAGGTCGTGTTCGTGATCTGCTGTGTGGGGCACCTGAACAGACGCTGGATTCAGTGCACATCTCATCCCGGCAGGCAGGCAGAGTGGAGCAGTAGTTGAAGCGGCCAGCTCCGAGGGCAAGGCGAGATGTATGTAGCCCGTCCTGGCTGCAGTTGTGGTGCTGCGCACTTCCCGGCAGCCTGAAAGACGAAGTGCACAGTTTTATATCTGCTACTGCCAATAAGGAGGACTGCCCGTGGGCGGTTGATTGCCCAATATAATAAAGTGGGAGGCTGATGCACACACCTCTGGGACATGGTGTGATGGTGCTGGTGTTGCTTGGAGGAGGTCACAGCATAAGGAGGATTTCGTAGGCTTGCACTGGATTGTATGGAGGGAAAGGACCCCCACTGCTGGTCCAATTGGCTGGTGGCCTGCACTCAGGTGGCTGATGTGTATCGGGGTCATTAGAGTGGGGATTCTTGGATACCCCTACTACTGGAGCCGCGTCTGGTGGCTGGGGAGCCCTCGGAGGATGTATTACTGGTAGGAGTTCTCGTGCAGTTCACTTACCCGGAGTCACGACCACACGGCGGGGCGAGTATATATGCCTGGGCCCCGTTGATGACAGTACAACCGGAAAGGACCCCTGACACCGCTCAGGAGGAGTGGGTGGCATGAGCCAGGTATCGACACATAATTCGTTTCTCAGTGCGCCCGGACTGGCATTCAACTGGGTGACGCAGTGGAGTGACCCTGCGGGAAGCTCCAGTGGTGCGACCGACGTCTTTTTGTTGGCCACAAGATAATGGGTCGTACTAAGGGGGCCGGGTCGAGGGCCTCCTCACAGGCAGCAGGGGCATGTGATGCTGACAAACCACAACCAATGAAGGAACAAATGGCTCATGATGACCGTCAAGCCATTGAGCGTTCTAGTTCATCCATGGAATCTAAACTGGACAAAGTGGCTCTGGACCTCAACCAGCCAGTAGGAAAGGCAGCTATGTCACCGTCTGTTGTGTTTGGACGACTCCCTGCTGTTTTGGGGGTTGCCCTTATGTTTTTTTCCTCCCCCGATTAGTATTTCCCATTTCCTTTCTGTTGCAGGAGCCCTGTGGGGGCGGTATCGAAAATGTTGAAGTGCACATCAGACTGTTGCACAGCGAGTACTGGGGCGGAGGGTTTCAGGTCCATTACGGCTGGCTTTTCTTAGTTTTGCCATGGGTCACGTAATACTTACTTGGAGTGTCCAGGGCTTCCGCACGCCTTCCCGTCGATATGCAGTGTATTCCTATTTTGAAGCGTCACAATGTACAAATAGCGTTATTGCAGGAGACTCACCTGAATGTAACGGAGGTTGCCCAATTGCAGCATAGATGGAGAAATATAGCTACTGATTACTCCCTGTTTGCTAGGGGGGCCCTTATCTGGACACGCCCGGGGACACCCTTTGCAGTAGACGAGACTCGTGCAGACAAGGAGGGCAGATATGTGTTGGTGAAAGGTATACTGGATGGACGTTCTGTGAATGTGTATGCACCGCAGGTGTGGACCAGGGTCAGTTTTTTGGTCAGCTGTCTCTTGTTTTGGGAAGGTGTTGTGAGATTCCATGGTTATTGGGGGGGATTTCAACAGTGTCTTAGACGTGGGGGTTGATAGATCCTTCCCCCCCACTTAGGACCACGGCCGCTGTGACTAATTCTGTGGCACTGACTGGATGGGTGCCGGGTTGGGATCTGATTGATGTTTGGAGGCACCATCACCTGGGGGAGAGGATATATTCCTTTTTCTGTGCAACTCATAATTTACATGTCAGGCTGGACAGGTTCTTTGGGTCCCCCTGTCTTCTCCCGTATGTTTCGAAAACTGAGTATTGGGGGCGCGCACACTCCGACCACAACCCCCATTGTGTAGTGCTTGCTTGGGAGGGAGGGGTCCCAGGCGTTCCGACGTGGAGGCTGCAACCAGCCCTGTTGGAAGACCATGTGTTTCGGGAGGCGGTTGGTGAGGCTATCAAAAAGTATTTTGAACTTAACACAGGGACTGCCTCCTCTGCACAAGTGGAGTGGGAGGCTATGAAAGTCACCCTGAGGGGGAAATGCTTAGGGTTGGGCTGTGGGATGCGACAACAGGTAGCCTTGGACTTGGTTGAGGTGGAAAAACGCTTGTTGCCGTTGGAATCTAGGGTTGTGACAAATGCTGGGGGACTGGCCAATTTGAAGGCAGCGTGAAAGAAACACACTGAACTTCTTGAACAACAGCGTTGCCTTAACTTTGCAGGCCACTCTGTGTCAGTACACGCCAAAGCGGATCGCTCCAGCCTCTCCTTGCCTGGCTGATTAAACAGTAACAATCAGACAAATTACGGCTCTTCGTTCTCCAGGTGGAGAGCTTCGGTTCACGCAATTGGAAATCCAGAGGGAATTGACAACTCATTTCACGCAGCTATATAGAGGTGGTCCGCAGCACTCGGAAGATGCGACTCAGCAATTTTTAGGGCAATTCCTGTTTCCAGTCTTGTCACCTGACCATTGATTTGACCAAGATGCTCCACTAACGCTCAATGAAGTGCGAGGTGCAATGAGGACTCTGCTGTCCGGCAAGGTCCCTGGTCCTGACGGTCTCCCCCACAAATTTTATAAAGCATATGCAGACCCCCTTAGCTCCCATATGCTCCGGGTATACACGGAGGCACTTGACTCTCTTGCCCTCCCTGCCTTGATGACGGAGGCTACGTTGATTACACTCCCTAAACCAGGTAGGGACTCTACTTCTGTGGGGGCGTATCATCCCCTGGCACTCCTGAATGGGATTATACGATACTAGCAGGCATCCTGGCTAGTAGATTGGGGCCGCGGGTTCCTCAACTGGTCCTCCAGGACCAGAATGGGTTTGTACCGGCTTGCAACACATCGCTTAACATTCGGCGATTGCTAAGGGTGTTGAGCTGTACTACTGCGGACTGGCCAATGGCCGATTGTGTCGTGCTGGACTTGGAGAAGACCTTCGACACGGTGGAGTGGTCTTTCTTGTTTGCAGTGCTCCATCGTTACGGATTTGGACCCTATATATTAAGTCTTATTGGATTGTTATACGGTGCCCCTACAGTTCATTTGCGGCTAGGATCTCTTTTCTCCGAACCCATTTTGATTGGACGGGGGACTCGTCAGGAATGTCCCCTTTTCCCCCTGATCTTCGCTTTGGTAATTTAACCTTTAGCGATGGCACTACGCGCCTCAGCATCAGACTGTGAGATACCCCTTGGGGATGGCATACATGCTGTTTCGCTTTACGCAGATGACATCTTGTTGTATGTACGAGATATCCTGGCGATTCCGCAGGTCTTCCCAGCCACGTTGAAATCTTTTGCATCATTGTCTGGGATAGGGGTGCATTGGGGTAAATTTTGTCTATACCCGTTTAATCCTACTACAGTGGATCCAGGCTGGATCGTAAATGGGACGGCAGTGCAGTGGCAACCAGTGGTGTTCAGATACTTGGGTGTTCATATCTACCATAACACACAAGACCTTATGGACGGAAATATCACAAGGGCGGTTACCACAACCAAGTCCCAAATTGAATTCTGGAAGACTCTTCCCCTTTCAGTCATAGGCAAGGTGGACTTAATCAAAATGGTAATGTTACCACGTCTTCTTTATTACTTTGCTACCTTGCCGCTCCACTTGCCTGTGTGCTTTTTCCGATCTTTAGAGAAGATTGCCTGTGATTTTCTCTGGAATAACTCGCAATGCCGGGTGGCATTGACAAAGCTATATCTTCCTTGCTCAAAGGGGAGGCTGGCCCTGCCCAACTTTGAGCATTACTACTTGGTGTCTCAAATTTTGTGGGTTGCAAAATGGGTGGGAGAGCTCCATTTGTCAGACTCGGCGGAACAGGATCCCTCATACTCCCTAGACAGGATTCTTTATTTATTTCATCCCTGTAATAAACTGAATGAACCTCTTCCCTTGCTGATATCGATAGCGTGGAAATGCTTTCAGAGAGCTCTGCGTCTTACTAGAAGTATAATACCATATGCCCCTCGTATACCCATAGTGGGAATGCCGACCGGGTGGACGCTGGTTTAACCACCCTAGGAGACTTATATGATGAGGGAACACTACGCTCGTTTCTCGCTATCACGTAAGAGGATGATGTACCCCCCGGTCAATTTCCGAATCATGCCTCGTGGACGGCTGCAATGGGACATTAGTGGAGAGATGTAATGCAGGAACCCCCGACGAACCTCCTAGTACAATATGTACACGTTATGGGCACAGGATGCCACTTGGTGAAATAGTTTGCAGACTCGATCAGGGGGCATACCTTGGCAGACTTAACGCTATTTCGAATTGAAATGGGAGGAAGACCGGGGAGGCCTTACTTGGAAAAGGAATAGTCTACGGTCCTGGAAAGCCCTAAACAAGTCCCCAGAAACGCCCATTTTAAGTAAATTAAATTTTATATTTTGCATCGGGCATATCTCTCCCCGGATAAAATCAATCGGTATTTTAACAGACAAGATGAGTGCTGTCCGCACTGCAAGGTGGTAGATGCAGATATTTTACACATGCTCTGGTCATGTCCCGCTCTGCAGCTCTACTGGGAAGGGGTGCTAGAGGCGTTAAACACCTGCACCAATAGCGAAGTGCCAAGGACCTGGGAGTCGTGCATCACTGGTGTGTTTTCCAGAAATAAAAAGCATAAAGCATCCACCAGGTTTCTTGATCTGGGCATTATTGTGGCTAAGCGTGTGATTACTCGTAAGTGGAAGTCCAGGGAGTCCCCTCCAATGAAAGCCTGGTATCTCTCCATGCTGAACTGGGCGAAGGCTGAAGCAGTCTCCCTGATACAGGAAGATACACTGGGCTTGCGCACATTTCCCATCTCCAATGAATGGAATACTATGCTGTGTGCGCTGCAGGGGCTGCTAGTACTAGAGGCTCTTTTAGATGTTCCCCTTCCTGATGGCTAATGAGTGGCTTTAGTAGACCCATGTCCCGAAGGGAATGTTGATATATTGACTGTAACACCTGCTTCCTTCACTAGACAGTCTTTATTCTCAGCAGTCTGATGGTGAACTTTTAGACTAGCTGTAGAGACCCTGCTCTCTGTCATTGGGGGACCTTGATTCCCCTTCCTCCTTTTCTGTGGCTCTTGCTTTCCTTTCTTCCCCTTCTCCGATCAGTTTTTTCTCAAGTTTGGTGTTTCATATAAAAGTTTGAATATATGCACTGATCTATGTGATATGGCGGAGTGAAGCCATACGACGCATGTTTATGTAACCTGTTGCATGTTGTCTATGTTGCAGATATGGTGCACCGCAGTGCAGTCATTCAGACACTTTGATTATGGGAGGAAAATGCTATAGTTAACGAAATATATTAAAAGTTATTACCTACACTGAGTATGCTCAACGATGTATCCAAGTAGCTATATTGTTTCATTATCTGGAATTTATGACCATCTATTGGTTCTGTGTGGTGCTTTCCCTGACACTGTACTATTTTGTATTCATGTATACAAAACAAAACAGAAAACACCTTGAATAAACAGATCAAACAAAAAAAGGAGTACTTTCACAGATATCAGAGTGAGCATTTAATTCACTAAGTCACCTTTACAGCGTTTCCCCATTTTTAATAAAACTCTGTTTCTGATACACGTCAGTAATATTGTATAGTTTGCTGTGACTGAGGACTTTTTGTGAATTTTACCATTCTTATGTTTCATAAAGAAATGGGGCAAGTCTTCTTTTACATAAAGATCACGTATTTCTGTCATGAAATACGAAACTGGCAACCTTCTTAAAAACAGTATTATACTTTTGAAATGCATAAGGAATACCGCTTCATTTAACGTGGACATTGTGGCAAGACAGAAATGTGCTAACTTGTGCTGAGTTCTTTTCTTTGAGGAAAACCTTGCACTACTGTGGCAAAACTGGATCTGTGCAGCTCTATTCGACAATGAAATCTCATGATTTAGAAAGTGACAGCCTGTTACTTAGAGGCTTGTCACTTTTAGGGGGGTCACATACAAATAAAGAGGGGCCCAGCCCCTCTGGGCCCCCTGTGGCTACGGTCCTGTTCCGGCCAAAATGACATAAGCATGACCCTACTATGCAGACGTGGCTTGAGAATTTTTGTACACAGTCACCTTCCAGCACTGTGGTATACCGCAGTCACTTCCCCCACTGCCCAAGCTCATGACTCTAGTGGGTTTCGGCCCAGGTTCTACATGCGTACCCAAGTGGTCCGGCGTATCACCTTGCTTCCCGGTGTGTGGCGTTAAATCGGCAGATGAATGTCCAATTTTAGGAAGGCTCAGCTACAGACCGAGATCTTTAGCGCCCTATAGGGTATTTTAATTTCAATATCACTCGTGTGGACCCCACTGGCCGAGATGTCTACATGCTTCCTGGGGGATATGTTGCTCGTCCCGCTGGTCGTGTCTTTATTCGGACCCTATATGAGGGTCTCAGCCCATGTACAATCGACCAGTGATGTCTACAGCTATGCAGCGCTGCCCCCAGTGCCAGATCGACCCTCACAGGCTCCCCCACAGGCAGGAGACCCTCACCATGCAGACACACCCAACGAGATCCACCGCAGGCTGCAGCCAGAGCACTCCCATGGGCCTGCACCTCCTCCTTGGGATCCGTTCCACCTTCAAACCGTGAGGTAAGTGCGAGAGGGGCCCCCCTACTTTTCAACCGCTTGGCTCCTGCTGCCTGCACTTATCTACCTTGCCCCACTGCTCAGTGCAGGGTTCGCTCCTGTCCCTGGGCCAGGCCTTGGTGTACAGCCCTGACTCCTTACCGCAGACTGGGCCGTGGGGCTTCACTGTCCACTGGTTGCCTCTCACATAAGATCTCCCAGTCTTATTCCCACATCCACTGGGTTACCGGGTTTCCTGGCCGGGCTTCCAGGTCTCCTCCCAGTCCTCACAGAGGCACTCTCTGCAGCAGACACAGGCCATCACGATCACGAGAACGGGCCACATCTTGTGCACGCTCTGGGTGGATCGCTGCTCAACAAACCCTCGCAGCACCGGCCTCCCAGGCAGCGGGAGACCCCACCTCTCACACCGGGGTCCTCTACCACTGGTTCTAGCCACCGATGGGGTCACTGGGCCCCCGGCAGAGCTTCCGGGTCACCGCTCGCACCGGCAGCCAGCCTTCGCAGGGGCAATCACCGTGATGTTCCATCGTAGTAGCTTATGCAGTCAGTCCAGGCCCTCCGCGCGGGTCACAAGGGCTATGCCGCCATCTTGGATGTGATCAGCCCAAGCGGCGATTGCCCAGTTATCTATGCATCAGCACTCCTAGGCAGCAGGCGACGCAACCACTTTCTCCGAGGTGTCTCTGTCTTCCGGGGTTCTACCCAGCCGAGCGCTCTGGCCCCGTCTGCTGCCAGGAAAGCAGGATAATTGTGGGCCGGTGTGAAGCTACAGGCTCACGCGACCACCATCTTCAGCATCCAAGCCACGCCCCCCCCCCCGGGTTGCTCCCAATACTTGAGTGATATGTGGTGCGATTTCAAACATGCAAACGCACACAGCCCAGGATTAGGACACTCTGGGCAGTACATGCTCTTCTTTCACATGCCTCTTTGGACACAGACTCTACATCTCCTATGAGGAGAGATTTTTTGGATTTGGGAGGAATGTAACCAGGGAAGTGGCGATCTTTCAATCTAGCTGCATCCTCCTTCACTCAAACTCTTGGAACACTTGCCTGCTCAACCACAACAAGGCTGCCTATTGGATTGGTGGAACTGAACAAAAGTAATCTTTGAATCTGGAGAACAATCCTTGAATAAAACCAATGCATTCAAGGTTGCCAAATGAAACAAATGTACCGCCAACTTCTTATGCCAAATGTATGCCTTACGAACAGCACTTTAAGGCTCCAACCTTTGATTAGTCTATATGCCCCACCCATGTGCTTACTGTAGCCTAAAATGCACACAGGGTTGCGCACTTCAGTAACTTGACTCCAAACAGTCACAGGTGAAGAACTTTCATCATGAATGGTTGTCAGCATGTGGCTACCTCTCCAGTCTGAAAAATTTACAGCTAGAAATTCATCACTCTGCAAGGCACTGCACTGTTCCTTCTGCAGTTTTTACATACACGCTCTTTAGGTTAACCTTTATGGCTAGAACGGATTTAGCCACATGCAACTGTGTCTACTTTGAACAATTCTTTGAACAACTGCACACCTGTCTAGAAGTAATCTACATATATATATGATTACCTTTTTTTAAAAGGACTTCTACCAAGTTTCCACACAATTTTTTGATTGTCTCCAAAAGTGGATGGGGGACGGGGGGGGGTTCAATAGAAAATTCCCAGCTGTGTACACCCTAAAATTATAGACATATACAGTACTACTCTGAGACAGCACATACATTTGAATTCTATAATGTGCCCCCTGTTAGGAATGTACCACCAAAAACTCAGTCACAGCTATTTATCTCCCTGGAACATAGATCTTTGAAAAAGATCTACAAAATGATCAAGGACCGGCTGAATCTTGAAGAGACAGTCACTATCAAGGTGAACCTGTGGCAATGCTGAAGCATTATCAACAAAATGCAGCATCCAAAGCAGAAGCAAATACGATCAGGACTCATGGTTGCAGAAAGTATAGGAGTTGCCATCAAGGGACTAGTAGACCAATATGGAGACATAGACGGCTACTTTATCAATCTCATCATAAAAGTTAAACCCCAGAATGTCTTTAAGTCATCCAGATTTGTGAGAGTCCAACGGATAGCTTTAGAGTGGGGCCGAAGTCTGGCACTGTTGTTCCTCAAACACTGTTCAGCATATAAATTATTCTGTTCAACAATCTCATCCAAAAATACATAGTCTACAAACAACGGAAAGAAATTTATAGGCAAAATGTTTTCAGTATTGACTCTACACCCTGTGACACCACTAAAGGTTGGCAACACAGGCGGCACCATGTTTTGGGCAACCCAGAGTGCAGCACTTCCAATAGGAAGCCTTTCTGTCCCAGACGGCAATCGAGATTCCCCTTGCTGGACTATCAACATTTCACTGTCCTGCTCTAAAAGAGGCACTTCCTCTGCACTAATAGTAGCTTCATCATCAGATGATTCCTCTTGGACAGAAAATTAACTTCCAGAATCTTGGATTTCATCCTCTGATGCCGAGACAGTCTCAGAAGTCAGAACCATGGCCAAAGGAAGATTCAAAAAGCAAACCAATAACCTGCTGAGCAGTCAACCAGCAGTTAGTCGTAATCCTTGCTAATAGAAGTAACACAACAAATAAGTCAATAATAACCAACGCGGTGTAAAAGAAGTATTAAACAAACTCTGGAGGGGCTGTGGCCAAGATGGGATTACGTCCTCCCGGCTTTGCCGCTTCATAGCCTTGTTTTTGACCCGTCCCCGGCCCCCAAATATGCACACGGGGACCGGAATTTCAACGCGATTCCTCCGGTGCCAGTGCGGAGGTTGCTAGTGGCTGCCTTGGCGCTCCCTGCTCCGGTGCCAGGCCGGACCGCACAGACGCTAGAGCGGCAACGGCAGCGGAAGCGCTTTCGGACAGACCTGGGTGCTGCGTGCGGCGGCCCCGCGCGGAGGAGCACCTGGGTCAGTGCATTGATCGACAGCAGCCTATGGGGGTAATCACAACTCGCAACTAGGGAGCCTCCGAAGCGGCACGAGGAGGCGGTGACCACTATGCTGGAGGCATGCAGCTTGCCCGCCATTTTGTCTCCTCCTCTGCCCTGGCCGGACCCATGCTCTAGAAGTCTCTAGTCCTGGGGCCTGTGAGCACCACTACACGGCGCCCAAGAGAGCAACGGGATCCGTGGCCTGTCTGTCCCGGCGCAGGAGTCGGCGCCCAGCACGGTTGCAGACCTCCAGGTGAACTCCCCATCTGACAGCTGGATCACCGGTGAGTGGGGGCCTGCCCACAATTAGCGATCCTGCACGAGTCGGGGTCCCGATATCGCAGCAGCTGCTTAGCTGGCCTTCATTGACTTTGGGTGGAGGCCCTGCTGCCCATTGAGGTCCCCCCCGATTGAGGGCCCACTATCTCTGCAGGGGGGGTGAGCTGAACTGATGCTGGTGATGGGGGCCACGAGCCGCTAATGTGCCCTTTGAAAGACCGCGCGTCCAGTTGCACTTCTTAGCCTGTGATATCACCGGGCCCCTCACCCGACTACCAGCCCAAGTGGACCTGGGCCTCTCTGTGCGCCATTCTGCCGCGTGGTCGCTGAGGTCTCTGAAGAGGGGAGGGCCACCTGGAAAGCGCAGGGCCCAATTGAGGAGGACTTGCAGGCCTGAGCTCACTTCTGCCGAGCACCACAGATGCACATTCCCCAGGCACCAACATCCGGTGTAGCTGTCGAATCCTTGGGCCCAGTGGGGCTATTGGGTTGCATAATCTCGGACCTCCTATAGCTACCTCCTCGGGCACAACACAGCACCATGGCATCGGCCCGAGCGAAGCTTGAGAAGTCCCTCAAGGACTTGCTGCTTAAACAATCAAGTGGCCCTGACACAGCAACTGCAGCGCCCCGAGACCCGGGACAATCGGAGCAACTAGAAGGGGCAGACGGCCCGGCTCTGAGCATCAAGGGAAATTGCGACAGATTTGCTCGCTCAATGAGGCTCTTGACCTTCTGCGGTTGGACAACACTATGTCTACGGAGCGAAGGGAAGGTCCTAGATACCGGGCCACACAGAGACTCCCAAAATGGCAAACTTTTGTTAAATTGTCAGCCTCTGCGAAACCCGACCCGGAGGCGATTGTGAAGGGACGGGAGGCTGTGCTCTCCTCTCTCTCTCAGCCTCAAGATCATCCGAGTTCCCCTTGAACAGTTCAATCACTTTCGCGGGGATGGGTGTCACGGAGTAAAGCCAGGGGGGCGCCTGGGACTGTCACTTCTACCAGACCAACGGAACGCCCCTCCACAGTTCTTAGTTAACCAGGTACTTTGTTCTGCGACTTGCCGCCAAAGTCATGATCCCTTATGGTCTTTCTTTACTGACGGACTTATGTCTATTGTTCCTTTGTGGAGTTGAGTTGCCGAGGGATGTTTTATTGTTTGCAATTATTGTTGTTCCTTTTAGGGGTTTCCCGTACCAGTCCCTGCACTTCCATCTCCTGCTCATCGACCCACACTCACTTCAGCTCAACATTTGACAATTGTGAGCCTTAATGTTAGATCCTGAACCACCCTGCAAAGCGCACTGCGCTCCTTTCCTTACTGGAACATTCCGAGGGGAATATCTGTCTGTTCCAGGAGACCCATTTGCTAGCTAAGGACGCTCCCCGTATGTGCACGCGGCAATTTGCTCGTCAATACTGGTCTTCAGGAGCAACGAAGAAGAATGGGGTGGCCATCCTTCTGGGAGCAAAATTTGAAGGCAAGGTACTGTCCACTTTTTATGAGTCCAAGGGCAGGGTTCTAGCTCTCCGAATTTAATGGGGGTCCACGCTTATCACTTTGCTTAATATTTACGCACCTAACGCACACCAAGAGCCCTTTTTACGCAGGCATGTTGCAGAAGGCCTGGCCTCCCCGGATTCTGCCGTAGTGGTGTTTGGGGAGCTGAACCTGGTCATGGACAACGATTGTGACCGATCGGGTCAGCGCTACACACAGGTGGGTGCCCTCTCTCCGGAAGGTAAGCAATGGTTGGCCGATAACGGCCTTCATGATGCCTGGCGCCTTAAGCACTCGGACGTGCAAGATTACACCCATTGCTCTGCGGCTCACAAATCCTATGAACGTCTAGACATGTTCTTGGTTTCTAATGCGCTTCTCCCCAGGATCAGTGACGCCTCTATAGCCACACGCTCCCTCTCTGACCATGTACATATTTCTATTTCCATAAGGCCAGTTGGGCACGTCCCTGCTAGATGGCAGCTGCGCGTAGGTTTTTTACATTCCCATACAACTGTAGAGAGTATACGTGCCAAGCTATTAGACTACCTTCAACACAATGACACTTGGCGAGATCCCTCTAGCTACCATCTGGGAAACTCTCAAAGCGGTGATCCCCGGGGAATTTATAGCAATCTCCTCCGCTGACACCCGAAAGCGTAGGGAAGTGCGTCAGGGCCTGGAAAAGGAAGTGGCCGAACTAGAAGCGATACATAAATGCACGGGGGGCCCGAGGGTTTGGCGGTCATTAGAAAAGAAGCGTATGCTTCTTAAACCCATAGACCTTGACGGGCGGAATATGCTTTGCTCCGTCTCCGCAATAAGTTTTATTTGGGTAGTGATAGATGTGGGAGTATGTTGGCACAGAGATTGCGCGCCAGGGCAGTGGTGGGGACTATACCCTCCCTAAAACGGTTTACAGGCGAGGAGATCCACCTGGACTCCCAGATTGTGGAGGAGTTTCGACAATTCTACCAATCTCTCTCTATAGCGTGGATGCGAGTGGCCCCACTGACACAGACGAGTACCTGGAATCTAGCAACTTCATCCGCCTCCCTAAAGTGGCGGCAGAACCCCTGGAGGATCCCATTCGGATAGAGGAGGTTATCTCAGCTATCTCTCGGCTGAAGCTCGACAAATCCCCGGGCCCTGACGGCTACCCTGCCCTGTTTTATAAAACATTCTGTCACTAATTAGCTCCCCTCTTAACCCGGCTGTTCAACTCTTTTCTAGACAGTGGGGCGGTTACGGGCTCTATGTCCGAGGCGGCGATTTCTGTGATCCTTAAGCCTAATAGGGACACAGGGCTCTGTAGCTCCTACCACCCGATCTCCCTGCTTAACATAGATGTGAAGCTCTTCACGGGCATACTAGCTTCTCGGCTGAGCCCCTTAATGGCGGGCCTAATCGATCCGGATCAGGCGGGATTTTTCCCACCCGCGAGGGCGGCCACAATACCTACCTTATGCACCTCATGGACAATGTTCACCACTCCCAGGTGGGTGGCGTGTTCTTCTCCGTCGACGCCGAAAAAGCGTTTGACAGAGTATGCTGTAAATATCTCTCCGATGTTTTGCGGGGCTTCGGGTTCGGCCACCGCTTCGTCCAATGGGTGCAGTGTATTTACCATGCCCCCCGGGCATTTGTTAGTTAATGGAGTATCCTCGTCCCCTTTGAGATTGCCAGGGGCACGAGACAAGGGTGTCCACTCTCGCCCCTTTTATTCGCCCTCTAAATGGAACCCCTCGCGCAGAAAATTTGTGATCACCCGGGCGTCCATGGTCTCCGGTTCGGAGGCGATATTCACAAAATAAGCCTCTATGGGGATGATGTCATCCTTTCCCTCGTGCAGCCTCTCACCCCCCTGCCCACGATGGTCGGAGAACTCAAGTCCTTTGGACTACTCTCTGGCTTTAAGGTCAAGCTTGGCAAGTCTCAGGTGCTCAACTTGTCCTTACCCCAAGCACAGGTAGAGGTCCTCCGGCAGACCCTCCCTTTGCATTGGTCTAGCGACCCTGTGCCCTATTTGGGCCTTCTCCTGACCACCTCGCTCCCACATACGTTGGAGCTGAACTATTCAACTCTGGTGACCCAGACTCGGAGAGCGCTGGACGGGTGGACTAAACTCAATTTGTCCTGTTCAGGCTCATCGCTGTGGTAAAAATGACGGTACTGCTGTGAATACTCTACTTGTTCCAGACTCTGCCTTTAGTACCGCCACCTAAAGCCCTGCGAGCTCTGCAGCTGGCCATGAATAAATTAATCTGGGGCACAACTGTCGCCACCCAAAAATGACAGGGGGGTGAACCTGCCGCTAGTCCACAGATATTTACAGACTGCGCACCTTCGATATCTGCTAGAGTGGAACCGCCCACTTTCTGAGAAGCAGTGGACCTTCATGGACCAGGTGGTAGCTGGTGCGAACGTCTGGCGTGAAACCTGGCTCCTCGCCGCTCGCGATCGTGGGGTCTCTACTCCTCTCCAGTCACGGCAGTGACCATGAAGGTGTGGAACGCAGTGGTGCTCTTGAGAGGCCTTACAACCTTCCCCTCCCCAATGACGCCGATGGTTGAAAACCCGGATTTCCCCCCGGGATGTAAGACTGCGGTTGCCCAGCGATTGAGGGAAGTAGGCTGTAAGCGCTTGGGCTACTTGTTCAACCTCAATGGTATTATTCCTTTTGATCGGGTTCGCCAAGACCTCGGCCTTCCCCGAACGGACTAGTTCTATTAACTGCAGCTCCTGCACTGGGCTACCTCTGGGGCCTATCTACCAGATGTCTCTCGTAAGCTTACCCCTTTTGAGAAATGGATAGCGAATAAGAAAGATGATAAACATCTCATAGCGGAACTTTATGTCCTCCTTGCTCCGCACAAGACAGGGAAGTGCTCACTAGGTCAACTTCGGTGGGAGGCGAAATTGGGGCGGGCTCTTACGGATAAGGAATGGGACAACATCCATTACAGGGCCCACCACACGCATACAACACTGCTGGGACTGAATCCTTGTTCAAGGTCACATCCTATTGGTATCTTACACCCGCTCGGATCCACCAATGGGACAAGAACCACACAGAGGAGTGTTGGTGGGATTGCGGCCTGACGGGCTCCCTTGCACATCTTCTCTGGCACTGCCCGAGGCTAGAGAGATTTTGGGAGCAGGTGCTCAATGATATCGATACAGCATTTAAAACTGAAATTCCTCGCTTCCCGGCATAAACCCTGCTAGGACTCTCGAACCCACTCACTTTCTTGTTGCTGTCATTGCGAGGCAGGCAGATAGCGTTAGCAGTACTAGCGGCGCAGCACGCGATATTGGTTCATTGGGGGTACTACCACTGTTCCGGATCACACGGCTTGGCTCCATAGACTCTGGATGACTCTGGTCATGGAGCGACTTTCTCTTGTTCAAGATCAAAAGAGCAAGAGATATGCAGAACTTTGGGCTCCTTTCATAATATTACTATCGAAAGACCTCCGCGAGGACACCTGCCCCAAACTCCTGCAAGTTCTACATCTAATACCTTCAGCTCAGGAATAAGGAGTTCCCCACTGGGGTTGGCGGGAGGACCGGGGTCGGACCTGGTGGGTGGAATGCGTCGCTATATAGCTCCTGAAGTCCTTGGTACGGGTCCCCCTTTTGTCTTCCCTTTTCTTATAGGGGGTGGGTGGGAGGGTGGTGTTTTTGCTCCTTTTTTGGTGGGTTCTTGTTTCTGTATCTGCGCTGTGCTTTGCCGGTTTACGCTGTTCCTATTCCTTAGGCTTGATTGTAAACGCTGCCAGCCTCCGGGATGTCGGCATTAAAGCTGTGTATGTATATACATACTCTATGCATTGTCTTTAAGCTTCCAGACCCCTGTGGTTGTAGGCGATTGGCTGTGTAAAAGTGTTGAGATGCCTTCCAACTAAATTAATAAAAAAGATTTGTTCCATAAACAAACTCTGGCTTTATGAACCAGAAAGTAAAACTACTGGCCTATGGTACTCTGGAAGGAAAAAGACAATCAATACATAGCACGCAAAGACCTATATACTCAATAACTATACCACTCACTTGCAAGAGACAGCAAGACTGAGGATCAACTGCACCAGCACAGCAAGCACCAAAGAAGTCCCACTGGCAATATAGAATGTTAACAATACACCAGTAAAATATAAATATAAATATATATATATATTATCTACTGGCGGTTGCCAGTAGATAGTTATAGTTACAACCTAGTTTCCATAGGAAATCTCAAAATTCTATTTTGAATAACTTTGGCGCCGGTTGACGAATCCTCACGAAATTTTCAAAACTAATGAGGCGCTCCGTTCAGCTCCTACCCTGAAAGTCTCGGGGTGATTCGTCAAGCGGGCGCCGAGAAAAAGGGGGGGTCCCAAAACGCGTTTTCCCCATGCATTTTTCCATAGGACCTTTAGTCGCAGCTACAGCCCGAACGGCTGAACAGAATTACGTGGAATTTGGCAGAGAGGTAGCCATAAGGTCAAGGAAGTGCCTTTTGCAGGTCTGGTGTAAATCTGTTCAGTATTTCCTGAGAAAATAGCATTTAAAAGCATATCAATATCTATACGCGCGCACTGTGCGCGCACAGTGCGCGCACCCTGCCGTGCGCAAGCGCAATTCTGATTGGTTGTTAGATGTCGGTAAACATTCGAATCGGTCGAAACCAGGAAGTGTCGACGCCATTTTGTCTCTCGCAGTCTGAGGGGGTGAAAAACAAAGGTGGAGAACGTGAAAAGGGGGCAGAGTGGACAGTTCCTGACCCCCTAGCCTTGGTCAGGGGGTCACAGAAGGACCCTCAAGGGAGAAAAAAACAAATGTTTTTTTTTTTTTTTAAATCGCGTGGTGCGCGCACCCTGCCCACAGAGCGTGCACGGTGCGCGCACGGTGTAAAACCTGAAAAAAAAAAATTATAAAAACACAACTTAGCATTTAAAAAAACGTACAAATTCACTGAAAAAACCATAGGTTTCACACACGTTATAGTTACGAATTAGCATTTAAAAAACCTTGCAAATTCACTTAAAAAACCATAGGTTTCACACATGTTATAGTTAGCTGGACATTTCACTCGTAAAAAACCAATGAAATTCCCCCGTTATAGTTACTGCAGGCAACTATAACTCACGCGACCGCAATCCTCTGCTGATGACGTCAGATATTATATCACTGATGACATATGTGTCTTTCTGAAAAATAAATATTTGTAATATATGTATAGCTAAAGATTAATGGAAGAAGACATGGGTAAATAAGTGTCTAAATACAGTGATGTAATATCTGACGTCATCAGCAGAGGATTGCGGTCGCGTGAGTTATAGTTGCCTGCAGTAACTATAACGGGGGAATTTCATTGGTTTTTTACGAGTGAAATGTCCAGCTAACTATAACATGTGTGAAACCTATGGTTTTTTAAGTGAATTTGCAAGGTTTTTTAAATGCTAATTCGTAACTATAACGTGTGTGAAACCTATGGTTTTTTCAGTGAATTTATATATATATATACATATATATATATATATATATATACACATATACACTTTAGACAAAAAGATTAAAAAATGAATTGCTTCAACCACAACTCCACAAACTACAGATCTGCCAAAAACTGCACCCCCAAATAGGATTCAAGGATTCACCACCAAGACAAAGAAAACGATTGGCTGTACAATTTAAAAAACACTAATAAAGAAGATAACAAATTATCAATCAAAAGACTCTGATATTCCTACCAAAGGAGGTGTGACAAAGGCAAATAAAGACACCACTAGAAGGAAGCAAACCTTACCACAGAAGCTATTCCCCACCACATGCATAACCGTATTCCCAGGTAACTCAAGTGTTTCCACCGACACTGAGGCCCAATCCGCTCAAAAAAATCAGAAAAAATAATATGGCCCCACAAGGGGGACACTCCCATACAAAATCCCTGGTGTATGGGGGGCTCCATCACTCCCCTGAGGGCAGATCGGCCTACAAAGCCCAATTTGCCTGGTAGGAGGGAGTGGGGAGAATTAAATTAAAAATATGGTGCTTAAGAGTCATCTCCTTTGTGTATAGTGGGCTTCTGCCCCTCCCCCACTTCCCCTGGGCGATCTTGCCCAAAGGTTTTTTCCCCTTGTAAACACATTTCCCTGGTGTCTAGTGTGCTTTTGCCCCCTTAACCCCCTAAGAGGGCAGATCGACTTAAAAATTGCTGATCTGCCCGTCGACTGAAAGAATGGCAAAAAATGCCCCCAAGGGGAGTGATTGCTTACCTACGGAGTTGCCCCCTTCATAACAAATTTTCCTGGTGTCTAATGGCTTCTGCCCCACCAGCGCCCCCCCCACCCCCAGAGGGCAGATCGGCTTAAAAACATCCGATCTGCCCTCCGGGGCGGTGGAGTGCAAAAAGCAAATGCCCCCCAAGGGGAGTGGTGCTTGCCCAAGAGGTCGCTCCCCTTCAAAACAACTACCCTGGTGACTAATGGCTTCGCCCCCCCAATGGCAGATTGACCAAAAAAATGGCTGATCTGCACTCGGGGTGTGGGCAGAATTCCGCCAAAAAATTATCCCCAATGGGGAGCGACTCATGCCCAAGGGGTCACTCCCCACAGTACGTTTTAAATGAATTTCCTGGCATCTAGTGGGTTTCGCTACCTATCCTCTCCCCCCTCCCCCCCCAACACCCCCTCCCTGGCGGAAAAAAAAAAGGGCAAACTAGTTGCCGAAACTTAGATCAATATGCCCCCAAAAGGGGAACTACCCAAACAAAGAAATACGTTTTTCCTGTCCTGCTGTGTCTGTCTTCCTTAAACCCACCCTTTCCGGAGAAGGACTTACCTTCTCTGCGCATGCTGATATCATCAGATCGGTGTGGGTCGAGGGTGGCAGCGGAAGTGTTTCAGCTGCCATCCCCAATGGGGAAATGTTGATGAGAGCTAATGAGGGATTCTCCAGGGCTCCCGACACTGGTCAGTGCCAGGACGCTTTGGAGTCGTCCCCATCACAGGCCCACAGTGGTTGAGGATGGCTCCAGGCCAAATTGAACAACAAAGGGAGTTAATATTGGAGACTGCGTGTATAGGTGTATGGACTTGGAAGGCAGACAAACTGTTTGAATAATATTGGTAGCAAATGTGTGCTTGATCATTATGTTTTCAGTTTAGAAATTCTATGTTTTTTACACTATTGGAACTAACAAGACAGGAGAAAAATACTCCAGTTCTCTAGTGCACACAATGTAATCGCAGCTGCAAGGAAAGATGACCTTGTAGTTATCAGTCTTTGTAGCAAATGAGGAAAAGGAATATTAGATTCTGTATGGCTCTACAAAGGGGCATTGTTTGCACATTTATGTAGCTAAGCAGAAGCCAGGCACGGTGATCCTTGGCCCATCCAATACAACATCATCAGTAATAAAAGTATGTAAAGAAGTGGTGTGGGGGTTAGACACATGGACTAGTTGCTATGGGGAGATGCGAAAGACCTGAATTCTGACTGTTGCCTTGACAGCACTATAAGGTATTCGAGGAAACTATATATGGCTTGGCATAGAAAAAGCTCAGTGAATTAATACAGTCAAATTGTTTGGATTAATGAAACCATTATAAACACATTGGTTAGGAGACAGAAATCTGGTTAGGGATTTCTGATGAAATATGATTAGAGCCTTTTTATTATTCACCATCATTTGAATATTATCTGCTGAGTATAATATAATAATCATTATTATTTTGATACTGTGTACATAGACAAATACTGAATAATAAATCATCATATAAAATGGGAACTGCTAATCATAGCGTGTGAGTACTGATATGGTGTATAAGAGAGGTGTCTACTTTATCACCTGAAAATTAGCAATTGACACGGTTGTTTGATCCCGCTTAAAAAACAGAACATGCTAAAGGAGACATGAGGGACAGCGATCCGTACTCCTCTCCGAAAAGGGTAGGTTTTCTTTTGGTGATAAGATCTCCTTGGTGTGACCACAGTATTAGTGGCCTTTAGTATGGGCCTGAATATGTTGCTGATGATTTTCACTATGGACCCTAGTATAAAATCACATTCACATGATGAGATCTTAATGGAATCAAAGAGTTTTGTGAAGCCTTCAACGGAGTAAAGAAGTATTCCTGAAGAAGTGCCAGAGTGGCAACAGATCGTTTTTATGGTGTCATCTTTTGTTTTCATTTTTTTGTCAATTGTCTCTTTGAAAGTGATGTTGAAGGCTGTTCATTTTCCTCTGGAGAGTTTAGTAGGTGGGAGTTTGGAACTAGAGGGTTATTAAACGCTTGCTGGACAATCTTTATAGACTATGATTTCTATAATTCAGTTTTTACAGCTACCTCTGCATAATGTCACGTTCTACTGTAAATTGTTTTAAATAAATTGATTGCAAAACTTTTTGACAGGCGAGGCCATTTTGTTTTCATACATCTTGTGTGTCTTCAGCATGTAAAGAAGGTCTATTAAGAGTTGGCAATTTCAAATTGATGAAAATAAAATGTCAGGGCGCTGTAAAACCTATCCAATGATTGTCATTATTGCTCTCTTTCAGGAAACATGACGCTGATACTAGCAATACTCGTTATAAAGTGGTTGACGCTCTATGGCAGGAGCTGATTCCACCTGAATGGAAGCCACTTGTGTTTTACATTTCTTTTGAAAATAACATTTTACCTATGGAGCCATAAAATAACCCTGAGACTCTTCTGTGATAGAGGAGATTATCTACGTTACCTTGATTCTGAAAGAAGCTTAATTTGAAGAGAAAACTATTTTTAAACTGCAAATGCTAAATTCCGTTGTCGAACCACACGTCGTTTACAATCCTTCCAATATCTCCTGCTTTTTTCTGATAATCAAATTGAGTGAAGAATCTTTTTAATTGTGTTGCCTCAGGGCTCGGATACATCGCATGGGTGCTCTTTAAAAGCCCTCCAAGCTGAAGTGCCATTGTTTGAAAAATTGTGTCTGGTTACGACAAAGGAACTCCGGTGTCTAAAAACAGGGCATTAAGTGCATTCTTCATTTGAGGTGTTTTGCACTTTAAGAGACTCATTGTATTTTAATAAGAAAAGGTTGTACAGTCGTATTTAATTGTTGCTACTTTAACTAGAGTAAAATCACACTGGAAGCATCCGTCTTTTCCTCTCCCTAACCTACCTCATTGTTGTAGAAGAGAAATGAGACCTGGTTCATATCTGGATGGTCCTCAACTTAAGTTTATCTGCTTCGTAATCTCATTGATCTTCCTTTGCTCAAAATGCACCCAGAAAGACTCAGTTGGTTGAATGTTTAATACATGTATGTCTTCCCATTGCTATCGACTGACCAACGTCTTTTACTACCTGTGCATTCCTTAGTACTGTCAAGACTTTATCATATTGTAGAAGAGTGTGTTCTTTGGTGGCGCTAGACGGACGGAAATAGACCTGGGCAGCCATATTCGAAATTACTCTGAACAGGCTCCCATCCATGATTCACTTCATTTTAATTTCACCTTATCTTTATTGTGCCTTTTGTCTCACAATCTGTGTGAAGCCTACCAAATGTACTGGAAGGTGAACTTGAAATAAGGGAAGTAATCCCGATATTGTTTAAAATTACTTTTGCAGTTATAAAGAAGAGCAAATAAAAATTAAACATTATTGAACAAAAAAGTAGCATCAATGATTGTCCCTTAACCAAATATACCCCTGAACTACCTTATTTCTCTACCCCTCAACTGATGTAGTTAGAGCCTCTACAACAAAACGTTTATTTTCTCAATGAAAACAGGGTCTCCCCACCCAACCTTTGGTATCAACTTCAGTGTTGTTAGTCCTCTTGACTTGCTGTGCACAATTGCTACTTCGTAAAGCCCTCCTAACCACTGTGTGAAACCTGCAGCTCCTTAAATCACAATAACTGCCTTCGTTTATTAATGCTCATGGACCCTAGGATATGCCTCCATCTGTACAGACATAACACTTTCTATGAAGAGAAACCTCTATTTTACTCATGCCTATCCAAGACAGCTATATAGCCAAACTGAAAATAAATGTATCTTAAAACAACCTCACTGCTTAAGTCTGTTTTGAATTCTTCCATTTAGAAAGCAATAACAAAAAAGGCAGATGTAAGAGGTCTTCTAATAAAAGAATTGGACTGTGCTACTTTATCACTCTGCAGCTAGGCTGCTTTAGTTATCCCTCAGTTGCTGAAATCCTGTGTGGACTGCTGATCTGACCATGAACAACAGGCACCTCTTTCTTTGGGGTTGTGGTGGAGAAAGTAGCAAGAAATATCAGTCGATTACAGGTATGTTTTTACATTGTGGTACTTTGCAATGCTAACATTACCACTCATACATTCACTATACATTGTTATTCTATGTATGTAACCTCCACCATGGATGTCCTTAAAATGCGATTTGATTGGAAAGCGATTTTTTTTTATAACTACATGAGGTAAAAATTCTTATATTATATTTGAAACAAAAATTCCAAAGCTAACATTCAATTGAAATTAATTGTTACTATGTGAAAGAAATTTAGTTACTGGTTGGGGAGGGTGAACGCCTTCTCAAGCAGCAACCACAATTCCTCTCCTGGTGAAGTCACAATCAAACCCATGTACTCAACCATCTGGTAGCTTGACAGAGCAGTCAGGCTTAACTCTGAGGCAATGTGTAAAATATTTGTGCAACACTTCAAACAGTAACACAATGAAAACACACCACAAAAGAAGCCCACAGTTAGAAAAATAGTCTTTTTTAATAAGTAAAACAAAATCAAAACTACCAAAATCCTGTCAGTAGAACCGGAGATATTCAATTTGAAAGATTTGAGTAAAAAGTGCCAAAAGGTGTAAAGTGCCAACTGTGGATATCTGTTCATGCCAGACCAAGACAAAGTCACAAGTTCAGGTCGACTGCGATTGAGTGCCGGACGGCTATAGGGAACCAGTAAGGCCCGCTGAACAAAGTACTTTAAATCAAAGATGCATCTCGCAGCTGAAGCGATGTGTCAGTTCTGAGATGTGGCTAGGCTCAAGTTCAGGTCGACTGCGATTGAGTGCCGGACGGCTATAGGGAACCAGTAAGGCCCGCTGAACAAAGTACTTAAATCAAAGATCAGTTGTAGGAGAGTAGGGTCTGCTATCCTATGGTCACCCCAAATTTTTGCTTTTTGCTTCACTGGTTTTTGACATATTGAGGCTGTGGGCCTGCCAATCAGACCCCCAGCCTGCTGTTCTCTCTACTAAATTTACACTATGCACCCTAGGTGCATAACCAATTGGAAGTGGATCACCCTGTCAGCCCCTGTACCAGTGTACACTAGGTACCCAGGGCATTGGTGTACCCAAGGCCTGCCAGGGGCTGAAGCATGTATTATGCCACCCCAGGCTTGGCCTAACAATTTGACACAACTGGCTGATCACTCAGCTGGGGTAAGTTGGTGTAATCACCTCTTACTAAGGTGTAGTATACCTATACCTAACCTTAAATGGGACACCTGGTAACCTATAAGTCACTCCTATGGCAGGCCTTAACAATCCTGAAGGCAGAGTGCTTGGTTCCATGTGAGATGGTGCTCTGGCATGAGCTGAGCCTGTCTGCAGTGGTCGGAACAACTTCCTTCTACTGTTTCCAGATATCGTCATACCATATACTCTTAAGTGCATTCTGAACCTCGCGGTTAAATGCTAACTTTGGTTTGGCTTTATCAAAACATGTCGAGTAAGGTGTCATACGAATTGGAATACTAACCCCTCGCCAATTCTGGCGACGGGGTTAGCATTCCACCCTTCTAGAGGGAAACGACATGTACAGTACCTAAAACCCGGGTAAAATCAGACATAGCCTCAGCTCCACAAAATGGATGCTGCCACCACAGACACAAGTCTGCCCTCCTGCTGCTGGGAGTCCTTCCAGCTTGGGAGGTGTGGACAAAGGGTTTCCTGCCAGGGGAGGTGCATGCACCACCCCAGACAGGATTTTGTGTATTGGTCAGGTAGGGCTTGAAATAAACCATGCCTGTGGCTCACAAGGAGCCTCGGTGCATATGCCAGTTCAAACCGGTCCTGGGGCACACCAGTCCCGGGCCTGGGGCGAGCTGGACAAAGGATTGGGGGTGTAACCACCCCCCTTCCTGGTCCCACCCATAGGGAGGGACCTAGCAGGTAGTCCGGCCCCTAGAATCCGCTTAAAGGTAGGAGCTGTGTCCTAAGACTTCAGACATCCTGGAATCAACTTGAAACTAAGAAGAAGACGGGAACTTCGACATTCTGCTGCACAGAAGACTGAAGGAAATCTCCCCTGTGGTCAGGGAGTGACCACCTTGCTAACGCAAGCACCATCCAGCGAATCAACGTCTGCTTTGCCGCCGCCTCCCGCCGGAGCCCGAGCCCAGAGACTGACAAGACCTGGACCTCCAGACCTCTCACCGCCCGATCCACAGTCCCTGAAAAGAGGAGACCCGTGGAGGCACCGAGACACGTGGAGCCAGCCATCTTGAAACGACCACGACAAGCTGACAAGTGCAACAACCGAGGCTCCCTCCAAGTTGTGCTTTGGGATCTGAGAAGCCCAACACCCGAGCAGCATCTGTACCAAAGGTGAGCCCTCCAGCATCTCCACGATCTGCGTGGGGCCCTTCTGCATTTTGCCACTTGACGCGCCTAACCGGTTGCTGGCCCGCTGGCTAGTAGCCATCTTGGCGACGAACTTTCCAAAATACACCACTGGTCTGGTTGCTCCAGACTGGCCCTTGCTCCCCTCCAAAGGAGCAGTTCTTCTGACCTTGCTGGTCAGAACCATCAGCTTATTTCCTCTCCTACAACAATTGCTTTTTCCAAGGCTTGTTTGCTTCGATCAAGTCGCCGACACCGCCGACAGCGAGAGCCTGCGTGGGACAGCTCGTGAACCGACTCCTGGACGTCGTTGACCTCCAGGGACCACGTGGCTGCAGAGACAAGCTACACCTTTCTTCCTGTTTGCACCCGACATTGCCTGGTACCCACCTGGTGCCACGCTGGTCACTGGCTAGTGACTGTGAACACTGTCCCCTCTGCTTACAGGTCTTCAACATCTCCGATCCACTCTTGGATCCACTGCATCTCTCCCGGACTGACCGCCTGCAGCATCTTTGTCTTCAAGCTCCACGGAACAGATAGAAGAAACCCGACGCACTTCGAGGCCTATGCACCCGCTTCCTGTGAGTGAGGTAAAGCTGGCACACCTGTGCCCAAGTGTAGTATTACATCTCTAGTGCCTGTGTTCCAAATCTTGAGTTCCTAGTCCATCCGGAAGATCCTCTTTGCAGTAACTTTGTACTTTTTACGCACCCATTGAAACCTATGGGAGCACGCGTGTGACTATTTGCTCTGCACACGCCACCCGTGGACCTCCTGGTCACTAACTGAAGTTAGCTCCTTGTAGGCCCAGCGATTCTAGAGGCCCTAGGCCTTTTCCCTTTTCTGTTCGTGGTACTTATACCACTATTTTAGTATATGGTTCGAGTGGCCACCAGGGCCTATCCATATAAAGTGCAACTTCTGTGTATTCTACTGTAATCTTGTTTGACGATTTGTGCTCCTGTGCTCATAAAGAGACTAGGGGTTACTTTGAGAAATAAATACATATATATTTTGAATATATATCTGTGTGGTGTCCTTTCATTGGTATAAAAGGGGGTTGCATTTGGTAAAACAGCTGGCTTAACACGCTTCACGAGTTTAGCCTCAAAGACTGCTTAGCCTACGCTACCACTAGGGCAGCTAGTCCGAAAAGGTTGACTTACAACCACACCATAAGGGTTGCTTGGCATGGTACAAGGTGATCACTTTAACTAGTGAGCATCATATACCAGGCCAACTTCTCACATTGGTGAGCAGCGGTTGGATTTGAGCTTGCTGTGTTTTACCATTGTAATCTCTTGGTTACCAATTGAAAGATCACATAGGTACCTGTAGGTACATATAAAACAAGATTAGATATACATAAGTTCTACTGAACTTAGTTGTTGTAGAGCAAAGGGAGTAGCACACCCTGACTACAACTACTAGATAGGTTTAGTAGGTAAACCCAAGTGTAGGTAGATTGCAACACATCCACCCACACTTAAGAGCAATGGCTGGGGCAGAGGGGTCCACTGTACCCATCTCTGTTGAGAGTGACCCCCAGAGGGCACCATCCATCTTTGCTACCCTTAATCAGAATGAGCTCAGGCATTTGGCAACTCTTAGAGGCCTTAAACAGCCCAAGAACCCTACCTCTGCTGAGCTCAGAGAACTCTTGCAAAATGATGAGAATCAGAGAGAGCTCAAGAAAGCTTCCCAGTTAGCCCCCTTAGGGACAATAACAGGAGGCCCCCCTTCTGAAGATGCTACAGAGGTACCCAGTTCCAATAGTCACCCCTTAGATGGCAATAATACCACAGAGGATGAGAGTGATAAAGGTGCTGATACAGAAAGTAGTGACGATGAAGGGAGAACTAGCCCAGTGCCAAGTGTTATACTTGGCCCAGCTAAACTAAGGCTATTGGGGACTGACAGTGGGTTTACCCCATTGGATCTCCCCAGTGGACTTAACACAGGGCTTGGGAGGCAAAGGAATCGCTCAGGTGACTCCAATGCTTCCCATGGCTCTAGAGGCTCTCAAGGTCACTCCAGGAAAAGGATGACCACCCCTCAGAGGAGGGAACATGAGGCCAGAATGCAGGAAGCCCAGCTGAGGATCAGGAAACAGGAGCTAGAAGTAGCCCTGATGGAAGAAAAACTTAACAAGGCTAGGCAACCTAGAGAGAGTGGGTCTATACCCACTGGTGGCAGCATTGTCCCTAAGGACAAAGATGGGGTCTTTGATAATAGGAACCTGTCTAAGGTTGTGCCCCCCTACAAAAGTGGGGATGACATCCACAAATGGATAACTGCTCTTGAGAGAGCCTGCAAAGTACAGCAGGTTCCTGAAGACCAGTGGGCAGCAATCCTCTGGCTCTCCTTTGAAGGAAGAGGCAGAGACAGACTCCTCACTGTTAGAGAAGAGGATGTCAGAAATTACAGAGTCCTGAAGAGTGTTCTGGTTGATGGGTTAGGCTTAACCACTGAACAGTACAGGTTAATGTTCAGAGACACCCAAAAGACACAGACTCAGGACTGGTCTGAATATGTTGAATGTGCCACTAAGGCTTTGGAGGGTTGGTTGCTGGGAAGTAAGGTATCTGATTTTACAGGATTGTATAATTTGATGATGAGAGAACAGATTTTAAATAACTGTCAAAACCAGCAACTGCATCAACACTTGGTTGACTCTGATCTGACCTCTCCCCAAGAATTGGGAAAGAAGGCAGACAAATGGGTCAGAACCAGGGTTAAGCAAAATAACCAGAACCAGGGCCAAGGGGGTGATCAGAAGAAAACAGACCAAAAGGGTGGAGATCAGAAATCTAAAGACCAGAAGTCTTCAACAGGGCCCCAAACTACTGCTAAGGAGGGTGGGTCCCAACAACAATCCAAGGGAAAGAAGAAAGAAGGTCAAAAGAAACCCTGGTGCAATCATTGCAAGAATACAACTCACTGGACTAGTGATTGTAAGAAGGGTGGAGCCCCCAACACTGTTGCCCCTAAGGCACCTGCTCCCAGTACTACTGTTAGCAGTGTTGGTCCCCAGACAAAGGGTGTAGTGGGAATCACTATGGGAACTGAAGGAGATTCTGACTTAGACAGAACCCTGACACAGGCAGTCTTGATCTGTGATGGGGACATTGATTTGTCCCTGACTGTGAGCCCCAGTAACCTGGGCAAGTACAGACAGACTCCTTTAATTAATGAAAAAGTGGCTCAAGCCTACAGGGACACATGTGCCAGTGTCACTATGGTGACACCAGGCTTTGTGGACCCTGGACAGTACATACCAGGTGAGAACTACCTGGTGACCAATGCCAGCAATGCCACTACTTCACATAGTGTGGCAGTTGTTAACTTCTCATGGGGAGGGGTAACTGGCCTCAAAAGGGTTGTGGTTAGTGCAGACCTCCCAGTAGAATGTTTGTTGGGCAATGACCTAGAGAGTTCTCTATGGTCAGAAGTGGAGTACAGGACTCATGCAGAGATGTTAGGTATATCATCACATGCCCTTGCTGTGACCAGGTCACAGGCCAAAAAGTGCCTCACTGAACCTCAGGTCTTGGATCCTGGAACAATGGACCAAGCACCTACCAAGAAGAAGAACAGGAGGGTCAAGGCTGTGCCTTCCCCCCTGCCTCAGAGTGATGATCAGCCTTCCCAGGAAGCTGATCTAGAGGACCCTGAAGGAACTGTCCCTGAAGAGCTTGAACCTGATCAGGTTGAGTTTCTGGGGACAGGGGGACCTTCAAGGGCTGACTTGAGGCAGGCTCAGTTATCCTGTCCCTCTCTTGAACCAGGGGCGTAGCTAGAGCTTGTGGCGCCCGGGGCTATCCCTCAGATTGCCGCCCCTGGGGGGGGGGAGGGGGGGGGGAATAAGGGGAGGAGGGTGCTGGGGAAAGGACCGAGAGACACGTAGTATCGCCGCTAATAGTTACCTTGATCATGCAAGTTACATGCACATACATGACACGATCCAAGGCTACACAGTTGAATACACTGGTGACCGGCAGTACAAAGGAGAACACACAGACTGCCACACTGCAGGATTTCAGGAAGGGCCTAAAACCATGGTTATTCGATTAAAGTCATCATCAGCAGCACCGCCCCCACCCTCCAGCACCTAGATACCCTTACAGGTGATAAGTGGCGCTATGCAAATCCTGTTTGTTTGATTGATTGAGACCCGATTTCCACACATCGTTTTTGCGCTATATTAGTTTTATCTGTAAAACTGTATGTCTTTGCAAGTTAAGTGACCCCTTCAATGGAGATTGTGCTGACTGTACCTTGGGGCACATGGCCTCTGTTTATAACTTCCCTCAGCTCACTCCTTGTACTTGCCAGCCCTTATCACTGACCTACTCCTGCCCAGCAGCTTCAGCTGACACCACGTGCCGGTGGATTTGAGGGTGGACTCTCATCCAACCCTCTAGCTTACTATTTTTCTCCTTTTTGTGCATACTGTGGAAAGTTTAACATGTTGCTTTGTACAAATTGTTACCGATTTGATTATTCAAAACTCCAACCGAATAAATTTCTGTGACTTGGTATTTCCTGTATCAGGTCATTTAAATCTGCCATCATGCCCTGGGAAGCTGCAGCAAAAGAACGACTGTGCTGCGAATTACATTGCGAAAAACTCCACTCTTTGCTAATAGTGGTAAACTGCAAACAATATTAAAGAATCTGTGGGGAAGGAGGTAGTACATGCTTTGCAATACAAGGAAGAAAATGCCCTGATGTGTGACTCAAACTAGACACGGGACACCATGAGATGTCTAACAGCATAGGGTTTCCACGGTGCCAACCTGCACTCTAAACACTTCCTGGCAGGTCTCCCCTCTTCTAATGTTTTCCTTTCCCCTTCTATCCTTGTCATCTTTTTGCGAACTGTAAGCTCTTTCTTGCGCTACACCACCCCCATTCCAGTTTTTCCTGGCTCTTTTTATCTCCTTCATTCTCTTCTGTGCCGCTTTCACTGTACTGTAATACCTTTGGACCTGGGCGAAATTTAAATTATGCTGGCAAAATCTATATCATTTTGGAAATTTCGCCTTAACCTTGCTATGTAAAATTTCCAAACTTGGACCATGTCGTGTAATCGTCATAAAATTATAGCAGAGGGGTACAGGAACAATGCGAACAACCACAACATGAGCAGCTATAGTTTGCAGTAATCAGTTTTTTTTGCACTTTTTTAAAATGCAAAATACGTTGTTGCATCAAAAATTGAGGCTAGGATGCAAATATTGCACTAAATGATGGCTTTGCATTTCACGAAATGATACATAATTTTCTGGAATGTTCCTGATATTTTGCGATTTACACGAGCAAATTAGATAAATTTTGCACACCCCTAAAATAGTTTCCTTTCACCTCCTTTTCTTTATGTTTCCTTGTTCTTAGTTCGTCTCTTCCCTTTGCTACTCCGAGCTCTAATCTCCTGTCCATGCATGCAGGGAAGGATGGGACAGACCTACCGTTTCTGAACTCCCAGAATTTACTACTGTTTCGTTTATCTTTTTCTCATTCGTTCCTCCCCTCCTCCAACGCTGTTTACTGCCTCTCCCTCTCCTTGGTTTCCTTTCCCCTCTCTCTTTCGTTTCTCCTGGTACACTGTGCCTCTAGTTTCCTTTCTCAGTCTCTCCTGCATCGCGCTGCGCCCCCTCCCTGTCTACCTGCCCCCAATCTGCGGAAAATCCCCGATCCCTGCATCTCTGATTGGACACACAGAGTGAGTACAGAGGGTACGTAGTGCATTCACATTCAGAACACACAGGCCCTATCTGTACTTTATTAACTGTATCTTCCTGTACATATAAAATCCCAATAAATATTTTCTGACATTAAAGAGAACACACAGGCTCTTCTTAAGAATATCACGTAAGCAGTAGAAGGTGTTTACTTCTGCAGAAGGGACATCAGTGGTCCTCAAATTTGATAAGGGCATCTTATTTCTTTGTCGCTCTAGAAACATATATCACAATAGTGTCCAACATATAGGAAGGCTTCTAGGAGTGATAAAGTGACACTTTTTATGCAATTACAGTTAAAGCTCCCTGTTTTCCGTTTTTACTGATTTTTACAGGTAAATACAGACAGAAAACTTTTATTTTCTTGTCTGTATTTATTTCTAAATGTGGACAAAAACGGAAATTTTGTTGCTTTTTGAGTAATTCTAAATACTGTCTCCCATGACTGCCAGGCCAATAGCTGTGTGGATTGATAGGTAAGGGAGCTAAAAAAGAAAGGAATTCTAGTAAAGAAGCTTTAACAGCAGTAGATAAGTGCAAGGTTGACACTGACATTTGCATAGTTTCATTAAAGTGCATTGATTTATCTTCTGTGGGTGTTTACAGCATTGAAACCTGGAAGGCATTCAAGCATTAGTGCATATATACTGGTTAAATAAATATGGAAATATACTAATTTCAGCTTAATTTTTCAATAAAACCCACAATAAATATGGATAAATACAGATAAAATTTGCAAAAAATAAATATGGATAAATACAGGCGGAAATGTCCAAAAAATAAATACCATAAATCCGGGAGCCCTAATTACAATACACTACAAACTCCCATTCTCATTGCTTCGGTCCTCTCACACTCTTCGTGAGCTACCCCCTCCCGCACATAATAGCACAGCCAATGCCCCCCCACCGCTCTCTCACCATTACATCTGCACTTCCGTGCCCTTCCCCGAAAGTCTAGCAGTAATAGGTCCATAGAAGATTCTGTTGCTACCTGAGTCAATGCAAACTCATACCTGCCAACTCACACGGTGCCACCGCGTATGACACGATTTCCTACACGCGCGCTGACATCATGCAAGGCTGGCACAGTCTCACTTACTTGGAGGCAGCCCCCATCACTAACTGTACCCAGGACTGTACCCAGATGAAAGACTCACGAGCTGAACATGCGGGACCCTGCACCACAACAGCTGAAACAAACGCGACTATTATTAAAAGAAAAAAATGTGTCCTACCTTACAACGCGAACCAACTGAAAACTTTGGGAAAGGGAGGCCCCTGCACTTCGAGGAAATACAAGCCGAAAGTGTGTGGCAACTCTATGTATGCTACATCACCCTGGTGCCGTGGCTGCCCTGAAGGTGTCGAGGTCAGGGAGGGAGGGAGGACAATCCAGCTCCTGGGGGGAAGGTCCATTAGCAGGAAATTGACAAAAAAAACACATAACGGTGCCTGCCTCACGCTGAGTACGATGAGTGCAACATTGTCGGAGTCTGTTCACGTGACCTGATAGACTGGCGCCAGCGTTCGGGTCCCACTCTAGCAGAGGGCGCCAATTTGATACTAAATGCGCAGCTGTGATCCTCGGCGTATAGTGTCCGAGGCGGCCGCCAAAAGATGTCAGTGGCATAATAGGGAGTGGGTGTTCAGAAGAGCAAAGTGGGAGTTTTAAAAAAATTAATCGGGAGAATGGGGCCTTGAATCAGGTTACTGTCACGTGTGGGCTTTGGAAGTGTGCTGCTGCAGGATCGGGCATTTGAAACGAAAATGCACGTTTTTCTCTTACCTTTCAAAAGCATGGAGCGTAATGGCAGGCAGAGAGAGGGTGATACAAGTGTTGTGTGCACTCACTGGTTTGACAGGTTGCTGGCTAAATCTGGAACCCACGAAGGAGACGCCGATCCCGGCCGGCCGCGGCAGATTCCTTTGTTGACAGGATGTCCCGTCAGCCATGTGAGGAAAGCAGTAAAATGACACTTCCTAAGCCAGGCGGGTCCCAACCACGATCCCAGCGCCCTCCGGACGCACAGGCCAGGACCGCGGCCTCTCTGCGGTCACTACAGGGCTCAGGAGCGCAGTGCCCTAAGAAGGGCGCCCTACAGAGGCGAGGTGAAATAGGCCACCGTCGACTGGGTGGGTTCTTAAAAATAACACCAATAATTGGAGATAAAGTGGGCCCTTAAAACGCTGGGCCTGGTACCACTGTACCTACTGCACTATTGAGAGCTGGGTACCCGAGGGTTGAGAGCTTATCAGGGGCTTTCAACGCCACCACCCCTTACAGGCCCCAGACCCTTTAAATAAGAGCCTTAAACTACGGGAGCTGACGTGGGCCCCTGTAGCATGGAGGAGCCCCACTCGTGACGTGTCCGCCTATAGCATGGCAGAGCCCCTCTCGTGACGTGGGCCCCTATAGCATGGTAAAATGTGACGTGGGCCCCTGTAGCATGGCAAAGCCCCACTAGTGACGTGGGTCACTATAGCATGGCAAAGCCCCCGCTCGTGACGCGAGCCCCCATAGCAAAGCTCCACTCTTGACGCGACGCGGGCTCCTATAGCAAAGCCCCAATCGTGGCGTGGGCCACTATAGCATGGCAAATCTCAAGTCGTGTCCTAGGCTCATATATCATGGCAAAGTCCCCACTCATGTCGCTGGCCCCTATAGCAAAGCCCCACTCGTGACGTGGGCCCCTATTGCAAAACCCCACTCGTGACGCAATGCCCCTACAGTACAGCAAAGCTCCACTCGCGGCGTGGGCCCCTATACACTCGTGACGGGGGCCCCAATAGCATGGCAAATCCCTACCCGTGACGTGGGGCCCCAAAGCATGGCAAAGCCCCACTCGTGACGCGGGTCCCAATAGCAAAGCAAAGCCCCGCTCGTGCTTGTGGGGCGACCTGAAGTGACCTTGCTGCTATTCCTGTGGTTAAACGCAGGTGGCGAGAATGCCAAGGACCTTTGCCACACAATGAATTTTGCCCATTTCGTAAGGGGGTGGGAGACAGGCCCGGCT
Source organism: Triturus cristatus (assembly GCF_964204655.1). NCBI lineage: Eukaryota > Metazoa > Chordata > Amphibia > Caudata > Salamandridae > Triturus > Triturus cristatus. Next base: position 294,482,318 of record NC_140579.1, read on the forward strand.
CTAGGAATTTTTATTTGGGTGGGCCAAGGGTGCAGTGGCAGTGCAAACACCACCGCCCCCACCCCCCTGTGTGTCAGCCCGGGATTACTCGCTGAGACAGCTTCCTGTGAACACACACAGCCGCCCCCAGTACTTCACAGGCCTTTAAAAGACCATTCGCTGGTTAATGAGGCTTTGTTGGTTTTTCACCCCTTCGAGAGCCCCTGCATCGCCACTCTGACTATTGCTGGAAGAATTAGCACTTTACTCGATACAAGCTCTGTCAGCTGAAACCCCGAGGAATCTTGCTTGCAGGAATCGGGAGGCGGGAGACTAGCCTTAACATCGGTAGTCTCCCGCCTGAATCGGGAGGGTGTCTGTTCTTGATCTGGTGACGTCTGGCCTGGGCCCGGGGCCGTAGTCTGATTGACTGGTGGCCCGTCCGTTGCGGAGGCCTTTATAATTTATTTGTGGACTCGACTCGGGACACTGACTGACTACTGTAAAGTGTCAGACAGTGAGTGTCCCCACTCCTCAAATAAATTATAAAGGTCGCCGCGACGGGCCACCAGTGACCGCCGCCGCCCCAGAAATAGTGCCGCCTGGGGCGGTCCGCCCCCCCCCGCCCCCCCTAGCTACGCCACTGTCTTGAACCCCTCAGACAGCTGGCTGCTGCTGAGGCTGCTGGAAATGCTCAAGGTACCCATAAAGTGTATTGGGATGAAGGGCTCCTTTATTCAGAGGCTAGAGACCCCAAGCCTGGTGCTACCAGGAGGTTGGTTATACCTCTGCAATTTAGGGGCTTCCTTCTTACCTTGGCCCATGATATTCCTTTAGCAGGACACTTAGGCCAGAATAAGACTTGGGACAGGCTTGTCCCTCACTTTCACTGGCCTCATATGAATGAAGATACAAAGGAGTTTTGTCGCTCCTGTGTGACCTGCCAAGCCAGTGGCAAATCAGGTGGCACAACAAAGGCCCCCCTAATACCACTACCTGTGGTGGGGGTCCCCTTTGAAAGAGTGGGAATAGACATAGTGGGTCCCATGGATCCTCCCACTGCATCTGGGCACAGATTTATACTGGTGGTAGTGGATCATGCCACCAGGTATCCAGAGGCAATTCCCCTTAGGACCACTACAGCACCTGTTGTGGCCAGGGCCCTGCTGGGAGTATTCTCCAGAGTGGGGTTTCCTAAGGAGGTAGTTTCTGACAGAGGTACCAACTTCATGTCAGGATACTTGACAGCTATGTGGAAGGAATGTGGTGTCAACTACAAGTTCACCACCCCTTATCACCCACAATGCAATGAGCTTGTTGAGAGATTCAACAAGACCCTAAAGGGTATGATCAAAGGATTACCTGAAAAGCTCAGGCGAAGATGGGACATCCTTCTACCCTGCCTTCTGGTTGCTTACAGAGAGGTCCCACAAAAGGGGGTTGGCTACAGCCCCTTTGAATTGTTGTTTGGGCACCCTGTAAGAGGCCCACTGTGTTTAGTGAAGGAAGGATGGGAGTTACCTCTCAAAAAGCCTAAACAAGACATAGTGGACTATGTACTTGGTCTCCGCTCCAGGATGGCTGAGTATATGGAGAAGGCATCCAAAAACCTTGAGGCAAGCCAGGCCTTACAGAAAGCTTGGCATGACCAAAAGGCTGTCTTGGTTGAGTTTCAGCCAGGACAGAAGGTATGGGTGTTGGAGCCAGTGGCCCCAGCAGCACTCCAAGACAAATGGTCTGGACCCCATACAATCCTGGAAAAGAAGGGAGAGGTCACCTACTTGGTGGACCTAGGAACTCCCAGGAGTCCCCACAGGGTACTCCATGTTAACAGGCTTAAAGCATATGTTGACAGGGCAGATATGGGCTTGCTCATGGCTACAGATGAGGGACAGGAGGAAGAGAGTGACCCTCTCCCAGACCTGTTGTCTCAGAACCCTGAAGATGGCTCAGTTGAAGGAGTGACCCTTGGAGGCAACCTCACTGCCCATCAGCAGACTGAATGTAGACAGGTTCTACAATCATTTTCACATATGTTTTCCTTGATACCTAGTCAAACTGACTGGTGTACCCATGTGGTGGACACTGGTGACAGTCTGCCTGTAAAGAACAAGCTTTACAGACAACCTGACCACGTCAGGGACTGTATAAAGGCTGAGGTACATAAAATGCTGGAATTAGGTGTCATTGAACCCTCAGAGAGCCCCTGGGCTAGCCCAGTGGTTCTGGTCCCCAAACCTCACACCAAAGATGGCAAGAGAGAGATGAGGTTCTGTGTGGACTACAGGGGTCTCAATGCTGTCACCAGGACAGATGCACACCCTATTCCAAGGGCAGATGAGCTCATAGACAAACTAGCTTCTGCAAAGTTTTTGAGCACATTTGACTTAACAGCTGGCTATTGGCAAATCAGATTAGCTGAGGAGTCTAAGGCCAAAACAGCATTCTCAACCCAAGGTGGGCACTACCAGTTTGTGGTGATGCCCTTTGGTCTGAAGAATGCACCTGCCACCTTCCAAAGGCTGGTGAACCAAGTCCTTACTGGGTTGGATGACTTTTGCGCAGCATATCTTGATGACATTGCTGTCTTTAGCTCCACCTGGGAGGATCACCTGATCCACCTGAAGAAGGCTCTTGAGGCTCTGCAAAGGGCGGGCCTCACTATCAAGGCTACTAAGTGCCAGATAGGGCAGAGTAAGGTTGTATATTTGGGCCACCTTGTAGGTGGAGGCCAAGTTCAACCACTGGAGAGTAAGATACAATCCATCAAGGACTGGTCCCCTCCAACCACCCAGACTCAAGTTCGAGCTTTCTTGGGCTTGACTGGGTACTACAGGAAGTTTGTTAAGAACTATGGGTCCATTGTGACTCCTCTTAATGATCTGACATCCAAGAAGATGCCCAAAAAGGTTCAGTGGACAGTAAGCTGTCAAAAGGCATTTGATGACCTGAAGGAGGCCATGTGCTCTGCACCTATCCTGAAAAGTCCTGACTACTCCAAAGAGTTTATTGTCCAAACAGATGCTTCTGAGTTGGGTGTGGGAGCTGTGCTGTCACAACTTAATGTAGATGGTCAAGACCAACCCATTGCTTTTATTAGCAGAAGGTTGACCCCCAGAGAGAAGAATTGGTCAGCTATTGAGAGGGAGGCCTTTGCTGTGGTGTGGGCCCTGAAGAAGCTGAGGCCATACTTGTTTGGCACTCACTTCAAGATTCAGACCGACCATAAGCCCCTCTTGTGGCTAAATCAGATGAAGGGTGAAAACCCCAAACTGCTTAGGTGGTCCATTTCCCTACAGGGGATGGACTTTACAGTGGAGCACCGGCCAGGTACTGACCATGGGAATGCAGATGGTCTCTCCAGGTACTTCCACTTAGGACATGAAGACGAGACTGGTCAAGGCTAGTTTAATGTCCCAGCGTTTGGGGGGGGGGGGTTGTGTAGGAGAGTAGGGTCTGCTATCCTATGGTCACCCCAAATTTTTGCTTTTTGCTTCACTGGTTTTTGACATATTGAGGCTGTGGGCCTGCCAATCAGACCCCCAGCCTGCTGTTCTCTCTACTAAATTTACACTATGCACCCTAGGTGCATAACCAATTGGAAGTGGATCACCCTGTCAGCCCCTGTACCAGTGTACACTAGGTACCCAGGGCATTGGTGTACCCAAGGCCTGCCAGGGGCTGAAGCATGTATTATGCCACCCCAGGCTTGGCCTAACAATTTGACACAACTGGCTGATCACTCAGCTGGGGTAAGTTGGTGTAATCACCTCTTACTAAGGTGAAGTATACCTATACCTAACCTTAAATGGGACACCTGGTAACCTATAAGTCACTCCTATGGCAGGCCTTAACAATCCTGAAGGCAGAGTGCTTGGTTCCATGTGAGATGGTGCTCTGGCATGAGCTGAGCCTGTCTGCAGTGGTCGGAACAACTTCCTTCTACTGTTTCCAGATATCGTCATACCATACACTCTTAAGTGCATTATGAACCTCGCGGTTAAATGCTAACTTTGGTTTGGCTTTATCAAAACATGTCGAGTAAGGTGTCATACGAATTGGAATACTAACCCCTCGCCAATTCTGGCGACGGGGTTAGCATTCCACCCTTCTAGAGGGACACGACATGTACAGTACCTGAAACCCGGGTAAAATCAGACATAGCCTCAGCTCCAGAAAATGGATGCTGCCACCACAGACACAAGTCTGCCCTCCTGCTGCTGGGAGTCGTTCCAGCTTGGGAGGTGTGGACAAAGGGTTTCCTGCCAGGGGAGGTGCATGCACCACCCCAGACAGGATTTTGTGTATTGGTCAGGTAGGGCTTGACAGAAACCAGATATGCCTGTGGCTCACAAGGAGCCTCGGTGCATATGCCAGTTCAAACCGGTCCTGGGGCACACCAGTCCCGGGCCTGGGGCGAGCTGGATAAAGGATTGGGGGTGTAACCACCCCCCTTCCTGGTCCCACCCATAGGGAGGGACCTAGCAGGTAGTCCGGCCCCTAGAATCCGCTTAAAGGTAGGAGCTGTGTCCTAAGACTTCAGACATCCTGGAATCAACTTGAAACTAAGAAGAAGACGGGAACTTCGACATTCTGCTGCACAGAAGACTGAACGAAATCTCCCCTGTGGTCAGGGAGTGACCATCTTGCTAACGCAAGCACCATCCAGCGAATCAACGTCTGCTTTGCCGCCGCCTTGCGCCGGAGCCCGAGCCCGAGCCCAGAGACTGACAAGACCTGGACCTCCAGACCTCTCACCGCCCGATCCACAGTCCCTGAAAAGAGGAGACCCGTGGAGGCACCGAGGCACGTGGAGCCAGCCATCTTGAAACGACCACGACAAGCTGACAAGTGCAACAACTGAGGCTCCCTCCAAGTTGTGCTTTGGGATCTGAGAAGCCCAACACCCGAGCAGCATCTGCACCAAAGGTGAGCCCTCCAGCATCTCCACGATCTGCGTGGGGCCCTTCTGCATTTTGCCACTCGACGCGCCTAACCGGTTGCTGGCCCGCTGGCTAGTAGCCATCTTGGCGACGAAATTTCCGAAATACACCACTGGTCTGGTTGCTCCAGACTGGCCCTTGCTCCCCTCCAAAGGAGCAGTTCTTCTGACCTTGCTGGTCAGAACCATCAGCTTATTTCCTCTCCTACAACAATTGCTTTTGCCAAGGCTTGTTTGCTTCGATCAAGTCGCCGACACCGCCGACAGCGAGAGCCTGCGTGGGACAGCTCGTGAACCGACTCCTGGACGTCGTCGACTTCCAGGGACCACGTGGCTGCAGAGACAAGCTACACCTTTCTTCCTGTTTGCACCCGACATTGCCTGGTACCCACCTGGTGCCACGCTGGTCACTGGCTAGTGACTGTGAACACTGTCCCCTCTGCTTACAGGTCTTCAACATCTCCGATCCACTCTTGGATCCACTGCATCTCTCCCGGACCGACCGCCTGCAGCATCTTTGTCTTCAAGCTCCACGGAACAGATAGAAGAAACCCGACGCACTTCGAGGCCTATGCACCCGCTTCCTGTGGGTGAGGTAAAGCTGGCACACCTGTGCCCAAGTGTAGTATTACATCTCTAGTGCCTGTGTTCCAAATCTTGAGTTCCTAGTCCATCCGGAAGATACTCTTTGCAGTAACTTTGTACTTTTTACGCACCCATTGAAACCTTTGGGAGCACGCGTGTGACTATTTGCTCTGCACACGCCACCCGTGGACCTCCTGGTCACTAACTGAAGTTAGCTCCTTGTAGGCCCAGCGATTCTAGAGGCCCTAGGCCTTTTCCCTTTTCTGTTCGTGGTACTTATACCACTATTTTAGTATATGGTTCGAGTGGCCACCAGGGCCTATCCATATAAAGTGCAACTTCTGTGTATTCTACTGTAATTTTGTTTGACGATGTGTGCTCCTGTGCTCATAAAGAGACTAGGGGTTACTTTGAGAAATAAATACATATATATTTTGAATATATATCTGTGTGGTGTCCTTTCATTGGTATAAAAGGGGGTTGCATTTGGTAAAACAGCTGGCTTAACACGCTTCACGAGTTTAGCCTCAAAGACTGCTTAGCCTACGCTACCACTAGGGCAGCTAGTCCGAAAAGGTTGACTTACAACCACACCATAAGGGTTGCTTGGCATGGTACAAGGTGATCACTTTAACTAGTGAGCATCATATACCAGGCCAACTTCTCACATCAGTTCTGAGATGTGGCTAGGCTGTGATGAATGGTCATCATTGAAGATCGCATCGACAAAGGCTTATGAGGCAAAGTCTGGAGATTGGTATGCATCACTCAGTCGGGTGGATGCATCAGTTCTGAGGCTTTGTTGAGGAGTCCAGCATTGTCGTCAAGGCTGCTGTCGAGAGATGCGAGGGCCTACGCTGAGGGTGAGTCGCACATTAGTTCCAAAGGTGATACAGACTGCGGCGGTGATGCGGGTCTTTGCGACAGGTAAATCCATGGAGCAGCGGAGATGTGTTGGTTCTGCTTGGGCTTGGGCTGTACAGCAGAGGAGAATCATCCATTCTGCTGGATCCACAGAGGCTGCCAGAGAACCTTGGGCTCGCTTTCAAGGGTCCAAGACTGGGGTGGCACCGCTTGGCAGGGTGGACTTACAGAGGGCAGAGTCCAGGTGCAAAGTTGTTGGAGCCTTCTGTCCCTGAGCCTGAAGTCAGGAGGCCAGCCAAGTAGCCCATATAGTCACTCTGGATTCTGTTTTAAAGAGATGTAGGTCCAGTCCCTCTCACCGATGCAGGAGGGCAGCAGGTCAGCACAGCAAGGCATTAATCTAGTAGAGTACAGGTCAGCAGAGTTAATCCAGTAGAGTGCAGTTTAGCAGAGTGGCAGTCCTTCTGCAGCAAAGCAGCAGCTGAAAGTGGGGAGAACTACCTAACTCCTTGGAAGTTTTCATCACTGAGGCAGAAGGATCTGGATAGACCATCAGCACTGGCTTGGTCTCACTTAGGGCGATGTTCCACCGAAAAGACCATTCTCTGTAGGGAGATGGACTACTTCAACAGTTTGGGATTTTCACCCCTCATTTGCATGAGACATCTGAGGGACCTGTGGTCTGTCTGAACCCAGAAAGAGTCCCAAACAGGTGTGGTTTCAGCTTCTTCAGTGCTCAGATCACAGCAAAGGCCTCCCTTTCAATCACATTCCACCTCTGTTCCAGTGGAAGGAACCTCCTGCTAATGAAGGCTACCGGTTAGTCTAGGCCCTCCTCATTTAACTGTGCTAAGACAGCCCTATGCCATGCTCTGAAGCATCTGTCTGCACTATAAACTCCTTAGAAAAGTCAGGAGCCTTGAGTATCAGTGTTGTACACATGTCCTCATTGTGGGTATCAAAGCCTTTATGGCAGGCTTCTGTCCTGATAACCTGTCTTGGCTACTTCTTTGAAGTCAGCTCTGTCAAGGGGAAACAATGGTGCCATATCTCTCAAACCTCCTACAGTATCCTGTGAGGCCCAGTAAGGTCCTCACTTCAGTCTGTGTTTTGTGTGTTGCCAGGCCAGTATAGTTTCAATCTTGGTCTGGGGGTTGTGGGCTGCACCTTGCCTCTACCCACCATGTGGCCCAGATACATCATGGAACCCTGCACCATCTGGTACATACTTGTTAGGTCTGCCAGCTTCAGGGCCTGAAGCCCCTCCTGGAGGTGGTACAGGTGTTTCTCCCAGCTGGAGCGGTAGACAGCTATGTTGCCCAGGTAGGGGTTACAGAATGCCTCCTTCCCAGTGAGGACCCTGTTGGCCAACCTCTGAAAGGTGGCAGGGGCATTCTTTAAGCCAAAGGGTATCACTGTAAACTGGAAGTGGCCCTTCTGGGGTTGAGAATGCAGACCTCTCTTTTGCCCCACTCAGTCAGAGCAATCTGCTTGTATCTTGATGTCGGGTCAAAAGTATTGAGAAAATTGCAGCGCTCAGCCTGTATATGAGCTCATCAGCTCGGCGATGGAGTGTGTGTCAGTCTTTCTGATGGACTTAAGGCCCCTGTAGTCCACACAGAACCTGAGTTCTGGATTGGCTCCTGAAGGGGCAGCCTTGGGTACTAGTACAGACCAAGACCAGAGACTGTTAGTGGGCTCAATCACCCCCAATGCTAGCATCTTTGAAACCTCCTCCTTGATACTGGCCCTCACCTTGTCTGACAATCTGTAAATCTTATTTTTAACAGACGGTCCGTCTCCAGTGTCCATGTCATGGATGCACAGGTGTGTGAGTCCAGCAGTGAGGCAGAAAAAAGAGTCAAACTGCCCCAGCAACTGGCGACAGTCACTCTGCTGCACTGGGGTCAGGGTAGAAGAGAGGTTGACACCCTCCTCTGATCCATCGTGCTCTTGTGCAGACAGGAGGTCCGGGAAAGGATCGCTCTCCTCTTCCACTCCTTCATCTGACAACAGAGCATGCTCACTTGAGACCTCTCAAAGTGTGGTTTGATGTGGTACACATGGAGCTCCCTTAAAGGGTTTCTAGCGGTTTTGAAATCCATCAAGTAGGTGGACTCCTTCTACCTCTCCTTCCCATCATATTGGCCTGTCCAGCATTCTTGTAGAGCTCTGGGCTCCACAAGAACCATATCCCACACCTTCTGGCCAGGTGGAAACTCTATCAGAGTGGCTTTCTGGTCATACCAGAGCTTCATTACCTCTTTATTGGCCTCAAGGTGGCTGTTAGAACTGGGGTTTCTGGTTCTCCAATTAGGCACACTGGACAAGCAGGAACCACCACTCTAGTCAGGGTAAGCTAGATACACACTAAATAATTACCTGTGCTCATCCTCTGGTAGCTTGCCATGGAGCAGCCAGACTTCTTTATAGAGGTGATGTATAAAGTATATGTGCAACACGCACACAGTAATACAATGTAAACACCACAAATACTACCAACAGGGTTAGAAAAATAGATTTTTTGTTATGAGTTGCGAAGATCAAAGCAGCAAAAATCCATATAAGTCAGACCAGAGTTATGAAGTTTTAAAGAATACATCAAAAAGTAGTGCTTAGAAGCAAACAGCACTTCGGGGTTACTTGAGGTCGTGCTGGACTGAGGTAAACTGAAAGTTCAGGCCAACCGTGATGGGTAGCAGGCCAGCTACAGGACTCGTGCAGGTCCCACTGAAAAAGTACCTTGAAACAAGCGTCGACGTCGAAGACTCAATGAGTCGGTTCCGATCCGCACAGGCGATAAAAACGTAATCGGCAAACCCCTTTACGATGCAGGCGCTGCATTGTCGTAGAGCTGAACTGTCTGTCGTCATCGAGCAGCGAAGTCCATCAAAGCAATATTGGTATTAAAGGACAATACGTCAGTTCCGATTGCAGCAAAGTCGTCAGTGAGTCGATTTCTTTGCTTCTGGACAGCAGAATTCACCTTTCAAGGGCCCAGGACTAGATTGGCACCACTTGGCAGGGCTGGACTCACAGATGGCAGAGTTCAGGCACTGTTGTAGAGTTGAAGTAAGTCTTTGATGGCCCTGAGACTTCAAGACCGGTGGAAAGCCAGCATGCCCTTTGAGTCACTCTGGGTTCAAGTGAGATGGGTACAGTCCTTGTCCTCAGCAGAGCAGAAATCGGCAGGGCAGCACAGCAGAGCAGAAAAGCAGTTCTTACAGAGCAGCAGTTAAGCAATCCTTCTAGCACAGCAGTCTTTACTCCTGGCAGAGTTCTTCACAGGTCCAGTAGTGTACTGTCTTGGTATGGTCAGACCCCCAGTACTTCTACTCAGTTGTGCTTTTGAAGTTGGGGTGATTTCAAAGAAGGGTCTTTGAAGTGCAAATAGGCCCTTTTTCCACAGCTCTGGCTCCAGACCATCAGTAGCGGCTAATCACCCTTTGTGTGGGAAACAGGACACTGACTAGTCCTCCTCACCCCCACCTGCCTAGGAAGAGTTATCAGAATACACCTACCCTTCCTGTGTTTGTGGCTGATTAGAGGGAATGCACAATGTGTAGCTGCCACTCACCCCAGAGGTGTATTAAAGAAAGGCTGCAAGGCACACAGAGCAGTAAGAGCAGAGCAATATAAACTTTCAAAAAGTGGCATTTCTAAAACAATAATGTTAAATCCAAGTTTACCAGTAAAGAGGATTTATCATTACCATTCCAAAGATATGAAACATGATGCAGCTACTTCTTTCTAATGAGAAATTACATCTTAAAAGTGTATTAAGGAATTCCCAATGCTAACCTATTAGATGAGTAGGCCTCCCAGTAGTGAAAAACAAATTTAGCTGTTTGTTATTACCAGAACATGCAAGACATAATAGTACATGTCCTACCTTTTACTTACACGGCACCCTGCCATTAGGGCTACCTAGTGCCTACCTCACGGATGACTTATGTGCAAGGCTACTGGAGTTATGTGGCAGAGGAGTGTCAAATTATGTGGCAGGGTTGAGTAAATTACGCGGCAAGAAAAGGCAAATTATGCAGCATTTTGCTGCACAATTTCTGATGGTATTATTCCATTATTTTGTCCTTTTTAAACTTGTTAACACTGTCTGGGCATTAGGTGCACCTCATTAGTGCCAGTTTGACACCGAAATATAGTAATAAGCTACAGAGAAGTGACCAGTCAGCTTTTCCAAAGGGCCTTGCACTACGTGGCAACACATATGCTGCTATTTTACTAACTTTTGAACCGTTTGAGCTCGAAACAAAATGTATTTTAGTAAAAATCTGCAGGTTATGCAACAGATAATGGATTATGTGGCAAGTGTGGCAAATATACAATTATGCGAAAACCACCACTGCTGCACAATCCCATAGTTCCAGTGGCCCTGCTTATGTGTAATAAAAGGGGAGTTTAAGGCTTGGCAAGTAGTTTTAAATGCTAAGTTGAAGTGGCAGCAAACTGCACACAAAGGCCTTGCAATGGCAGGCCTGGGACAAGTTGGAAAGGCTAGTTGTGTGGGTGGCACAATTGGTGCTGCAGGCCCAATACTAGCATTTAATTTAGAGTCCCTGGGTATATGGTTTTACCACTTTACAAGGGAATTATTAGTCATACTCCCAGTTTCCATTTTTACAGTTAGATACAGACAGAAAACAATGTGTTTCATATCTGTATTTATTTTTTAAAGCAGAAAAATACTATTAGTAAAAAGGAGAGTAAAATAGGGGTACTGACTTTAGCGACAGTAGCTACTTGCCACCTGAGATTGGCCAAGGGGATGGACCCTGTAGTCACACTCTGTAAGAGAACATGTCTACATAATAATATGTCTACCAACGCAAATAGGGTGCATAAGCGCAGTCGGCCTTACTTCATAAACAACTGAAGGGCTATCATATGTCATCTAACACGGGACAATCATCCACCACTATGGACATTATGTTTAAACAGAATAAGGGGCTACATGCATTTCTACGCCTGAAACAAATGAGAAACAGATACCCAACCAAATATATCTGTAACACTATTTAAATGCAAAGAGAGTTTTGATTTGTCTGCTGCTGTTTACATGTGGGTATGTCTTGTATGTCTCTTGTGTTGGGAACTGTATGATAACTCATATGGATAAAGGCTAAAAAACTAGAAATTCACTGCACAGAAAATTTCTGGGCATATAAACGAATGTCAGTACTATTTGGAAAATGATTTGAATTTCACAATTGACACTAAGCTGAGAAGCAGACCAGGAGAAATCCTCCCTGCCTGCATCTGGCATCAGTTTTATACTGCCTATGTATATTTATGTCTATGACTGTGATTAGACCGATGTATTTTCTCCACAGAACTAAAAGCGACACAGAGGTTTTCTAGTGGGTTGTAAGTACAATCCACACAACAACTGCATGTCCTAGTGTGCATGCATGCTTCTGTTGGTCCTGACAAAAGTCATTTGACCCTAAGGGGCACATTTGAACATGGCTGAAACATGTAGACCATTCCCAGGATAAGAAGGATCAAAATAATATCCTTCATATATCCGCCACCTTTTTAACATTGACCAATACTCTCAACAATAAAATTTAGGTTTAAGAAACAGACAGTATTTGAGCCAATTTTAAAAGCACATCTCACTTGAGCTTGAGCACTTTTCACTCATGATCACAATCGCACCCAAAAAACAACCAGCTCTGTTGTAATCAGGCGTCGCAGCACACCCTGGAAACATTCGGTGACTAGTGTTGGTATCCTATGATGAAACATGTCTCCTACTAGGTAAGTGAGTAAGGGTTCTTTTTCAAAACCTGAGGGTTTCCTAGGCAGTACACACTCCAGGTACATCGACCTCAAATCTAGGTACAGGTGTGTGCCTTATAACTAACCGGTTCTTTTTATTTTGATATTATTAACTGGAAAGAAGGATGGGCTTGTCTCCTGACTTCTGATTCTCACATTTTGTTGAGTCCTAGATAGAGATGTAGTTAGAGGAGGAGAAGGAAGGGAGCTTCCGACAGAGAATGAAAGAAACAGAGAAATCTCACCTTACCAGGGGCCCTGAGCAATTGTCCACTTTTACCATGCCTTAAAACATCTTTGGAGGAAGGCAAGCAGTTTCACTGTAGAGTGACCTGTACCAAAACAGTTCAGCCACCTGCTCTGGCCTTCTTGAATGTTGTTACTTTAAAAAGATTGATGTTAGCAGAACTCAGAGATGGGGAAGTGGGGGGGGGCGTGGAAGGTGGGAGTGTATAGCATACAAGCTTATCCTGAATAGGACGGGCCAACATGATGGAAAGCTTTGTGAACTTTAGAGCGTGATTTTAATAAAATTTGCTTCGCCATGAAAAACCGGTAAAGGGAATTCAGAGCTGCTGTAGTGAAAGAGCCACTTGGAAGAGGGCAAGCTAATATTGCCCCAGTAGATTGAATGCGGAGAAGATGTTTTATGAGATACTTGCGGGCTCCCAAAAAATGGAAAAATACCATAATCCACTCTACTCAGAATTGAGCTCTGCACAATTAAGGGACACAGCTGACTAGGGAGCAAAGGTAGAATCTTCTAAAGTATTCTCATTGAAAAAAAACAGGTGGATGAAATTCTAATCTTGCTCTTACATCCTGAGAATACTGTATATATATACTCCCAGGTTATGGACTGTGGTTGCTCTTACTAGAGTAGAGGTATCCGCCGGAGGGCACAAATGTGTTGTTACATGCTACATAGGTTTTCATATGTGACAGCACGACTTCCGTTTTGTCACTATTGAATTCAAGCAAATTGGCACGGAGCCAACTCAAGGTGTCCTGCATACATCTTTGAAATTGTGCCATAGGTGATTGTGAGGTATGATCCTATGTTAGTTCCAATTGTGATTCATCAGCATTATTGACAAACGTAAGGCCATGTGTTCCAATTAGTGCAGCCAGTGGTCTGAGATACATTAAACACTCTGGACTCAGAGACGAACACTGAGGAAATTAAAAGTTGAACATAGATAAATGGCACATTTCTAGCTTGCAAACAGTGCCACATGTGTCCCCAACAAAATCCCCAACACATATGGAGCTGACATTTCGTGAACATAGGTCAAAATTTACTTTTGTCATGTTTTCACTAAAAATAAGGTTCCAGTCACACAATATGGGTGGGCCCTATTCACAAACTTCATTTTGTAGTACATTGACTTCTGCTAACTCCACTATGGCAACACTATCCTCACCGGAATCCCCAGAGTACACCTAGCCCCCCTTAGAGCTGTGCTCAATATAGCGGCCAGGCTCATCACTGACTGTAAACAATTTGACCACATCTCCCCAGCTCTTAAAGCCCTAAAATGGCTATCCGTTGAATGAAGATGCTTTTATAAGACTGCATGCATCACGCACAAAGCTCTTCAACAACAAACACCGTTGTACCTAACCAACAAACTCAATATAGCGGGCAGCACCAGAATGATGAGAAGCACCAATGCACTCCTTCTCATCCCCCCGCTTTTAAAAAAGACATCCACCCAATCTTGCTCCTTCTCCAGTAACGCCTGAACATCTGGAATGCCCTCCCGAAGGACTTGCGTTGTAACCCCTACTACCTCAGCTTTAAAAAAAAAACTTAAATACCACCTTCTCAACATATACTGGGGTCCTTAATCTCTCCTTTGACCCTGTTTTCTGTTTCCCCTGCATTGGTTATCTTTCAGTTTTTCCTGACCCTTAGTTCACTCGCCCTCTTTACATATCATCCTCTCTTCTCTGCCTTAAATTGTTAAACCCATTTATATTTTTTACATGTTTTGTACCCGCCAACCACCCAGAATTTTGGCCCCCCTTTTCTTAATATGAGATGTACATGCGTGTTTTGTTACCCTGAAAAATTGCTACACTTATTTTTGCCCCCTTTTAAATTATCGTGAGATGTACTCGCCTGTTTTTGTTTTACCCTGAACAACTGCTTTTCTTGACTGACTGCTTCTGTTCATGTAAAGCTCTCTGATACCTCCAGCGCTATATAAAACCTTTCAAATAAATAAATAAAAATGTTGTAGTACTACAATATTATACAAAATGCTTCACACAAACATATGTGTGAAGGTTGTGCTTTAGCCTCTTCGATCATTTTCTGTGCACAGATCTCCATCCTGAATGTAGTCTCTCTGCACATGTAAGTATACATTTTAGCACTAAATGTGGGAAGGACAGAGGAGAGTGGTTGGAAAATGAGCATTATTTGTGACTATTTGAAGGCGATTTGGGATGAGTAAGGAGGGGTTTAGGGAGTGATGTGCACCCGCCCACAAGAGTAAGCCCATTGCTATTTACAAACTGCACTTCTAAAGTTAATATAGCCACAAAGGGACCTATAATGGTAGTAAATTACTCCAGCCCAGAGCTGAAGTAAGTCCAGCACCACACATGGCCAACCACTGGTACTGCAACACCCTCCTATTGAAAATAATATTGGTAGAGATTTAAAATAAACCCCCATAGCAAATAACGTTAAGTTAACTTATTTAAAATAGTTAAAAATATAACTTAATTTAAACATTTTAAATAAAACAAGTTTATTTAATTATAAAATGAAAATAACTGTTTTGTAATTGCAAAAAATGAATGGATCATTTTGGGGCCAATTACAATGTCGGTCGGGAAGCTTTCCGGCCACTAGTCGGAAGCTTTTCGATCGTGGTCGTAGGTTTTCCCCACGAAATGGTCGGTTTGCGGTCCGACCTCCGAATTATGATGTCGGCGGTCAAAGCATATACCGGCCGGTCATTATGACGCGGTTTCGACCAGCTTTCTGAGTCTTCCGGCAGGTCGGACCTGCACCATAATCCCCTATGGACGGCGTTTCCGCTGTCAGAATTACGATGTAGGTTTCCCACAGCCTTTCTGTGCCGGACTTTCCAACATGGAAGGCCTCCGCGGCCTACAGCTGGTGGCCGAGGGGGTAGCTAGTGTGCCCTCCTGTAAATCCCTGCACTGCGTGGCAGGCCTCATGAGGTGCCTACCACAGGGTGCAGGGCTTTACACACACATTTTTTCATGATACTTGTATTACGGGCAGTTTACGGCCGTAGCACAAGCTCCCATAGAGTCTGAAAATGATGCGACCGAACAGTGTTCGGTTGCATCAATACCAGACGGTCGGAACCGCTGACAGGAGGTCGGTCAGTCCCATTTCCGCAACAGTTTCTTTTGCAGGAAACTCTGAACAACATTTTAATAGGCCAGTAAATGTTGATAAAATATAAATAAATTACTTTTAATTGTATAAATAACTTTAAATAGTTATTTGTGCATGATAAAAATGTTTTTACTTTATATGGGATTTTTTTAAATGTAAACTTCAGCAGAATAATTTTAATTTAATGTGTTTAAATTAGAGTTAATGTATAATTACATTAATGGTAATGTATCATTTTTCTGGTGTTATACATTTAAATCAATCAATCAAGATTCATAAAGCACAGCTAATGACCCAATAGGGTATCTAGGTGCTTGCTGGTCCCGGAGGCTTATTCGAACAACCAGGTCTTGAGGGACATTCAGAAGTCCAGAGGTGAGGTGATGGTCTGGAGGTGCGTGGAGAGACTGTTCCAGGTCTTTGCTGCAATGTGGGAGGAGCGTCCTCCACTTCTGCTTTGGGAGATGCGGGGAGTATGGGCAAGTGAAAGGGAGGTGGAATGTAGTCTTGACGGTTGGTGGAAGTTCAGGCAGTGGTTAAAATATGCAGGTCCATGGTTGTGTAGAGGCTTGTGTGCGTGGATCAGCAATTTGAATTGGCATCTCGCCTGTATGGGGAGCCAGTATAGTTGCCTGTGGTGGGGTGTGATGTGGGCTTGCCGGGGAAGGCTGAGGCTGCAGCATTTTGTATGTTCTGAAGTCTCTGTAGGAGGTGTACAGCGATTCCTACCTAGAGGGCATTGCTGTAGTCTAGTCGGCTGGTGATGAGGGGACTGTGTCATGGTGCTTCTCGTGTGTCGGGTTAGCCACTTGAAGATCTTAAGCAGGATGCACGGAGTGAGGAAGCATGCAGAGGAAACAGCGTTGATCTGTGAATTCATGGTAAGCTTGTTGTCTTTGATGATTTTGAGGTTTCTGGCGTGGTTGGAGGTAGTGAGTGCGTTCCCTAGTTCTGATGCCCTCCAGGAGTCGTTCCATGTGTTGCAGCTGTTGCCAAAGATCAGTAATTCTGTCTAGTCTGTGTTCACCGCAGGCAGTTGTTCTTCATCCAGTCGGTGATGTTTGTCATGCATCTGCAGCCACTTGGTTCTGGTGGTGGTGGGGTCATCAGTAAGTTAGAGGATGAGTTGGGTGTGGTTTGCGTAGGAAATTATGTTGAGACTGTGGAATCTGACAATGTTGGCCAGGCTCGTGGAGCTGAAGGATGAACCCTGGAGTACATTGCATGTGATCTACTTGGGTTGAGAGGTGAAAGGTGGGAGGTGGATCCTTTGGGTTCTTCCAGTGAGTAAATGTCAAGTTCTACTCACGTTTCCGCAGGAACGCCATGCAAATGATGAAAAATTCTCAACCTCTCCTAGTCATCTATTGTACCCAACTGAGTCAAAGTACCAACAGTAACCCAGGGAAGAAGGGAAAAAACAAGGAGGTAAACACAAATGTCCCACATCGCACCCCAGTCTGAGACAGAATCAGTCAACCAAAAGAAATTTGTTAAAATAAAGAACAGAGGACAAGGTAAGTATACATGGTGTTTTTAATCCTACAGTTAAATCATTTCTATTTGTGCTCGTATCTACCTTAATAAGTCCCTTCTTCTGTGTATTCTGGTAGCTGGGGTAAGTGAAAGGGTGTGTAAGTCTGAATAGGGAAAAAGATACGAGTAAATAAAGTGTTCTCAGTGAAGTGCAAATGTAAGAAAGATGTAGAGGAAATAGAGGAAAATCTGTACTAAGAACTACCTAAAGACATGCAACAACTGTCTAAAGTTGTTTCAAATAACATAAGGTTCACTGAGATGCCCCTTAATACTGAACAATATCCACCTTAACTTCAGGCAGAGCTCTATAAACTCGGAGCCCAAGTCAGATACGTGATAAATAGGCGTTATATAATAGTTTGTAAATTCAACACAAAAGCACTGTTACCGTGATAGAATTTATGCAGCGTTTTCCCTGTATTGTCTCTTTGTGTTAGTAAAGGCCTCCCAGGGGACAGAAGCCTACAGCTGTCATAGCTGGTTAACCAGAGAGGACACGCAAAGCCACGGACAGGAACATCAGTGCAGGAGACGCTGCCTCGATGAAGGACGACGAGGAAAACGACGACCCAGAAGTGCAGGTAAGTGACCCGGAAACAGACTATACTTTCCCAAAGCAGGAACGTGAAGCGTCTCTGCTCAGGATCAGCGAGTTTTGAGCTCCCTGGCCTGTTCCCGTGCATGCACAATAGCGGAAGTTGGCCATAGTTGTAGTTCGCCGGTCGCGCGTGACCGGCAAACATGATGGTACACCCCCATAGAGTCCCCCCTGCTGGCCAGGGTTTCTCAGGATGTTGTCTGTGAAACAGACACAGTAGACGAGGGGCGTGCACATGACTAGCTGGTTCCCAAGTACATTCTTCAAACCATAACCCTTCCAATGTATTAGATACTGGAGTTTACCTCTCACTCTTCTCGAGTCAATAATAGCTTCGACTTCATATTCAGGTTCATTGTCTACTATCATAGGGGCTGGAGTGTCAGGGATGCGCGTGCCCGGTTCCACAGGTTCAGAAGAGAGATGTGAAACACTGGATGTATTTTTAATGCAGCCGGGAGGTCTAACTTAATAATAACAGGATTTATAACCTTATATATCTTGTAAGGGCCAATATATTGAGGTTTGAATTTAGAAAACCCTTTCAGGGCAAGGTTCTTCATAGATAGCCACACTTCATCCCTTTAGGTATACATAGGCTCCGTGCGTCTATGGAGATCCGCCTTTTCTTTATAACTTGCATTAGCCTTTTCTAAATTAACTGTTGCTGTCTTGTGTATTTATTGTAGGTTTCTTACAAAGTCAAGAGTTTCAGGAGCAGGACCGGAGTAAGAAAGCGGGGATAGCATGGTTCGTGGGTGAAAAACAGAAGTACAATAGAAAGGAAAGTAAGCAGTAGAAGAGTGGCAACTATTGTTGTAAGAAAATTCAGCAACCCATACAATCTTGTCCCAGTCTGAGGGGGAGTGTAAAAGCTGACATTGTACATACTGCTCAAAACACTGACCTATTCTCTCGGTTTGGCCATCTGTGTGAGGGTGATGGCTGGAGGACAATCTTACGTCTATCTGCAATAAGGTACCTATCCCTCTCCAGAATTTGGAAATTAATTGAGCTCCTCTATCAAATACAAGAACAGGGGCAAGGCCATGGTGGAGTACAATGTGTTGAACAAATAGAGACGCCGATATCTTAGATGTGGTGAGTGCCTTCAACGGGATAAAGTGGGCCATCTTGGTTAATAAATCAACCAAAACAAGGAGAGTAGTGTTTCTCTGAGCAGTCTTTGGTAAGTCCACAATAAAATCCCTAGACACTGTATGCCAGGGGCTAGGTGGAGTGGGCAACTGCATTAATAAACCTGTGGGCCTGATGAGAAGCTTTCCCTTGTGCATACACATGGCAGGTTTGAATGTATTTTCCGGCGTCCCTGCCCATACTTGGCCACCAAAAGTGTATTTTTAGGATTTCCATGGTTTTCTTATACCCAGGGTCTCCAGAAAGAAGATGGGTGTGACTCCACTCTAGTGCTTGTTGTTGTAGGCGATGGGTAGGAAGCACCAATCCCCCTTGGACGTAAAACAAATCCTGAATTTTAGTGACATCATTAGTTTTACCTATCTCTTCCATTTCTACAGATTCTTGTGCCGCTTTAACTGTTTTCAGGAACTTGTCTTCAGAACAAAGAACACCTCTTATGCGCTCCCTAGCTATTATAGGAGGGGGCTCATTCTGAGGTTCCTCAAGCTCATACCCTAATCGGGTCAGGGCGTCTGCTTTCCCATTTTTCTTTCCTGCCTTTAATTGTATGATGAAATCGTAATCGCAGAAGAATTGTGTCCAACGCAATTGTCACATGGACAAAGCCCTTGCGCATTTGAGAAACTGCAAGTTACAGTGATCTGTAAGGACCGTTATTCTATGGGTGGCTCCTAGAAGACACTGCCTCCACTCCTCAAAAACCCTTTTTATAGCTAATAGTTCCTTATTTCCTATAGCATAATTCAACTCCGCCAGTGTTAATTTGTGTGAGGCAGACCCAAGCACAGGATGAAGGCATCCTGTGCTTGGGTGTGTCTGAGAAAGAACCCCTCATACTGCCATTTTTGAGGCATCAGCCTCAACCACAAAGGGCCGAGAAGGATCGGCATGTCTCAGTATGGGTGCTTGTGTGAATGCTTCCTTCAATTTAAAAAAAAGCTTCCTCAGCAACAAGGGTTCACAGAAACGTAAGCCCCTTTTTCAGAAGCTTGCTAACGGGGGAGGCCAAGTCAGAGAATTTACTAATAAAAGGTCTGTAGAAATTGGCAAAGCCAAGAAAACTCTGGATGTCTCTGACTGTTTTTGGTGCTTGCCAACGTGTAAAGGCTTCTACCTTCTGTGGGCCCATACTGATTCCTTGGGGGGACACAATGAACCCAAGGAAGCATACATGGAAGGTATGGAATTGACATTTCTCTAACTTGCAGTATAAATGATTGTCTCATAAACGTTCGAAGACAAAGACCGTCTTCCACTCATCCCCCTTCTTGATGTTCACCGAATGGTAGGTTCCTCGCAAATGCAATTTGATAAAAATGTTGGCATTCTTTATTTGATAAAGGAGGGAGGATATCCGTAGCAGAGGATGCCAGTTCTTGATGGTAATATCATAGAGTGCTCTATAGTCTATACAATATCTAAGACCCCGTTCTCTTTTAGGTATAAAGAAGAGAGACGAGGATGCCGGTGATCTGGAAGGGAGACTTAAACCAATCCTAAGCATTTCGTCCAAGTAATCTCACAGATGCACGTTCTCTTTCTGTGTCAGAGCGTATATACTGCAAGGTATGCGGGCACCAGGCAATAGATCAATTCTGCAGTCATAGGGTCTGTGGAGCAGAAGGCTGGTGTTCATTTCTACATCAAAAACCTCTTTCAGGGTGTGATAAATGATAGGCAAATCTGAAACTTTGGAACTGGTGAGCACTGCTACTTTCCCTGGGCTGTTCGTATTGTGAAAAACATGTTCTTTACAATTATCAGGACTAAAAGCTAATGTCATTTCTTTCCAATTAATAAAGGGACTGTGTTGACACAACCAAGGCAGCCCCAATATGGCAAGAAACTGAGGAGACTGAATAAGATCAAATGCAAATGTTTCTTGATGTTTCTCCTCAATAACTAATGTTAAGTCAGTAGTAGCATGTGTAATTGGACCAGACTTAAGATTACTGCCGTCTATAGTTGAGACTTCCACCCAAGAGGTCTTAGACATCCAAGAAATGTTCTTACTATGTGCCCAATGTAAGTCCATAAAATTACCAGTGGCACCAGAATCCACAATTATTTGTATAGCCATAACCTGTTGTCCCCATATCAAGTGAGAAGAGAGGAACAAATGGTGCGGGGAAGATAATACTGCTTCTGTTTGCAAGACAGTCAACCCTGAACTACCCGAAGTCTTGTCTCATGAGACTTCGGGATCACTAGTTATCTGAAGGTTTTTTATGCTTTGGCTTCCAAGGGCATTCCCTAATTAACTGGCCCTGCTTTCCACAATATAAACACATTTTTTGTCACACCTTCTCTGCCTTTCTTCTTTGCTAAGGGGCCCCTAATGCTTCCTATCTGCATAGGTTCTGGTTCTTCTATTGGTTTTTCCGACATCAGGTTTTTTCTCTTAATAGATAAAAACGCGGTCTTCTGACCTCCCTCTTTATCTTTTCCTCTAACTGATCCTATGATCTAACTTGACCACCAGGTCTATAAGGGCAGGGCAAGACTCAGGAGGATCAACCACTAGTGCTAGGAGGTCTTGATCAAAAGTTCAATAGTCGTTCAGCAATTCTTTAGTGGTTTTTATTCAGGAGAAAAGTTACAGACCACCAGCCCAAGCAGCAGCTCAAATCCAACTGCCAAGGTTGCAGCTGGACAGAATAGACCATTGTTTTGTCATGGATGACACATGGAATGCAAAGGTGCTGCCCATCAACAGGGATAGGAGGCAATGGAAATAAAACATAACTAACTACATAGCTAACCACAAAATGAATAATAAAAGCACAGCTGAATATAGCAGATTAAAACCCATAGCACATCTTCCCCCCACACAATATAAAAAGAATGATCAGCAAAACAAAAACATTCTGAGATACATCGTGAAGATGCCAAAATAATTGAGAAGCTGACATTTCAACACCACACAAACCTGATTCCAAGTCGGTCACTGAGATTTCAGAACATTTCATAATATTGATGCCAAGTCGGTCTGAATCTCAACCTCCTGCAGCTCCCCGAATCAGGCATACTAGAACTGGGAACATCACAAGGACCCGAACGTTCCAGAATGTCAGAATGACCACGTTCAGACACGTTGGAACCACCACTCCACTTGACCAACCTGGACATGCTCCACACCTCACCAGAGTTCAACACAACAACATTCTTCCTCACTTCCTTGATAACAAAAGGGCCCATAAACCTGGAACAACCTTTCTTCAAGAGTCATGGATTCCTGATCAATACTTCATCTCCAACACACCAAACCTTGCCAAGAGCACAATTCCTTTGGTCAAACCTGTTCTCATATATTTCTTGGTAAAGTCTCCATTTAGACACAAACTGCTCATCCCTCCTTATATCATCCACACAGTCTCAACCAGGCAGGACTTAACTTATCATGAGGCTTCCTACCTCTCAATATAGAAAAGGGAGAAACCGAGGTCAAGCAGTTGGGTGTATTACGTTGAGCCCACCATGTCTCTCTGAGCATCCTCTTAAGAGCGGACCTAGTATGTAAAGCTCTTTGAGCACAACTCTTCACCAATTTATTCATACTTTCAGCCAAAGCATTGGCTTGCGGTGAATACAAAGCTGTCTTATAATGGTTAATGGACAACTCTTTAAGAAACAAACTCATTTCACGTGAAACAAATTGAACTGCATTATCTGTGACGAGATGCTTAGGAATGCCTTCCCTGAAAAACTCCTCAAAGAAATTCAATAACAGGTCTGGTGTTGACAGTAGCACACATTTGGTGACCACCCACTTGGAAGTGTAATCCACCAACAGCAAAATATAACGCTCATCATGAGCAAAAAGTTCAAAAGGACCAGACATGTCCAATCCCAACTTGGACCAAGGCTCTGTGGGAATCTACACAGGCGACAGATGTGCAGTACATGTATTCTTGCTATTGTCACTATTAGCACACTCCCAACAATCCTTCTCCACATCTTTAATCTGCCGATCCATAGTTGGCCACCAATACCACTCACGAACCCTAGCTTTAGTTAGGTTCCTCTCCAGATGTCCTTCATGGGCCAAGTTAATGAGTTTGCACCTCAGATCACTGGGAGGTATCACCCGATTACCTCTCAATAACTTCTCATCAATTGCACACAAATCATCCTTGACATTGAAAAAGCATTTTAAAGACTCAGACACTGGCGAACCCTTCACAGTATACTCCTTAACCATTTCCACACCCTTGTCTCTACGAGAAGCCAAAGACCACTCCTCCAGATTAACAGCTGATTCATGCACCCACACCACAAGGGAATTCTCAACTTCCACACCAGACTGATCCAAAGGCATCCTAGATAGGCAATGAGCAACCGCATTGTTCGGGCCAGGCACATACTCATTCCTGAACTTGAACTCAGTCAACCCTTCCATCCAACGTTTGATCCTTGGAGAAAGATTATCAACCTCCCTGCAAGTAAACATTTGACACAAAGGACGATTATAAGACCTGACAACCACAGGTAAACCCTTTAGGTAAAATTTAAAATAGTGAATAACCCAGAAAACTGCCAATGCTTCTTGTTCAATCCCGGAATAACGCTCTTCTGCTCCCCAAAGCAAAAGCAACAATCCTGGATTCACCATCCACAATCTGTGAGAGAACCGCTCCCAACCCAAGCATGCTTGCATCAGTGGACAACACCATTTGTTTACAAGCATCAAAATGTCCCAAAGTAGGCATGCGACCAATGACGCCCTTGATAGTGTTGAAAGCAAGGGTACATTCATCAGACCATGTGAATCTGGCATCCTTCTTGAGCAATAACCTCAATGGAGAAGACACACAAGCAAAATTGGGAACAAACTTAGAGCAAAACTCAGCTAACCCCAGACAGAATCGTACTTGGTCTCTATTTACAGGTACCGGTGCCTTTACAATGCGCTCAGCAAGATCAAATTTGGGACTGATCCCTTCCCCAGAAATTGTGTGACCCAAATAATTCACAGATGCCACCCAAAATTTGCATTTTTCTTTCTTGATCACAAGGCCAGCATCCTGGAGTCGCTGCAAAACCTCCCACAACTGTTTGTCATGTTTCTGTTGATCCTTCCCATAAACAATAATGTCATCTTGAAAAATGAGAACATTAAACAACCCATCCAGTACTTTGTTCATGACTCTCTGGAAGCAGGCAGCAGCAGATGCCAGTCAAAAAAGGCATGCGGATGAATCTGAAGGCACCCAAGGGAGTCACAAACGATGTCAAGTGCCTTGAATCCAGATGGAGCAAAACCTGGTGGTGAGCGGAAAACAAATCCATGACACCAAAACATATAGCATCCTTGATAAGAGTAAGAGTCTCGGAGATGTTCAGTACTGGCTGCCTGTCGACCCAAATATGCTTGTTCAGGCTGCACAAGTCCACACACATGCGGATCCCTTTGCCGCATCCTTAGATGCTAAAACAATCGGGGCCTACCACTCCGAACACTCACTCTCCTCGATGACACCAGCAGCTAAAACAATCACAAAAAATACCCCATTGGACCAACTCGTGGTCAGTGGTGTTGGTTAACTAACTACACACGAGAAACAAGGAAAAAAAGGGGGGAGGGGGAGGAAGAGTAAGGGGGGCCATTGTGTTGTCATGGATGACACATGGAATGCAAAGGTGCTGCCCAGCAACAGGGATAGGAGGCAATGGAAATAAAACATAACTAACCACAAAATAAATAATAAAAGCACAGCCGAATATAGCAGATTATAAAACATCGCAGGTCTTTTAATTCATCTCTCAACCCTCTGTAGAACAGGGCGCTACTTTTTTCTTCAGGCCACCCAGCCTCTGCTACCAATCTATTAAAGGTAGAAATGTAAGTTGTTAAGTCCTTTGTCCCCTGTTTCAGGTTTACGAGCTCGGTATCTACTGTCTCCATGAAGGAATGCCTGTCAAACAGCTTCCTAAATTCTCCTTTGAAAGCGGTGTAATTATGCAGCAATGGGTCATTTTGTTCTATGAAGGGGTATGGACCAATTGGCTGAGGACCCTCCCAAATATGATAAGACAAATTGTACCTTAGCTTGGTCAGTCGGAGGGCATGCAGCTTTACACATAAGGTGGAGCTGGCACTGACTAATAAAAGCAGCAAACTTGGTGGGATCACCCATTAAACGTTTGAGAGGGGCCAACGGAATGGACTGAGGTGTAGTTACTTGTATAACCGGAACATTAGTACCGGGAGGCTGAGAGTAAGGTGGAAACTGAGTCCCTGTCAGGTTACCCAAACTAGATTTAGTTCTTATGCCCCGTTGAAGGAAATTCACCCGTGCAGACAAAGCTTGAGTTTGTTTTTGAAGATTACCCAACTTGTGGGCTAAATCTGTAAGCGTTACCTGACTTATTTCCATAACGTTCGGGCGGAAATCAAATTTTCTTTTTGGGTTTCGCGTTCTGTCATGTTCTACTCACGTTTCCGCTGGAACGCCATGCAAATGATGAAAGATCCTCAAACTCTCCTGGTCATATATTGTACTCAACTGATTAAATGTAAATTGATACTTGTATAGCGCACTACTCACCCACAAGGGTCTCAAGGCGCTTGTACGAATACCGCTGTGGAACCCATCCTGGCTTTCCCTGTGAGGCGTCCACTCCTGGGCACCCCCAAGGTGGAGGCCAGGCATCCTTAGCGTTGTGGGGGCCGTTGTGGAGATTAAGCAAGCTATTGCCCAGAGTTGCAGAGTGGGACTCCATGATTGGAATGGCACCGAGGAGAGAATTATCAGGTCCGTGGAATTTTTGAGCCCAAGACCCGCCAAAGCAGGGAATTGAACCCTGGTCCCGGGCTAGACCTCTGCATCAGGGTCTGCCGCTCTAATCATTGAGCCACACTTCTCCACAGATTCAAAGTACCAACAGGAACCTGGGGAAGAACGGAAAAAAACAAGGAGGAAAACACAAATGTCCCATGTTGCACCCCAATCTGGGACAAAATCAGTCAACCAAAAGATCTCTGTTAAAAGAAAGAACAGAAGAAGAGGTAAGTATGCATGGTGTTTCTAACCCTACAGTTAAATCTTTTCTATTTGTGCTTGTATCTACCTGAATAATTCCCTTCTTCCATGTAGTCTGGTAGCTGGGGTAAGTGACAGGGTGTGTAGGTTTAAATAGGGAAAAAGATATGAGTAATTAAATTGTCCTCAGTGAAGAGCAAATGTAAGAAAGAAGTAGAAGAATATCTATACTAAGACCCACCTAAATACATGCAACAACTCTTGAGAGTTGTTTCAAATAACATAGGGTTCACTGTGATGCTCCTTAATACTGAATAATATCCACCATAATTTCAGGCAGAACTAACCTTATTCCTTATATTTCAGGAATCAACAGTATTTTAAATAATAATAATCAGACCTCCATAAACTCGGAGCCCAAGTCATATAATAGTTAGTAAATTCAGCGCACAAGCGCTGTTACCGTGATAGAATTTGTGCAGCTTTTTCCCTGTATTGTCTCTTTGTATTTGGAAAGGCCTGCCAGGGAACAGGAGCCTACAGCTGTAGTAGCGGGGACCAAAGAGGACACGCAAAGCCAGGAACAGGAAAGCCGGTGCAGGAGAGGCCACCTCGATGAAGAACGCCAACAAGGAGAACGACGACCCATAAGTGCAGGTAAGTGACCCGAAACGGACTATACTTTCCCAGAGCAGAAACGCGATGCGCCTCTGCTCAGGAGCAGTGAGTTTTTGAGTTCCGCGGCCTGTTCCCATGCCTGCACAATAGTTGTAGTTCGCCGGTTGCACGTGACCGGCAAACATGACAGTAAGTAGCTGATCCACCTGAGCGCGTCCCATTAAATGCCAATGTGGTGAAGTCTTTCGATCAGCGTGTGGTGGGATATGGTGTTGGAGGCTGCCGAGAGGTTGAAGAGGATCAAAGCTGCTGTTTCTCCTCCGTCGAGGGTGGTTCAGAATTCGTTGTTGTCAATGTGATTGCTTCAAAATAAATATATAAAATTAATTTACATTAATATTCAACATACAAAAGAACATTTTCAAAAACCTCTTTAGTTGGAGATACAAATACAAAAAAATGGCACCCTTAATAAATTACTACTAAGATAACCTGGAAAGGCCATCTAAGTAGATAGAGTAATAGAAGATACCTACATTATCACATTAACTGTAAAACTGTTACACAACCTGCTTAAAAGAAGGTGCAAAAACAAAGAATGCAATAGAGGGTTAGAATAACTGTAGTTCAATAGGAAAACACCATAATTAATCAATCAATCAATCAGGGAATTGTAAGCGCACTACTCGCCCGTGAGGGTCTCAAGGAGCTGGGGGGGGGGGGTGTCCTCAGATCTGTTTAGCCAAAGAGCCAGGTCTTGAGGGTCTTCCTGAAGGTGTTCACGGAGGGGGCATGTCTGATGTCTGCCGGTGGCTCGTTCCAGGTCTTGGCTGCAATGTGAGAGAAGGATCTTCAGCCTGCTCTGGCTCTGTGGATGCGTGGGTTTCAGCCAGTGCGAGGTTGGAAGATCGGAAGTTTCTTTTGGGTACGTGAAAGTTGCTTCTGTTGTTGAGGTATTTGGGTCCGTTGATGTGTAGGCATTTGTAGGCGTGAGTGAGGATTTTGAAAGTGACTCTTTTCTCCACAGGGAGCCAGTGGAGACTTCATAGGTGTTGACTGATGTGTTCATGTCGGGGGATGCCG
Organism: Triturus cristatus; assembly: GCF_964204655.1. Taxonomy (NCBI): domain Eukaryota; kingdom Metazoa; phylum Chordata; class Amphibia; order Caudata; family Salamandridae; genus Triturus; species Triturus cristatus. Next base: position 294,509,857 of record NC_140579.1, read on the forward strand.
AGCACGAGAATGGCGGCGGTGTTCTGTATTGTCTGGAGTTTGCACAGTAGGAACTTGTTGATGCCGGTGTTGAGTGCGTTTCCATAATCCAGTCTGCTGGTGATGAGTGCGTGGGTGACTGTCTTCCTTGACTCAGGGGGGATCCACTTGAAGGTCTTGCGGAGGATGCGGAGGGTGTTGAAGCAGCTGGAGTTGACGGCGTTGACCTGTCGGTTCATGGTGAGTGATGAGTCGAGTACGATGCCGATGTTCTTGGCGTGGTCTGAGGGGGTAGGCGTCCGAGGGCGCTCGGCCACCAGGTACTGTCCCATGCAGAAGGGGTGGTACCGAGGATGAGGACTTCTGTCTTCTCGTCGTTGAGCTTCAGGCAGCTGTTGGTCATCTAGACTGTGACTTCTTGCATTCCTTTCCGGAAGTTGAGTTTGGAAGTGGTGGAGTCTTTGGTGAGGGAGAGGATGAGCTGGGTGTCGTCGGTGTAGGATACGATGTTGAGGCCGTGTTGTTGGACGATGGCTGCGAGGGGGGCCATGTAGATGTTGAAGAGGTTGGGGCTCAGGGATGAACCCTGTGGGACTCCGCAGGGGATTTTCGTGGGGACGGAGAGGAGAGGACACTCATTTTTACCATTTCCTGGACATTTTAAAAATGTAGCAAGGTTTCAAAGATATGATATAAGCACAATCTTTTACATGTAGCCTGCAGCTTGAGTCGTGAAAAAAGAAATTAATGTACAACCCCTCTTTAAAGTTCTGCAATTTGGAATGCTGAAGGGCAGACTACCTTGAAAGCATTACATACATACTAAACTAATAACCATTCTAGCAAACAATCATCAACAACCTGTTTTCCATTACTCTCCTGTCAAAAAATGAGTCTCATTATATTCCTCTAAAAATACATTTTTCTTACATCTTTAAAGATATATTTGAAGATGGTTCCTACCTGAAGTAGTGTACTTTCGTCAGGTGTTGGTAACATTTTAAATCCTTTCACCGAAACCATTTGGCAGTTCAAATGTAAATCCACAAATCCAAAATCGGAAACCCAAAAATCAAAAACAGTAGTTGCAAAATTATACTGATTTACAAAAGAAACATTTGTATTTCCAAAATGGAAACAAAACCTGACCAAGGTAATCCAAATCCAAACTAGAAACCATAAAAAAACAGATAAAGGCCATATTTTAACAAAATACATACATATTTGAAAACAATGCCCCATTGATAAAGGGTAAAGTTATGTAGGGAGGACAATTAAACTGGGTAAATAACCCAACACTCCACTACATTTATTCAGGCCTAAAAGAATCCAGAGAAACATATATATATTAACTTTGAAATAGGCAAAGAGCATATTCACTAGTAGTGGATTACAAACTACAAAAGGAAGAAACTTTTCCATAAAAAAGTAAGGTAACTGGGCACTGTCGCTGTCAACCAGCATAGGAATTAAACCATCAAAAACATACAAACACTAACAAAATCAAACTAATATTATTCCCAAGCACAACTTCGTTATACTCCACTGACAATAAAAGTACGCTCCATACTATCTGAATATATTTTAGTAAATAAAGTTCACACCAAACGGGGCTGCTGTAATCCTACATCCTCAACCAAAAGCATCTAGCAACAACCGAAATAAATGCTAAAACTTGGAATACATAAAAAATGAATTGGGTAAAAATTCTAATTTCTCTCAGACCAATGACCGGGAAAACTTGAAATATGTCCAAAGATACCTTTATTAATAATTGACTCGTTGACAAATATGTAAATACTATAATAAAAGTTATATTTATTTAATATTTTATATTTATTAAACACAGTTTATAAAAATGTAAATGTACTTATCAAATAAGTTAAATAATGTTTTTAAAATCTGATTATCTTTAAATATTTTATTAAAAATGTGTATGTGGCTAATCCCAAAAATGTACAATATAGATAAATTAAGATACATAAGATAAATTAGTTTTGAAATATTTGTACGAACAAGAATGTCCCCAAAAGTAAAAATAACACCCCAAAATAAACAGTAAAAAATGTAAACCTTCTGCAACCTTATCCCTTAGGGCCCCACCATCCCACTCCGGAGAACATATGACAAAAGAATAAACCCACTCCCCAAAAAATAAAAAGACATATGCACCATTTTTCTGTACTTTTTATGAGGATGAATCCCAACTCTTAAATCCTTCTGTATCACTTTTTCTTTACTTTCGGGTGTACTCTTTGCACCCCTTAAACCCTATCCACCACTTCACATTACTTTTTTAGGGGGAATTAACTCCCCTAACACCCCCTTGAACTCTAGTTGCTGAACCCCTATAACCTCCTGTGCCTTATTCCTACCAGTACTTGCCTACATGTGTGGTAAAGGCCTGTGTGTGTAATAAATGCATAATAGAGGTATGTTTGTGGTACAGATTGTGGTAAAGGCAACATGTGGTAAAATCTGTGTTTTAAAGGTATTGTTACATTAACGAGAACTTTGTATCAAATAAAGAAAAACTGAGCACTTACTTGTATTCATGGTGTTTTACTGCTAAGAGGGAGCTGGGTGGGAAACAACTGGTGGGGAAAGAAAAATGAAAAGCTCTAGAGGTCTGTTAATTAACACCACTACTACAGCTTATGTCGACAAATAAATGGTTCTTGTAAAATAAAATCATAGCCCATCCGCATTGAGTTCTTGGGAGTGGTGCAACACCTTGCTGATTGTAACCATTCCTAGTAGTGTGTGGGATCCCTCAGTCCCCTCAGGCGTAGGAGTGTACAGCATGGCTCTCCAATGTCAGACAGGAAGCTGAAGCTAAAATCTGACATTATAAGAGTAAAGCCTTCCCAGAGCTCAATTGAATATACAATCCCTGTTTTAAGGTCAAGCAACACAGCAACCATTCTCGGAAGGTCCTGGATGCTAAATAGTTTAACTGTGCACTGTTTTACCTGTCATATTACTTACTGTAATTGTGAATTTGAACTGCATTCGGCTCGTGTTTGGGGTAGTGGGCATAGCTCCTCCTGGGGTGGTGAAAATCTTCCTGCACTGACAAATAGAGACACTATTTGTTGGTCTGTGCTCTAGTCGTCGCTGGGGTGTATGGATATAAAGACACACGCTGCACAGACACACCGCTGGCGCGCCAAAGGCACACCTAAGGCAAGCCCGTCTGCGCCCATCAGCATCCCGGGATTTGGCTGAGGAACACTCCCCATTTTGTAGGGAATGTAATTTCAGTCTGTCTCGAGGCACATGATTGCAAGTGCAACTAAAAGCGCCGGCCCAAGCCAAGCAGGGCCAGTCCATGTTTAAGGCAGCCTTAATTAATGCTCGCTTTATTTAGAGACATGCTCAGGACATCTTTGACCTGTTAGATGAGGATCTACTTAACCTGCTCTTCATCACTGAAACTTGGGCTGGCAGAGACCTTCAATCCGGTTATTACGATGGCTATTCCTAAAGTTTTTTAAGGGCATTAGGGTGTATCAGAAAGTGGTGCGGGATAGGGGTGTAGCAATCGTGCTTAGGGAGCAATGGGGCTGCCAATGGAATGAGCTGGCCGAATTGATGGGAGCTGAAGCGTGAAGCTTCTGCATCAATCTTTCTCCCCAGTATGCACTGGGTGGAGTTTTGGTTTATAGACCTCCTGGTCCTGCCTGCACATTCCTAACAGCCCTGAATAATGCAATCACTCACCAGGGCCAGAGATATTACTGTTTTATGGTCCTAGATGATTTTAATATAGACTGTGACAAACCAGAAGAAGGGGAGGCATCCAAGTTTATGGATATCATGAACCAACTACATCTCAAACTATTTGTTATGAAGCCTACTCATTAAGGAGGTCACATTTTAGATCAAGTATGCTCCAATGAGGCAATACTAATTGACAACCTTCTTCCGATGATCTGGTCAGATCACTGTCTGATTAAGTTTGCCTGGCAGACGCTGATTAAGCCAGTACAGACCACAAACAATAATATGCAGAGGGGGAAGCTCGTACTAAGATTGACCCCCTTGAATTCAAGAAAGACCTCGCTACATTGACACCCAAGCTGTCTGGGGAAATCGAGGCGGCGGCTTCCAGCTGTCATAAGTGGATTAATAAAGTGGCCGAACAGCTTGCCCACGCCTGCCAACAGAGAGGAGGAAGAAATGCCCCCTCTAAGCCCTGGTTCTCCAGTGCCTTGAAACTGGAAAGACAACACTGCAAGATGTTAGAACGCAAATGGAGGAGGAACTACAGCTCAGAGGACAAAGATAATTTTTTAAAAGCTCAATAGAACTATCATGCTTCCATTCTAAAAGCTAAAGCCTCCACTATCAGGAGTGTATTGTCTGCTCTGGCAACAATCCTAAAGGGATTTTTTCGATTGTCAGGAGTTTTCTAACTCTGGAAGCTGGTTCTCACTCTAAAAAGGCTTCCAAGGAGTGGTGTGAAGAACTGGCGGGCTTCATCTCCGGGAAAGTCCACACTATTCAGGCAAATCTAGGCATCGGTAGTAAGCAGGATCATGAGGCTGATTTTTCTCTCACTGGGAATTTGGATCTCCTCCCCAAATTAGAGGCCTTTGAAGCCATCTCCCTGATAGACTTGCTATCCGCTCTTAAGTCATTAAAATCAGGCTCCACGATCGATCCTTGTCCCCCCAAGCTGTTAGCGGCTGGAGCATAAGTTATTAATCCGCCGGCTAATACACTGTTTAATCTATCTTTAGCTTCAGCCACGGTGCCCAGTGGCTGGAAACAGGCAATGATCATGACCTGCTTAAAAACTCTTTAGCAGATCCTGCCTCACCTGCTAATTATAGATCCATCTCTTTACTCCTGGCCTTCTCTAAGATTCTCAAAAAGAATGTGAACAGACAGATTTTGAGGTTTGTAAAGCACAACGGGCTCCTACATCCAGCTCAATCAATCAAACCGCACTGACAGAGGTATCTGAAGCAATTAGGGGCACATTGGACAAGGGGGGGGAAGGGCGGCACTGGTTTTACTGGATCTGTTGGCACCATTCGATACGGTGCCTCACGCCTTGTTACTAAACCGTTTGCGGGAGATTGGGGTGAGCAATTCAGCTTGGAACTGGCATAAATCCTTCCTGGAAGACAGAATCCAACAAATCTGGATCACTCCCTTCTCAGCTGCCCCTCAAAATTTGCATACTGGGGTTCCCCTGGGCTCGGTACTGAGCCCCTTACTGTTCAATATTAATATGACCCCGTTAATTCAGTTAGCAGACAAATTCGGGGCAAAAGTTATCTCGTATGCAAACGATACACAGCTGCCTTTTTCCTGGAATAAGGGAAGTGATGCAAATTGGGCTCCTGTGAAACCCTGCCTCATCGCAGTTTTCCATTGGTTAGCTGAGGCCCAATTGAAATGTAATGAGGACAAGACTGAGATTCTGCTCTTTTGGAATTTCATTCCGCAGTTCTAGCTCTCATTTTGGCCAGATGATTCACCCCCGTCGGCTCCTCATGGTGGACTGGTAAAAAATGTGGGGATTTGGTTTGATAACAAATTCTCCTTTGGACGTCAAATCAAAAGGCTGTTGGGAACCTGTTTGGGATTCTGAAAGCTCTGAAAAAGTTTCTGCCCCTTCTACCTTTACATGCTAAAAAAACGGTCATTCAAGCCTTAGTTACGTCGCGCATTGACTATGGCAATGCGTTACAGCCGGCTTGTCTGGATATCTCCTCGACAAACTCCAGGTGAACCAGAATGCGGCGACCCGGTTGCTACTCAACCTCCCTAGGAGGGCGAGTGTCAAACTGTATCTCCGTAATCTCCACTGGTTGCCTGTAAAAGAAAGAGTGATGTTTTTAAGCCTCTAGTGTTGGTACATACCGCCTTATACAGCAAAGGACCTTCATATTTGAGATCCAGATTCAGCTTCTACACTCAGTCGAGGCAACTGCGATCCTCAAATAAGCTGTTGGTTTGTACACCTAGGACCCACAGACAGAAAGCTGGCGGTAGATCACTGACCCTGCTAGGTGCGGTGGCCTGGAATCAGCTTTGATGGACTTACGAGCTCTAAGTGATCCAGGTCTATTTAAGAAGTAGCTGAAAACATGTTTCTTTAAATAATCTGTGCATGCGCCAGGATCCTCCGTGAAGTAGCTGTGTGCACTATAAGTGTCATTATTATTAATAATAATCATCATACAGGCAGAATCTAGGAAGGTTACCATCTTCAAAGTCTGCTCTCATCTTCTTGAAAGGGCTGTGCCAATATGTAGCATTCCAAGTGGTGCTGAGAGACAACCTGCTTGCAGGAGGTAGAAACAAGCTTTCACACTACAGCATCACATGGCAGTCAGTATCTTAGGAAACCATTACATGAAAAATCCGAAAACAGAGAAAGAAAGCAAGTAACCTCAAAATATTGCAGTACATCATATCCTAGTGCCCCCATTTACCCAGTCGTGGGTCAGGTATGCCAAAGGCATAGTGCATAGCCCCTACACACTTTGGAATATATTATATCCTTTGCACAAGAAGACAAAGAACAGACCATCTCACCAATATACCAGATCACTGAAGGCAGAGCCAGCCTTAGCTCTCGTAGCGTCTGGTGTGACAATCTTTTTTGGCGCCCTTCAATTACTTTCTCCATGGATTCCTTCACTACCACCCTCTAACAGTGCCCTTCATCTCTCCATAGCCCCTCTCTCACATACATTTAATTAGTTTTAAAGGGCTACTTATACCAGTGTGGGGTGTCAAACACATTATACAGTGACAATGAATCATGTGTAAATCAGTGTATAGGATATGTTACATAAGGCATTAAATACTACAAGGTGTAGGAGTCATATGTCATCCATACTGGAAGGCAGTATATTTTAATAATGTTTGGTCTGGAGAAGCACTGACATATCTAGATAACTCAGGTGATTAATGTTGCTACTGCAGAGAGATCAAAGTTTTGTGTAGTGGCGGTTTTGACTCATCCTAAAGTAGTGCAAAGTGCTAATGTGCCTGCTGCAAAGAACATGTACTATGCACATCACAGAATGTTTTTTATGTGGATCGCTCGGTGGATTGCTGCTTTTGTCACAGAGATCCTTTTGTTACTTGCAGTTCATAAATTACAATCCTAATATAGCACAGTGATCTCTAAGCTGTCATAAAAGTGTTGCATGCAATCTGCAAGGTATCGGTTAGAACATTGTTTTTTCAAGGTCTTTCATTATCCTAATATTGCAATGATGCAAAAAAGGGTTCATTTGGGTAGCAATACATTCTTACTGGTAAAGCCAACCTTAATAACTGTAGTACATTTTAAATCCTGATTCTATTGTTGCCAGACAACTGCTAGACACACAAGGAACCCATAAGTTATTTCTAAATAAAGCTCCTGCCCAAACTTCGAGCCAGGTGCGGCTGCACCAGTCGCAGGGCCCTAAAGCATGCTTTGAGTGAAGGACCGAAGAAGCAACCAATCCACCTCATGCATTCCCTTTGAAGTGTGTCTCCTCCATGGCCTTATGATCAGTGACTATGCTGCAAAGTTGATGCATGTGCTCAATATGAAAGAAGGCGGAAAAAGGCAACATTCAAGACATTTAAGGTACAGATTTGCACATAGATGGCATAGAATATCCCTTCACAAACTTTTTAGAATCACGGCCCAATTATTAGAAGGACAAACTTTTGCGACCCACCTAGCGTTAGTGGAGATGAGGCAGCACCTTTTTTTAATGTAACTAAAGCATCATGTGGTAGCAAACTGTCGTTGACAGACAGCACAATTTCCATTAAAATGCCCACTATATTTGCGCAGACATACAGTTTTACTTATAATATTATATTGAACACAAATGATAATTGGTGGCAGTTGAGTTTCAGTGAATATTTATTATTTGTGCCTCAAGTAAAGTGTCTTGATTTGTTTTGATCTATTAAAATCATTGTTTTTATCACACTTCAGAATTACCAAAAAAGTGCTTCTTTTTTGCTTTCCTAACTGCTGAATGTGTACATTTCATTTACAGATATTTACAATTTGTTGTGTTGCAAAAAATGGCATCCTACAGCCGTTCCTTTCATGCTACATGTCCTCCATAATTCACATACGCAATGACGTTAAAATATGACCCTTTCCGGCGCGCCTGTGAACATTGAGGATGGCAACAGCCAAAACGTGTTTGTTTGCACACCCTTCATTAAAAATAATGAATTTACCCCGTGAGTGTCGATTCCTTTGTGGGAGCAATTACGGAGCAGTGATTTTTACCGCGGGATCACCCCCGCACTACTAGGCACTCGTTCGAGAGTGCACAGGCAAAGGTGGTCTTGGAGCAGTCAATATATATATATATATATGTATATATATATATATATATATTTCATCCAAAAAGTTTGCCACGCATTGAGGACGCACACAATGAAAGGCGAATCCAGCCTCATAGCAAAATCCTTTTATTTAGCAGAACTGGACACATCGATTGAAAACTTCTGTGGCCTTGCCCTACGCGTTTCGGAGCTCCTGCTCCTTGATCACGGGCCAGCGCGTTGATGTGCAGATGCAAAAAGACACAGTCCTGCAATTAGCTGTTATATCGCCCTCTGGTGGGCTGCGTATGTCGAATAGCTACCTGGGACTTGTAGTCTGGTTGCTGAAAAATTATCCATAATGGATTCTGCCTAACAACGATATACTTCAGATTCGCTCTAAATAGAGCCTTCGGTTCCGTCGTCAGTTCAAATCCATGCTGTCTTTCATTCCGTCATGCGATTGCAGTACATCTGTAACCAACGGTCCACTTAACATACTCATGGCGGTGCCGTCCTCCCGACCTGGGCTGGCCGGTTACAATTCATCCAAAAAGTTTGCCACACATTGAGGACACACACAATGAAAGGCGAATCCAGCCTCATAGCAAAATCCTTTTATTTAGCAGAACTGGCAACATCGCTTGAAAATTTCTGTGGCCTTGCCCTACGCGTTTCGGAGCTCCTGCTCCTTGATCACGGGCCAGCGCGTTGATGTGCAGATGCAAAAAGACACAGTCCTGCAATTAGCTGTTATATCGCCCTCTGGTGGGCTGCGTATGTCGAATAGCTACCTGGGACTTGTAGTCTGGTTGCTGAAATATTATCCATAATGGATTCTGCCTTACAACGATATACTTCAGATTCGCTCTAAATAGAGCCTTCGGTTCCGTCGTCAGTTCAAATCCATGCTGTCTTTCATTCCGTCATGCGATTGCAGTACATCTGTAACCAACGGTCCACTTAACATACTCGTGGCGGTGCCGTCCTCCCGACCTGGGCTGGCCGGTTACAATTCATCCAAAAAGTTTGCCACACATTGAGGACGCACACAATGAAAGGCGAATCCAGCCTCATAGCAAAATCCTTTTATTTAGCAGAACTGGCAACACCGCTTGAAAATTTCTGTGGCCTTGCCCTACGCGTTTCGGAGCTCCTGCTCCTTGATCACGGGCCAGCGCGTTGATGTGCAGATGCAAAAAGACACAGTCCTGCAATTAGCTGTTATATCGCCCTGGTTTCTGACTTCGTATAACAGGATGGCGGGCTGAAGATTTTACTGGCGAGGTGACCGGAGGCTCTATGCAGAGTCATGAACAAAGAGCTGTTAGGCGGAACCCATACAGGGTAATATTTTAACGTGAGGACTTCAAGTCCCAGAAACCCGATGACATCACGTGCCCATAAGAGGGCGATATAATGGAAATGAGGGACTTTTCTCCCACGTATCTGCCAGCAGTAACCGACCCGTGAACAAGGAGCAGGAGCTCCGAAACGCGTAGGGTCTGAATGAAATGTTTGGGAACGGAGCTGGTAATTGAATAAATGATAACCCTGCTGCACTAGCTGAGTTGCCTGCCATCGGTTGCGCCTTCAAATGTGGGACAGTTTTGGAAGAATTTATATCGGCCCGTCCAGGTCGAGAAGGCAGCACCACCTCGAGATTGAAATGGACTGTTGAAGCCGGATTTCTGACTTCGTATAACAGGATGGCGGGCTGAAGACTTTACTGGCGAGGTGACCGGAGGCTCTATGCAGAGTCATGAACAAAGCGCTGTTAGGCGGAACCCATACAGGGTAATATTTTAACGTGAGGACTTCAAGTCCCAGAAACCCGATGACATCACGTGCCCATAAGAGGGCGATATAATGGAAATGAAGGACTTTTCTCCCACGTATCTGCCAGCAGTAACCGACCCGTGAACAAGGAGCAGAAGCTCCGAAACGCGTAGGGTCTGAATGAAATGTTTGGGAACGGAGCTGGTAATTGAATAAATGATAACCCTGCTGCACTAGCTGAGTTGCCTGCCATCGGTTGCGCCTTCAAATGTGGGACAGTTTTGGAAGAATATATATATATATATATATATATATATATATATATATATATATATATATATGGAGTCCTCCTTGATGTCAAGCCTGACATCAAGGTATTCGGCCATCGTGCACAAAGATGACAAATACCCCGTGGCTCGCCACTTCAGAGACCTACATTTTTCAAGTCCTGCCCTTCTCAAATTTCTCATCTTGGAACAAATTTGTCACAGTCCCAGGGGTGGGAATCGTACCCTGAAGTTGAGACAAAAAGAATCGAAATACATTATCAATTTCCAAACGAAACATCCTGGGGGACTTAACCATGGACGAAGAATTGGCAGTCCATCTCAGAGACTAATACCTGTTGACCCATGTCCCCCCCACTTCCTCCCCCTTTTTCCTTCCCCTTCCCTCCCTCTTCCCTTTTTCCCCCTTCCCCCCTTTTTCCCCCCCTCCTCCCCCCCCCCTTTTTTCTCCTCATGCTGCAGCCCAGTCTCTTGAGTCTCTTTTATCACTTACCGCTTCCTCTTGACTTCTGCTCGTTTCCTGTTTCTTATGTGCATGAAAGAAAGAGAACATTATTCTGCATTTATTGAATATGCATTGTATTACTTGTGTTCCATGGTTTTAATCTTTTTCTTTTCTTTACCATTCTTTTTCCAGGAGGAAAGGAAGGGGCCCAGTCACCGGCACTCACATCTCACGGGCAACCTACCCTTTTCCCCTTTCACATCACTTGTACCGGGCGCCTGATGGGTACAGTATATCACCTCATATGGACTCTCAGTGACTATTTTGGCTAATGTGATCTTTTTGTTGTGCAAGGAGTCTGGACACTTGTCCCTTGACCTCCGTTCTTTTATTCTTTCCTTGACAGGGCGGTTGTTTTCTGTCTATTTTAGATACACTGGGTGACATCTGCTGATGCTCATCACTTCGGATTACCTGCAGTGCCGTAATCTTTCACTGCTTGGCTAGACTAGATTCCTAACTTTCCCGCACCAGCATTACATGGATTTTGCACTTGCTTTGGAATCCCAGCCAGTTACGCAACCCGAGCGGTATATTCTACTGTTTGATGCCTTGTACCATTACGGTCAGCCGACCTGTTTATACCTGCTCCATCTATTTTTGGGCTTGTTATTGTTTGTATCATTTTATACTTCTTGGCACACGATATTGAGAATTTTGTCATATTGATTGTATTTCACGTAACATGTCATGAAGCACTGATGTGTATGCGTTTTTCCATTTGGTTTCACCATTCCAATATGTCTGACAAATTTACACACACAGTCTAGTCCTCTGTTGATGTTTTGTTAAAACTTTATCAGTCACCCGGTTTTGCACCGCACATACTGTACGTGACCAAGGCTCCGCAGGGAGCTGAAACGCATCGTAATAAACACCTCTTGCTAAACTTGAATGCTGAGTTCTTCATTTCTAAGAGCGCATTTACTGGCGTTTTATTTTTGGAAATTTCAGGCACTGGCTCCGCCGGCACATGCGCCACCTCCCTTGGGGCCCAGACGATTGGAAAGAGCGATCTTTGTGAATATATATGTATATATATATATATATATGTATATATATATATATATATATATCAAAATGGAGTACTGGGGCTTAGGTTTGTGGCGGTCTGGGCTGGTTTCTGGTTACCCTATATAACAATTGAGGAAATCCTTGTAGTACAAAGGAAGTACCCAGATGCTCCTGGATGCTGTATCAACTTTAATGGAATGTAAAGCCTCCTCGACACGTTTTAGTTGGAGCCTTGGTCATAGTTAGAGAGTGAAGCTGACATTGCTATTTACATATTCTTATTAATCAACATTGAAAACAGACTTGAGTTAATACATTTCAGCAGCACTCATTCAGCATGTTTTCTTAAATGTATTAACAACACAATTAAGGAAGCCTAGGTCACAGGATTTTTGTCTCTTTTCTTTATCACCAAAATAAAGTGCTGCACTGTACGTCAATCGCATGTGATTTTCCCACTTCTGGTTAATGTAGTCCTGACTTATGTTTATAAAGTGCTAATGCACTTGTGTAACAATTAAAAATAACAGGAAGCTCTACCAACAATTAACTCTGGTGTGATGCAACAATGTGCATCATTATTTTAAAAAGTAATAAGAATGATACAGGTTTTAATATGTCATTTTCAGCGTTTGTATCCCAACTGTGCCATATCATTCCCAAATGCGCCCTTTACTTGGAGGGCCAACCAAACAGTATTTGCGCACTTAGGAGTGGGCAAACCACTCCTCTAATGCCCTGCTCCAAGAGCACAGCAGCCCCGCCCACCCGTAAAGCAGCACAAACATAAAATTATAATAACCGAAAGTTATTATAATTTTATGTTTTTGCTTCTCCTACTGCTTGAAAGCAGCGTGGTGAAGCTCCTCTGCCATAGAAGAGGAGCCGCCACTGTGTGTGTGTATGTATGTATGTATGTATGTATGTATATATATATATATATATATATATATTTTATCTACTGTCGGTCGCCAGTAGATAGTTATAGTTAGGACCGTGTTTCCATAGGAAATCCGCAACATTCTATTTGGAATAACTTTGGCGCCGGTTGACGAATCCTCGCAAAATTTTAAAAATAGGTGGGGCGGTCCGCTCCGCTCCTACCCTGAAAGTCTCGGGGGGATTCGTCAAGCGGGGGCTGAGAAAAAAGGGGGGTCCCAAAACGCGTTTTCCCCATGCAATTTTCCATAGGGACCTTTAGTCCAAGGTACAGCCCGAACGGCTGAACAGAATTACTTGAAATTTGGCAGAGAGGTAGTCCTCAGCTCAGGGATGTGTCTTTTGCAGGTCTGGTGTCAATCTGTTCAGTAGTTCCTGAGAAAATCAAAAGTAAAATCATATATATATGTGGGCGGAGCCTAACCACACATCTCATCCTGAGATCTGATTGGCTGTCAGCACTTCATCCAAGAAGTGTTGGCAGCCATCTTGGGACCAATATACATGATAGCACCTCATTAAAAAGCATTGCAGTTAATAGAAGGTTTTAAGACTTTAGTTACATTATAAATCATTTGTTGATGGTACCATACTCATTTTAGGAATTGTGGTATGTTCTAAGGTGATTTCACCATGTGAAAAAGCCTTCTGCTGGGATATCATGATTGAGAGAAAAATATTTTCTCATGCTTTTCCCACAGAGGTTTGGAAGGTGATCTATAAGCTAAACTGAGAGCTTATTTTCTGTAAATTCACATTATCTTTCTCCGTCATGTGAGAATGAAGTCTGACATTCTCAGTAAAACATGTACATCCAACAAGGGCAGAGACTGTCAGTTGATTCCTTTGTGTTCTACTGCAGCTTCCCAGAGTGTTCCAAAGAACAACTAGAGCGCTAACAGCCCTACTTATGATAAACGTATGGCACACCTGAAGCCATCTTGCTTGGATTAAAGTGGTAACTCTTAAAACATTTAATTTAAAAAGGAACAAAATGAGGGGGTTCATTTTTTTTTCCATAAAAAGTATGATTAGTATAGCAGAAAGAATTTTTTTTTTTTTTTTAATTCTTTTTATTTGCATTTTCAACAACAAAACAAACATAATTCACTGCAGGGTGCATAGGATATAGTACCGACGAGACAGTTCCCCACACACACAATGTTATCCAGAGGACCGACAAGTGTCCACACATTAGTGCTTGAGCAAAAATCAAAAGCATAGTCCACCTCCGTCTCAGCCCCCCGTACACCCCCAATACCCCCCACATTTCCAGCGCCAATCGCAGTAACCCAGTTTCCACTCCGACATCCGTCTCCTCCCAGCCATCCGCCGTGAAAATCAGTGTGCTACAGTGTATGAAGCGGTGTGTGAGTCAACCAATGTGAGAAAGGTTCCCATATATCCCTCGGGCGTGTGCGCGGTGGCAGGAGTTCCCAGAATAGGGTGTGCTGCGTCTGGCAGTATACCACACTCTTAAGCCACTCCCTAATGGTGGGTGACGTGGTAGCCCCCCAATGTATCGCCACCTGGCGCTTGGCAAGCAAAATGAGCATGGCCGGCAGCCGGCGATGTTTAGGCTGAATCATATGCAAGATCCCCAGAAGCGCAGCCTGTGGAGTGCATGGGATCTGCAGCCCCGTGATGATACACACCAGCCGCATTACCTCGGCCCAAAAGGAGGCCAGCATGGGACATTCCCACGCCATATGCAAGAAATCAGCGCCGCGCGCAGTGCACTTCCAACAATTGTCCGTGTCTCTTAAGCCAATACGATGAAGTCTGCTTGGGGTGCGATATATCATGTGTATGTATTTGAAATGGATCAGCCGGAGTCTGTAGTTAGGGGATAGTGTCTCAAGCATTTTCCAGCAGAGGTCCCAGTGAGCGTCAGTGATGTCAACCCCCAATGCAGTACTCCACAAATCGCGCGCCGCCGGGGTCACTATTGGATGGTCACTTTGCATGCGTCCATATAGGCGGGAAATTAGTTTACGCCCCGATTCTATATTTAGGACATTCTCCAAAGCCATCAGACTCGGCGGCGGTTCCGGGAATGTAGGAAGCAGTGCCTGACATGTATGTCGAAGCTGATAATGGAGCAGGGTGTCAAGCATCGTCGGGGTCTCCGCAGCGCACATCCGCTCCAGCGTGATGAAAACACCATCAGGGAAGATGTCCCCCGCCGTATGAAGACCTCGCGACATTGCGCGTTCTCCCGTTTTCATGCGCTGCAGCGGGGGCCACATAGGGTTCCCGCGCAGAGGGATCGACGAAGTGTAAAGGATGTCCAGCTTAGCCCGGCGGCGTAACCCGTCCCAGGCCCACTGAAGCGCACGCACCGTGTCAATTTCATTCCGCCTCCTCTTGTGTGGTGCGTATAGGGCAGTGCTGAGTGGTAACGGGGCAACCATATCCGCCTCTATCGCCACATGCGGCTGAAACGGCGTGGGGTGCACCCAATAGTGCAGGAATTGCGCCTGCGCACAGTACGCATATAGCGTAAAGTCTGGTGCCGCCATACCTCCCTGCCGCTGTGGGAGAGTAAGGATCTCCCAGGCTACCCTTGGCTGTTTACCCCCCCACGCCAGTTCGATCATGAGCGAGCGTATCTTATTCAAGAAATGCTTAGTCAAGGGGAGTGGGACATTAACAAATAAGTATAGGAGCTTGGGCAGTATGACCATTTTGGCCACGGCTATCCTACCCGCCAGCGACAGGGGCAAGTGCTTCCACCAGCCGACCCTTTCCTCTATCCACCGCATCGCCCGCCCATAATTCTCCTTCCACAATGCTTGCATGTCTGTGCTAACCCATACCCCCAGGTAGCGTACCGGACCGGTTGCCCATTCCAGCGGGCAATCCGGCGTGAAGCGGGTTGTCGCATCCGTCAAAGGCAGGATGACCGATTTCTCCCAATTAATAGTCACTCCCGATAGCAGGCCATACCGTATCAATTCACTCGTCATAGGGGAGAGATTATCTTGTGGGTCGGTTACATAAAGGGTAATATCATCTGCGTACATTGAAATGGTCAATGCCCGGGATGAAAAACCAATGCCCCTGTCCGCATGGTGTTGCCTGATCCGGGCCGCCAGTGGCTCGGTGGCAATCGCGAATAGTAGGGGTGACAGGGGGCAGCCCTGTCTCGTGCCCCTACCGATAGCAAAGGGTTCGGATACAAGCCCGTTCACCCTCACACGGGCAGTGATGGTAATATAGAGCAGTCGAATATAGCGGATAAACGCTTCACTGACCCCCATTCGCTGCAGCAATGGAAATAGGAATCCCCATTCCAGGGAATCAAACGCTTTCGTGGCGTCCAACAGCACCACCGCGGCCTTGACGTGAGGGGCTGAATAGTGCAGTACCCCAAACAGGGTCCGTAAGTTATGGGCCGTGGAACGGCCCGGCACGAACCCCGATTGATCTGGGCGGATCATGAGTGGCAACACCGGCTGTAGCCGCAAAGCGAGCATTTTAGCAAATATTTTCGCATTCGTGTTTGTTAGGGACAGTGGCCGATACGAGTCACACCTCTGGGCATTCTTATCGGGTTTTAAGAGGGCAATAATGAGGGCCTCTCTCATCGTCGTAGGGACTACACCAGAGTCAACTGCCTCAGCGTATACAGTCAGCAGCCGGGGGGCTAGGAGGTCAGCGTATTCCTTGTAAAACTGCGCTGGTAGGCCATCTGGCCCCGGCGCCTTGCCGGGTGGCAAGGACCCCAATGCCTCCTTGACATCTTCAAGTGTGAAGGGGCGATCGAAGTACCCTTTTTGGTGCGCATTAAACCATATTAGCTGAACCGTGTCTAGGTAATCGGAGAAGTCTTCCGACGCGGGCCCACCCCGGGAGCGGTATAGGTCTTTATAAAAGGACCGAAATGTATCTAGTATCTCCGGAGGGGAGCACACGGTGTCGCCCCGCGACGTTTCGATGGAGGGAATGTATGAGGAGCCCTTCTGCGAGCGCAACAACTGGGCCAGTGTTCTGCCCGGGCGATCCCCCTCGCCATACCGGCGCGCCGTCGCGTGTTTATGTAAAAATTTTAGCTCCCTATCTGCCTCAGTTTGGTATTCCGTTAGTGTGGTGCGTGTTTCCGCTAGCGTGGTCTCTGAGGGGTCAGAGCTGTATTGTACTTCTAGAGTATGTAATCGGTCCTCTAGTCTCTGGAGTGTATTTCTAATGTCCTTCAGCACTCTAGCCTGTCCCGCAATGCAGTGGCCCCGGATGACCACCTTAAATGCATCCCATAGGGTGCCCACAGACGCCACCGAGTTTGTGTTTAGTTCAAAATAGTCGAGTATATGTTGGTGCACTTCCTCGCGAAAAACCGGATCCAGCAGGGCCTGCGCCGGCAACTGCCACATGAATGGGGTGATGTATGGTTTGGGGACCCGTAGCACCAGTTCAACCGGAGAGTGGTCCGAAAGGGTGCGCGCTCTATGATAAACTTCAGATGTCCAGGCATGGACATGTGGGGTTAGGAGCCAAAAATCCAATCTAGACCATGCCTTCCTGTGTGGGGTGAAGCATGTGCCCTCTCGCCCACCAGGGTGTAGGATCCTCCACGAGTCCAGCAGGTTGTATTCCTCCATTAGACCTCGAAGAAGGTCCGCTGTGTGCGGGTGATGTGTGCGCGCTGCCCCCTCCCTGTCGTGTTCCAGCGAGAGCACCGCATTGAAATCTCCCCCCCATATGTACTCCCCCGTGCCAAGGGACTGCGCCTTCAGCCAGACGGTCCTGAAGAAACCCGGGTCATCTGTGTTGGGACCATAAGTGTTAATTAAGATTATCTGCTTATGGAACAGTTTCCCCAGTATTATTAAATACCTGCCCTCCGAATCAGCATTCACTTTAAATGTTTGCCAGGGCAGGCCTCTACGTATTAATATGGCCATCCCCCGGGAATAGTTGGAGCATCCGGACGTGTGCACCTCACCCCAACTGGCATTTCGCAATCGGTCTCCCGCTTTCTGCAGCAGGTGGGTCTCCTGTAAAAGACAGATGTCGATGTGGTGTCTGGCTAGGTGCGCATGAGTCAACCTAATCTTGCGGTGGTCGTTGAGACCTCGTATATTCCACGTCAGACAGCGCAGCGCGGTCAGTGAAGTAGCGGGTAATGTGCCCTAGTGTGTCTATCTGCGGGGTTAGGGGCAGGGGAGACGGCCAAATATCCAGCGTATCATATCTCGCACTTATCAGGAAAGTGTGTGCGTACAGGGATAATACCGTGTCATCCTTCAATAGTACATTACATTGCTGCAGTTCAACAACATCAAACAATACAAACCCCCCTCCCCTCCTCCCACTCCAACCCCCCAATTAGGTTGAGATGCTGTACCCCTCCCAATTCTAACCCAAAAACAGAGCGGCTGCACAGGAATCATCCCTTCGAGGGCGTGGGTTTACCGGCACACTCCCCCATCTGCAATCGATAGGGTGGCCGAACATTCTGCCGTCCAAAGCCCCAGCAGACCATACACAACAGGCAACGACTTTTGCATCGCCCTAAACAGTAGCGGTGTCACCCGTAGAGTCCATAAGCATCAGTAGTCTGTGTGGCGTCAGCCTCAGCGACCTCTTTCCGCATCCCCCACCCACCGCAGGTATCAAGGCACGGTCAATAAACAAAGTATTGGGTACTTATCAGCCGAGTGTCAGGACGCCATTCAGCACAACAGAAGTTCAGGGTTCACAGAAACGTCCGTCGGTTCATTCCACATCACTCATCCTGTCCACCGGGGAGGCCGCACGGCTTGCGCGCTGCTCCCCATTTGCTCGTTCTGCTTTCCTAGCAAATTTCAGCGCCTCTTTCGCCTCCGTGAAGATCAGCGGCTTCCCTTTGTGATGAATTTTTAACTTGGCGGGGTACAACATGGCGTATCTGGTCCCCACTTTTTGGAAGATCTTTTTGGCAGGTATGAATTCGCGCCGCGCCGCCTGCACAGCCTGCATGAAGTCAGGATACAGGGAAATGGCCATGTTCTGAAAAGTGAGTTCACCTTTTTCCCGGGATAACCGCAGTATGGTGTCCCGGTCACGGTAGTTGAGAACGCGAGCCAGGATCGGTCTCGGCGGCGCCCCCGGCACCGGGCGCGGTCCCAGCGTTCGATGTGCACGCTCGACCAGGAACATTGCCGACAGCTCTGCCCCAAATAAATCGCGGAACATGCCCTCCACAAATTGCTCCATGTTGCCAATGTTAGTGGACTCCGCAATACCAATAATGCGCATGTTGTTTCTGCGGGAGCGGGCTTCCAAATCCTCATTGCGCCCACGTATTACCTCCAAGACTTTGTCCATGCGGAGCAGTTGTTCCCGGGTGTCCCCTTGGCCCTCTTCACAGTCCGCAATCCGCGCCTCCGCCGCCGCAAGCCTTTCCCCATGTTGATCGACTGTGTGCGACAGGCCCTCCATGCGGTGTGCCATTGAGTCAAGCTTAGAGTCAATCTCCCTCAGGCAGCCCTTTAGATCACGAAACATACTTTTTATGTCGTCGTCTTGTGGGGGTTCCAGCTGCGTCTCAGGGACCACCGTCTGCGAGGCCGGCTCCACTTCCACATTCCGGGTGGATTTTCTTTCGAACTGCAGCCGCGGCTGTTTGTTATCCGGTTTTCCCATGATCAGGCAGGGGGGACCTCTCAGTGGGATATCGGGGGGGGGGGGAGGATATCCCAGCCAGCCACTCCAGGTAGGGATGCACTGCCACCCCGGTAGGCCTCACGGGCGTCTGAGGCACGCCGCCACCAGTTGCTCCCCGCGGTCCCCAGCACAGCTGCAGCGCCAACTGGCCCCCAGCGCTCGCAGCAAACCGCTGTATCAGCTTCTCTGCTCAGAGCATACGTCCTTTGGCCGCTATGGGGATATTCAAATGTTGTGACCCATAGACGTAAGATGGAGGAGGGGGTCGATAACTGTTTGCATAGTTTTCTGGCATCAGTTTCCAAGACAATACCTCATTTAATTTGTTGCTTCTCCTACCGCCAAACCCAGCAAACACAGTGCTTCCATCAAGGTGCAGAAACAACTTGGGCATTGAGGCAGGAGTTTCAGGGTAGCGTCGTTTGTGGTGATGCACTACTTTCTGACTGCTGCACCCCAGGCACGGCCCGTCATCCCCTCCGGACAGCAGCAGCCGGCAGCACACTCCCTCGCAGGGCCGGCAAAGCAAGAGGCAGGCAACGACCCTCAGCAGCCAGGCAAAAGCCGTCCTCGCAGGCCCCCTCAGCCGCCGTCCGCGCTTCGGCAGCAGCACTAGCCGCGGCAGCTCCCTCAGGCGTCTCCGCAGTGCCCAGGCCTCACCAGGTTTCTCCGTTGTGTCCCCGTGTAGCGACACCTTCCGGGGGTAGCCAGCACGCCTTCGCCTCAGGTCCACTGAGCGACGATCTGGCCTCACGGGCCACGGCAACAGCAGCGCCGCAGGCCCCCTCCGCTGGGCCGCCCCACGCGTCAGATCGAAGGCCCCGGCCGGGGACTCGCGTAGCGGCGACGGCCGACGTGCGCCGCGTGGGTGTCTCGGCAGTACGGCGCAGGGCCCGCTCGCCGGTAATACGCCGCCGATTTCAGCCGCAAAGGCAGCCACCAGGTCTCCGGGTCTCCGACACCTCTCTTCTCAACTTTGTCTGCCCGGACAAGGAGGCATATTCGAATGGGCCGTCGGATAGTGCGTTCGGCCGGCAGAGCCCCGTTATACGGCGGCCATCTTGCGGCTCGGCTCGGCCACGCCCCCCCGCAGAAAGAAAAATTAGGGCACATTTTGAGTGACTTCTCAAATCCTCTTCTATTTCATTAAAAAATTCTGACATGCAGACTGAAACATGCACTTTCAATACCAGCAGCAGTTTTCCCTGGTGAGCAGTAGCTTTACTACAGTGATCTAATGAGCAAAAAGAGTGCTAACATTCTGAATTTATGGCAAATGTGTGACACATCTGAATGCCTTCTTGATGGAATCAAAGTAAAAAACTGAAAGTATTTCCTACTGAGGAGACTGCAGTAAATGAGGAAATTAGGAAACTTCATAACAAATAAGTCTCCCAAGATGGCCACCAGAGACAAAAGAGCCCAAATGTAGCCCAAATATCACCAAGATGTAGCCCAAGTATAGCCTAATGACAGAATGTCCCAGAGTGTTCTTAAAAACAACTAGAGCGCTTACTGTCTTCATTATGACAAAAGTATGGCACACCTGAAGCCATCTTGATTGGAATAAACTGGTAACACTTAAAACATTTAATTTAAAAAGGAACACAATGAGGGGGTTCATTTTGCCATAGAAATTATGATTAATGCTGAAGAAAGAAAATGAGGGCACATTTTGAGTGACTTCTCAAATCCACTTCTATTTCATTAAAAAATTCTGACATGCAGACTGAAACACGCACTTTTAATACCAGGAGCAGACTTCCATGGTGAACAGTACTTTTACTACAGTGATCTAATGAGCAACTAGAGTGCTAACATTCAGAATTTATGGCAAATGTGTGACATATCTGAATACCTTCATGATAGAATCAAAGTAAAAAACTGAAAGCATTTCCTACTGAGGAGACTGCAGTACATGAGGAAATTAGGAAACTTCATAACAAATAAATCTCCCAAGATGGCCACCGGAGACAAAAGAGCCCAAATGTAGCCCAAAATCACCCAGATGTAGCCCAAATATAGCCCAATGACAGAAGTGTGCAAAACACTTATTATTTTGTGTTTTTGCAGTGTTATATAGTGCAGACTTGTCAGGTATTGGAGTGCTTTACATGAGCATTGGTTACATCACACAAGAACAAATTCATTTTGGTTGTAGACATGGGGAGACTAAGTGATTTGACCAGAATCACAGAATGTCGAGCTGAAGCAGAAACTCCAACCTGGTTCCCCAGTTGCAAAGTCTGCAGTTCTGGAAGTAACACCACATCCTCTCCCCTAAGTGCAACATTTAATCAAGTGGTCAACTGGATAAAAAAACATAAAGATAACAAATAATTTTAAAGTGCTTTGTCGCTATTTGAAAACTCAGAAAATATGTCCTTATTTTAGTCTTTTAGAGCACTAACCATAATTTTGATGCCAATAAGACGCTCTCATATATGTAATTACATCAAGATGACGTCAGGCATTCCACACTTTTGTAATAAATATAGAATGTTAGCAATCTAGTTGTTCATTAGGATACTGTTGAGAGGCAGAGGCCAGGAGCACGGACTCTGAAAATTGAAGGAGGTAGGAGGGTGCAAAGGCAACAATTTAACCACACTGAGCAGGCAGGAAGGGCCGTGGCAGCACAACAGACTATGGAGGGCAGTGGAAAGGGGGGCAGGGGCAACAAACCAACAATACAGGACTTGCAAGAGAGGCTGTGGCAATGTAATAGACCATTGTGGGCAGAAGGAAGAGGCAATGGTAGTACAACCATACCTGCCAACAGACCCGATTCAGCCAGGAAACGTCCAATGTTTTTAAGCTCAAATGGGCTTTATTTGATCTGTCTCCTGTCTACAATCTCCTCTTTTTCAATGTAACTCAAAGGGGAAAATCAATACCCCAGTTTTTTTTCAAAATCTCCCTCTTACCAAGTTCAAAATGTTCGCAAGTATGGTACATTGGATCATAGAAGGAAATGGGTTAGGGACATGGACTTGGATGACAGAGGACAGGAGGGACATGGAGAGGTGCACCAAACTGACCCTGCAGGGCAGGCATCAGGGTTTGCAGCAGCACAATACACCACACAGGGCATGCGGGACGGGAGTGCAGCACAACAATCCATAGAAAGCAAGAGGGAGGGGACAGGACCATGCACATGGACAACAGAGAACAGAGGGGCAAGAGGCAATGGTAGCTAGCTGACCATAATGGACAGACAGGAGAGAAAGCTGCAGCATAACAGACCATAAAGGGCAGGAGGGACGGATCAGGGGCATTACAATGGAACAGACAAGCCAGGAGGGAGGGAGTAGGGGTCTGCACATGTAAACAGAGGGCTGGGGGCAAGGGGGCAGGGCAGGAGCAGCAAGATAGCCATGGAGGTCAGGCAGGATGGGCACTAGAAGCAAGACACACCATGAAGAGCAACAGTAAGACTGTGATGGAATACACACAGACCATGGAGGGAAGGTGGGAGGGGGTCAGGGGCAGCTAACTGACCACACAGGGAAGGTGGGAGGGGCCATGGCAGCACAGAAGACCATGCATGGCAAGTGGGAGGGTTAGTGGCAGCACAATGGCTATGATGGGCAAGAAGGAGGGTGCAGGGGCATGCACAAAGGATGATGGAGGATAGAAGGGAGGGTCAGGACCTGTGCACAGACAAGAAAGTTTAGGGGAAGGGGCCTCACAACAGACAGCACGGGGCAGGCAGGAGGAGCAGTTGCAGCACAACAGACCAGGGAGGGCAGAAGGGTGTGGCAGTACAATGGACCATGTAGGACAGGAGGAAGAGGATAGGGGCATGGCATGTGGACAGGCAGGGTGGAGGTGGCAGGGACAGGTTACAGTCATCTGACAATGCTAGGCAGGTGGGAGGGGAGTGGCAGCTCAACAGAACACTCAGAGTAGATAGGAGTGGCAGGTCCATGGAACATGGTGGGCAAAAAGGATGGAGCAGGGGCATGCACAAAGACATCGGAGGGCAGGGGGAAGGAGAATAGGGGCAGCAAGTTAAGCACAGAGTTTAAGCAGGAGGTCAATGATGGGGCATAGAATTGGCAAAGGAGGGCAGGAGGAGTGGACTGGTACATCATACTAAATTGAGGGCAGTGGCAGCACATCAGACCATGCATGGCAGGAGGGAGGAGGCTAGTCCATGGATTCACACAACAGAGTATAGGGAGGAGGGGGATGGGGCAGCAAGCTAACTGTTCAGAGAAGGCGGGTATTAGGAACTTTATTGTTTTTAAAACGTGTGTCTGTGCAAACTACTTAAAATATGAACAAGTATGCAGCATAATCTCACTTTTATTCAGGAAGAAGAGGACGTTTGTGACTGTGACTCCGGGCTCACTTGGCAGAAACACCCCCTGAACCTCCACCCCCTATCGCAAAATGTAATGCCCGTGAAAAGGGTATGTGAACACAGTGTTATATAGAACATAATCCTGAGAGCACGATTGAAAATGAAAACTAGATATAGTGTATGGTATAAACTATGCACCAAAAAGTGTGATATAAGATGAACCGGGCGTGAAATATAACATGCAATACATTGTGCGCAATGACTGATTCATTGGAGAGCGCGAGATAGCACAGGCACTAGTGCGTGCTATGCGATATGCGCCTTGGAGTGTAATATGCACAGGGCAGTGTTGTGTAACCTAACTAGTCTCTAAAGTTGTAATATAAAATATGTGCTGGGGAGTGTAACATTGCATATGTACTGTGACAAAGATATGGATCCCAGATTGTAATATGTATGGCATAGCACTGTGCGTTATACTCATAGGCATCGAGGAAGGCACGTTAGATGGGGCAATATAACCCGTGCAAAGACAAGTGTGGCATGACATATTCACGGGGTGGTGTTACAGTGCACATGGGCAAGAGAGTGTCATAGCATATGCACTAGCTGGTGGAATACAACACAGAGGTGCGTGGCACTCAGCAGGCAATTTTGGGTGTAACACAGCATTGGGCTCTGCCAGAAGTGCGCTGTGACTCTCAAGTGATGTTCGTCCCCTTGCCAGAGAGTAAAATAAAAAGTATTACACATCCGGCAGTGGATGTGTGTTTTATTAACCGTGAGGGGGGTTTCTTGCATAGTTTTGGTCGAATTTTGTCGAATCCCCTTTGAATGGCTTGGTGTGCATGTGTATTAAATGTGCCCGTCAATAGATACCCATGTTTGTATAAATAAACGACAAGGGTGTCTACCGGGATTAGGCACGGTAGGGCATCAGACATGCCAGAGCTTCACTAGTGGTGTAAATACATTCCACGTGGATTCATTGTATGCATAGTCGCCTTTTAATGAATATCATGCAAATCGTCATGGTGATAGGTACGTACGGTTTGTCCAGCATGTCCTAGGTGTGTCTATAAATATATATTTTTAAAAAATAATAAAAAACAGTGGCCGGCCCTGGGGATTGGGGTCAAAAAAATATAATTAGGAGACAGGCCCTTGGGGATGGGGTCATCAGGGCCAATAAATTAGAATAAGAAGGGGAACCACACAGCCCCCCTTCTTAAAAAATTAAAATAAATAAAAGACTGGCATCGTGCCGGAGGCCACGCCCCCTCCTTGCAGGACTCTGCAAACGCGCCCCCCGGTGAGTTGTAAGTTGGGGAATTAATTCCTCTTCAATACTGAGGGTCCCTGAGGGCCAACTAGCCCAACAGGCATCTCCAGTATGCACCAGGGAGCTGCGCTGCAGACAGGTGTTCTGAGGCGAAGCCCCTTTTTACACCTCTCTGCAACGCAGCTCTGTGGCTCTTACTGGAGGTACCTAGTGGTCTAGTTTGACCCTAGGGACCCTTAGGATTCAAGGGGACTTAATCTCTCAACTTAGAACAGCCACAGGGCGCGTTTACACAGTGGTGAAGGGAGGGGACGGGGCCTGAGGTGACGTGTGCAAACACGCACTATGGCACGTTTTAAATTGGGGATATAATTTCCCTTCAATACTGAGGGCCCCTGGGGGCTAACTAGCCCACCAAGTGCTTCCAGTAAGCGCCACTGAGCTGCATTGCAGAGAGGTGGTCCAGGCCGTGCCACTTTTTACACCTCTCTGCAACGCAGCTCTGTGGCACTTACAGGAGGTACCTAGTGGGCTAGTTGGACCCTAGGGACCCTCAGGATTCAAATGAACTTAATCTCCCAACTAAAAACGGACACAGGGCGTGTTTACACAGTGGTGAAGGGAGGGGACGGGGCCTGAGTTAACGTGTGCAAAAACGCCCTGTGGCCTGTTTTAAGAGGTAGTTTTAATCCCCCTGCCCTATTATATACTAGGGGCTTACAGAGGAGGTCATGATAATCACAGGGGGACCCCAACGCATAATGTTCCCTAGTGTATGTAGGTGTTTTCATTGTATTCTAAGTGTCTTTTAACATAGCACTGGCTCTAGGACTGGTTAGTCAGACTCAGTTACCACCAGTATCCGTCTGAAAAAGTTGAGGGTACAGGATGATTTTGCAACAAGGCTTCTTTCTGCTTTTCTTTTTGTTCTTTCTGCACGTTATCCTTCTTCCTGCACTTTTCTTCGTCTTTGAGGACTTCTGTTGCTTCTTTCTGCACTTCTTTTTTTTCTTTCTGTGCATTTTTTCTTCTTTCTTCACTTGTCCTATCTCTGTAGGCATAGTTAGAAATTAGCATTTAAAAAGCCTTTGAAATTCACAGAAAAAACCGTAGGTTTCAGACACGTTATAGTTAGGAATTAGCATTTAAAAAACCTCAGAAATTCCCTGAAAAAACCATAGGTTTCAGGGGTGTTATAGTTAGCTGGACTTTTCACTTGTACAAAACCATTGAAATTCCCCCGTTATAGTTAGTTCAGCTAACTATAACTCGGGCGCCCGCAATGCACTGCTGATGACGTCACATATTACATCACTCATGACATGGTCAGTGACATCACTCATGACATCACTGATGACATCTCAAATGACATCACTGATGACATCATCCTTGTGATAGAGTGGCAGACCTCCTCTCACCCTAATATAACCTTTGATACACACATTCAAAAATAGAGACTACAATTTTCAAAACAATGGACATACCAATACCAGTTACAACAACATCTTCAGTAATTCTAAGATCCACATACATATCCACTCATTCACCAACAGTCCTATACAGTCACTCATACATGTACTCACTCATCATATGTACTCATACACCTATACATCCTGTTACACAATGCCACTCATCCATAGAGTTACTCACACACATAGTCACTCATGCTAATAAAGAATCAAACATACATTTACTTGCATATACAGTTATACACACACCACCACACTTACTTCTACGGAAACTTACACATACTTAGTCTTTTAAACAATCACTTATAGAAACACATACTTATTCATACAGGAACTCTTTCAATCTCTCACTCTCACATATACTCACTTATATACACCAATAGTCACATATACTAGTTTAAAACATATGTAGTTACTCATAAAGACACTATTGAGACAGTCATTCACTCACTAACACACCCATACACACACTCATCCACCCATACAGTCCTGCACACATGCTGTCTACAACACATACAAACAGTGAGTCACTCATTCATGCAACAATGCACTACGTAATACCCCCCACCGAACCATGCAGACACTCAGACTGATACTCAAAAAACCAACTAATAACCTATATAGACACCCATGTAGCTACTCACCAACCCATGCAGCCACTTATACACAAAGTGAGAGACTGATACAGATAATTACATATTTAAACATTACTCACTAAGCTATGTATTCACTATGATACACTTAATCAGTCAGTTACACAATGAATTTTTCAAAAACAAATCATCCATTTAGATACTTATATACCCATTTATTCTTCCATCGACCTTGAGATATACATATATAAAACATATTTAATTTTCAGAAAAACACACATTCACTGGATGATGTCATCAGTGATGTCATTTGAGATGTCATCAGTGATGTCATGAGTGATGTCACTGACCATGTCATGAGTGATGTAATATGTGACGTCATCAGCAGTGCATTGCGGGCGCGCGAGTTATAGTTAGCTGAACTAACTATAACGGGGGAATTTCAATGGTTTTGTACAAGTGAAAAGTCCAGCTGACTATAACACCCCTGAAACCTATGGTTTTTTCAAAGAATTTCTGAGGTTTTTTAAATGCTAATTCCTAACTATAACGTGCCTGAAACCTATGTTTTTTTCTGTGAATATATATATATCTATTACCTACTGGCAGTCGCAAGTAGGCAGTTATAGTTAGGAGTTATTTTCCATAGGAAATCCGCAACATTCTGTTTGGAATAACGTTGGCGCCGATTGACGAATCTTAGCAAAATTTTCCAAACTTTTGGCCAGCTCCGGTCCGCTCCTATCCTGAAAATTTCACGGTGATTCGTCAAGCAGGGGCCGAGAAAAAAGGGGGGTCCCAAAACACGTTTTCCCCATGCATTTTCCCATAGGACCTGTTGACCCAGCTACAGCCCGAACTGCTGACCGGAATTACACCAAATTTGGCAAAGAGGTAGTCCTCAGTTCAGACTCGTGCCTTTTTCTTAAATGGTGTAAATCCGTTGAGTAGTTCCTGAGAAAATTAGAGTTAAAAAGATAGTTATATCTGGGCGGAGCCTAACCACACATCTCATCGTGAGATCTGATTGGCTGTCAGTACTTCATCCAAGAAGTGTTAGCAGCCATCTTGGGACCAATATACATGATAGCACCTCATTAAAAAGCATTGCAGTTAATAGAAGGTTTTAAGACTTTAGTTACATTATAAATCATTTGTTGATGGTACCAGACTCATTTTAGGAATTGTGGTGTGTTCTAAGGTGATTTTACCATGTGAAAAAGCCTTCTGCTGTGATATAATGAATCATGTTTGAGAGAACTATTTTCTCATGCTTTTCCCACAGAGGTTTGGAAGGTGATCTATAAGCTAAACTGAGAGCATATTTTCTGTAAATTCACATTATCTTTCTCAGTCATGTGAGAAAGAAGTCTGACATTCTCAGTAAAAGGGGCAGAGACTGTCAGTTGATTCCTTTGTGTTCTACTGCAGTTTCCCAGAGTGTTCTAAAGAACAACTAGAGCGCTAACAGTCCTACTTATGACAAACGTATTGCACACCTGGAATAAAGTGGTAACTCTTAAAACATTTAATTTAAAAGGAACAAAATGAGGGGGTTCATTTTGCCATAGAAAGTATGATTAGTGCTGCAGAAAGAAAAATTAGGGCACATTTTGAGTGACTTCTCAAATCCTCTTCTATTTCATTAAAAAATTCTGACATGCAGACTGAAACATGCACTTTCAATACCAGCAGCAGACTTCCCTGGTGAGCAGTATCTTTACTACAGTGATCTAATAAGCAAATAGAGTGGTAACATTCTGAATTTATGGCAAATGTGTGACACATCTGAATGCCTTCTTGATGGTATCAAAGTAAAAAACTGAAAGTATTTCCTACTGAGGAGACTGTAGTAAATGAGGAAATTAGGAATCTTCATAACAAATAAGTCTCCCAAAATGGCCACCAGAGACAAAAGAGCCCAAATGTAGCCCAAATATCCCCCAGATGTAGCCCAAGTATAGCCCAATGACAGAATGTCCCAGAGTGTTCTAACGAACAACTAGAGCGCTATCAGTCTTACTTATGACAAAAGTATGGCACACCTGAAGCCATCTTGATTGGAATAAAGTGGTAACACTTAAAACATTTAATTTACAAAGGAAGAAAATGAGGGGGTTCATTTTGCCATAGAAATTATGATTAGTGCTGCAGAAAGAAAAATTAGGGCACATTTTGACTTCTCAAATCCTCTTCTATTTCATAAATTATTTTTGACATGCAGACTGAAACATGCACTTTGAATACCAGCAGCAGACTTCCCTGGTGAGCAGTAGCTTTACTACAGTGATCTAATGAGCAACTAGAGTGCTAACATTCAGAATTTATGGCAAATGTGTGACATATCTGAATACCTTCTTGATGGAATCAAAGTAAAAAACTGAAAGCATTTCCTACTGAGGAGACTGCAGTAAATGGGGAAATTAGGAAACTTCATAACAAATAAATCTCCCAAGATGGCCACCAGAGACAAAAGAGCCCAAATGCAGCACAAATATCACCCAGATGTAGCCCACATGTAGCCCAATGACAGAAGTGTGTAAAACACTTATTTTTTGTGTATTTGCAGTTTTATATAGTGCAGACTTGTCAGGTATTGGAGTGCTTTACATGAGCATTGGTTACATCACACAACATCAAATTCATTTTGGTTGTAGACATGGGGAGATTAAGTGATTTGAACAGAATCACAGAATGTTGAGCTGAAGCAGAAACTCCAACCTGGTTCCCCAGTTGTAAAGTTTGCAGCGCTGGAAGTAACACCACATCCTCTCCCCTAGGTGCAACATTTAATCAAGTGGTCAACTGGATAAAAAAACATAAAGATTACAAATAATTTAAAAGTTCTTTGTCGCTATTTGAAAACTCAGGAAATATGTCCTCATTTTAGTTTTTTAGAGCACTAACCATCATTTTGATGCAAATAAGACCCTCTCATATATGTAATTTCTAAAGGAAATGCTCTAGGTATTACAGTTTTGATTACATCAAGATGACGTCAGGCGTTCCACACTTTTGTAATAAATATAGAATGTTAGCAATCTAGTTGTTCATTGGGATGCTGTTGAGAGGCAGAGGCCAGGGGCACGGACTCTGAAAATTGAAGGCAGGTAGGAGAGTGCAGAGGCAACAATTTGACCACACTGGGCAGGCAGGAAGGGCAGTGGCAGCACAACAGACTATGGAGGGCAGTGGAAAGGGGGGCAGAGGCAACAAACCAACAATACAGGACTGGCAAGAGAGGCTGTGGCAATATAAAAGACCATTGTGGGAAGAAGGAAGAGGCAGTGGTAGTACAACCATACATGCCAACAGACCCGTTTCAGCCAGGAAACGTCCAATGTTTTTAAGCTCAAATGGGCTTTATTTGATCTGTCTCCTGTCTACAATCTCCTCTTTTTCAATGTAACTCAAAGGGGGAAATCAATACCCCAGTTTTTTTTCAAAATCTCCCTCTTATCAAGTTCAAAATGTTCGCAAGTATGGTACATTGGATCATGGTAGGCAGGAGGAATTGGGGTAGGGACATGGACTCGGATATCAGAGGACAGGAGGGACATGGAGAGGTGCACCAAACTGACCCTACAGGGCAGGTATCAGGGTTTGCAGCAGCACAATACACCACACAGGGCATGCAGGACGGGAGTGCAGCACAACAATCCATAGAAAGCAATAGGGAGGGGACAGGACCATGCACATGGACAAAAGAGATCAGAGGGGAAAGAGGCAATGGTAGGTAGCTGACCATAATGGACAGACAGGAGATAAAGCTTAAGCATAACAGACCATAAAGGGCAGAAGGGACGGATCAGGGCAATTACAATGGAACAGACAAGCCGGGAGGGAGGGAATAGGGGTCTGCACATGGAAACAGAAGGCTGGGGGCAAGGGGGCAGGGCAGGATCAGAAAGATGACCATGGAGGTCAGGCAGGATGGGCACTAAAAACAAGACACACCATGGAGAGCAAAAATGAGACTATGATGGCATACACACAGACAATGGAGGGAAGGTGGGAGGGGGTCAGGGGCAGCTAGCTGACCACACAGGGAAGGTGGGAGGGGCCATGGCAGCACAGAAGACCATGCATGGCAAGCGGGAGGGTTAGTGGCAGCACAATGGCTATGATGGGCAAGAAGGAGGGTGCAGGGGCATGCACAAAGGACCATGGAGGATAGGGAGGGTCAGGACCTGGGCACAGACAGTAGAGTTCAGGGGAAGGGTCCTCACAACAGACCAGGGAGGGCAGAAGGGTGTGGCAGTAAAATGGACCATGGAGGACAGGAGGAAGGGGATAGGGGCATGGCATGTGGACAGGCAGGGTGGAGGTGGCAGGGACAGGTTACAGTCATCTGACAATGCTAGGCAGGTGGGAGGGGAGTGGCAGCTCAACAGGGCACTCAGAGTAGATAGGAGTGGCAGGTCCATGGAACATGGTGGGCAAAAAGGATGGAGCAGGGGCATGCACAAAGACATCGGAGGGCAGGGGGAAGGAGAATAGGGGCAGCAAGCTAAGCAGAGAGGCTAAGCAGGAGGTCAATGATGGGTCATAGAATTGGGCAATGGAGGGCAGGAGGAGTGGACTGGTACATCATGCTAAATGGAGGGCAGTGGCAGCACATCAGACCATGCATGGCAGGAGGGAGGAGGCTAGTCCATGGATTCAGACAACAGAGGATAGGACGGAGGTGGATGGGGCAGCAAGCTAACTGTTCAGAGAAGGTGGGTATTAGGAACTTTATTGTTTTTAAAATGTGTGTCTGTGCGAGCTACTTAAAATATGAACAAGTATGCAGCATAATCTCACTTTTATTCAGGAAGAAGAGGACGTTTGTGACTGTGACTCCGGGCTCACTTGGTAGAAACACCCCCTGACCCTCCACCCCATCACAAAATGTAATGCCCGTGAAAAGGGTAGGTGGACGCAGTGTTATATAGAACATAGTCCTGAGAGCACGATTGAAAATGAAAACTAGATATAGTATATGGTATAAACTTTGCACCAAAAAGTGTGATAGAAGATGAACCGGGGCGTGAAATATAATATGCAATACATTGTGCGCAATGACAGATTCATTAGAGAGTGCGAGATAGCACAGGCACTAGCGCGTGCTATGCGATATGCGCCTTGGAGTGTAAGATGCACAGGGCAGTGTTGTGTAACCTAACTAGTCTCTAAAGTTGTAATGTAAAATATGTGCTGGGGAGTGTAACCTTGCATATGCACTGTGACAAAGATATGGATCCCAGATTGTAATATGTATGGCATAGCGCTGTGCGTTATAACATAGGCATCGAGGAAGGCACGTTAGATGGGGCAATATAACCCGTGCGAAGGCAAGTGTGGCATGACATATTCACGGGGTGGTGTTACAGTGCATATGGGCTAGAGAGTGTCATAGCATACACACTAGCTGGTGGAATACAACACAGAGGTGTGTGGCACTCGACGGGCACTGGTGGGTGTAACACAGCATTGGACTCAGCCAGGAGCACGCTGTGACTCTCAAGTGAGGTTCGTCTCCTTTCCAGAGAGGAAAATAAAAAGTATTACACATCCGGCAGTGGATGTGTGTTTTATTAACCGTGAGGGGGGTTTCTTGCATAGTTTGGTCAAATTTTTGTTGAATCCCCTTTGAATGGCTTGGTGTGCGTGTATTAAATGTGCCCGTCAATAGCTACCCATGTTTGTATAAATAAACGACAAGGGTGTCTACTTGGAGAGTACCCACCGGCGGGGGCGCCGGGATTAGGCACGGTAGGGCGTCAGACACGTCAGAGCTTCACTAGCGGTGTAAATACATTCCACGTGGATTCATTGTATGCATAGTCGCCTTTTAATGAATATCACGCAAATCGTCATGGTGATAGGTACATACGGTTTGTCCAGCATGTCCTAGGTGTTTCTATAAATATATATATTTTTTTAAATAATAAAAAACAAAGGCCGGCCCCGGGGATGGGGTCGCCGGGGTAATAAGTGGCCTGAGGAGCGAGGCAACGCAGCCCCCCTGCTAAAGAATAAAAGAAAAAAAGGCCATGACCCGGGGGTTGGGGTCCCCAGGGCCGATTAAGGCCTTGGGAGGGCCACATTTATTTTTTTCAACAAAAAAAATTAGGATGCAGGCCCTGGGGGATGGGGTCCCCAGGGCCAATAAATTAGAAAAAGAAGGGGGGCCACACAGCCCTCCTTCTTACAAAAATAAAAGACCGGCATCGCGCCGGAGGCCACGCCCCCTCCTTGCAGCACTCTGCAAACGCGCCCCCTGGCCAGTTGTAAGTTGGGGAATTAATTCCCCTTCAATACTGAGGGTCCCTGAGGGCCAACTAGCCCAACAGGTATCTCCAGTATGCGCCAGGGAGCTGCGTTGCAGACAGGTGTTCTGAGGCCACGCCCCTTTTTACACCTCTATGCAACGCAGCTCTGTGGCGCTTACTGGAGGTACCTAGTGGGCTAGTTTGACCCTAGGGACCCTTAGGATTCAAGGGGACTTAATCTCTCAACTTAGAATGGCCACAGGGCGTGTTTACACAGTGGTGAAGGGAGGGGACGGGGCCTGAGGTGACATGTGCAAACACGCCCTGTGTCGCGTTTTAAGTTGGGGAAATAATTCCCTTTCAATCCTGAGGGACCCTGGGGGCCAACTAGCCCACCAGGTGCTTCCAGTAAGCGCCACTGCTCTGCGTTGCAGAGAGGTGGTGCAGGCCATGCCCCTTTTTACACCTCTCTGCAATGGCGCTTACTGGACGTACCTAGTGGGCTATTTTGCCCCTAGGGACCCTCAGGCTTCAAGGGGACTTAATCTCCCAACTTAAAAAATGGCCACAGGGCGTGTTTACACAGTGGGGAAGGGAGGGGACGGGGCCTGAGGTGACGTGTGCAAACACACCCTATGGTGCGTTCTAAGTTGGGGAAAAAATTCCCCTTCAATCCTGAGGGCCCCTGGGGGCTAACTAGCCCACCAGGTGCTTCCAGTAAGCGCCACTGAGCTCCGTTGTAGAGAGGTGGTCCAGGCCGTGTCACTTTTTACACCTCTCTGCAATGCAGCTCTGTGGCGCTTACTGGAGGTACCTAGTAGGCTAGTTGGACCCTAGGGACCCTCAGGATTCAAATGAACTTAATCTCCCAACTAAAAATGGCCACAGGGCGTGTTTACACAGTGGTGAAGGGAGGGGACGGGGCCTGAGTTAACATGTGCAAACAAGCCCTGTGGCGCGTTTTAAGTTGGGGAAATAATTCCCCTTCAATCCTGAGGGACCCTGGGGGCCAACTAGCTCACCAGGTGCTTCCAGGAAGCGCCACTGCGCTGCGTTGCAGAGAGGTGGTCTAGGCCGTGCCCCTTTTTACATCTCTCTGCAACGCAGCTCTGTGGCGCTTACTGGAGGTACCTAGTGGTCTAGTTGGACCCTAGGGACCCTCAGGATTCAAGGGGACTTAATCTCCCAACTTAAAATGGCCACAGGGCGTGTTAACACAGTGGGGAAGGGAGGGGACGGGGCCTGAGGTGACGTGTGCAAACACGCCCTGTGGCATGTTTTAAGAGGTAGTTTTAATCCCCTGCCCTATTATATACTAGGGGCTTACAGAGGAGGTCATGCTAATCACAGGGGGCCCCAACGCATAGTGTTCCCTAGTGTATGTAGGTGTTTTCACTGTATTCTGAGTGTCTTTTAACATAGCACTGGCTCTAGGACTGGTTATTCAGACTCAGTTACCACCAGTATCCGTCTGAAAAAGTTGAGGGTACAGGATGATTTTGCAACAAGGCTTCTTTCTGCTCTTCTGTTTGTTCTTTCTGCACGTTATCCTTCTTCCTGCACTTTTCTTCGTCTTTGAGGACTTCTGTTGCTTCTTTCTGCATTTCTTTTTTTTCTTTCTGTGCGTTTTTTCTTCTTTCTTCACATGTCCTATCTCTGTAGGCATAGTTAGAAATTAGCATTTAAAAAACCTTTGAAATTCACTGAAAAAACCATAGGTTTCAGGTACGTTATAGTTGGGAATTAGCATTTAAAAAACCTTAGAAATTCACTGAAAAAACCACAGGTTTCAGGGGCGTTATAGTTAGCTGGACTTTTCACTCGTAGAAAACCATTGAAATTCCCCCGTTATAGTTAGTTCAGCTAACTATAACTCGCGCGCCTGCAATGCACTGCTGATGACGTCACATATTGCATCACTCATGACATGGTCAGTGACATCACTCATGACATCACTCATGACATCTCAAATGACATCACTGATGACATCATCCTTGTGATAGAGTGGCAGACCTCCTTTCCCCCTAATATAACCTTTGATACACACATTCAAAAATAGAAACTAAAATTTTCAAAACAATGGACATACCAATACCAGTTACAACAACCTATTCAGTAATTCTAAGATCCACATACACATCCACTCATTCACCAACAGTCCTATATAGTCACTCATACATGTACTCACTCATCATATGTACTCATACACCTATACATCCTGTTACACAACGCCACTCATCCATAGTTACTCACACACATAGTCACTCATGCTAATAAAGAATCAAACATCCATTTACTTGCATAAACAGTTATACACACACCACCACAGATGTACTTGTGGAAGTGGTAGATAACCAACTATGTACCAAACTTTTTTGAAAAAAAACAGCGGGAAACAGTATATTGAGCGCTAACAGCAGTCATCCACGCAATCTAATATATAGCATCCCTTATGGAGAGCTATTGAGAGCAAAAAGAAACTGCAGCTCTGTTGAGGCTTACAAGCATGAAGAAAAAACTATGTGCCAAAGATTTAAAGAGCGTGGATACAATAACAAAGTTATCCAGGAAGCCATTTCTAGAGTAGAATTGAAATCTAGGAATGAACTACTTTATCCCCAATGTAAGGATGAACAGGAAGAATGTCTCAGATTCATCACCACATTTTCAGGTCAGGCTACTGAAGTACGTAAGATCTTTAAAAAACATTGGCATGTGTTGCTCACTGATGATCATCTAAAAAAGGATTTGGCCAGTAATCCTCAAATTACTTTTAAGAGAGGACGATCATTACGAGATGTACTTAGTCACAATCACATTACAGAACGGGAGAGTAATTCTGACAGGGGTACACCAGGTTTCAGATGCTGTCGTAAATGTAAAGCTTGTAGAAACAGCAGTGATTGCAACACATTACCAGTACCTAACTCTAAGAGAGAGTTTGTAATCAAGAAGAAACTTACATGTAACACCACGTACTGTGTCTATGTTTTGATCTGTCCCTGCAATATGTGGTATATTGGGAGTACAAAGCATGAGGCTAAGAAAAGAGTTTTGGAACATCTTCGTGCTATACGAAATAACAACAAACATTACCCCATAGCGCGGCATTTTTTTGATAAACACATGCAAGATAACACACTTGTCCGCATGGTGGTAATTGATACAGTAGATCTGGGTGTGAGGGGCTGTAACAGAGAACTGTCACTAAGAAAATTGGAATCTCGGTACATTATTGATTTGGGTAGTCTGGCCCCTATGGGGTTGAATTTGAGTGAAGAACTGGCAGTGCATTTGCACAATTAATTTAACATGTACTGTCTGCTTTATGAGGTTTTCATGATTTTAATCAGATTTTGTTTTATTTTTAGGTACTTCTCTTACAAGTGGATTATTTAAGTTGAAGATTGTTTAAGATTTATGTGTTTTTGGACAATTGTCAATATGCTCTTGTTGAGACAGCAGCCCACTTGGGCATTATCTGCCTTATTTATACAGAATTCAATTCATTCGTTTTGAGGTGTGAGGTAATTTTTTTGAAAAGAAACCCCCTTTTTTTGTGTCTTTTTTTGATACATATTGAGCTGACAAGTATTTTCCAGAGACTGTTTGGTTAATTTCCGACATTAAGATCTATATACGCAATCTGTGTGGCCATTGTTCACTATGTTAATCATGCAGTAGGTGCCGGTTAGTAGATCTGTTTATTTGTCCACTGGGACGACGATTACTATGTGGTTCGTCTATTTTTCCACTTATTAATAGTTTAACAGCCCATGTGTATTTGTTTTTACATTTGTAAAAAAAAACGCTTTTGTAATGAACGCTGTATCATAATGCCAATTTTTGAAATTCAGTCAAATTATTATGAATTCAGAGTGAAAGCTATCTATTAATTTCTGTTTTCTGCATTGACTTGGGATTAGCATGCTTGCATCTCTACACATATGTAACATTGCAAAATGGCCACTCTTTTAGCACCTTGATTGTGCTATACATGAATGAGAAGTCCTTTTTTACTGTTAATTTACTTTCATGTTATATTTAAACATGGCGTGATGTCGACTATACGAGCGTGATAAAGCCGTAATGGTGAAACGCGTCGTTCTCGTTGCTTGATTAAAGGATTTACCTTCTACGGAGTGTCCGAGTGTTTCCTTGCCATTAAGGGGACAGTGTGGAGTTTGTGTGAGGAGTTTCGGTATCCTGACTCGGACCGCCCGTGACAGCCCTTGGTTCGTTACCGGAGTTGGTGGAGCGATATATATATATATTATCTACTGGCGGTCACCAGTAGATAGTTATAGTTAGGACCGTGTTTCCATAGGAAATCCGCAACATTCTATTTGGAATAAGTTTGGCGCCGGTTGACGAATCCTCACGAAATTTTCAAAATAGGTGGGGCGCTCCGCTCCGCTCCTACCCTGAAAGTCTCGGGGGGATTCGTCAAGCGGGGCCTGAGAAAAGAGGGGGGTCCCAAAACGCGTTTTCCCCATGCAATTTTCCATAGGGACATTTAGTCCAAGGTACAGCCCGAACGGCTGAACAGAATTACTTGAAATTTGGCAAAGAGGTAGTCCTCAGCTCAGGGATGTGCCTTTTGCATATATGGAGTCAATCTCTTCAGTAGTTCCTGAGAAAATCAAAAGTAAAATCATATATATATGTGGGCGGAGCCTAACCACACATCTCATCCTGAGATCTGATTGGCTGTCAGCACTTCATCCAAGAAGTGTTGGCAGCCATCTTGGGACCAATATACATGATAGCACCTCATTAAAAAGCATTGCAGTTAATAGAAGGTTTTAAGACTTTACTTACATTATAAATCATTTGTTGATGGTACCATACTCATTTTAGGAATTGTGGTGTGTTCTAAGGTGATTTTACCATGTGAAAAAGCCTTCTGCTGTGATATCATGTTTGAGAGAAAACTATTTTCTCATGCTTTTCCCACAGAGGTTTGGAAGGTGATCTATAAGCTAAACTGAGAGCTTATTTTCTGTAAATTCACATTATCTTTCTCAGTCATGTGAGAATGAAGTCTGACATTCTCAGTACAACATGTACATCCAACAAGGGCAGAGACTGTCAGTTGATTCCTTTGTGTTCTACTGCAGCTTCCCAGAGTGTTCCAATGAACAACTAGAGCGCTAACAGTCCAGCTTATGATAAACGTATGGCACACCTGAAGCCATCTTGCTTGGATTAAAGTGGTAACTCTTAAAACATTTAATTTAAAAAGGAACAAAATGAGGGGGTTCATTTTTCCATAAAAAGTATGATTAGTGCTGCAGAAAGAAAAATTAGGGCACATTTTGAGTGACTTCTCAAATCCTCTTCTATTTCATTAAACAATTCTGACATGCAGACTGAAACATGCACTTTCGATACCAGCAGCAGTTTTCCCTGGTGAGCAGTAGCTTTACTACAGTGATCTAATGAGCAAAAAGAGTGCTAACATTCTGAATTTATGGCAAATGTGTGACACATCTGAATGCCTTCTTGATGGAATCAAAGTAAAAACCTGAAAGCATTTCCTACTGAGGAGACTGCAGTACATGAGGAAATTAGGAAACTTCATAACAAATAAATCTCCCAAGATGGCCACCGGAGACAAAAGAGCCCAAATGTAGCCCAAAATCACCCAGATGTAGCCCAAATATAGCCCAATGACAGAAGTGTGCAAAACACTTAGGGGCAGAGTTATGAGCCCCTTGCGCCACTTTTGCGTCACTTTTCCCATGTTAAAAGTGACGCAAAAGTGGCGCAAGGGGCTCATAAATCTGCCCCTTATTATTTTGTGTTTTTGCAGTGTTATATAGTGCAGACTTGTCAGGTATTGGAGTGCTTTACATGAGCATTGGTTACATCACACAAGAACAAATTCATTTTGGTTGTAGACATGGGGAGACTAAGTGATTTGACCAGAATCACAGAATGTCGAGCTGAAGCAGAAACTCCAACCTGGTTCCCCAGTTGCAAAGTCTGCAGTTCTGGAAGTAACACCACATCCTCTCCCCTAAGTGCAACATTTAATCAAGTGGTCAACTGGATAAAAAAACATAAAGATAACAAATAATTTAAAAGTGCTTTGTCGCTATTTGAAAACTCAGAAAATATGTCCTTATTTTAGTCTTTTAGAGCACTAACCATAATTTTGATGCCAATAAGACGCTCTCATATATATAATTTCTAAAGGAAATGCTCTAGGTATTACAGTTTTGATTACATCAAGATGACGTCAGGCGTTCCACACTTTTGTAATAAATATAGAATGTTAGTGTTGGACCTATATCCTAGTGGTAGCTTGGCTCAGGCCAACAGGCTTCCATTCCCTCAGGGCATCGCGTGCTTGCATCACACTCAACTCACAATCCAACGCAGCACCTCTTAAAAATGACACTACACCGATTAAACTTCAAAAGTCACCTGAAGTCTTTATCTTATTCTTCTCAAACAGGGTTATTCGGGATCATTTCACAGGATACAAACATTTCATCATTTCACAGGATACAAACATTTCATCGCATTTTAAATAGTCAATACTTGTACATATGTAATTTTGCACAACAACTACTTTTCATAACATTACAAATGGTCATCTAGCTTGCACAGGCCTCGCCTGCCAGATGGACTCCCTAATATCCACCCCTTCCCATGACTATCTTGTCTTCAACAACTAGCTGATTTTCCTCAGACACTGACGAGTCAAAGACCAGGCGGCTGGCAGTTGCCTATGGACAAATATGCAGTCTCGGGATAGGTTCGCTGTCACCCAGTGAATTCCCTACTGCAGTACCCCCCAACCCCTCACTGTTCACCAAAACTCAGGTTGCGGTTTGACCCACTCTACTTCCTCTGCTGCCTTTACACGGATCACTGACATAATATCGATTACCAAAATATCGAGTACTTAAAATATCGTTGCCAAATTATCGACTACAATATTATCGACTCACCATACTTATTTAAGAAAATACTAAAATATCGAGTACACAATATCGTCTTTACAAATTATCGTATATGATTATATCGAAGTTAAAAATATAGTTAACAACATTATCGTCTACTCTTAAATTACTATGTAAATGTTAAAATTATCGAAAACAAAAATATAGACAACCAAAATATAGTTAATTTCGCTATATCGACTATCTAAAAAAATATTTAGATAATATACTTTAAGCCCAACACATACATTAACATTGTAATACATAATAAAACACCTAAATAACATTAAAATTTTCCTTCTAACATATACATTTAAAAATAAACATTCCATAAACTATATGAATACATTTCATAACATAAATAATGTTATAATTATTATACATCCATTAAACCAAATTTACAAATATATTTAAAGCATGTAATAATACAAATAAACAATTACTTACTACTAATAAGTTGCTAATTAGCGTTTTCCTTACAAGGAAACAAACAGCCAGTAGATAAAAAAAAAATTCATGTTGACCAATGAGATGCTCACATTTCAAATTAAACCAATGAAATGAAGCAACTAATTAATTGCACACTATAAAACCACTACATTTCAACATCTCTTTCACACTACAAACTGAAAAGAAGAAAGAAGACGAAACTCTACTCAACTATTTCCTGAAAGAAGAATTACAATCCTAAAGAAAATTTAACAACTACAGAAAGTAAGTTTTACTCTATTTATAAAGCAACGAATCTACAATTCTACAGCTGAAACTATTTCTATAAATGAATGTACTACACTTGATTTAATTACATTCATTTCTCCTCTATAGATACCTCCTAAAATTACCGAAATATTTTGGACACCCCCACAACTCTAATATTAATCAATGTAAGTATTGTTTTACTTTTTCCTACCGACCTACAACTATTAATTACAAAAAATTATTCTAAAAAATATTTTTTCCTTATTTCTCGCCTCTACAGAAAACCACTGAACCATCGAAAACTACCTTCTACGCAATCACCTACTGGACCAAACACATAAGTAAGTATATAAACCTCAATCATTAAACAGCCTAAAATACGCATCCAGAATGTTACTTTCCCCCTTAAAACAGTAGCACATTCAAAATAATGTATCCAACTATTAACAATATTTTTTTTTCTTATCAACAGATAATCTATCTCCAAGATTAAACTGAAAGCTTGAAGTCAGCTAATTAACATCTTTCAACACATCAAATTAAACATTGTAAGTATATTCACTAAAATGTAAATATATTTAAAATATCTATAACATTGTTTATATTTACAAAATATTTTTTCATCTCCCCTAGCATAATACAGAACAACATGACTGAAGGTGCAGAATTTATAACATCTCAAAAAAATAAAATGTTGTTATGTTATATGGGTTATGTATATACACAAGAAAAACAAAGTGGTCTGAAAATGTTTTGGAAATGTAGCAAATACTACTCAAACAAATGCTATGGTAGAGCTATTACAAAAGAAATCACTGTTCTTTCTGTAAAAGAACATAATCACCCCCCCAATATTACAGAGATAGAAGTTAGAAATGCTCTTGAAAACATTAAAGAAGCAAGTACTAGCACTGATAAACCCACCACCCAAATACTCAAAGAACAATTAATTAAAATACCACACCATGCATCAGCACAATTACCCCCAATTGATTGTTTAAAAAGAACTATAGCTAGACAAAAAAAACTAACTACCAAAACTTTACCTACCCCTAAAACATTTGAGACAGTAATTATTCCCCCAGAATTAAGCATAACTCACAGTAATGAACCATTTATTTTTTTTGACAACAAATCTCCTGATAAAAGAATAATTATGTTTGCTACTGCAAACAATTTAGTGAAATTACAACAATGTGACACTTGGATGATGGATGGAACTTTTAAAGTTTGTCCAAAACCATTTTACCAGCTGTACACAGTGCATGGATTGTACCACCATTCTAACATTCCATTCATCTATGCCCTCTTACCAAATAAACAGCAAACAACATACATAGAAATATTAACCAAAATTCAAGAAGAAACCAATAATTTTTTCCCACAAAAAATAATTATTGATTTCGAATTAGCCATGATCAATTCAATACTAAAACATTATCCACACACAGCAATCCAAGGTTGCTATTATCATTTTAACCAGAGTCTATGGAGACATCTGCAAAAGTCCACCCTAAGTGTACAATATGCTACAGATAGTACTTTTGCCTACCAGGTTAAAAAACTAATAGCACTAGCATACGTACCTGTAACAGATGTAGCAGAACACTATAATATTCTCATTGAAAGTCCCTATTACAAAAAGAACGAAGACAAATTAAGCCAACTTCTAGACTACTTTGAGGACACCTGGGTGGGAAGATTACATAGATCAGGACATAGAAGACAACCAAAGTTCCACATTCCTTGGTGGAATGTATACCTGAGTACCTTAAATAAACAATCCAAAACAAACAATAGTGTTGAAGGATGGCATAATGCCTTCCAAGCAACTACAAGCAGAGGGAAACCTACCCTACAAAAACTGGTGGAATCTCTACAAAAAGAAGAAAGCTACCAAGAATTACGGATGCAACAATCTGTGACTCAAATAGGTCCTAAATTAACAAAACAAACCAAACAAATGTTTGATCTACTACAAAGTCAAGTAAACCTATACCCATCAACAAGTGGACTAGACTACCTATCACTAATAGCCAAAAGCATTTTATAATTAACATACACACAGCTAATAAATGAAATAGGTCAATACAATAAACTATTGCAATCATAAATTAATACTATATTTTCAGAAATAATATATAATTGTCAGAAACATTTCATTTTCTTAGAAGAAATATATATGTACAATTAAATATTAATTCTGTAAATGTAATATATATAACAATAAACTATAATAACATTTCCCACCCAAATGTTCACAAAATATAACTTACCATTGATGTACCCATACAAGATGAATTCCACCAAGTAAAAAGAAAAAATAAACACATCCAATGTAAATCCATCCTCGGCCAATCCAAAAACGTGAAACATTCAAAAATCCGAAAAAAAGGTCAAAATTGTAACAAACGCTCCAGGAAATCCGGGTTAAAAAAAACAGTGTGATAACTTTATTTGTTCCATTAACTAAAACACACTTTAAAAAAAAAAAAAAAACGTCTCTCTTTTCATCATAATATCCAAACCCTCAAAAACCCGAAAACAATTTAAAAATCTAAATAAACGCTCCATGAAATCCCGTAAAAACTTAAAAAGTGTGTTAACAATATTAATTAAATCAAGTAACACACGCTTTAAAAAAAAAAAAACGCGTGTTGGTCTTCGAAAAACACATCGATCAACATTTACCTGAAAAACAGAAGAAAACATACCCACCCACACAATCACACCCAAATACATTTAATAAATACAATTACATCATTTAAAAACAACACATATTTAATCACAATATTTACTTCGAAAACTACGTCACTACCAGTAAACAAACAGACGTAACTAAATCATTAGTAACACGTCAAAAACACCCAAAACATTTTAAATTATCTATCAATACACTATAAACATCCTAACTACCCTAAACATAAGTATTTAATAACACTTAATACTTAAAACACCCCTTACCTTGCTCAACGCGAAGCAGCTTCCAACTGCGAACTTCCTCATTCCAACATGACCCAAAATAACATGAACAGGTTACAAAATAATCCCATTCAAATGAAAATCCCTGCTTAAATCAGTGTAAATAAATTGAACACATTATAATCATATAAAAATATCACATAAATGTATCAAAATTAGTAGAAAATTATTTTCTAAAAAATAATACCTTTAAAAATTATATTCATAATAATTATAAAAACATTATTATTATGATTATAATACAGTAATTTATTTTCACAACTGTACAAACACTAAGAAAATGTTTATATTATTTAACATTTATTAACAAAATGTACATGTTACAAAAATTAGTTTTCATATAATTATAAAATATAAAAATTAATAATATTAACATTTCCTACAATAATATTATTAATAATCATTAAAAATACATTGCATAAAAACATAATTTGTATCATGTACTAATTATGTACAACAACAAAATCAAAATGAAAAAATATTCTTCAGAAATTAAATATGCAATGATATTTTTTATGTATATAGCCAACAAAAACATTATTATATGAATACTGTAAGAATGTTTTTTTGCTAACAATGTTAAAAAGTAAT
Organism: Triturus cristatus; assembly: GCF_964204655.1. NCBI lineage: Eukaryota > Metazoa > Chordata > Amphibia > Caudata > Salamandridae > Triturus > Triturus cristatus. The sequence goes on from NC_140579.1 coordinate 294,554,453, forward strand.
AAATGTTATGTATGTTTTTTTGTTATTATCAATACTTCTGTTATGAAATGTAATAATATGAATACATTTTATTTTAATTTAAACATTTGAAAAAGACACAAATGAAAGCATATTTCCTGTATCTCTACTAATGTATACTCCATTCTGTAAATAAAAAAAAAAATCATCTGACTAGTTTCTTTAAAAAAAATAAAGATTATATAAAAAGATAAAATGTGTCATTGGATTTCCTAATTTATAACTCTCACATATATAATGTAGCTAATTTTTTTTTTTTTAAATGTAAAAATCACATTTTTTATCCTCAATTACATCCAAAAGCATACTTCATTAACACAATACATATACATTCAGCACACTAACCCTATAGAAATTACTATTCCCATTTCACTTACATTAAAGTCAGGAAAACTGCTGGACACTAACCCTATATAATTTACTATTCCCACTCCAGTTAACATAAAATCAATAAAAGTGCTGGACAGTAACCCTATATAATTTACTATTCCCACTCCAGTTAACATAAAGTCAGGAAAGGTGCTGGACACTATCCCTAAATAATTTAATATTCCCACTCCAGATATCATAAACTCAGAGAAGATGCTGGACACTAACTGTATATAATTTACTATTCCCACTCCAGTTAACATTAAGTCAGGAAAGGTGCTGGACAGTAACCCTATATAATTTACTATTCCCACTGCAGTTAACATAAACTCATGAAAGGTGTTGGACAGTAGCCCTATATAATTTACTAATCCCACTCCAGTTAACATAAACTCAAGAAAGGTGCTGGACAATAACCCTATATAATTTACTATTCCCACTCCAGTTAACATAAATTCAGGAAATGTGCTGGACAGTGACCCTATATAATTTACTATTCCCACTCCAGTTAACATAAATTCAAGAAAGGTGCTGGACAGTAACCGTATATAATTTAATATTCCCACTCCAGTTAACATAAAGTCAGGAAAGGTGCTGGACAGTAACCCTATATAATTTACTATTCCCACTCCAGTTAACATAAACTGAAGAAAGGTGCTGGACAGTAGCCCTATATAATTTACTATTCCCACTCCAGTTAACATAAACTCAAGAAAGGTGCTGGACAGTAACCCTATATAATTTACTATTCCCACTCCAGTTAACATAAAGTCCGGAAAGGTGCTAGACACTAACCCTAAAAAATTTAATATTCCCACTCCAGATATCATAAACTCAGGGAAGATGCTGGACACTAACTGTATATAATTTACTATTCCCACTCCAGTTAACATTAAGTCAGGACAGGTACTGGACATTAACCCTATATAATTTACTATTCCCACTCCAATTAACATAAACTCAAGAAAGGTGCTGGACAGTAACCCTATATAATTTACTATTCCCACTCCAGTTAACATAAACTCAAGAAAGGTGCTGGACAGTAACCCTATATAATTTACTATTCCCACTCCAGTTAACATAAAGTCAGGAAAGGTGCTGGACACTAACCCTAAATAATTTAATATTCCCACTCCAGATATCATAAACTCAGGGAAGATGCTGGACACTAACTGTATATAATTTACTATTCCCACTCCAGTTAACATTAAGTCAGGACAGGTGCTGGACATTAACCCTATATAATTTACTATTCCCACTCCAGTTAACATAAACTCAAGAAAGGTGCTGGACAGTAACCCTATATAATTTACTATTCCCACTCCAGTTAACATAAACTCAAGAAAGGTGCTGGACAGTAACCCTATATAATTTACTATTCCCACTCCAGTTAACATTAAGTCAGGAAAGGTGCTGGACATTAACCCTATATGATTTACTATTCCCACTCCAGTTAACATAAACTCAAGAAAGGTGCTGGACAGTAACCCTATATAATTTACTATTCCCACTCCAGTTAACATAAACTCAAGGAAGATGCTGGACACTAACTGTATATAATTTACTATTCCCACTCCAGCTAACATTAAGTCAGGACAGGTGCTGGACATTAACCCTATATAATTTAATATTCCCACTCCAGAAAGATCAAACTGAGAGAAGGTGCTGGTTATAAGATCACTTAAAATATTAATGAGCTACATGTATTAACTATGAGATATAATTTATAAACTATTAAAAATTAAAAAACTATAGTTGCAATACCCACCCCTATCCCATAATCACCATAATTTAAAAAAAAATATGTACAATATCTTTTCCATCAACTATACAATTATTTTATTATATTTATATTTGTAAATTTTTGATTTCACAATATTTACAAATAATGTGATTTTTTGTATAATCTATATTTACACTATTATTTTTAAAAATTACTCCCCACCCTTCTCCCCTAATATACCCAAATCCCACCCATAAACACTACATAAATATTGAAATTAGATTTTCCTATTAAAATTACATAATTCAATTTCGACATAAGGGGCCTCATGTAGGTAGCCAAATACAGGTGGGTAACGGCGGATTTTAGGTAAATATGCGGTTACCGACGGATATTCAAACAAGTGAGATGTAGGAGTCCAAAAACCACTTTTAGGTAAATATGAGGGGGTAAATACCGATTCATATTCACAGAATTCCTAAATACGGATTAAGAGTTACCGAATACATAATTAACGAATAGGTAAATATGAAGTGGTAAATATGAAGTGGTAAAAATGAAAATGACATGTAGGAGCACTAGGTAATTAAGAAATCCAAGACAATGGGTAAATAAGAGTAGGTAATTAACACGGATTGAAAGCAGGTGGTAACAATCAACAGTGCAGATAAGCAATCCCAAAATGCAACAGCGTGGACAACATGTCCGCTATGTACGTCATTGCAAGGCGCCTACATGTACAGGCAGCAGGACTGAGGGTTTGGCGATGGGAGGAACGCATCTACAGACAGCGCATCACACTATTCCAGCTGACTGATGCAGAGATACATGAGAGGTCCAAGCTACACCCCGAAACCATCATTGACTTAATCAGGGACCTGCACCCACTCCTGGACCAGCCAATAAGAAGGGCGCACGCCAAACCCCCACATGTGCAGGTACTCTGCAGCCCACATGTGTTGGCATCCGGCGGTTATCAGGTGGTGACAGCTGCGGTGGGTGGTGTATCCCAGAGTTGGCTGTCCCGTTCCTTCTTGAATTTCCTGGATGCCATGATGCAGAGAATGCACCACTACATCTGCTTCCACAACACACAGGCTGCACTGCAGTAAACAAAAACAGACATTTCTCACATGGCACAGTTCCCCCATTTCATTGGCTGCATTTATGGTACACACATCCCAATCTGTCCACCAGCTGACACAGAGCACATCTACAGGATCAGGAAGTCCACCCACTCCATCAAGGTGCATACCGAATTGAGTGATTTTGTGAATGGTCCTTTGGGTGGCATAACCAAAAGGTGGGCGTATGCTATTTACAACGAAGTCTGCAAGTTGTCGCACAGTGAGGCGGCTTCCAGATTGAGAGCTATTGACCAAGCAAACATGGAGAAGGCCTTAGCCGTTATAGATAAAAGCTTTAGCACACTCTCTTCTATGATCCATACATCAGACAATAGGCACATGCAAGTACACGGCGCATGCTATGTACAAGCCCAGATTCTGGCGTGCGTCCTACGAGGTATCCCAGTGCCTGTGATTACACCTTCTTTCACTCTGCTTGCAAACGCTATTCATTTAATGTTGAATAATGAAGCTTGCTGCTGGATGTGAGTGGGAATCCAGTACATAACTGTCTCGCATTAAGTTGTCTGCTGCAATACTGTTCTTTTTCCACCCCCGCATGTGCGGCGGGATGTTTCCATCTGGCCTTCGATTCCAACCTTGAAAGCAGAGTTCAACAAGTTGAGCCGAATAGAGAGCCATTGTCCCACAAAGAGGTTCCTTTGACTTCCTCTACTAAAACATTTCTCCTTCACGTTGCTCATACGCGCAATGAGATACAGGCGCCTCTGAATACTGACCTCCCCCTGCATTTGGGCTCTTTGATCCAAACTATTATCAATGCCTTGTCCACCACCGGCCTGGCTCATTTTTTTAAACATGTGGGCTCGGGTCTCGTGACCTCTTCCCAAACTATTTTTGGTGTAATACCGGCATTTGTTCATTCACTGTTCTCGATCATCTTTGGAGGTGTCCCGCTGCTCCTGGCGCTAGTGGCAGGTGTGCTGCTTTTCCTTTCCATATTCCGGAATGGCTACTCCTTCTATGCCACACGAGCACCTGTCCCGTCTGCATCTTCTTCGTGATCGGATGCTTGACTTCTATGGTACTTTGCCATTGGCGACTTTGAGTCTGGCTTATGGATTATCCTTCAGGTATTCCAACTTCACCTGCGTACAACCTGTATTACACTGCCTGGATTGTCCCTTTGAATGGCCTCTGGATTTGTGCTTGACCAACATAGTGTCTCCGGTGCCGGATTTCGATCGACTAATGAGGCCCTTAGTGTCTCACGAGTTGGCCTGTTCTGGTGTCCGGATCATGGCGTGTGGGGCGGCGCATGGTATCCTGGGTAATTGGGACATCTCAGCGGCAGCCTCCGACTTCTTGTCCATGAGCTATTTGGAGGAACATTCCGGGTGCCCTCTGATTGTGCTAGAGGCTCCGTTGGTTGGAGAACACGTATGTTCCTTTTCTTTACTTAATTGGATGGCTGAGACTTTTAGTGGCCCTGCAAACGAATTTTTGTTGGAAGCCGTGGCCACATATGCTGCCTATACATTCATGGATTAACTGGATTGTCGTCCATTGCGCCTGTACTACTGGACAGCACCCTGGCGCAACATTTATTTCTTTTATTTCTCTTTTTTCTCTTCCTGATGGTCGGCTTGAGTTTTTTACTATACTTGCATTGTGTTTTTTTGAATTTTATGCTGCAATTAATTGGACTTTAGGACTTTGGCGCTGCATTGGTTACGCCTTGTTCTGCTCTGACGAAACTGAACTCTGCGTTCTCTCTTTTCTTGCCTATTACATATTGCTTCGCTCAAGGGGGCGTGTAGTGAGTTCTCCCTGAATACGTGCATACATTGTTCAGTTGGCATAACCACGTTGAATGTTATGTAGCCATATTTTTGTCTTTGCACACGACACTGGGTTTACATGTTCTGTCTTGAATAAACTGCTTACTCGAGACTTCCTTCAGACGAGTGCATTCTGTTGTTTCCATCCCAAGCTCTGCGCAGAGACCTTGGTCTGTACATGCTGTGACACACAGTCTGGAATTTTACACAATGCATGTGTTCCACTCTAGGTTGTTCGACCCACTCTTTAGCCATGACACACGCGCAGCTGCAAATACCTGAAAGTTGTTGCTTTTCATGTCACAGACATCAGGTTTATTATTCAGACTGAAGACGAGCCTTCCTGCGAGACGGCTCCTGATGCTCCTGAGATGTGATTTCACTGAGCTTATTTTTGAGGTATGGGGTCCCCTATTCAAGCCTAAGAGACCTTCTATTATAACATCATTATGATATTAGCTACTTAGTTAAGGGAAGGTGGTATTTTCCTTTGTATTTTAGGAATCGCTAAATACCACCTTGGTATTTTCCGAATAGCTAAATACCACCTCGGTATTTACCGATTGGGTAAATACCACCTGTGTATTTACCGATTGAGTAAATACCACCTGGGTATTTACGGATTAGGTGAATTCCGAATCGTGATTACCTAATGTTACCGAATAGGTAACTGTTACCGAATTGTTACCTACATATAACTTACAGATTCTAATGTACCGATTAGGTATGGCTGGGTATTTAAGAACAGGTTAAATTTATTTACCTACATTAGTCCCAAAATGTTCACATATTACAATTATTCCCAATTAAATATTTATTTATTACTCTATAATTTTGTAACAATCATTAAAATACAATCCACACCCTTACACCCTTAAAACCCAAATTCCCTACCATGAAACAAAAAAATAAGGTCGAAATTATTTTGAAAATATTTTTTAAACATTGTCAAAATGAAATTAAAATTTTAACATGTCTAATTCTTTAGTAATAATATTTATAACTTATTATCCAATTTTAGAGTAATCTTTTTAATACACTCCCCACCCTTATACACTAATAACCCTACATCCCACTCCTAAAACAAAATTAATATTTCATTAGAATTTGAAAATATTCAATTTCGTAATTTTATATAAATTTTTAAATTGCGAAATCTAAAAATTTACAAATTTTTACATTATTATCTGATTTTACTATAACATTTTTAAAACACTCCCCACCCTTATCCCCTAATAACCCCACATCCCGCTCCTAAAAAATATATATAATATAATTTTAAATTTCAAAATTATAAATATTTAATTTATAATTTTCTTTACAATTTCCTATTCATAATTATTTATTATGTAATATTTTAAATTTTTATCTGATTTTACACTAATCTTTGTAATACACTCCCCACCCTTATACACTAATAACCATACATCCCACTCATAAATTTAAAAAAATATTTCATTAGATTTTTACAAAATCTACTTTATAATTTTTATAGAAATGTTTAAATTTCGAAATCTTAAATATTACAAAATTTTACATTTTTATCTGTTTTTACTATAACATTTTTAAAACACTCCTCACCCTTATCCCCTAATAACCCAACATCCCGCTCCTAAAAAATATATATAATTTTTTTTTTAATTTCTAAATTATAAATATTTAATTTGGAATTTTCTTTACAATTTACTATTCATAATTATTTTTTATGTAATATTTATAAATTATTATCTGATTTTACACTAATCTTTTTAATACACACCCCACCCTTATACACTAATAACCATACATCCCACTCATAAAAAAAAAATTATATTTCATTTTAATTTTAAAATATTTTATTTCGAATTTATATAGAAATTGTTAAATTTCGAAATCTAAAATATTCCTAATTTTTACATTATTATCTGATTTTACTATAACATTTTTAAAACACTCCCCACCCTTATCCCCTAATAACCCAACATCCCGCTCCTAAAAAATTTATATAATTTCTTGATTTTTTCTAAATTACTAATATTTAATTTAGAAATTTCATTACAATTTACTATTCATAATTATTTATTATTTAATAATTTTAAATTATCTGATTTTACACTAAAATTTTTAAAACACTCCCCACCATTATCCCCTAATAACCATACATCCCACTCATAAAAAAAAAATAATATTCCATTTTAATTTTAAAATATTTTATTTCGAATTTGTATAGAAATTGTTAAATTTCGAAATCTAAAATATTCCTAATTTTTACATTATTATCTGATTTTACTATAACATTTTTAAAACACTCCCCACCCTTATCCCCTAATAACCCAACATCCCGCTCCTAAAAAATTTATATAATTTCTTTATTTTTTCTAAATTACTAATATTTAATTTAGAAATTTCATTACAATTTACTATTCATAATTATTTATTATTTAATAATTTTAAATTATTATCTGATTTTACACTAATATTTTTAAAACACTCCCCACCCTTATCCCCTAATAACCCAACATCCCGCTCCTAAAACATATCATACAATAAATTACTTAACACTATTAATTATATTTTAAACAATAATAAAGTATTTATACAAATATGATTAAACAATTTACTTATTCAATATACATGAAATACACATTTTAAACAATATATATATTATATTTCGATATTTCTCACAAAACTATTCAATCGATATTATCTTCAAACGATATTACTACTTCGATATTTCATACTTCGATATTTTACTAAACACTTAAAACACGATATTACTTACCTCGATATTCTACACTTCGATATTAATGTTATCTCGATATTTTACCTTCGATATTCTTGTTGTTCGATATTATTTTTTCGATATTATGTCCATTTACCCTTTACACGTGGAATTAGGACCAACAGTCATTATTTCTAATCTGGGCCCTCGTTTCTCCACCACCCAACACTCGGGTTTACCTGGGTATGTCTGTTCGTTCATGCGGACACTCAGGGCCTTGATGTCCGCTCTTTTCCCTCCATCTGATTGTAAGCCCCACTTACAGAGTCTCGAAACTCCTCTTCTCCTGTCGACGGGCGACGAGAACCCACCTCCTTCAGGTAGGCGGAGCTCGCTGGGTCGGTGAAGTCCCCACAGAGGGAAGATGCAAACGAGGCCCCACTGACCACCCGCCTTCCACCAGGGCTACCTTTCAAGGGGGGCATCTCTTCGGATGGGAACCACTTTGGCGGGGTTTCAATCCCTCACTTTCACCCCTGCTGACTCCGTGACTCTCCTCAGATCGGGGAAGGGTTTCCTGGCAAATCCACTTCCGCATCCACGGCTCCGGGCTCCCGCAGCCGCCAGAACAGCGCGGCCTACGGGGGCGCGGCCTCCGCCTCACTTGAATCCGCCCTCCGATGACAACGGCGGGGGCGGCGCTACTGCCGCGGCCCCGCTCACGTGATACGAGAGGTCGGCCTCAAAGCCGGAATCGCCTTGCACTTTCACACCGGGGGATTCTCCTCAGCGGCCTCACGCGAAGCCGGTCAGCGCTTCCAGAGAGTCCCGATCACTTCTCTTCCCAGTTTCTCTGAAGTCCACGCAACACTCCCCAATAGCCACGGCCAGCTTGTCAGTCCTGGGGGCGCGGCGGTGAGTACTCTGGGAAGGGGATGCTGGCAATGTTGCTGTTAAGGACGCCGGACCCACATCACCGCTGGTAGGACAGTTAGCCAATCATTATAGATGGAGCTAAATCCCCTTTTCAGTCGCCATGGACAGTGGGCAATCACTAGTGCCAGCTGGTCGGGGGTTTCCACGTTAGCTATGAGGGACAGGTGGTTCCGGTTGGCTTCTCTCTCCTGGATCCCAATCTGCCAGGATTCTGACCACCTTGGGGCTCCCAGGAAAACGTCCTCCCTCACAGACTTGGGCCGTGTTCAGGGACCGGTCAGAAGGTTGGGGGTGGTATCAGCGGAATTGGAAGTCACGCAGACCCTAGAACCTGTCACTTCCCTATCCAGTGCCGCCACCTCCCCACACAGGTGCCTTCCTCCTGACTAACTGGCCGCCCAGCTCTAATCTAAAATGGCCGTGCTCCTGTCACATCTATTTATCACCTTGGGCCTGACTTGCCAGAGGGGTCCAGAAGGTTCCGGAACCTCCCATGGCAGTCATGGTCCAGGTGCTGAGGTGACAGTTGGTGCCACCATTTTGTGAATCTCACCTCCCTTCTCTAGCGCCTTCCTTGCGCCTCCCCCTCAGGTAGTGAGGGTGAAGCGCCCATAACCTCTACATCAGCACCCAAAAAGTTTGGTAGACAGAAAAAATGAGAAGGGGGAAAGGGACAAAAATAATAAAAATTAGGAGGGAACTGCCAAAGGGCTGACAGGTCTAACAGTTAGCAATCTAGTTGTTCATTAGGATACTGTTGAGAGGCAGAGGCCAGGGGCACGGACTCTGAAAATTGAAGGCAGGTAGGAGGGTGCAAAGGCAACAATTTAACCACACTGAGCAGGCAGGAAGGGCCGTGGCAGCACAACAGACTATGGAGGGCAGTGGAAAGGGGGGCAGGGGCAACAAACCAACAATACAGGACTTGCAAGAGAGGCTGTGGCAATGTAATAGACCATTGTGGGCAGAAGGAAGAGGCAATGGTAGTACAACCATACATGCCAACAGATCCGATTCAGCCAGGAAACGTCCAATGTTTTTAAGCTCAAATGGCTTTATTTGATCTGTCTCCTGTCTACAATCTCCTCTTTTTCAATGTAACTCAAAGGGGAAAATCAATACCCCAGTTTTTTTTCAAAATCTCCCTCTTACCATGTTCAAAATGTTCGCAAGTATGGTACATTGGATCATGGAAGGAAATGGGGTAGGGACATGGACTTGGATAACAGAGGACAGGAGGGACATGGAGAGATGCACCAAACTGACCCTGCGGGCAGGCATCAGGGTTTGCAGCAGCACAATACACCACACAGGGCATGCGGGACGGGAGTGCAGCACAACAATCCATAGAAAGCAAGAGGGAGGGGACAGGACCATGCACATGGACAACAGAGAACAGAGGGGCAAGAGGCAATGGTAGCTAGCTGACCATAATGGACAGACAGGAGAGAAAGCTGTAGCATAACAGACCATAAAGGGCAGGAGGGATGGATCAGGGGCATTACAATGGAACAGACAAGCCAGGAGGGAGGGAGTAGGGGTCTGCATATGTAAACAGATGGCTGGGGGCAAGGGGGCAGGGCAGGAGCAGCAAGAAAGCCATGGAGGTCAGGCAGGATGGGCACTAGAAGCAAGACACACCATGAAGTGCAACAGTGAGACTGTGATAGAATACACACAGACCATGGAGGGAAGGTGGGAGGGGGTCAGGGGAAGCTAACTGACCACACAGGGAAGGTGGGAGGGGCCATGGCAGCACAGAAGACCATGCATGGCAAATGGGAGGGTTAGTGGCAGCACAATGGCTATGATGGGCAAGAAGGAGGGTGCAGGGGCATGCACAAAGGACGATGGAGGATAGAAGGGAGGGTCGGGACCTGTGCACAGACAAGAAAGTTCAGGGGAAGGGGCCTCACAACAGACCGCACGGGGCAGGCAGGAGGAGCAGTTGCAGCACAACAGACCAGGGAGGGCAGAAGGGTGTGGCAGTACAATGGACCATGTAGGACAGGAGGAAGAGGATAGGGGCATGGCATGTGGACAGGCAGGGTGGAGGTGGCAGGGACAGGTTACAGTCATCTGACAATGCTAGGCAGGTGGGAGGGGAGTGGCAGCTCAACAGAACACTCAGAGTCGATAGGAGTGGCAGATCCATGGAACATGGTGGGCAAAAAGGATGGAGCAGGGGCATGTACAAAGACATCGGAGGGCAGGGGGAAGGAGAATAGGGGCAGCAAGCTAAGCACAGAGTTTAAGCAGGAGGTCAATGATGGGGCATAGAATTGGGCAAAGGAGGGCAGAAGGAGTGGACTGGTACATCATACTAAATTGAGGGCAGTGGCAGCACATCAGACCATGCATGGCAGGAGGAAGGAGGCTAGTCCATGGATTCACACAACAGAGGATAGGGAGGAGGGGGATGGGGCAGCAAGCTAACTGTTCATAGAAGGCGGGTATTAGGAACTTCATTGTTTTTAAAACGTGTGTCTGTGCGAACTACTTAAAATATGAACAAGTATGCAGCATAATCTCACTTTTATTCAGGAAGAAGAGGACGTTTGTGACTGTGACTCCGGGCTCACTTGGCAGAAACACCCCCTGACCCTCCACCCCCTATCGCAAAATGTAATGCCCGTGAAAATGGTAGGTGAACACAGTGTTATATAGAACATAGTCCTGAGAGCACGATTGAAAATGAAAACTAGATATAGTGTATGGTATAAACTATGCACCAAAAAGTGTGATATAAGATGAACCGGACGTGAAATATAATATGCAATACATTGTGCGCAGTGACAGATTCATTGGAGAGCGCGAGATAGCACAGGCACTAGTGCGTGCTATGCGATATGCGCCTTGGAGTGTAATATGCACAGGGCAGTGTATCTGTAACCGAACTAGTCTCTAAAGTTGGAATATAAAATATGTGCTGGGGAGTGTAACGTTGCATATGCACTGTGACAAAGATATGGATCCCAGATTGTAATATGTATGGCATAGCACTGTGCGTTATAACATAGGCATCGAGGAAGGCACGTTAGATGGGGCAATATAACCCGTGCGAAGACAAATTTGGCATGACATATTCACGGGGTGGTGTTACAGTGCACATGGGCTAGAGAGTGTCATAGCATATGCACTAGCTGGTGGAATACAACACAGAGGTGTGTGGCACTCAGCAGGCAATGGTGGGTGTAACACAGCATTGGGCTCTGCCAGGAGCGTGCTGTGACTCTCAAGTGATGTTCGTCCCCTTTCCAGAGAGTAAAATAAAAAGTATTACACATCCGGCAGTGGATGTGTGTTTTATTAACCGTGAGGGGGGTTTCTTGCATAGTTTGGTCGAATTTTTATCGAATCCCCTTTGAATGGCTTGGTGTGCATGTGTATTAAATGTGCCCGTCAATAGCTACCCATGTTTGTATAAATAAACGACAAGGGTGTCTACCAGGATTAGGCACGGTAGGGCATCAGACATGTCAGAGCTTCACTAGTGGTGTAAATACATTCCACGTGGATTAATTGTATGCATAGTCGCCTTTTAATGAATATCACGCAAATCGTCATGGTGATAGGTACGTACGGTTTGTCCAGCATGTCCTAGGTGTGTCTATAAATATATATTTTTTTAAAATAATAAAAAACAGTGGCCGGCCCTGGGGATTGGGGTCCAAAAAATATAATTAGGAGACAGGCCCTGGGTGATGGGGTCATCAGGGCCAATAAATTAGAATAAGAAGGGGAACCACTCAGCCCCCCTTCTTAAAAAATTAAAATAAATAAAAGACTGGCATCGTGCCGGAGGCCACGCCCCCTCCTTGCAGCACTCTGTAAACTCGCCCCCTGGCGAGTTGTAAGTTGGGGAATTAATTCCTCTTCAATACTGAGGGTCCCTGAGGGCCAACTAGCCCAACAGGCATCTCCAGTATGCGCCAGGGAGCTGCGCTGCAGACAGGTGTTCTGAGGCCAAGCCCCTTTTTACACCTCTCTGCAACGCAGCTCTGTGCGCTTACTGGAGGTACCTAGTGGTCTAGTTTGACCCTAGGGACCCTTAGGATTCAAGGGGACTTAATCTCTCAACTTAGAACAGCCACAGGGCACGTTTACACAATGGTGAAGGGAGGGGACGGGGCCTGAGGTGACGTGTGCAAACACGCACTATGGCATGTTTTAAATTGGGGATATAATTTCCCTTCAATACTGAGGGCCCCTGGGGGCTAACTAGCCCACCAAGTGCTTCCAGTAAGCGGCCGTGCCACTTTTTACACCTCTCTGCAACGCAGCTCTGTGGCACTTACTGGAGATACCTAGTGGGCTAGTTGGACCCTAGGGACCGTCAGGATTCAAATGAACTTAATCTCCCAACTAAAAACGGACACAGGGCGTGTTTACACAGTGGTGAAGGGAGGGGACGGGGCCTGAGTTAACGTGTGCAAAAACGCACTGTGGCCTGTTTTAAGAGGTAGTTTTAATCCCCCTGCCCTATTATATACTAGGGGCTTACAGAGGAGGTCATGCTAATCACAGGGCGACCCCAACGCATAATGTTCCCTAGTGTATGTAGGTGTTTTCACTGTATTCTAAGTGTCTTTTAACATAGCACTGGCTCTAGGACTGGTTAGTCAGACTCGGTTACCACCAGTATCCGTCTGAAAAAGTTGAGGGTACAGGATCATTTTGCAACAAGGCTTCTTTCTGCTCTTCTTTTTGTTCTTTCTGCACGTTATCCTTCTTCCTGCACTTTTCTTCATCTTTGAGGACTTCTGTTGCTTCTTTCTGCACTTCTTTTTTTTCTTTCTGTGCATTTTTTCTTCTTTCTTCACATGTCCTATCTCTGTAGGCATAGTTAGAAATTAGCATTTAAAAAACCTTTGAAATTCACAGAAAAAACCATAGGTCTCAGGCACGTTATAGTTAGGAATTAGCATTTAAAAAACCTCAGAAATTCACTGAAAAAACCATAGGTTTCAGGGGTGTTATAGTTAGCTGGACTTTTCACTTGTACAAAACCATTGAAATTCCCCCGTTATAGTTAGTTCAGCTAACTATAACTCGCGCGCCCGCAATGCACTGCTGATGACGTCACATATTACATCACTCATAACATGGTCAGTGACATCACTCATGACATCACTGATGACATCACTGATGACATCATCCTTGTGATAGAGTGGCAGACCTCCTCTCACCCTAATATAACCTTTGATACACACATTCAAAAATAGAGACTAAAATTTTCAAAACAATGGACATACCAATACCAGTTACAACAACCTCTTCAGTAATTCTAAGATCCACATACACATCCACTCATTCACCAACAGTCCTGTACAGTCACTAATACATGTACTCACTCATCATATGTACTCATACACCTATACATCCTGTTACACAATGCCACTCATCCATAGAGTTACTCACACACAAAGTCACTCATGCTAATAAAGAATCAAACATACATTTACTTGCATATACAGTTATACGCACACCACCACGCTTACTTCTACGGAAACTTACACATACTTAGTCTTTTAAACAATCACTTATAGAAACACATACTTATTCATACAGGAACTCTTTCAATCTCTCACTCTCACATATACTCACTTATATACACCAATAGTCACATATACTAGTTTAAAACATATGTAGTTACTCATAAAGACACTATTGAGACAGGCATTCACTCACTAACACACCCATACACACACTCATCCACCCATACAGTCCTGCACACATGCTGTCTTCAACACATACAAACAGTGAGTCACTCATTCATGCACCTATGCACTACGTAATACCCCCACCAAACTATGCAAACACTCAGACTGATACTCAAAAAAACAACTAATAACCTATATAGACACCCATGTAGCTACTCACCAACCCATGCAGCCACTTATACACAAAGTGAGAGACTGATACAGATATTTACATATTTAAACATTACTCACTAAGCCATGTATTCACTATGATACACTTAATCAGTCAGTTACACAATCAATTTTTCAAAAACAAATCATCTATTTAGACACTTATATACCCATTTATTCTTCCATCGACCTTGAGATATACATATATAAAACATATTTAATTTTCAGAAAAACACACATTCACTGGATGATGTCATCAGTGATGTCATCAGTGATGTCATTTGAGATGTCATCAGTGATGTCATGAGTGATGTCACTGACCATGTCATGAGTGATGTAATATGTGACGTCATCAGCAGTGCATTGCGGGCGCGCAAGTTATAGTTAGCTGAACTAACTATAACGGCGGAATTTCAATGGTTTTGTACAAGTGAAAAGTCCAGCTAACTATAACACCCCTGAAACCTATGGTTTTTTCAGTGAATATATATATATATATTCACTGAAAAAACCATGGGTTTCACACACGTTATAGTTAGGAATTAGCATTTAAAAAACCTTGCTAATTCAATGAAAAAACCATAGGTTTCACACACGTTATAGTTAGGAATTAGCATTTAAAAAACCTTAGAAATTCAATGAAAAAACCAAAGGTTTCACACACGTTATAGTTAGCTGGACATTTTACTCATAAAAAACCATTGAAATTCCCCCGTTATAGTTAGTTAAGCTAACTATAACTCGCGCGCCCGCAATGCACTGCTGATGACGTCACATATTACATCACTCATGACATGGTCAGTGACATCACTCATGACATCACTGATGACATCTCAAATGACATCACTGATGACATCACTGATGACATCATCCCGTGAATGTGTGTTTTTCTGAAAATTAAATATGTTTTATATATGTATATCTCAAGGTCGATGGAAGAATAAATGGGTATATAAGTGTCTAAATGGATGATTTGTTTTTGAAAAATTGATTGTGTAACTGACTGATTAAGTGTATCTTAGTGAATACATGGCTTAGTGAGTAATGTTTAAATATGTAAATATCTGTATCAGTCTCTCACTTTGTGTATAAGTGGCTGCATGGGTTGGTGAGTAGCTACTTGAGTGTCTATATAGGTTATTAGTTGGTTTTTTGAGTATCAGTATGTGTCTGATGTCTGTATGGTTCGATGGGGGGTATTACGTAGTGCATAGGTGCATGTATGAGTGACTCACTGTTTGTATGTGTTGAAGATAGTATGTGTGCAGGACTGCATGGGTGGATGAGTGTGTGTATGGGTGTGTTAGTGAATGAATGACTGTCTCTACAGTGTCTTTATGAGTAACTACATATGTTTTTAACTAGTATATGTGACTATTGGTGTATATAAGTGAGTATATGTGAGAGTGAGAGATTGAAAGAGTTCCTGTGTGAATAAGTATGTGTTTCTATAAGTGATTGTTTAAAAGACTAAGTATGTGCAAGTTTCCGTAGAAGTAAGTGTGGTGGTGTGTGTATAACTGTATAGGCAAGTAAATGGATGTTTGATTCTTTATTAGCATGAGTGACTATGTGTGTGAGTAACTCTACGGATGAGTGGCATTGTGTAACAGGATGTATAGGTGTATGAGTACATATGATGAGTGAGTACATGTATGAGTGACTGTATAGGACTGTTGGTGAATGAGTGGATGTGTATGTGGATCTTAGAATTACTGAAGAGGTTGTTGTAACTGGTATTGGTATGTCCATTGTTTTGAAAAGTTTAGTCTCTATTTATGAATGTGTGTATCAAAGGTTATATTAGGGTGAGAGGAGGTCTGCCACTCTATCACAAGGATGATGTCATCAGTAATGTCATCAGTGATGTCATTTGAGATGTCATCAGTGATGTCATGAGTGATGTCACTGACCATGTCATGAGTGATGTAATATGTGACGTCATCAGCAGTGCATTGCGGGCACGCGAGTTATAGTTAGCTTAACTAACTATAACGGGGGAATTTCAATGGTTTTTTACGAGTAAAATGTCCAGCTAACTATAACGTGTGTGAAACCTTTGGTTTTTTCATTGAATTTCTAAGGTTTTTTAAATGCTAATTCCTAACTATAACGTGTGTGAAACCTATGGTTTTTTCATTGAATTAGCAAGGTTTTTTAAATGCTAATTCCTAACTATAACGTGTGTGAAACCCATGGTTTTTTCAGTGAATTTGCAAGGTTTTTTAAATGCTAATTTGTTTTTTTTTCTTCTATATTTTTAAACATATTTTTAATTTAATGTTCTAACCTTTTAAAAAGACTATGATTAAATTTTTACAATTCTTTAATATGTTTTTTTAAATATATTTCATAAAATAAACATGTTATAATTTTTTCCAGTACATTTTTTCCTTTTTTTTTTAGTACGCGTACCGTAAGCTTACGGTAAGCGTACGGTTTACGCAACGCCCGCAATTTATCTACGCTGTTTGCGTATAGTTACGCAATTTGCGTAGCCGCGCGTACTCCGCGTGGGACGCGTACGCGTGTACGCTACACGCGCACGTTACGCGGAAGTGTCGGGTAGTGACTGTTATGCGCATGCGCGCAAGCGCGTGTCTTTTTTACGCGCATGCGCACTTTTGCCGTAAGCGTACCGTAAGCGTACCGTAAGCGTACCGTAAGCGTACGGTAGGTCATGTGATCATGAAACACAACTTTTGATTGGTTGAAACTACTTTCAGTTCTAGAACTCTCCTACACCACACCCATTCCCCTCATTTCTGCTTGTGATCCCTTAGGAGAAGGAGCTGGGTTGTCTTTGTGATACGATGGCAGAACAGCAGAGCTCTTCTGAGAGTGAGGCTAGCACTAGCAGCACTACCTTGAGGCAGAGAGCGAGGAAACAAAAGACCTCTTATGTATGGGATTATTTTACTTTTCCTGAAGGCCAGCTAAAGGTAAATGCACCCTTAGTGACTTGCAAGCTGTGTCAGCGTGTACTTTCAAGAGGTAATCCTGACAGGAAGTATTCCTTTGGGAATCATACCATGATGAGGCACCTCAGGGATGTACACAAAAGGACACATGCTCGACTTTTTGGAGGTAACCCTTCAGAAAGTCAACCAAGCACATCCACAGCAGCTCAGCCTGGACCATCATCTGCAGGGCTGACTCCTTCTTCTGCAGGTCAGGTGAGCCCTTCATCTGTGGGGGGAGCATCTCCTTTTGCTGGCCCTCTGGAAATTAACCCTCGATTTCTGAGGGTTGATATTCGATGTGCCTCTTGTCATGATCTAATTTGTCATAGGGAGACCAGTGTTTCCCTAGTGAACCTCAAAATAGATCAGCACACTTGTCACAGAGACTAATTTTCCCATTCTTTCTTTCCTCTCTCCCTGCATGAACACAACGGCTCTTTTAAGAGCCAACCTTATCTTTCATCTTTTTTTAATATATTTTTTTAAAAACTTTTTTTTTTTTTTTTTACCGTACGCGTACGGTGCGCGTAATTTTTTTTTTAAAAAACACTAAAAATCAATAATCACATTACAAGGACTTTGAAACACTACAATTATTATTATTGACTTACCATACCCACTCAAAAAAATATTTATTCATTTGTTTTTTTTTTTAAAAATTGCTTTAAAAATGGTTCTAGTTTTCGAAAATGTTCTATATCAATCTGAAAAAAAAGAAAAAAGTATTAATATTTTTTAAACATTTTAAAATACAGTACACGTATTTACATATTTACCAAAAAATATTTTTGCCTTATTTTTGCTGTTTTCAGAATATATTGCATTTCACTTTAAATTGTGAAAGCAATTGCATTCATCATTTAACAGCGGGCAAAAAAAAAATAACAATCTCAAAGATTGTATTAAAAAAGCCCAGAATCTCTTCTCACTTAAACTTAACATTACAGAAATGCATAATATTCTAAAAAAATATCATCAAAAAACAATACTTATTTCTTTAAAATACCGTCTGATATTTTTGTTTCAGAAGTATAATCACAATATTATATCTCAAATAACTCCACAATACATCTGATTCCATTTCCTTTAGGCCAAATAGTAATTTTAAAAAAAATTTTGGATTAAATTTCCAATGGTAATCCAATAAAATTCTAAAGTTTAATTTGTCCAGATCTCACCGATTCTCTGTAACATTTTGGTTCACGAAAATTTTTTTAATAATTTATTAAGTCCACAATAGAATTGGTTACTTTTCCGCATGGCCAAATAGTAATTTTTAAAATCTTTTTTGAAAAAATTTCCAATGGCACTCCAATAACATTCCAAAATTTAAATTGTGCAGATGTTACCGATTATCTCTAAATTATTGGTTTTTGAAAGTTTCATTAAAAATTAAAAAAGTCCACATTACAATTGGTTATCTTTCCATTAGGCCAAATGATAATTTAAAAAATCTTTTTTTTAGAAAATTCCAATGGTAATCCAGTAAAATGGTAAAATTATTTTGTCCAGATCTTGCCAAGTCTCTCTAAAATTTAGGTTTCAGGAAGATTAGATAGGAATTTGCTAAATCAAAAGGCAAACGTTGTTTGAAAATCAATTGGGAATCATTACACAGTGTCCAGCCTTTTTCACATTTAAGATAAACTGTGTAATGTCCAGAAGTAACAGTAGGTCCATCATGGAAAATTATTGCAACAGTTACAAAAGTTTTTCCTGAAATTGATAATTGCTGTCCTGTAAACTTCTTTATTAAAGTATCCAATTTTGAACCATCAGCTCTACATCGTTGCATCATTAAAATTACATACTGTCCGTATTCCTTTAAAATTAATGTTGAAAACATGTCAGATTTACACTCACCGCATTTCATGCTATGATTAGCATCTTTAACTAATTTTGCAAAAGTGACTGTTTTACTCTCTGGCAATGTCAAATAAATAAACCTTTCATTATCAACATTAGAGCCACATATATTATAACAGTTTTCACAACTATGTTCCCATTTATAAGAGAGACCAAATAAAATATCAATTGCAACTTCTTCTACTTCCAGTACTTGAAGAAAATACATCAAAAATTCGTGTGCATCTTGCTGTTCATTTTGAGAAAACTGTGTTCGTCCTGAACATATATCTAAAAGTTTTCTAATTTCAGTAGCACTTTCTATTTGAGTTTTATCTTTACTCAGCTTTTGAAAAAGGAGACTCAGCTCAGAACAGAATCTTTTTCCCTGATTTACTATTATCTGCTCTTGCAAACTTTCCAGATAACATGCAACATTCAGCACTACATTTGTGTAGCAGTTGACACCAGAGCTATTTTCAAAATGACATCCTACAACCTGTTCTTCATTTTCCTTTTTCTTTTTGCTTGCAATTACATCACTCCTCTTTTTTTTCCTCTTCTCTACATCTTCATTACAGATATTCTCATTTTTTCTTTTACGAGAAACTACACGTTTCTCCAACACAGGATACTGACCTAAATGAGGAGCATAGCTTCTTCTTAATCTATTATACTCCTTTACACAGTTTGTATCAGCACTAACTTTTGAATCATCAAAGTCTATCATGAATAAACCTGATAATGTTTTCACTCGTGACAAAGCAACATATGCCATACCTTCTTTGAACACAGTTGAACCAATGTTCACAAATGCACAATCTACAGTCAATCCTTGAGACTTGTGAATAGTTACAGCATATGCTAGAGAAAACGGAAACTGCTTCCTACGTACATATAAGTCTTTCAAAAGCATGAAACGAACTGTACAACGACAAATATCTTTAACTTCTTCTATCTGATCAAATTTTATTTTTAAACATTCAATTCCATCTTTTTTCTGATAATTAATAAAACCCACAACTCTTCCCATAGCTCCATTAACTAAACCTTTTTCAACATCCAAGTTTCTTCTTAAAAATACTCTACAGTTCATGCAAACATATAGATTTTTTTCTAATCCAGCTGTTTTGGAGATGTTCTTCTCTAGTGAATCCAATTTATTTTTCAGTTTGCCTGTTACTGTGACAGTAATTCTTCCATCCTCAATTTTGTCCACTGCTTCCAATTTCCTGATCTCTTCTTTTTCCAATTTCAAAAGCTCCTCATTAAATATTGAGCATTCACGTAGAGTTGGCATTAAGCAGATGACACTTTTGTTTTCTGCAATGTTCTTGTATATTTTCTCTGCAACTATTTCTTCTTTTGGAAATAAATTATGTAGCAGCCGACTCTGTAATGCTTTTTTGCCAACTTCTGTGAGTAGTCCAATTCTGATATCTTTCAGAATACTTCCATATTCTTCATCGCTTGCTTGCCTCATATTAGTAGTAAGTTCCTTGTACTCAAAGAAGGACCAAATATTTGTATTTCCGATGCTTGCCAATTACTTCTTCGTGTCTTCATGTGTGACAGTATTAAACACTGGTTGTCCTTTAACTGGAGTAAGTTGCAAAAGATCTCCAAAAACTATGACGTGTTTTCCACCAAATAACATGTCATAGTCTGTCTTCAAAATTTGCTGCATTCTTAAATGCACAAAGGCAAGCATTAAGTTTGATACCATGCTCACCTCATCAATAATGAGAACTTGCATCTTCTTCAATACTCTTGAAACTTCCAAGGATGCTTCTCCAGTTAGCTTGTTGTATTGTATTTTGTTCTCATGCTCCACTGGTAACATTAGCAAACGATGTAAAGTGATTCCTTTTATGTTATATGCTGCTAACCCAGTTGGAGCAGTAACCACACAAGACAAAGTAGAATCTGTTTTTTGCTGTAGGTAGCTTCTGATGACTTTTATAAGGAAACTTTTTCCAGTTCCAGCTTGTCCGCTTACATACATCCTGATTGGATGAAATGATGTGCATGAGCACTCTTTTTTTTCATGTAGAAATCCGTGATCAATTTTGTTTCTGATCTCTTCATAAATTTGTTGCTGCTCTTGATTCAGTTGTCTTTCCAAATTTTCTAAGTCTATAAATTCTTCTTGAGCTTGATTCACAGCCGTTTCCACTTCATTCATGGCTATTGATGCTTCATTTTCAACGATTGGTTGTCCTAGGGGATCTTGACTGAGTGTTCCTGAACTTTGGCTGTCCTGAGAACTGTCTCTAGCTATTTCTGCTGCAATTGTAGTTTCCTGTTCAATTTCTTCATTTAACATTTGCAGATAACTTGAGAATGTACTGCATTGTATGCTGTCTTTGCAAGCATTAAAAGAATCTTCATAGCTTTGAAATTCTCCCAGTAGTTCATCCTCTGTACGCCATGGTTTAAACAATTGTAAAAGAGCCAAGTAGTAAAATTCCTTCTTGTCAGTAGTGTCGCAACTCAGCTTCCTGTGATTTATCAAACTTCCTTTTGTTTGCTTCACCAAACATCCTTCCTCACCAACGACTTTATATTTTCCATTGTTGATGTCTTCTGCGGCTTTCCGTGAATAAATGTAGTTCTGCAGCACTTCATAGAGACACATGTTCTCCAGATGTTGACTTCTCTTGGGATAATATGTGTCCAACATGTTTGATTTCAAAATATCTGTACTTTCTGGGTCATTCTCGGCCAAATATTCAATTTCTCCAACAGATTTCAGTACCCGATTTCTCATTGCTGCAAGGCCTAAAGTTGCCCAAATTATTCTTCTTGACTTCGAGTAGAGACTTGCAGAAGATAACCTATCTGAACATTCGTAGGATCCAATTTCTCGATGCGATAACATCTTCAAACTGAAACTGTACAGCTTCTTACTGACAGTCTTCTCGTGAGAAATCTCTTCCCACATTTCCTTCAATTCTGTTTTTTCTGATTTCGTAATGTAAGACGTTACATATCGAGCAACAGCAATGGAATTGTCAGCTACATACTGTATATCCATGTTAGCGTTCCACATGGATAAAATGACTGGGTTGTAGTCATTTATATTTTTTGATTCTTCTTTTCTTTTTAGGTTGTAGGTATTCTTAGGTGATTTTCTTGTGATAGTATGACTCACAGCTGACATAAAACTGTTGACTCTTCCATTTGAAAGAACAGGTCTAGGAAATCCAAATCGACATTTAGTGTAGTATTTATCTTTGCTCTTGTATTTCCGTCGACAGTATTTTCCACACGGATGACTTTGGAAACGTAAAACTTGCTCCTTTAACTTTTTCTCTTCTGTGCTTTTTGGTATAGCACATGTTGCATATTCTTCAATGAAAGATAACACTGCTTCATCAGTATCTGTTCCAAACTTTGGGGCATCCTTGATCCACAACAGCATATGAATATGAGGAGCACCTCTTGCCTGGTACTCTTTTCTCCAAAAGAAATCCACTACTTCTCCTAGAGGTGGATTTTTTTTATTGCAGATGAAGGACATCATAGCCTCAAATCTATGATTGAAATATCTGCAAACATTAACCGGATCCAATGAGCACAGTTCTCCTGCTGTCTTGTATTCGATGTTTTTAATGTTTGAATTTGCCTCTCGTAGAAAATCCAGTAAATCATCCCAAGCGTACTCCGCACAGCTTAGGGTAACGAACCATGTTGGTGTTCCTAAATTCCGTAACATGCATTTTAATTCACCATGGCGTCGGTACCAATATTCATTTGTCCCACGCTGACAAGCCATCAGATTGATCAGTTGTGTTTCCAAATGATCATCTCGGTGCTGCACTTTCTCCATAAAATCCTTAGCAGACACATTTTGTAAATGTACTCCACTTTTTAAAATGTGATTTACTGCATAAGACAGTGCAGACAAGTCGCTTTCAAATAAAAGATGGAACAAATAAGGAATACTTTGTCGAAATCTGGGATCTTCAGCATATAGTCTTGTAGTCCGATACTCAGAAGCTGGAATCTGTTCTGGACGTTCATCGTATCGTCCTCCTTTTCCTTTAGGAAACAGCTGGGGAAAACATCGAGCTTCCAAGCTCTCCTCCCATACACTCACGGGAGTTCCTTTTGCTTTCTTCATCTGAAAGAGATCAATATTATCTCCCATAACTTCTTTTGAATGAAGAGGATGTATGCTAAAATGTTCATAAATTTCTTCTTCCTTTGACTTGTCCACTTTTTCAATTTGTCCAGTTGGTGTTTCTGTGTCTTCTTGTAAATCTTCTTCTTCTTCTTCTTCTTCTATATAAATTGATTCATACCATTTGTTATTCCTTTTCAAATACAAATTTGCTCTTTGTACTTTCCGCACATCTACCAGCTCCTGCCAAATCTTCTTATTCTTTGTAGGTACACCATTAACCAGAATAACTAATGGTTCAGTTTCCGAAGTATCCGCATCAATAGTTTCCATATTTTTTTTCAAATCCAAGGGCAAATACACCACTCTTCCTTTTAAACCTCTCAGTAAATCAGAAGGAGGTAATTTACCAGTTTTGGGCTCCATACGTACTATGGTCTGGAACGGATGAACACATTGAATGAGTATAGACTCATATGTATTTAATTCAGAAAGTTCAGCAGGAATAGCATCCAATTCTAAATTATTATGTACAGCTCTGGTCGGCATTCTATTTTCCTCTAACTTGTTGTAACAGTATTTACAAATACGCTGATCTTCACCCAAATCAAAACAATTTTCTAGAAATATATATGTGGCAACATCCTTCCACTTATAATTATCTTCATTTTCACTCTTTCTGTAGAGATCAACATTCCTAGTTTGTTTTCTATAATGAGTTCTGCGGCAACAAATACAAGTAAAATTTGGTCTTTCATTAGAGACTATTGCAAATTTTGTTATGTGATCATTAAATGTGTTACTTACAGAGGGTTCTACATTCTCTTCTACTTCTTCCTCATTTACTGTGTCCTTCTCTGCACTGTTTTGTTCAGGACCAAAGTAACAAAACTGAATTTCATCAACAACCTTCTCTACATCTGATACCGTTCCTCGGAACAGAGCCCTATTCAATTCATTTAACTTTATTGCTGGACTTTTGGCAAAATACAACCGTCTCACAAACTTTCTCATTTCAGTATGATGAACAGCCAGCATCCTAAAATGATGGAAAACACTATTGCACACTTTTCTAGATAGACAAGCCAGAGAATGACCCTGCAAACCAGTATTCTCTGTCACTCTGCATGGATCCAGACTTTGAAGCACCTTAATCTTCTGTTTTATACTTTTTTTACTATATTCTCTTAGAAACTCTCGAAATTTGTCAATAGATTCCTGACGCACAGTGCAAATACTACTACAATTCCAAGTGTACACTGGGGCTTTAGGACGTCTCCCCATAGCCTCATCTGCCATCACTTGTACCTCATCTCTTGGAACCATTATCTCCTTCTCCATTATGCAACCATTTTTTACTTCGTAAGAACGACCTCTGGTGTCAACTGCATGCAGCAAACTATTACTTTGAAAATAGCTCTCTTCATTAAAAAAAGGTTCACTACTTGAACTATGCATCCACTTTCCTAAAAACACTTTACAAAAGTTTGTTCTGTTCACTACTCTTTTCCTTTTGCTATGTGATTTCAGTACATTAACCATTTTGTCTAATGTACGCATCCTATTCAAAATTAAAATGAATAGTTTCCTTTTTAATTCTAATGCCTTTGCTGCAATGGCTTCTATTTCTTTTTTTCTTTTATAAAACTTTGTCTTTTTCTTATATTTCTTCACATCCTTCATCAAATTGGACATAACTCTTCTCTGAAACATTTTTCTACGTATCTCTTTAAACGCTGTTTTTCTATTTATATAAATCTTTTCAGTTGCTGAAGGTATATTTGCATTAACTAAATTGTCAATTTTTTCCTCTCCTTTTTTGTTCAAAACATCCTTTCGAGTACAGACATTTTGTACATTTTTCATTCTTTTGAATATATTTTTTAGAAATTGTTTTTTCTGCTTACCAGAAGATTTTTTCTTTTTCCCAACATGAGCATCTTCTACTAACTTTGGTCCTCTAGTTGTCTTCAAATATAGGTTTTTTTTGTGCGTTTTTTGAACTCTGGATTTTGTAGGCATCTTAAATTTTGTCCACTGCTCTTCAGCAATACCTGAAAAAAACTAAAAAAAAATTCCTTTATTTTATTTAAATATATTACTACATTTCTTTTCACAATAGTCACAAAACGTAATTTCTTTGCCAATTTGAATGCACACTTACTGCTCTTTTTTTTTGGCAAGTTAAAATCACTTTTACAGACTGACACATTATGAAACTACTTTTCAGTTTTTTTAAAAAGCCCATGTCCAGACTGCTTTTTCAGACCACCACCATGTGTATCCTCGGTGACTGCCTACACTCCAGCAAGGGCAACCAGCCTTAGTGATGCTGAATGTATTTGCATTACAGACTGAAACCTCAAAACCCCACTTGCTTCTAAATACTGTGCATGATTATACATGGAAAGGAGCTGGGTGTGTGCTAAGAGTCTGCTTCTTCCCCCAAAAAATCGCTCCCCCTTTTTCCTACTAATGCAACTGTGAAATCACCAGAGCAAAACGCAATAAATCTCTGCCTGTAATTCCTATTTCCACACAGAGTCATGTTTTCACATTAGTCCCAAAACGAAATTTCTTTGCCATTTTGAAAGCACACTTACTGCTCTTTTTTTTGGGCAAGTGAAAATCACTTTTACAGACTGACACATTATGAAACCACTTTTCAGATTTTTTTAAAAAAGCCCATGTCCAGACTGCTTTTTCAGACCACCACCATGTGTATCCTCGGTGACTGCCTACACTCCAGCAAGGGCAACCAGCCTTAGTGATGCTGAATGTATTTGCATTACAGACTGAAACCTCAAAACCCCACTCGCTTCTAAATACTGTGCATAATTCCACATGGTAAGCAGCTGGGTGTGTGCTAAGAGTCTGCTTCTTCCCCCCAAAAATCGCTCCCCCTTTTTCCTACTAATGCAACTGTGAAATCACCAGAGCAAAACGCAATAAATCTCTGCCTGTAATTCCTATTTGCACACAGAGTCATGTTTTCACATTAGTCCCAAAACGAAATTTCTTTGCCAATTTAAATGCACACTTACTGCTCTTTTTTTTTTGGCAAGTGAGAACCACTTTTACAGACTGACACATTATGAAACCACTTTTCAGATTTTTTTAAAAAAGCCCATGTCCAGACTGCTTTTTCAGACCACCACCATGTGTATCCTCGGTGACTGCCTTCACTCCAGCAAGGGCAACCAGCCTTAGTGATGCTGAATGTATTTGCATTACAGACTGAAACCTGAAAACCCCACTCGCTTGTAAATACTGTGCATGATTATACATAGAAAGGAGCTGGGTGTGTGCTAAGAGTCTGCTTCTTCCCCCAAAAAATCGCTCCCCCTTTTTCCTACTAATGCAACTGTGAAATCACCAGAGCAAAACGCAATAAATCTCTGCCTGTAAATCCTATTTGCACACAGAGTCATGTTTTCACATTAGTCACAAAACGAAATTTCTTTGCCAATTTGAATGCACACTTACTGCTCTTTTTTTTTGGCAAGTGAAAATCACTTTTACAGACTGACACATTATGAAACCACTTTTCAGTTTTTTTAAAAAGCCCATGTCCAGACTGCTTTTTCAGACCACCACCATGTGTATCCTCGGTGACTGCCTACACTCCAGCAAGGGCAACCAGCCTTAGTGATGCTGAATGTATTTGCATTACAGACTGAAACCTCAAAACCCCACTCGCTTCTAAATACTGTGCATGATTCCACATGGTAAGCAGCTGGGTGTGTGCTAAGAGTCTGCTTCTTCCCCCAAAAAATCGCTCCCCCTTTTACCTACTAATGCAACTGTGAAATCACCAGAGCAAAACACAATAAATCTCTGCCTGTAATTCCTATTTGCACACAGAGTCATGTTTTCACATTAGTCCCAAAACGAAATTTCTTTGCCAATTTAAATGCACACTTACTGCTCTTTTTTTTTGGCAAGTGAAAATCACTTTTACAGACTGACACATTATGAAACCACTTTTCAGATTTTTTTTAAAAAGCCCATGTCCAGACTGCTTTTTCAGACCACCACCATGTGTATCCTCGGTGACTGCCTTCACTCCAGCAAGGGCAACCAGCCTTAGTGATGCTGAATGTATTTGCATTACAGACTGAAACCTCAAAACCCCACTCGCTTGTAAATACTGTGCATGATTATACATAGAAAGGAGCTGGGTGTGTGCTAAGAGTCTGCTTCTTCCCCCAAAAAATCGCTCCCCCTTTTTCCTACTAATGCAACTGTGAAATCACCAGAGCAAAACGCAATAAATCTCTGCCTGTAATTCCTATTTGCACACAGAGTCATGTTTTCACATTAGTCCCAAAACGAAATTTCTTTGCCAATTTAAATGCACACTTACTGCTCTTTTTTTTTGGCAAGTGAAAATCACTTTTACAGACTGACACATTATGAATCCACTTTTTAGATTTTTTTAATTGCACATGTCCAGACTGCTTTTTCAGACCACCACCATGTGTATCCTCGGTGACTGCCTACACTCCAGCAAGGGCAACCAGCCTTAGTGATGCTGAATGTATTTGCATTACAGACTGAAACCTCAAAACCCCACTCGCTTCTAAATACTGTGCATGATTATACATGGAAAGGAGCTGGGTGTGTGCTAAGAGTCTGCTTCTGCACCAAAAAATTGCTCCCCCTTTTTCCTACTAATGCAACTGTGAAATCACCAGAGCAAAACGCAATAAATCTCTGCCTGTAATTCCTATTTGCACACAGAGTCATGTTTTCACATTAGTCACAAAACAAAATTTCTTTGCCAATTTAAATGCACACTTACTGCTCTTTTTTTTTGGCAAGTGAAAATCACTTTTACAGACTGACACATTATGAATCCACTTTTTAGATTTTTTTAAAAAGCCCATGTCCAAACTGCTTTTTCAGACCACCACCATGTGTATCCTCGGTGACTGCCTACACTCCAGAAAGGGCAACCAGCCTTAGTGATGCTGAATGTATTTGCATTACTGACTGCAACCTCAAACCCTTAAAGTATTCCTTATTTTTACCAGTACACCTTAATTTATCATGAAAAAATAGTCCATATTATTTTACATGTTCCTCACATTTAAATTTCTCCCAAAACAGAAAATGATAAACACAACTTCTACAAAAGGAATTCCAATTCTATTATTCATTTCTTAATTTACCATATACATCCCCTCTCAAACTCATAACTCACCTTTAAAATTAGTTAGTTGTGAAAGAAATGTGGCACTCAAACAGCAGATTATCAGAGCCAGGATCTCTGTTCTCTACACCTCTCTCCTCTCAGCAGAACCAGAAAATGGCAAAGTTTCCCTCTATTTTTCCACACATATACATGTAAGTTTCAAATCTCAGTGCTTCCCCCTTTTTTTCAAATGTAATCACACATTTCTATTGGTTGAAAACCAACCCTTTTCTTAAAGTACCCTTCCCCCAACTTGACTTCTGCCTGCTACCATAGCAACACCTCATGGAACACTGCTGTGTGGAGTTAGGTCAGAAGTTCGCCAAACAATGTTTCAATTCCACAGAGCAAGAGTGCTTGACTTTTCAAACCTTACAGCAAATCCATAGTACTGTTCTATGGTAACACATTTTTCTGTACCAATACAAAACATGCTTCTATCAATTTACACATACAGCCTAGTTTTTAGTGTAGAATGGTATGAAACAGCCAATCAGTTCTTTTTTAAAAAAAAAAAAATATGTATGCCTCCATTTCCAAACTGTTTTTCATTTCTTTTTCCCATTCTACTGAATTACACCTCCTGAGTGCATCCAGATCTCCTTTGAAGATGTTCACAGTGTGGATTGTAGGGCACAGCTATGTCTTCTGGAGTGAAAAGTTTGCAGAGAAAACAGGTATGGTGAGAGACCTTGCTTTGCCAAATGTAGACATTAAATGGATTGGTCAGAGAGGGTTAAAGTGGCACCAATTGATGCCATTGGTGAAATCCTTCATGCAAATCCAACACCCTGACCTCATAATAGTGCACTGTGGTGGCAATGACCTAGGCACTTTGACTGGGGTAGGTCTGGAAATGCTTATGAAGGACACCTTTGCACAACTGTTTTCTCTTTTCCCTAAAACTGCCTTTGTGTTTTCCAACATATGCCAAAGGCAAAAATGGAACTGGTCCAATCATTTCTGTCCGCAAATTGACAAAGCAAGGAAGCACGTCAACAAATCTGTTTCTGCTTTCCTCCGTGACTATGGTATGGGTGCCATTTACCACAACAACTTGCGTTATGACATGCAAGACATTTATAGAGGAGATGGTGTGCACTTCAATGATGAAGGGAACAGAGTCTTCCTCTTGAACCTTAGACTCTGCATCGGTACTTACTTGTAGGTACCACTTAAAAAATCACTTCATAAACACAACGGCTCTTTTTAGAGCCCCCTAATATCTAAACTCTTAAATCTGCATTTCATTTCTTTTTTATTTTTTTTTTCTTCCGTACGCTTACCGTAAGCTTACCGTACGCGTACCCCGTGATTTTTTTAAAAATCAATAAATGTTTTCTTTGTACTTTTCTGTCCTTCTTTGACCCCCTCACAAATGTAAGGGGGTCTGTAACTCTCCTCCTTGCCCCCTTTTCTTGTTTTCACTCTTTTTTTTCTGAGTGAAACACACAAAATGGCGGCCGCCGCTTCCTGGTTTCGGCCGATTCGAATGTTTACTAAGATCTAACAACCAATCAGAATCGCGCTCGCGCACGCCACCGTACGCGTACGGTAAGCTTACGGTAAGCGTACCGTAAGCTGGCTCAGATATATATATTGATTTAAAGGCTATTTTCTCAGAATCTACTGAACAGATTTACACCAAACCTACAAAAGGCACTTCCTTGACCTAGGGACTACCTCTCTGCCAAATTTCTAGTAATTCTGTTCAGCCGTTCGGGCTGTAGCCCTGTCTAAAGGTCCTATGGAAAAATGCATGGGAAAAACGCGTTTTGGGACCCCCCTTTTATCTCAGCCCCCGCTTGACGAATCCCCCCGAGACTTTCAGGGTAGGAGCGGAGCGTAGCGCCCCACCTATTTTGAGAAATTCGCGAGGATTCGTCGACCGGCGCCAAAGTTATTCAAAATAGAATGTTGCGGATTTCCTATGGAAAAGGGGTCCTAACTATAACTACCTACTGGCGACCGCCAGTAGGTAATATGTATATATATATATATATATATATATATATATATATATATATATATTCACTGAAAAAAACATAGATTTCAGACATGTTATAGTTAGGAATTAGCATTTAAAAAACCTTAGAAATTCACTGAAAATACCATAGGTTTCAGGGCTGTTATAGTTGGCGGGACATTTCACTCGTACAAAACCATTGAAATTCCTCCGTTATAGTTAGTTCTGCTAACTATAACTTGCGCGCCCACAATCCACTGCTGATGTCACATATTACATCATTCATGACATGGCCAGTGACCTCTCAAATGACATCGCTGATGACATCATCCAGTGAATGTGGTTTGGTTCGTTATTTAAATATGTATTATATATATAGCAATCTGCATTGAAGAATGAGTGGATATATAAATATAAATATCAGGATGGAGGATTTAGTAGCAGTGTTATTTACTGTTTACTTGACTAAATTATAGTGTCTCACTAAATATATTGGATAGTGACTAAACTGTGTGAATATCTGTATCACTTTGTCAGTTGTTGTGTAAACTGCTGCACCAGTTGGTTACTAGCTACGTGAAAGTCTATATTGGTTATTGATTAGTTAACTGAGTATTTGTATGGGAGAGTGAATGTGTGTGTGGTTCGGTGGGGGGTGTGTGACTGCCCAAAGATGTGTGAATAGTTGATTCAGTAGGTATATGAGGTTAAAACTACATGTTATAACAGTTGTTTGGATGAGAGAATATCTTTATGGGTGTGGTGATGAACAAATATATCTCTCAGTGGTACATGTCCAACAAACTAGAAAAATAAAAGGCAGTGTATGTGACAGTTGTTTATAAATAAGTATACATAAGACTCAGTGATTGTATGAGTGACTGTATGGATAACTGTATTCTTGTAATAGTGATTTTATAACACACTAAGTATGAGTTACTATCTATATGAATAAATGAAGTGGTGTTTGTATAAGTGTGTAGCTGACTAAATGTAAGTATGATCCATTGTTTGCATAAGTGAGTAGGATGACTGCATAAGTGAATAGGATGTGTGCTGGTGTGTAATGTCGATATAGGTGTATAAGTATATTTGATAGTGTTCTATTGATCATTGACAGCATGTACGAGTAAATCTAAGGTAAGTGATTAGATGTGTGTGTAGATCTAGGAATCACTGAGTGGGTTTTTAGAAAGTTGTATTGGTGTGTCAATGGATTCAAATATGGTACTCTGTATTTTACAGTGAGTGATGAAAGGTTATACTAGTGTATGATGAGGTGTATCTGATTGTCACGTGGATGATGTCATCAGTGATGTCATTTGAGATGTCATCAGTGATGTCACTGACCATGTCATGAATGATGTAATATGTGACATCATCAACAGTGGATTGCGAGCGTGCGAGTTATAGTTAGCAGAACTAACTATAACAGAGGAATTTCAATGGTTTTGTACAAGTGAAATGTCCAGCTGACTATAACAGCTCTGAAACCTATGGTTTTTTCAGTGAATTTCTAAGATTTTTTAAATACTAATTCCTAACTATAACATGTCTGAAACCTATGGTTTTTTCAGTGAATTTCGAAGGTTTTTTAAATGATAATTTTTAAATGTAATAATAGTTATATGTATTTTTTATACTGATTTTCTAAAGTTTTTTAACTGTTTATTTTTACATATTTTATTTTTTAGATTACATTATATATTTTTAATATAAATGGAAATAAAAATGTTTTTGAAAATATTGAAACTGAAATATTGTTTTTTTTTTGTTGAATGTATAAGCGCAGAACTAGAAGTGTGTTGGTTAGTTAGGGGACTGCATGCATAGTGGATAGGGGTTTGAAGCAGTCCATGTGCTAAGGCCTGGCTCGCTGTATGAGTACTTGGGTACTGACTGAATGATTAGAGTACTGCAAGGAGAGTGCCTGGGTGAATTTATAAGTGGTTGGGTTTTGGCGCAGTGAATGGATTAGTACATGGTGCTGAATGGGTCACTAGAGGAGTGCAAGGGTTAGTGAGCCCTAGAGCCAGTGCTATGCTAAAAGACACTTACAATACAGTTAAAACACCTACATATACCCCATGGCGCGTTTTAAGTTGGGGGATTAACTCCCCTTGAATCCTGAGGGTCCCTGGGGTGCAACTAGCCCACCAGCTACCTCCATTAAGCGCCACAGAGCTGCGTTGCAGAGAGGTGTAAAAAGAGGCGTGGCATCAGAACACCTCTCTACAACGCCGCCCCCTGGCGCATACTGGTGGTTTCTGGTGGGCTAGTTGGCCCCCAGCGACCCCCAGTATTCAAGGGGAATTCGTTCCCCATCCGCAAACGTGCCGGGGGCGTGTTTGCAGAGTGCAGCAAGGAGGGGTCGTGGCCTCTACAGCGATCCCGTTTTATTTTTTTTTATTTTTTTTAAAGTAGGGGGCTGTGTGGCCTGCCCCCTAATTAAAAAAAAATATAATAATAAAGGCCGCTGGCCCCCCTCCCAGGCCTGAATCGGCCCCAGGGACCCCATCCCCCGGGGCATGGCCTTCCACATGGGGAGCTGCGAAGATGCAGCTCCCCGTGTGGAAAAGCAATTTGGTTTGAATTTTGAAAGATAGATCAGGTTTCCCTGCTCTCTCTTTCAAAATCCAAACCAAGTTTGCTATGGCAGGGCGGGAGCCACGAGGCTCCCGCCCTGCCATAGCAAACTACAGTGTCCCGGGGTGGGCACCCCAGGACACTGCAGGAACCGGCCCTGGGGGGTGGTGGTCCCCAGGGCCATCAAGGGCTCCAAGAGGGGGGCCGCGCAGCCTCCCTCCCAACATTTTCAAAGCTCCGAGGGGTGGTGGTCCCTGGGGGTTGGGGGTCCTTAACGGACCCCCAAATTTAAAGAGTTAGTGCCCCGGAGAGTTGACGGTCCCTGGGGCTGCGGGGGGGGGCCGTGAGCCCCCCTGCAAATATGTAAATAAAGCCCAGGGTGGCAGTCCCCAGGGCTTGGGGGCCTTGTGCCCCCCACCCATTTCTTTTTGTAGCCTCGGGGGTGGCGGTCCCCGGGACTTGGGGGGGCTTGGGTGCCCCCCACGTTAAAAATTAAAGCCCCGGGGGGGTGGTGGTCCCCGGGGCTTGGGGGGGGCCTTTGAGCCCCCCACCCAATAAATTCAAAAGCCCAGGGGGGTGGCGGTCCCCGGGTTGGGGGGCTGTGAGCCCACCCACATAATTTTGAAAAGCCGACACTTACTTTCACTTAAAACATTGGCACAGGCGTATTGGCCGTGGCCACTTCTTGGACCACAATTCCTTGGGGTAACACGCTGGTAGGACGAGCAGAGTGCGGCCAATCAGATTTTTGATTGTATTAAGGCTCCCTTGAGCCAATTGGGCTGACGAGCCCTGGACCAGCACCTGCGCGCCATGAGTGGTACTTTACCTGAGAATACTTTTTTGGCAGTCTACGCGGCAACCCCACACACATACCTACTCCCTGCTGACGAGAGGCAACTACCTCGAAACACGTGTCCAGGGATGGCTAACGCAACACTTACTTTCACTTAAAACATTGGCACAGGCGTATTCGCCGTCGCCACTTCATGGACCACAATTCCTTGGGGTAACACGCTGGTAGGACGAGCAGAGTGCGGCCAATCGGATTTTTGATTGTATTAAGGCTCCCTTGAGCCGATTGGGCTGACGAGCCCTGGACCAGCACCTGCGCGCCATGAGTGGTACTTTACCTGAGAATACTTTTTTGGCAGTCTACGCGGCAACCCCACACACATACCTACTCCCTGCTGACGAGAGGCAACTACCTCGAAACACGTGTCCAGGGATGGCTAACGCAACACTTACTTTCACTTAAAACATTGGCACAGGCATATTCGCCGTCGCCACTTCATGGACCACAATTCCTTGGGGTAACACGCTGGTAGGACGAGCAGAGTGCGGCCAATCAGATTTTTGATTGTATTAAGGCTCCCTTGAGCCAATTGGGCTGACGAGCCCTGGACCAGCACCTGCGCGCCATGAGTGGTACTTTACCTGAGAATACTTTTTTGGCAGTCTACGCGGCAACCCCACACACATACCTACTCCCTGCTGACGAGAGGCAACTACCTCGAAACACGTGTCCAGGGATGGCTAACGCAACACTTACTTTCACTTAAAACATTGGCACAGGCGTATTCGCCGTCGCCACTTCATGGACCACAATTCCTTGGGGTAACACGCTGGTAGGACGAGCAGAGTGCGGCCAATCGGATTTTTGATTGTATTAAGGCTCCCTTGAGCCGATTGGGCTGACGAGCCCTGGACCAGCACCTGCGCGCCATGAGTGGTACTTTACCTGAGAATACTTTTTTGGCAGTCTACGCGGCAACCCCACACACATACCTACTCCCTGCTGACGAGAGGCAACTACCTCGAAACACGTGTCCAGGGATGACTAACGCAACACTTACTTTCACTTAAAACATTGGCACAGGCATATTCGCCGTCGCCACTTCATGGACCACAATTCCTTGGGGTAACACGCTGGTAGGACGAGCAGAGTGCGGCCAATCGGATTTTTGATTGTATTAAGGCTCCCTTGAGCCGATTGGGCTGACGAGCCCTGGACCAGCACCTGTGCGCCATGAGTGGTACTTTACCTGAGAATACTTTTTTGGCAGTCTACGCGGCAACCCCACACACATACCTACTCCCTGCTGACGAGAGGCAACTACCTCGAAACACGTGTCCAGGGATGGCTAACGCGACACTTACTTTCACTTAAAACATTGGCAGAGGCGTATTCGCCGTCGCCACTTCATGGACCACAATTCCTTGGGGTAACACGCTGGTAGGACGAGCAGTGCGGCCAATCGGATTTTTTATTTTGAAAAGCCCCCGGGATTTGGCCCACCCGGAAGCTAAATAGGAACGAAGCGCGGGAGTCCGCGCTATGGTTTTTTAAAACAATTTCAGCCGAAATTCGCGCTGGGTGCGCGAATCTCGACGATTTTTTTTTTTTAGAAAAATGCTTTTTTGGGCCCTGGGGGTCCTTGTGGGACCCCCTAAGAAGGCCTAGGGGGTCAGGGGGTCTCTACCCTGCCCCCTTTTTGCATTTTGCATGTTTTTTTCTCTGCTTTTTCGTGCCTCAGTTCTACCGAGGCACAAGATGGCTGCCAACACTTCCTGATTTGGAGTGTTGACAGCCAATTAGCATACAGCTCGTGATCGGGAGGGTGCGCAGATCCACCGGGCACATAGATATATATGTGATTTTACTTTTGATTTTCTCAGGAACTACTGAACGGATTTACACCATTTAACCAAAAGGCATGACTCTGAACCAAGGGCTGCCTTTTTGCCAAATTTGGTGTAATTCAGTTCAGCAGTTCGGGCTGTAGCTGCGACTAAATGTTCCTATGGAAAATTGCACGGGGGAAACACGTTTTGGGACCCCCCTTTTTTCTCGGCCCCCGCTTAACGAATCACCCCGAGACTTTCAGGATAGGAGCAGACCGGAGCTGGCCAAAAGTTTTGAAAATTTCGCGAAGCTTCGTCAACCGGTGCCAAAGTTATTGGGAATAGAATGTTGCTGATTTCCTATGGACAATAGGTCCT
Organism: Triturus cristatus; assembly: GCF_964204655.1. Taxonomy (NCBI): domain Eukaryota; kingdom Metazoa; phylum Chordata; class Amphibia; order Caudata; family Salamandridae; genus Triturus; species Triturus cristatus. Next base: position 294,590,688 of record NC_140579.1, read on the forward strand.
AACTATAACTACCTACTGGCGACCGCCAGTAGGTAATATATTATAGTTAGGTGAAAATTCAGTTAAAACATACCAGCTTAAACAAAACCACTGAAATTCCCCAGTTACAGTTATCTCAAGTAACTAGAACTTGTGCCTGTGCCATGCACAGTGTTGTTATTAATGATGTCATTTCAGATGTTGCAGTGAAGATATCTAGGATGTCATAGAATAAGGTGACCAAATTTAGAAAAGCAAAAACAGGGACAGGCCAGACATAGAATTATGACTAAAGGTTGAAAGAAAATAAAAGAAATGTGGCTATATATATATATATATATATATATATATAGACTGCCTTTTAATTTTAACTTTTAAACCTGTATTGTGCTCTGCTACGGACTGCTGTGAGAGATTGACAAGCGTGTATTCATGCTTATTGACCTGCGTGTTGGGCTTGTAGCGAAGAGTGGGGGATTCTAGAACTACTCCGCATTGAAAGCACGCTAGTTTTGTGAATTGCTATATTTACTACGCTCATTTTTCTGTTATTATTGCACTTACCCGCACATAAAACTTTTAATTCACTCTCGCGCTTGCGAGGGATACACTCTCTCTTCTACTCCGGTCCTCTTCCGGTTGCCGCTGTTACTCCGCCATTTTGGTTGACGGTCTAGTGGCTCTAGTAACACAGTCAACCCTCTATTTAGGAGGGGCCATGCAAGCGCGCAGCGCGCGCGCGCCGATGGCGCGCCGGAGGCGCGCCAGAGGCAAGCCCGTCTGCGCCCGTCCGCGCCTCGGACGCACTCAGCACTAGCCCTACGATTAGAAATGAAGTAAGATTAGTGAAATATACGAGGGAACAGCTACTAGACTTAAGGAACAAGGTAAATGAGGGGGAAAAAGCTATTGCGTTACCAAAGCCCAGTCTGTCCCTTGAGTGTGGCTTGATTAATTGTCGTTCTCTGACAAAACACCATCAGGAAATTTTCAATCTGGTGGAAGACCTGCATTTAGATGTGCTATTCCTCACGGAGACTTGGTGTAGTGCTGACTCTTCGGTGGAACTAGGGCTTGCCTGCCCAGAGGGATATAAGATCTTTCATAAGCCCAGAGCAACTGGACGAGGTGGAGGGGTCGGGGTGATGTTTAAGGACACCTGGGACTTCGCTCCATTTAAGGTTGACGAAGTGGCGGGCATTGAGCTATTAGGATTCTCCCTACAAGAACAGAGAGGGAGGCTCCTTACAGGGATGGTCAGCTATAGACCCCCCAGCTCTAGCACTCAGGTTCAGGCGCTCCTGGATGTCGTTGCGGCTCAGTCACTGACCCACTCAAGAATGTTGCTCTTGGGGGATTTTAATATGTGGGAGAATGGTGTTCATGATAGCCATTTAAGAGACCTGACGGAAATTTGTGAGAGTCTTAACCTGCATCAGCTGGTCCAGCAACCTACCCATCAAGGGGGGCATATTTTGGATCTTCTGTTTGCTGACGCTAAAGAAACTGAGGTGGTTAATATCCTACCTCAGACCTGGACAGATCATTCGCTGATCCAGTTCCGGATCTGTATACCGGATGGTAAAATAAACAGATTGCCTCCTGTTACATACCGGATGGGGAGAGATTGGGCGAAACTCATGAGGAGCAGGGCTGGGCCACTTTTTCAAAATCTGCCTCCTTTTAATCCTCATGAGTCTGTGGACCTAAACTATCGTCTATATCAGAAATACATTGTGGAGGTACTAGATCAGCATGTACCTCTGAAACGTTTGAAGGCCAGAACAAAGCCCTCCGCACCGTGGTTTACTGAGGAGTTGAGTATTATACGCAAAGCCTCTCGGTTGGCAGAGAGGAACTGGCGAAAGCATTATGCTGAGGACGATAAAGTGGCTTTCAAAAAAGCACAAGCCCAATATAAAGAACTGCTGGCTAAGGCCAAAGTGGACTTTTTCCTCAATTCTATTCTATCAGCACCAAATAGTGCCAGAGCTCTTTTTAAGATCATTAGGGACCTTTCTAACCCCACCAGTGTGGGAAATAAGGTGCTAGCTTCACAGAGGCTATGCAATAAAATCGCCTCTCATTTTGAGGAGAAAATTGCTAACATTGTAGGAGGTCTTAACATGTTCGACCCATCTCTGTTGAATGCTAATGGACAATCGCCCCTGGTAGAACAAGAGGGAGTTACCTCACTGGAGCACTTTACACCACTCACCAATGAGCTGTTTTTTAAATGTGCACAGAATGTGAGGTCAGGGTCTCCATTAGACCCCATACCTAACAGGATTTGGAAAGATCATGCTCCGGCCTTGTTCCCACGACTTTGGCAGATATGCTGTCAATCCCTGGATGAAGGGATGGTGCCTGAAATTTGGAAGCTGGCTGTGGTTACTCCATTATTAAAAAAACCATCTTTAGATCCAGGAGACCCTACTAGCTTTAGGCCCATTTCCCTGCTACCTTTTCCTATTAAAATCCTTGAAAAGGTAGTGAGTAGCTCTCTTTCTGGGTATCTGGAGGAGTTCCATCTCCTGGATAAGAGCCAGTTTGGCTTTAGGCCAGGGCATGGAACGGAGACCGCCCTGGTTACGGTGCTAGACAACCTCCGGATGCGGGCTGACAGAGGCCTCTCTTCAGTAATGGTCCTCTTAGACATGTCAGCCGCATTTGATACGGTAAACCACCGAATCCTGCTGAACAGACTGGAGCATTTGGGAGTTAGGGGATGTGCTCTGAGGTGGATACGTTCCTATCTCACAGGGAGACAACAATTGGTCTCCCTGCCCCCTTTTACTTCCAGCAAGACCTTGGTGGAGCATGGGGTTCCCCAGGGATCGGCTATCAGCCCCATTCTCTTTAATATCTATTTGCAACCACTAATTCCTATCATCAAGGCGCATGGGGTTGATATTGTCAATTATGCGGACGACACCCAGTTGGTGTTCTCACTAGAGGGAAAGGATGCCTTAAATATGGATGAATTCCAGAATTGCATGAGGCAGACCTCGGACTGGCTCAGGGCTAACTCCCTGCAGTTCAACGGAGGCAAGACGGAGGTGATCTACTGTTCCACAGCGAGAGTAAGGGATATGCCTTTTGATTTTAGACTGGCCCCTGATATGGATCCCGTTGTCCCTGTGACTTCGGTGCGGAACTTGGGGGTCATGTTCGATAATGATCTGCAAATGACTTCGCAAGTTAAAAAAACTGTGGGGGTCTGCTTTGCTCTTATGAAAGCTCTACGGCAGATTCTTCCTTTCCTGCCGATGGAAAAAAGACCTCTGGTAGTTCGCAGTATTATCTTGAGTAGGCTGGACTACTGCAATTCTCTGTATTTAGGGGCACCTCTTTACATTTTTCAGAGATTGCAGAGGGTCCAGTCTATGGCAGCCAAACTGGCGCTGAACAGAAAACGTGACTCTTCATCGACGCTGGCGCTCCGAGAGCTTCATTGGCTTCCTATGAGGGAAAGGGTCAAATTTAAATCCCTGTGCATTGTTTACAAAGCGGCACATGGCTTTGGCCCTTTTTCCTTACAAGAGAAGATTTCTTGGTACAAACCTAAATGGACTCTCCGCTCCTCGAACACTTTTCTGTTAAACACTGGCAGGATTAAGAAGGCCAGAATGGGAGGTAGGGCTTTTAGCAATGTGGCCCCACGCTACTGGAATGAACTCCCGCTGAATATCAGACAGGCTAACTCTCTGATGGAGTTTAGGCAAAATCTAAAAACCTGGCTCTTCCCTAGAGAGGGGTCTATGGCCTCGCTACTTCCCTAGTTTTGGTTGGGCTCGTGCTCAGCCTTTTTCCTCCCTCCTACATGTCTCTGCCGATGCACTTCTCGTTGGTTTTTAAAGGTCTATTCCATCACAGTCTACGCGCCAAGATACCCGGTGGGTGAAAGTTGCGCGATATAAAAACTAAATACAAATACAAATACAAATACAAATATATATATATATATATATATATATATATATATATATATATATATATATATATATATATATATATGACAGAACACTGAAAACCAGGACTGTCCAGGGAAATCTGGGGCATATGATCACCCTATCATAGACCATGTCATGTGTGATGTGATATGGGTGATAATTATCAGTGAGAGGGTGCAAGCTATAGTTACTTGAGATAATTATAACCGTTGAATTTCAGTGTTTTTGTTAATTTAAAACAACAATTTCACCTAACTATATCAACCATTTAATCTTTCGTTTTTCATTGAATGTCTAAGTTTAAAAAATAAAAAATAAAAGAGTTAGACATTATCACAATTCCTAATTATAACGTCACTTTAACCTTTTTTTCAGGGAATTACTATTGTTTAACGTAAGGTACGATGTCATTGCCGTGCGTGGCAAGAAGTTGGGTGCCCAACCTTAGCCTGCAGCCAGTCCCTCCAACCGACCCTTGTTTAATAAAAGTGATTACCAAACAATATTTTCAACCGAGCTTTACAGAAAAAAATCAACATATCGTATTATTGTTTTCTACATTTTCCGGCAACTTCAGAAAAGAACAGCGAGGTAAGCTAATCTATTATTTCTTTTATATGCTTAGTAAGTTTAAATGAATCATAACAGTTTAATTTTAATGCTCAAGAGTATAATCACTTAGCTTGCTTATTCTCCAGAATAATTCTGTCAGCGTCTTTTCACTCCGAGGTGAGGGAACAGAAGGAGGTGATGAGTTGTTGTTCTTTTCCCTGGACTGGAAAACAGGATACTGCCAGCACTTGCGGGAAACTCGGAAAGAAGCTAGTTCACTATCGTTATTCAGTTCTGATATGCGCGGAAGAAGTACTCGACGTGCAGCCTCAGTCTGAGCAAAAATTGAGATACTAAATAGGGAGAAGGAGTCCAGAATCCCGACGGGAAGCAGACCGGAGTTCTAACTGCGCGACGCACAGTAAAACCGACAACAAGACGCGAACTACCTGACTGAAGAAACGAGCTTCAAATTTGAGGTGTGTGGGACTCTAAGTACTTCAGTGAAGTGTGCAGTGCTTAGCAGGCGAACGTTGCACATGAGATTCTAAAAGACCTTTTCAGGTGAACAACTAGACCCAAACTGTGCAAATTGTACTCCATTGGTAATACAACACCCTCTGTAAGTCCCTAGTCGATGTACCTTGGGCCTGAGGTACTAAAGAGGGTCCCCAAGGGCTGTAGCACAAATTGTGCCACCCTAAGGGACCCCTCACTAAGATCGTGAAAAACTTACACAGCAGGCTGTGTGTCTTGGTGAGGACAAAAGTGAAAACATGACATGGCACACACTGCATGCAGTATAAGTAAGTCACCCCCACAGCAGGCCTTACAGCCATTAGGCAGGGTGCACTAAACTACTTGTGAGGGCATAACTGCATGAACAGATACACCCCTGTGCTGGTCAGTTCCATTACTGCCAGTGCAAGTGAACAGGGAAGCCATGTTAAAGAATGTGCTGGACAGTAGTGAAAACAAGTTCTCCAGCTACATGATGGTTTCACTGAAAATAGGGATGTTTGGTATCAGACCTATTGAATGAATGAACCCATATTAATGCCAGTGTTGGATTTAATAAAGCTTGAACATAGAGGGGCCCTTAGAGGTGCCGCCTGAAAACCTGCCAGCTACTGGTGTGCTGACTGACTGGTTTTTGCCAGCCTGCCACCAGAGGCACGTTTCTGACTCTCAAGGGTGAGGGTCTTTGCTGTCAGGAGGCCATAAACCAAGCCTGCGCAGGCAGAGGGTATTTCGCACCCCCTCCTACAGGATGACATGCAGATTAGCATCCTAAGGCAGGGGAGTTTCAAAGAGCAAAATCTGACTTCTCTCACAGGAGAGGAAGCTGATCCCCTTTGCCCAGAACCTGTGGCGTAACAAAACTTGAGGGGGCCCCCTGCAAAGCACGTGGAGGGCCCCCCCATGCGGCAGACCGGCCCACCCCCTACCACTTTTGCCTACCACCCAGAAATCTTCTATATTTTGATTTGAAACCTCCAACATTTAAATGAAATGACTATATATTGTCTCTAAGGTCTAATGATAAAGTGGGAAACATTCTTAACATACAAGCTATTCCATTTGTAACATTACTGTCAAAAGCACATTATTTAACTGAGGCAGCAATCAGAACAATGCCAAGGAGCGATCCTATTGTCTCAGTAACTGCCTATGACTGAAGAACAAAGAACAACTATGAAGGGTCTGAAATAGAATTGAGAGTAATGGACAATAACTTGGAACTTTGAAAGACAAACCCAAACCTGCAATTCCATAAAAACTCGACTGACCATATACATGAAAAGTACACAAGATATAACTCGGTATCCTGCGAAAGTCAAGAGAAATAGATTGGTGAATTAGCTGCATGCCACACACTAGCGACTGTCAAGGGTTGTGCATGATAATAACGTGAACTGAGGAAGCAATTACAATTTCTACCATCCTGTCTTTATTAGTAAGCATTGCAAAACAGGCAGGCAAACAAGGCTGAGGAAGAAAACTGTTTGGATGCTTCAGAACATTGATGCAGATGTTTTGTCCGTTTTAATTTATCATTTCTGTAGTGTAAACAATGCTAAATACAAGATTTAAGGCACACATATTACAGACAAGTGCAAGCAACACCAAAAATAACACTGCATGTAGAATAAAAACAAACCATATCAGCAAGTACCTAATGACAATCTATACAAACTGTAGTTGGTAAAGCAAAAGAAAAAGTGCAAATACTTTCAAAGTGCATAATAAAGCAATCAACAGTCCAGTAATATACAAAAATCAAGCATGCTTTGTAAAACAATCCAACTTTCTTCTTGCATGAAGGTGAAAATACTTTCAAAGTGCATGGTAAAAACAAGTCCAGCAGTATGCAAAAATGAAGCCAGGTTAGTCAAACAATTCCCCGTTTGGTGTGTGCATAAAGGAACATATTTCAAAGCAAATGGTAAACAACCACTACAGCACCATAAAATAATCAAACCAGTTTAAACTAACAATTGCCTTTTTGAAGGCTCAAATATTTCAAAATGACTACCAAAACAGTAACAAGTACAGTAGCATACAAAAATCAAACCGACTTTAGTCAACCAATGCCTTTTGGTTTGTGCATGAAGGTGCATATATTTCAAAGTGACTGGTGAAACAATAACAAGTAAAGCAAGCAGCAGCATGCATAAATCAAAGCTATTTAGTCAGACTAATTCCCCTTCTGTTTGTGCATGAAGGCATAAATATTTCAAAGTGCCTAGTAAAGTGATAACAATTTAGGAGCATAAACATCTAACCCGTCCAGTCAAACAATGCCCCTTTTATTTGTGCATAAAGGTGCAAATATTTCAACGTGAGTGGGAAAAAACGATAACAAGTTTAGCAGCATGAACATTAAACCAGTCTCGACAAATTATTCCCCTTTAGTTTGTGCATAAAGGCGCAAATATTTAAGTGACCGGCAAAACAATAACAAGCTCAGCAGCAAAATAAACGAAGCTGTTTACTCAAATGATGCCCCTTTTGTCTGTGCAAAAGAAAGTGTCAAGGGGCTGCATATATGTCATGTTGAACTGAATACATTTCTTCTTGCCTCAATAAACGTATGTTCAGAATACTGAGGTGGCCTATATATAAGCCAAAAATATTTAAAGTATGATATACTGGCAAAATACCATATTACTTACGGCTTCCTCATGGGATTTAAAGGACAGATACATTTAGAAATTCAGACTATGAGTAGGAACAGTACTTGCAGGAGCCTGATGAAATTAATTGCAGAGTGTGAAGGCTGTTACAGCAGAAAACAATACTTAAAGAGTGGACACAAGGCTGAAGACTGCTTACACCAGGAAGAGTGAATGGCAAATTAGACTGGTGGCTGAAGGCTACTACTGCTCGGTTCACTGAATTGGAGAGATGTACTTGACTGTAAGAATGTTTGCGTCTTTGCCTTACTTCGTGCAAACTCTTCTGTTAGAGTTTTCACATTTAATTTTTTTGCCAGATCACTCTCAATGCTTAAAGTTGCAAGCCCGACAGCCTTTCCTGCGTCATTGTGCTTCGGAGATAGTTCTTGATTAATTTTAACTTTGAAAATGACCTTTCTGTACTGGCTACAGTAACTGGAATTGTAAGAAAAAGTTTCAGTACTGTTGCAACATCCAAAACACTGGGCAGAATTGCATGGTTTCTCAAAAATAAAAGGTCAGCTAGATCCTTTATTGTGCCACCTGATAAGTTGTATTTTTTTTTTCGGCACTGCTTTGAAAGCGATGAGTTGTGGAAACTCTAGGAACAAGTCTTTTTCGTAATGAGCTGCCAGGGTCATGGCTGCTTCAAACAACTCCTTCTCACTAGCTCTGAGGATTTCTGAGGGCATCATGAAATGAAAGCATTGGATTATGGTGTTCATACCAGCAAATCGAGTTTTTATCTGATTAACAACAATATCTCTGTTAGCATAAAACATAGACACCTTAAAATTGTCTTCGGGATTGCACAGCCTTTGGTCTTCACAGAGTTTATCGAAGTGCTTTTTTTTTGCGTCGTGGTCGTTTTTGTGTAAAATGCAATTGAATTTCCTATGCAGCTGCAAGTGAAGATGCTGAGCTTTTAACATCTTCAAACCGTTCTCTGAAACTGACAAATGTATCCGCTGCGCTACTTAACATATTTGATGCTTGTAAAAGGTCCAGATCCTTAGACTGAAGCAGTTTGGACACGATATTTATTGTCTCCAGCACTTTGGACTGGATTACAACCATTAACACAAACTCAAAAGTCTCCATGTACTCACTAAGAACCTGAGCTTCTGTGCGCTCCACAGTAAAATGGTAGTGAGTGCTTTCATGATGTCCATAAAACGATAGCATAGAGCATGGAGAGCATCATGTCTGGATGCCCAACGTGTTGGACAGAGTCTTTTCAGTGTTGGCTTTGAATGAGTTGTGCTCTCTTTTGTAATTGTAAGAAGTTCCCACCGTTTGATGCTTTGGCTGAAAAATAAATATACTTTCTGTAGAATGTCATAAAATTCTGCAATTTCAGGAATGTGCATGCAGGCATCATTCAACACTAAATTTAGATTATGAGTAGCACAGTGTACATAGACTGCATTGGGTTCTTTCTGTCGTATCTTGGTTTGCACTCCACTATATATACCACTCATTGTGCTGGCACCATCATATCCCTGACTTCCACATTTATTAAGCACTAGGGCTTTGTCCTCTATAAGGTTTACAAGTTCTGTTGCTATCCCCTCAGCACTTTGGTCTGTAATTTTATAGAAACCAACAAAGCCTTCATTAATTTTGATTTTGGTTGGAATTTCTTCGGTATTAAGGCACAGTGTTACATATCAGATAACCAGGCTTAATTGGTCTTATTTTTTAATGTCCTGCATTGTGTCCATTATAACAGAGAAAAATAGTGCATTTTTTATTTCACTTACTATCTCATTTTGTACTTTATTTGAAAGCATTCAATAAGCTCATTTTGAATAGCAGGACTCAAGTAGTTAACTCTGAAAGGTAAATTGCAAGTTGACAAAAGCAGTGTAACATCGATGATCCTACTCAGAATTTGTGTCCAATAGTTCACCTGCTCTTTGTAGTCTGATTCCAGTTGTGTATCGATTGTCTCATCCTGCCTCCATCTTCCATGTACAGCACAAGCCGCTAAATGTGAGCGCGTCATTTCATTTTCTTTAATTTTTCGAGACATGCCTTACCAACCTTTTATACCATTAGCCCATGCTTGCTGATAGGATGAAAGTTTTATATCACCAAAAAGCCAACAAGGTTCACAGTACGCACTGTCTATTTTTAAAGAGTAGCACAACCTCAGTCTTGGAGTCTTATCTCCAATCCTATTTTCCTTGTAGTAGTACTTTGTGGAAAAGCACCTGTTTTTATTATCTCGAAAGAAAGGGTCCTCTAGGCTTGCATGGGCCACTTCTAATGACAAACCTTCGTAACTCGGTATCATGCCAAGGTTTGTCTAAAAAGTTCCCTCTATCACTCGGGTACAAATCCTGGCAAAACTGACTATTGCTTGATTCTAGTTCTTCTAAATGTAATTCCACATCTTTACTCATAATGTCTTCACTTTCTTCTTCAATGTTTGGCAATACTGCTGAAACAAGTTGCACATTTGTAGGTTCTTCACTTTCTTTAGCCACTGGTAGCAGCAGTGATACATCTGGTGCACTTACAATTTCAGCACTTCCTTCACTTGTTTGTAATAGACTCAGAGATTCATCTGCTGATGGTGTATTCTCAGTTTTTGAACTTTCTTCGGTCACTGGTAGCAGTGTAGACCTAGTTGGTGTACTTGCAATTTCTCCAACTCCTGTAATAGATGGAGGCACTGCTGACACAGCTTTTTACTTTTGCTTTCTATGTTTACTATAGTTGTTGCCTGCAGTGCTGGCACAATTGATGCGTCAATGCTAAAAGGTACATCTGTGGTTTGATGATCAGAGCACTGTAATGTTTTGTCATGTGGTGGGACCAATTGGGATTGTGGCAATGCTACTTTGTCTCCTGTTGATGATGCAGCTGCATCACCTTCTGGTAATGATGCATGAGATGATGCTGCGCCATGATCTCCTGTACACCTAAACATAGAATACATTTTCATGAATTTGCCTTTAAACTGCTCTTGTTTTGATTTAATTTTCCGCTTTTGAGCACCGCTTAAATACTTTCTCGGCTGTTTGCTCATTTCTTTGAGTAAAATGTAATTGTAGAAAGTCAATGTTGTAGTAGAGTGCATGACTATGAAGGTAGCCGTCAGAACATTTTGTGTACAGCATAAAGATTGTAATTGTGGGTTTTGTTCCACCAATACTGCCTAAAAGGAAGGAAAATACAAAGCATTATTACTAAACACTACGGTAGCTTAAACATACCAACTATTGATGTAGAGTAAGGGATACTTGAAGGCAGGCACTGGATGAATGGATGCAAGAAGGTGAGTTCTAAAAGGAGAGATACAAGAAGGAAATAGCAGAAGGGATGGGATTGAGGAGGTAATCACTCAACAGTTGGATGAGGATGGTGAGAGCCAAGAATGCAGGAGTTGAAGGCAAATGCAAGAAGGCATGAACTGAATGGATGGCTGCAAGGAGGCAGAAGCTAAAGGACAGAGCCAAGAATACAGGAGATGGAGCAGTCTTGAATGTTTTGTATTGTTATATTTATAGTGGGCCTACTACCCCTATATGGAGCACTGAAGCGCTTGCCTACATGAGTAGCATGCTACAATATTTGTAGGGTGTGTGATTGGAAGGGTATTGCATTTGTTTTGATGCTATGTTGGAAGTGTTCCCATTCCATGTTGTGCATGAGGACCACTGACTGGGGTGCATGCAGCTTATTGTGCAATAGGATGCAGCGCTTAGCATTGGCTTCAGAGGTGAGAGACATGCACACTATTTTGTTTTTCATCTCTCTGCAGGTCCCTTTATGGTATTTCATTTGTTCATAATCCCACCTTTGTGATCACTGCACGGAGTCGTCCATTCTGAAAATTCTGTGCCTACTGTTTAAAGTTAATGGTCCTGGGTAGGCATAGATTAAAGAGTGCACGGTGAGTGATGCAACAGTATGAGAGTAGGGTAAGAGGAGCGACTGCAGGGTGAGTGAGGTGACCATATGAATTTGGCTGTGGATGTAAGTGCAGAGTTGGGCAAAAGAATGCATGGTTAGTGATGGGCTTATTTGAGTGAGATTGCAGATTGAGCAGTGAGAGGGACAGGTGAGAAGTGTGACATGAGTGCAGGGTGAGTAGTGTGCTCATGACTGCAGGGTGAGGGTCAAGGTGAACAGCACATGTGCATTGCGAGTGCAGAGTGATGACTGAGTGCAGGGTGAGCAGGTGAATGGTGTGAGTGCAAGGTGGTCAGTGTGAGTGCATTGTGATTGCTGTGAGTGCAGGCTGAGCGCTAAAGTGAAGGGAGAGAATGAGGAGTGAGTTGTCTGAATGCGGGGTGCATTCCCAGACACTTGAAGTAACTCAGCAAACATATTATTGACGGCGGAGTAGGGTTTCAGGTATAAGTTAAACTATTGTTATTCTTGCATTAATTGAGGGTGTTGTGGAAATATGGATTTTTATGATCAGTTATGTCCCCTATCTTGGACCCCAACGGTTTCATGTATGAATCACAAGTACATGTATGTTCCCTCCAGTTCCAGTTATGAAGACGCAAACACATGTGCGTCCACCGTCAACATGTCCTCTTTCAGATCAGCCATGAATGGGCCGGATATTCCATTCCTAAGTATGAAAGGCCACCGGCTTTATATGGTTCACTTATGCCATTTTACAGTCCAGGCAAGTAGGCCCTGATTCTGTCATCAAGCTTTTCTTGCTTTCTGCCTCTGAAGCTCCAGTCTGAGCCTGCATCTGTGACCATGAACTTTGTCTCATTCCCTGCGCGGCTCACGAAGCCTGACATCAGCCTGTTGCCTGCCAAGAAACTGTATTTCACCTTCGAAATTATCTGCTCCGCTCCCTGCCCAATGCATTCCTGTCTAGTAGTTTAAGTAAACATTCTTCCAGCTACCGAGCAAAGGCCCGGTTTCTCTGTCTTTATGCAAGTAATTCATAGCCCTGTTACTATGGAAGATTCCTGCCCTCGCATCTAGTGTAGACACTTAGACGCTTGTACACGCACTAACAGTCAGTATAGTCAGTATGGAATAAGATTCTACTCTAAGAGACCTCTCTTTTGGATAACATAGTTCTTTAAACATAGGATGTTAGACATGATTTGGGATTAGGTTGACTTGACCCTCCAGACTTCTGTCGCCACATGTAGAGCTAAATGTCAAGTCCCCTTCACCCCCTAGTCGCACGTCAATCATACGTCATGCTGCTGCGCGCGCATCTCTGCCAAGTATTTCTGCTGACATTGCGAAATTATTTCATAGGTCCACCCATATGTGACATCACAACCAATGACGTTTCCTTGTTACTCCCAATTACGCCTCCTTCAGCTACGCATGTGAAATGTTATCTTTGCTATCAATTGTTACGCCTCTTGCATTTGCTTCACTGTAATGCCTATTGTATAAAAGTGATTAATTATCAATAATGTATGTACTTCACTTCCTGAACCTTCGTGGTGATGGAACTTGGAGCAACCGATTCGAATCGTCCATTGGAATAAAGCCCATTCTGAACCTCTAATACCACGGATTCTGCCTCTTATTTACTGAGCTATTTTTATTATGTTTCTGTATCAAATTAAGTCCCGGTAATTAAATTATTTACCACATGAATGGCGCCCGAACAGGGACCTTTCTCATCTCACGCGCCGGCGGTGCGTTGCAGGCCCGGTCTCCTGCCACAGCTGGACGGACAACAACGCGTACCAGCAGGATTTCCTGTATCTCCCTCCGGTCAAGCGGGGGCGACTGAGGCTGCGATCAACACCCAGACGAGGCGGTGAGAAGTGCGAAGTATCCCGACCAGAGCCTAGCTGAGAGAGCAAGATCCGAGGTATACAGAGGCCCACCAGGTTTCCGAAGCTCAGAAGTGTCCGAAGTTTTCGAGTCGAGTCCAGTCCGGTCCAGTTCAGTTCCGTTCCGAGGCCTTCCGTTCCGAGCTACCCGGTGAGTACCATTACTGGGGAGGCGTTCTGACGTGCACATAGGTTGTGCCGGTCAAGACGGGTTTGGGTACACAAATCCGGTCTGCACTGTTTCAGCAGTGTATCTGTACTGTTTAGCAGTATATCTAGTATATCAAGTATATAAATTCAGAATAATCCAGATAATGCCGAGTATTATGTTTAGGGATTAAGTTTTCCTTAGATCGTCATCATCATTGTTTGCTCATTTAAATGTTAAATGTTAAATGTGTTAATACGTTCTGCATATTGTGGTATGAATGACTGTTCATTATCGTGTTTATTGTATTAAATTTGTTCAAGATCAAGTATCAGATCAGTTCTCAATATGCCGCTCTTTTCGAAATTAAGACAGATCACAACTAGAAAAGGGGTACTCGAAGAAGCTGTTCCTATTCCTCCTAGGGACACTCCAGGGTACTTCATGTATCATAAACACGGCTTAGACGCTATATTATTTCTTGATTTATGGGTAGACTACACCAAGGAATTACCAGAAAGTCAGAGGTGGCCCGCAGCTGGGACCTGGGATGCAGAGTGCATCATGAAAGTAGAGGAAGAGTTATGGAAAAGGAAAGTCAGACAGTCACAGAAAGACGCCGTTGAGTTATGGCGTAAAGAATCTCATAGACGTGCAGAAAAAGCACTCCGACAGGAAGAGAAAAATAAAGAGAATTCAAATAAAGTCCGAGAAAATCTATTAATTGAAGAAGGTACACGAGTAAAATCAGAACAAGTAGACAGACAAAGAAATGCCCTTATGAAGGGTATGTATCCCCTTCTGGCCGAGGGATTACCTAAGGCTACTCCGGGGATACCAAAAGACTTGCCACCCCCATTATTTCCAATAAAAGTACATCCTAAGGGGCATCCTAGAACCGCAGAAGATGTTTTTCTTTCCTCATATTTAGATGACGCAGCTCCCGAGTATGCTAACCCCGCCCCACATAGACCGTCGGCCGGGGAGGTTCAACGCCAAGATCCTGTATCTGTATCTCTACAACAACAAATCCTGACACAAGTTCCGGCAAGCACATCTGTTTCCACATCTGTTCCTACAGCTACTTCTATAGCTGTGTCCACACCTATAGTTGCTGTATCGCGTTCAACGAATCCTTTCACGCCCGATACCCCAGACAGGGCTACCGGAGGTGCTACCAATATTTTTTCTACGCCACCCAGAGTAAATAAACTTACCTTTCAAGAATCAGCACATCCACGTACCCCCAAACTCATAAATGCCCGCACGCTTAAGGAACTTCTTATAGATTGTAGATATGACCCTGTGCCCGGCAAAGAGGACGAAATGATCATGGCATCATTACGTATCAGACGAGCCGCGGTGTATTTAGGGAAGTTACCAGGAATGACTATGCATCTAGATAATATATATCATTTTGTCCAAACAGGGCGAGATTCTGAATGTATTAACAGAGCTATGGAATACCAGAAAGTGGAGATACAGGGGGAACTGTTACGTTTCCTCATAAATTGTGTGATCAGAAATCAAGACCGACCGGGGGTAGACCCGGAAGCAATGCAAACTCTTACCAGATGGAGCCAGAATATATCAGAAGGGAGACATGATAAGCAAAACTGTATAATAGCCATGTGCCGAAAGATCCGTAAAGAAATAGAACGCCTACACGAAGAGAGATTAGCGGTAGACCAGTTCGAACAAAGCGAGGAGGAAGGATCAGGACTGCCCACAGGACAGTCAGGAACCATAGCCTATGTAGGTAGAGGAAGATCTTGTAATAGTACTAGATGTTTTATTGACCCGATACGTCCGATATGTCCAGATAATAACAGGAATTTCCAAACACCTATAATAAATATAAGGTCCCCCGAGCATTCGTTCCAAGCCGCTGACAAATTACTCCGAGAACGAAGGGGTTATCATTTTCTCGATTCTATGGATGAACAAGATTTAGCCAGGTCAGCCGTTCATTGGATTGACAGTCCCGGAAAGTATGATGATGATACAGTAGCACACACATTTTTGAATCTCACCCCAGATGAACAGCGTTTAGCTGGGATTTATATGATTCAACAACTTCTTATACTATATAAAAGCCAACATTCAGATCCTGGTCCCTTACCTGATATATTGACTGAATTACTCACGAATAGATGGAGAGGTTCAGGTACTAAGCTAATTAAAGAAATACTAGAATCAAGAAAGCAGTACATTCTTTTTGTATGCCCAGAGCATGTCTCACTGCCCATCAAGGAAAGAACGACGTATTACATGGATAGACAGAATCCCTTACGAGAAGTACACCCAATAAAGGGCGAGGACAATCAGTTTAAACGTGTATTTGTATATACGCCCATATCGAAAATAGAATTGTTAGAAATGAAGAAAGTGGTACCCAGTCATGACAAAGACCCAGCGGGTTTCCACCGAGAAATTAAAGACATGTTACTCATGGGAGAGTATACCTATCCCGACATTATGACAATATTAAAGGTATTGATGCCTGCTGGCATTTATGAAAAACTCAAGGAAAAAGAGTGGGAGGTGGGAGACCAAAAGATAGACTGGACAGCATTAGAAAATGAAGAAAAGGCCCGAGGTCCAGGTTCGGGGCTTGGGGACAAAACTAAAGCACTACCAGGTTTACTAGTACAGGTACTGCCACGTTTATTAACTACGAAAAAGGAAGACTGGGGTGCAATTTCAGCCTGTAAACAAAAGCAAGATGAAGACACTAGTGATTTCTATGCACGATTTGAAAAATGCTTTGGTATAAATAGTGGCATAAAAGCAAGTAGCGAATCATACCCACATCTGTTTGTGACAAAATTAGTTGAAAATTCCTTGCCCCAAGTGAAGAATAGAGTATTAAAATTCGAGAGTACCTGGCAAGGTAACACCCCATCACAAATGTTACAAATGTTACAGTATCATCACAATAGAATTAGAGAGGAACAAGATCATGAACAAAGACGCATGAAAGACACGAAAATGAAAATGCTAGTCTCCCAGACAGTTCCAGCTGAAGGACATAAAAAGGGTACGACACATTCCGGTGATTCAGCAGGACCTGTAAAAGGGACATGCAACTACTGTAAACAACCAGGTCATTATATACACGATTGTCCAGTCCTGAAGCGTAATATCGCCACAGGTATTACAAAAGAAAGACCACGGCCACTTAGACAGGATCAGAATGAACAAGGAGCCCCGCAGCATGCACAGTCCATGCCAGCTCCACAACAATCTATACAGTTTGTGCCAGCTGCACCAGCGCTGCCTGTTGCTGCCACACAAACCACGACACGACAGCTGTACCAGACCGCACAGTACGACTATCCTGATTATCAACGATACGCATGAACCAGCCTAGAGAGGGAAGTTGACTTACCCCTTATCGAGGTCCCAGTAGACCAAGAAGGACCTTATGTACATAGTGAATTATTAGGCCAAGATAGAAAATTTTTACTCGATACAGGGGCAAGTCGAACAACCATAAAACGTAGTGAAGTTCCAGGGGCACCCCTCTCAGGCTCACAGAAAATTTCCCTTGGTTTTTCAGGAAAACCTATTGTTAATGAAGTATCACAGCCTCTTCCACTTACGATAGGACCCTTGACCAGAACTACAGATTTATTGCTTACTAAATCATGTCCAGAAAACTTGTTAGGTATAAAAACACTGAAAGCTCTAGGAGCTATAATATGTTGTTCTCCGGAAGGAGTAAGATTGTTTTTACGTGATTTCAAAGGTCACTATGTGTCTCGAGACATGGATCCCCGACTGCAGACTTTACCTACACATCTATGGGCACAAGGCCCTACTGATGTTGGTTGCATGAATATCACACCATATCGAGTTACACTAAAGGCAGGAGTGGTACTACCACGAATGCGACAATACAAGTTACCACCAGATGCTGTAGTGGCTTTACTACAAATCATTGACGAGCTCATTGCCCAAGGAGTGGTTGTGGAAACAGACTCCAATGTATGTAATTCACCGATAATTCCGATTCTTAAACGAACAGATCCGAAGGCCCCGCCAGTATATCGATTGGTTATTGATCTGCGCGAATTAAACAAGTGCATTGTGCCACAATTCCCTGTGGTCCCAGATATCTCGTCATTACTGACAGCTATTGATTCTGAAGCAACATTCTTTACTGTAATTGATCTCAAGAATGCCTTTTTCAGCGTCCCAATAGATCCGGAAAGCCAATACTTGTTCGGATTTAGTTTAAATGGACGTAGCTTTAAATTCTCACGCGCACCTCAAGGATTTACAGAAAGCCCCAGCATCTATAGCCAAGCACTGAAACGAGAACTCGACAGTATCCACATGCCAGTAAACACTGCCCTGCTTCAATATGTCGATGATCTGCTGATCACCGCTAGAAGCGAACACGAATGTGAGAAAGCATCACTGACAGTTTTACAATTTCTAGCCGAAAAGGGGCACAAGGTGTCCCCTTCTAAGCTGCAATTCTGTGTCCAGCGAGTTGTTTATCTTGGACACTCGCTGTCCAAGGAGGGAAGGCAGCTTACACCCGACCGCATTCAGTTAATAGCTAACATGCCAATACCCAAGACACAAAAGGAGGTGCGGGCTTTTGTAGGCCTCACTTCATATTGTAGGCAGTGGATCCCTCAGTATGCATTTCTAGCAAAACCACTCATTCAGTTGACAACACAGGAGGCAGCCACATCGACTGTTCTCCCTTGGACTCAGGAACATACACAAGCTTTTGAAAGCTTAAAGAAAGCTTTATGTCAAGCACCGGTTTTAGCAACACCATGTTACAATAAACAGTTTACACTCTTTGTTACAGAACGCGAAGGTACTGCCTTGTCAGTACTCACACAGGAACAGGCAGGATCCCACAAACCATGTGCTTATTTTTCTAGTACATTAGATCCCGTAGCTCAGGCTTTGCCTGCATGCCTGAAATCGGTGGCAGCAACAGCTTTAGCAATAAGACAAAGCGATGCCATAGTGTTAGGACATCCATTGACAGTTCAAGTACCACATGCAGTAGAGGTTCTTGTGAATCGAACGCAAACACAACACTTGACTATAGCGCGACTTACAGGGTATGAATTAACATTGTTCCAGCCACATATAGAAATCAGACGTTGTAACACATTGAATCCTGCCACACTTTTACCCGTAATCGGAACAGACCCACTAGCTCATGATTGTATTGATGTTATTACAATCACGACGAAACCCAGACAAGACTTGACAGATGTCCCATTGTCAGACCCAGACCTAACGTTGTATGTAGATGGTTCATGTATGAGAACAAGTACAGGAGAGTTAGTGGCCGCTTACGCAGTCACAACAGACACTGAAGTCATCGAAACAAATTGCATAAATACCTTGTCAGCTCAAGCCGCAGAGCTCATCGCTCTGACACAAGCCTGTATTCAAGGCACAAATAAAAAAGTCAACATATACACTGATTCACGTTATGCATTCGGAGTTGTACATGACTTCGGCGTGCTGTGGCGAGAGAGAGGTTATTTAACTTCTCACGGTGCCCACATTCAGCACGGACCCCTCATTCATGCCTTATTAGATGCAATACATCTACCCACTGCAATATCAATTATGAAATGTAAAGCTCATACGAAAGTTATTGATATCATTTCTCAAGGCAATGATCTAGCTGACAGAACAGCTAAACAGACTGCTCAAACTCAAACATCCGACATGACAAAGACAAAAGTCCCGACGCCAACACATTGTATGGCGATTAAAGATCCCGCTCTTGATGTAATTGACATACAGACGCATGCTACACCAGACGAAATAAAGAAATGGACTGAATTAGGAGGGATTCAAACGGACCAAGGATGGATGACGAAGGAAAAATCTGTGTGGTTCCTTCCTGATTCAATGGTCCAAGTTATTATTAACACTATACATAGTCCAGCGCATCTAGGAGAAAAAGCTATGCTAGACAGCATCCAACACATTTGGTTCAATAAACATTTACGAGCAGCAGCCAAGCAAAAAGTTCGTACCTGTATGATCTGTTGTCAGTTCAACCCAGGAAAAAGCGTTCCCGTAGAACAGGGTGGATTTCAGCCTCCTGATCACCCTTTTGAAGTGCTCCAGATGGATTATATCCAGATGGAACGATGTCGAGGATTCAAATATGTTCTCGTAGTTGTCTGTGCTCTTTCCCGTTGGACAGAGGCATACCCGGTTTCAGATTACACTGCCCCGACTACTGCCAAACCGTTAGTTCGAGAATTCTTCCCACGATACGGTTTACCACGTGTTGTCTACTCAGATAACGGCCAGCCGTTCTCATCCGAACTAATGAAACACGTTTCACTTTTGTTAGGCTATCAGTGGAAATTCCACTGTGTCCGACACCCCGAGGCAGCAGGTCTCGTAGAAAGACATAATCAGATCCTGAAAATCAGATTGTCCAAAATATGCAGAGAGAAAGGTGTCGACTGGGTAGTAGCCTTACCAGTTGCACTCTTTTACATGAGAATGGTAGCACACTCTCGAACAGGGCTATCCCCGTATGAGGTGATCTTTGGCAGACCACCAAATATGTGGGGGACGCCTATACCACGAAAAATAACTGATATTGACTGTAATATGCTGACAGATTATTTGGCTTCCTTGATGTCTGCACTACAATCTTGTCGTTCACAGGTAGCTGCAGCCTTTCCCGACAACACTGAGGTGAAACCCCATGATATAATTCCGGGGGACCTGGTCCTCGTGAGGAACTTTGATCGAAAGACTCAGCTGGATCCTAGGTGGAAGTCACCGCAACTGGTCTTGCTCACCACAAGGACAGCCGTGAAGATCGAAGGCAGAAAAGGCTGGGTACATTCAAGTCATATCAAGAAATTCCATGGACTACCATCGGACGTAAACACCACACCTCGTGTGTCTTCACCCATTGACTCAAAACTTCCTTTTGTTGAATCAAGTAGTCACGAACAATATAAACTAAAACTCAGATCTAACCGGTCGGGAAATTTGATTGTTTAAGTCCTCTCCAAGGTGAAGCGGTTGAATTTGTCTCTGACATGTATCCCTTAGATCTGAATAGAGAAAACACCCGAAAAATGTTGAAACGACATGCATACTGTAAATCACTGCGTAGTCATTGCACAGTGACGTTATTAATTTTGTTTTTCTTAAGTCTTTTAATAATTACTGCAAGTATATTGTTGCACATATATTATCCTATTTCTAGACATGTTTATAATGTTACTGCTGAACATTCTTTTAGTGAATTACCTCCGCATGAGTTGTCTTATAGATTTGCGCTGCGCAATAACACGTTTATTAGTATGTTACATCATTCCCATCAGGTTAGCAATGCTACAAATTGTTGGATATGTGGCCGACTCCCTCCCTATCAGAATTATAAAGGAATTCTACCTCTCTTTCCATACCCATTCACACACAACGGCTCCTGTGGAGCATGGTTTAGTTTAATTAATCCCCTAGATTCAAATTCTGCAGTTTATCAAGACAACTGGGTATGGGGAAATTTAAACTTAGTTTTACTTAAAGTCTGCTACCCTAACAAGGAGGGACTTCCCAAGAGAACAGGAACTGATCTAGAAAATGAAGTATATGGATTAGGTAATTTTACGCTTAATCTTATGATCCTAAATGTCGAATCCGAAGCTACTCCAATTTTGCCCGCCATGTCAGTATTTCCAGTAAAAGGTGAATTATGTGTAAGAAAGAATGGTTCCATACATATGGGCCATAGTAGATGCACCACTGTAATAGAATTCAGTGATCAAGGCAAGTCGATATTTAGAGCTTCCCGCCATTCCTATTTTATATGTGGTCAGACGGCATATGTACGTTTGCCTCTAGATTGGGATGGTACCTGCTACATTGGATTCCTTTTGCCACCTGTTTTCCTAGCTCCTCCCGATTATCACAGAAATACTCATTTAGTACACCATAGAGAAAGGAGAGATCTCCCAATTGTCGATTACACTGAAACAGCATGGGAAAAATACACAGATTTCAATAAAGGTCTCTTTCCCTATATAGGTACCGTTACTAATAGTAAGCTGATACGTAGATTAACTAGAACCCTTGAAGCAGTAGTGAACGAAACTATTTCCGCCTTAGGCAATTTAACAGAAGAACAGTCTGCTATGCGGATTGTTGTGCTTCAGAATCGTCTTGTCCTTGACGTCATCCTGGCCGATAGGGGCGGAGCTTGTAGGGTCATCGGATCAAGTTGTTGCATTTTCATACCAGAAAATTCGCCATCTGTATATAAAGCCATAACTCGCCTTCATAAGATTGTAAGCCAGATACACCAGAATCCAGGCACCTGGACTTGGTCCGGTTGGTTTTGGAGTGTATTATCTACTTTTGGATGGAAGGTCCTATCCTTCCTAGGTATTGGCTTTCTCATACTATTCAGTTGCTGTCTATGCCTACAATGTGGACCAGCGATCTGTGGTCTGTGTGCCACATCGTGTATTCCACCACCAAGATCTCGTTCGTCCCAGAAGAAAAAAAGAAGAACAAATGATGCTATATGAACAGATCAATGGATTGATGAAGATTGATATCTCTTGACGGGCAAGTAGGGGACAAGGAGGGAATGTGGAAATATGGATTTTTATGATCAGTTATGTCCCCTATCTTGGACCCTAACGGTTTCATGTATGAATCACAAGTACATGTATGTTCCCTCCAGTTCCAGTTATGAAGACGCAAACACATGTGCGTCCACCGTCAACATGTCCTCTTTCAGATCAGCCATGAATGGGCCGGATATTCCATTCCTAAGTATGAAAGGCCACCGGCTTTATATGGTTCACTTATGCCATTTTACAGTCCAGGCAAGTAGGCCCTGATTCTGTCATCAAGCTTTTCTTGCTTTCTGCCTCTGAAGCTCCAGTCTGAGCCTACATCTGTGACCATGAACTTTGTCTCATTCCCTGCGCGGCTCACGAAGCCTGACATCAGCCTGTTGCCTGCCAAGAAACTGTATTTCACCTTCGAAATTATCTGCTCCGCTCCCTGCCCAATGCATTCCTGTCTAGTAGTTTAAGTAAACATTCTTCCAGCTACCGAGCAAAGGCCCGGTTTCTCTGTCTTTATGCAAGTAATTCATAGCCCTGTTACTATGGAAGATTCCTGCCCTCGCATCTAGTGTAGACACTTAGACGCTTGTACACGCACTAACAGTCAGTATAGTCAGTATGGAATAAGATTCTACTCTAAGAGACCTCTCTTTTGGATAACATAGTTCTTTAAACATAGGATGTTAGACATGATTTGGGATTAGGTTGACTTGACCCTCCAGACTTCTGTCGCCACATGTAGAGCTAAATGTCAAGTCCCCTTCACCCCCTAGTCGCACGTCAATCATACGTCATGCTGCTGCGCGCGCATCTCTGCCAAGTATTTCTGCTGACATTGCGAAATTATTTCATAGGTCCACCCATATGTGACATCACAACCAATGACGTTTCCTTGTTACTCCCAATTACGCCTCCTTCAGCTACGCATGTGAAATGTTATCTTTGCTATCAATTGTTACGCCTCTTGCATTTGCTTCACTGTAATGCCTATTGTATAAAAGTGATTAATTATCAATAATGTATGTACTTCACTTCCTGAACCTTCGTGGTGATGGAACTTGGAGCAACCGATTCGAATCGTCCATTGGAATAAAGCCCATTCTGAACCTCTAATACCACGGATTCTGCCTCTTATTTACTGAGCTATTTTTATTATGTTTCTGTATCAAATTAAGTCCCGGTAATTAAATTATTTACCACAGTGTAGAAAATAATGTGCTGATTCTACAACAAACTTCCAGTCTTATGATTAGGGTTGCCAGCTCATTATTTTGATGCCCCAAACAGGACAAAAATAAGCGATCACCTAAAGTCGTATTTTCAGCACTTATCTGTGCATACTTTGAACAGCAAATATAACTAGAAAACACTTTTAATTATGTTCTAGGGCTGCCTGAATGATCCATAACTGATAATTAAAGGGAACAAAGACAGAAAGGTCACATTACAAATGAATACATACATTTTTATTTATACTCCTATTTAGTGTCAAGACAGAGTGGGGGCCCAGGGGGTACTGGAACCAGAAAAGAACTAAGCCTCGGTAATGTTGGAGGGAGGATTTATTACAGGACAAGGAAGCTAGGGGCGGTACTCAGAGCACGGTGAGTGATGCAACAGTATGAGAGTAGGGTAAGAGGAGCGACTGCAGGGTGAGTGAGGTGACCATATGAATTTGGCTGTGGATGTAAGTGCAGAGTTGGGCAAAAGAATGCATGGTTAGTGATGGGCTTATTTGAGTGAGATTGCAGATTGAGCAGTGAGAGGGACAGGTGAGAAGTGTGACATGAGTGCAGGGTGAGTAGTGTGCTCATGACTGCAGGGTGAGGGTCAAGGTGAACAGCACATGTGCATTGCGAGTGCAGAGTGATGACTGAGTGCAGGGTGAGCAGGTGAATGGTGTGAGTGCAAGGTGGTTAGTGTGAGTGCATTGTGATTGCTGTGAGTGCAGGCTGAGCGCTAAAGTGAAGGGAGAGAATGAGGAGTGAGTTGTCTGAATGCGGGGTGCATTCCCAGACACTTGAAGTAACTCAGCAAACATATTATTGACGGCGGAGTAGGGTTTCAGGTATAAGTTAAACTATTGTTATTCTTGCATTAATTGAGGGTGTAGAAAATAATGTGCTGATTCTACAACAAACTTCCAGTCTTATGATTAGGGTTGCCAGCTCATTATTTTGATGCCCCAAACAGGACAAAAATAAGCGATCACCTAAAGTCGTATTTTCAGCACTTATCTGTGCATACTTTGAACAGCAAATATAACTAGAAAACACTTTTAATTATGTTCTAGGGCTGCCTGAATGATCCATAACTGATAATTAAAGGGAACAAAGACAGAAAGGTCACATTACAAATGAATACATACATTTTTATTTATACTCCTATTTAGTGTCAAGACAGAGTGGGGGCCCAGGGGGTACTGGAACCAGAAAAGAACTAAGCCTCGGTAATGTTGGAGGGAGGATTTATTACAGGACAAGGAAGCTAGGGGCGGTACTCAGAGCCCCGGGAGCCACCACAGAACTGAGCAGGAGAGTTAGTCAGGGACAAAAGGGGCACCTTAATTTGAACCGGGGTGCCTAGGAATGCTTGCTCTAAAATCGAAGAAAATAGACATGTGAGACATGGAATTGGAGGCAGAATACAATGGCAGTTTAATGAGAAGATGCAACTTCAAAGAAACTGCAAGACAAAGGCATAAAATACAGAATTCAGATAATCAAATGGAGCTCATCATGATACCCTCCGTATCTGCACTATTGTACTGTCAGAGAGAAAGAGAACATATTTATAAGTGCAATTGAAGAAACAGGTTACATCAAGGAGAAACATTTCAGAGTATAAGAACTCTGTCACCTAGGAACTCTCACGTTTACTCTAGAGCAAGCATTCCTGCAATTACAATGAATACATTATGTAAATACAAAAAAGGAGAAACAAATAAAGAGAACAATGATTAAACATGACAAGACATTTCATATGGGTAAAATACAACATAATGCTAAGCAGACGCAAGAGCTTCTTTTGCTCTTGGGGAAAACTCTACGCAGTCCGTAACCCACATACAGACAGCGAGGTAGTCCGATGATGTCTGTGTGAGCCCCCCTTTTATATCATTTGTAGGCTATGAAAGGCGCCTAAAATACCCTAATCTTGCGCCACTTCTACCTACGTCAGGCTACCCAAAAAAGCTATGTCTGCAATAGTTACCAGACATCTGCGGTGGCCACTTCCTTAAAACTGCAATAGTTACCAGACATCTGCGGTGGCCACTTCCTTAAAAGCATGTACCAGTCCAGGAAGCCGCCTACTGTATGTCGAAAGAATAGGGGGATGTTGAACTCATACAGTGAACTGAGCACTCGGGTAGGGTGGGGGCTACTGGTTTGGAGCAGAGTGCCTTGCAGAAAGAGAAGCTGAATATAATTTGGGTCAGACCTGCCATCAGCCTGCTATACAGCAAAATGGCAGACCTTTGGTCAATTTAACAAAGAAGGGCCTACACAGGGGTTTTATGCTGGCTGAGTGGTAATTGTCATATAGTAACACAGGACCCGCTGGTCAATTTAATATGGCCTACAAATTAGGCTGGAAGGGCAAGGACAAGGGTCTCATAATTCAGGTGTGGCCAGAACGGGCCAGGGGCCCCCTATGATACAAAACCTACCCTCTCTCATTCCCCCCTCTTGTTCATAATATGAACAAACTCCTGACAGCATACCTATCAGGTCTTTGAGGTATTTGGTAATGGTAGACGCATTGAGGGTGGTCCCATTGTTACTTCTACAACTTCTATAAGTGCCAAGATATTCATATTCCCTGTTCTATGCTTGTTCTCCCTTTGCTAATTATGCAGTTCTCAGGAGGTGCAACTGCTACGTACTCGGTATGTCTACAGAAGAGGATATTGCACATTAGGACAAACAGGTATGACATTGTAACACATGCTCTGCCAACCGTCCCCTTGTCCCGTCTTCATCAATGGTAACTCATTCAATGTGGTACAAAAGTCATTATAATAGCAACAATGGGATCAATGCTGCTAGTGGCACCCATGATAATTTTCTCTAATTGTTCTGAAAGGCTTGAGCAAGTCTTGAGGCATTGTTCCAATCGTTGGTACGTGTGGCTAGTTGGAAGAATGTCTTATCTTCTGCTGCGTCTGTACTACGTTCCAAAAAAGGTCTGCTGCATAATGATGTAGAGCCTCAGAGATGATACCTTTAATCAGAAAAAGTAACCGTTGGTGCCTGTCTTCAAGTAATTTGAGAGGTTGGCAAGCACTTCTTATTACTAGGCACATTCGATATGAAGAAACAAAGTGAAGAAAAGGTAAAGATGTCTCGTTGTCACATCTTGTAGACTGAGGGGTTGGGGCGTCGATGTTTCCAGACGTTCTTTAGGTGACGTATCCTAGGGGCCCGCTTACACACTCGTCCTTTCTCCTCTGTGTAGCACGTGCAGCCCTTCAGGATGAACTTGGGATACCATTCCCACTCGGTAGTTTCTGTGGAACACATGTAGTATCTGTGTGGCTCCTTGCCCCTTGCACAACCCCTCAATCACATGTGAGATGAACGCCGGTCCATTTTCAGATCCCAAAAGCATAGGTTCTCAAAAGCGCGGTATGAACTCTTTCAGGAGGCATTTGGCAATAGTTTGTGCACTGCTGTTCTTGAATTGGCATGCCTTAGTCCACTTGCTGATCATGCACACAATAACCAACACGTACTTGTAGTTTCAGTAGGAGATATGTTGATGAAGTCCATTTCATGTGGGGAAATGAAGTGTCCTGAGGCAGTGGAAATACAGCTTTAGGAAAACAGTCTGGTCCTCCTATCACATCGTACAAGTGTTGAACCATGAAAAAAGACAGGTCATGGGGGCAAGCATTATGGTTGGTAAACATTCCTTTCCATTTGGGCCTATTCATATCCCTTTTCTGTTTGCATACATCCTCCCCTGTTCCCTTCTTCCTCTCCTTCCACCCTATTTAGTGTCATAGGCTATTCTTTCTTGAACATCTGCCTCAATAAATTCTTTACCAATTGATACACAGTCCTTGGGGGAGGTGTGTGCAACACATTCTACAATCGGAACTGGAAGCAACAGGCCTTGCAATAGTTGAGTTATTAATGGTGCACACTGCATGTGTTGTCCAGCAGAGAAGAAGAAAAGAACCCAAAAATGATATTGGCATCCCTATACAAGACCTTACAACGACATTCACTATCTTAAGAGCAAAAGAGGAATCAAAACACTGTACCACAGCTTGACCCAACAGAAAACCCAGATGAAAACCTCTGTCACAGTAACACCTTTAGTAATCAAAACACTCATAGTTGTCAAATTGTGCCCAGGGATGTGTAATTCCTATAGCCCCACGCCCAGGACACATCCGTTGGAGGTCCTTTGGCTGTCAGTTTACAGTACCAAACTAAGGATCTGTCCATGTGCTAATGCTGAATGTTCATTGATGCATAGGCTTCATTATCAGGGTGAGCGCTCCCAGTAACTGTTGTAAGCTCAGACTGCACTACTGACAGTCGTTAGCATATGAAAATGTGTACACACTTCTATGTATGACTATGAGACTATGTATACTGCTCTCAGAATGCTCTTCAATTAGATGCAAATATTTGCAGAAGCTTGAAAGCAAGACTGGTAATTCTTTGCTTCACAAAAAAGAATGCAAAACAATTAGCTACTGGAATGAGGTAGGTACCATGTCTTTGCAACATAAAAATAAATAAGCATTGGTAAAGCCAATGAAATTGTTGTTCAGCCTTTTGGCTTTGTCAATGCACAACTTGTCTTGGCAATATTTTCATGAAACCTCATTGGTGTGGGTGTTGCTGGGCCCTCATCTTTATAACAAACATTGGCAAAAGCAGAAACTGTTTTGGCCTCAAAAATCACACATTGCACAGTAGTTCCTGGCACTGGATAAAACAACTGTGTGTGAATGTGCTCCTTGTGAAAGAACAGAATGAAGTCACTCACAGTGAAGCTAGCCAAGAGAGGGAGGGAGAGACAACATTTTACTAAACATGAAAGGTCATTGTTAACGCCAGACCTACTTAGGGGCAAAATCATGAAATAAAGTGCACCCATGTCCTTGTATTAATTGCAGATATACACCTGTTGTAAATTCACAAGACTACAGAAACCTATTGTCAAACACCCCGAAACATCGCACCTATATATTAAAACACACATCAAATCTGCACACATTGTTTCCTTGAAACATTATAATACGAAGCACATAATTACAAATGATCAATACCTAAACATAATATAAACACAACATTACTACTTTTCTTTACTCCTATCCTCTGTGTCCCTGGCAAATGTACTGCATCTGAGAATGCATTATAGCACATTCACCTTACACGGTAATCTATTCTTCCCATATTCTTGTGAAGATGGCGATGTTCCTGTTGTGGCTGATCACCTGTCCTCTTCTTCTTTGGACTCAGGGATGATGGGGCGGACCCTTCTCCTTCTGCCTGAATACCTTAGTAGAAAGAAACTTCGCAGCGGGTGTTAATTTATACAAAAACATGCTTCTTACATAATTTCAATGCCACTTTGATGCTCAGTTGATGTGACCTATACATATATTAATTGATCAGGGAGAAGTATATGGGGTGTTAAGTTGTTGTCAGAACGTTGTAATATTTGTGAGTGAAAACAGAGTGATCCATGGGCAATAAACCATTTTTGCTTTCTCTCAATTTATTCCCTTTAAACAGTCCATTTAGGCATTGCTGAAAGCTGTTGCTGCTTTTATATCAAAATCGTCATATGGTCTAGCTGTCAGCCAAACGTATAGGAAAAAGTGGTAGGCTTGAGCCTGTGGTAAATTTCCCTATTTGTATTCTATTTCTAACCAGACACGAGGTGATGAAAACAAAAAACATTGAGCCCATGTAAGCAAACATCCCAAAGACAGGAAATGCAATACACTTCTTGGAGACACAGGGAAGAATCCAATAATAATAACCTCTAATCATTCATTAACCAAGAAAGAAGAACCCAAACAGAAGATAGAAACTTTTAAGGGAGATAAAAACTTGTAGTGGTCGAACTGCAAAATATATGCAACCACCTCTAAAATCTGCAACTTTAATTTCAGAAAGCCTCTCTAAACTCACACCTTTTATTCTGACAATATTGCAATACTGAGCATTGCTTACTCTATGCATCCAGTCTTTTAACATTGAGATCTACTTTATATCTGCACATATTAATTATTCTTTTGTATTTTCCTAGTACTGGAGCATCCTACGAATCTCTGGTTGTCTCATATTTTGAAGGCTGCACACAGCTGTGCATATCCGAAAACTTATTCCTCACTTCCTCTCACCCATCTGTATATAGAAACATACATATTCCTTCACTGAACTTCTCCACGTTAAACCAGAAAACACTGTATTCAATCTCGGCTTCACCCGTTACCAAATTGTGTGATTCTAGGCAACTCTTCCTTCTCCTCATTTCACTTCCACAGACACAAGTATTTTCTACACATACGTTTTCCTTTCTACTAAATCCTATGTTCACTACCAAACACAGGAAGCACCTTTCCTGCCTGGCTCAACGCCCAGAATCTGTGGTCGGCCAGGACTGCTACTTCTGAAGGCAGCCTCAAAAATCTGTTAACCCTTCAACACCATGTAACATCCAGACACATGTTGTCTTTAATTGTACGTAAAATATAGCTTAGTTTAAAATAATATGGCTTTTCTGTAAAGCGCACGTTTACTCAGAATGGTATTGTGGCGCAAAATAGCAAACCTTTACTGTTCCCCTAACTCCACGGTACTAATTTTATCCAATTTGGAAAGATGAAAGGCTGAGGAGACCTAGCAGCACTTGACGTGTGCCCATGAAGTGGAACCATGGGTATATCTAGCATGCATTCCACTCCATCATTTTATCTTCCCTATTCTGTGCACTTCGGTGCACAAGAAATTTGAAGCGAACAGTCTTCAGTCTTGTTCACCATCTACTCCGACATTTACGTTGCTCTAAATCTAGTGTCACTAACTTTCTTGGTCATGAAACAAGTTTTCCCTATTGACTAACCCCAACTGTGTGCTCTTTGTGGCACTGGATCTGCCCTAGCATGATGGGCTACTGCTTGTGCCTGCTTCACTTGCTGCAGAATTTGGAACGCAGGTAGGAGTAAATTATTCTGTACTTGGTTGCTCAGTACTACAACATTTGGTGTACTCTTCAGTGTGAATTACAATAGGCCATCCAAATAGAGAGATATTAATAGTATTTTAGACTGAAAGTGTCTCGTTTTCTGCCAGGAAACTATATTACCTATATTGATGGCTTTTTTTAGTCCCTTTCATATTGTGGACCACGACCCAAAAACATCAAGAGGAACAGCTCCATTTAACCTGGTATTACAACTTCCATCATTGTGCTCTGGGCGGTAAGGGACGGCAGTCCTTAACCTCATCTTATTATGTCATTCTTCCTTTTGTGTGATTGGTCTATCATTTGACACTGGGCCAAGTCTAGGGTGTAAAGCAACCAGAAAATGCAAAAAAGGTGCTGTGCGTTGTGGCGAAAAGTGCATGCAAAAACCTTTCTCCCTTTCCTACTACCACTTTACTGAATATTCAAGTCGAAGGAACCTGTACTATGGGTGCAAACACACCAGAAAGGTGAGATGAGAAGCCTGAGGTGTCACTGTCAAAGAACAGAATGTACTTAATGTAGAGTGTTATGAGTTAAAATAGTGGAGCCCATTTAAAACTGTGCACAGAAAGACGTAATTTAAGAGTCGTGAAGGCAGCTACTTGGAAGCTAGACACAGTATTCACTGGTAGCACCGCGCACCAGTTGCGTGGTCTCCAATTGAACCTGTCTCAGTTAAAGTGGGTGTGCTTGGCACGAACCCAGATGTTCCTGCTTATCACTTCTTACTGTAGTGCACAAGAGAAGTACACCTACATATAACATCTCCTATGGCACCACTGTGAGAGAAAGAGATGAGGAGGGCCCATAAGAAAAATAAGAGAAAGTGTTTCCCTTCTAAAAACAAAGGTCTTACGTTGAAGTGCCACTTTTATTCATCAAAACATTAACCCAGCAGAGAATATATTCATCAGTTTGTTAACTCCAGAAAGACTATTCAAAACTACATCTGTAATCCGCCAAAAACAGTAACATAAAAATAGATGTTTATGACGCTCAATTATCTAGAAGGCAAACCCTCAAATGAGAAAAGTAATCGTGCAAGGATTTAAATTTCAAAATACATTTAAATGCAATGAAAGGGTGAAATTACATGGTCCTGGGGCACTGCACCAAGGGAGCTTAATTTGTGGGGGGTGCTTCTGCAAAAATATGACAAAATAAACAAGTTAACGATAGGGAAAAGCAGCTGTCTGATTTATATGAAAGAAGAACCCCTTTTATTAAAAGAAAATTCAATATATAGAGCCTGGAAGTCTTAGTAAAGTCTTGACATTTAAAGACACATTTCTGGAGTGAAGAACAAACTCATGTAATGCAAATATATTTTAAATCAATGAAAATACTTTCAAAATGCAACATACACTTTACTTCAATGCTAGGAATGCACATGTTAAGTTAGGAGGGACAACCACTAGTGCTTTGCA
Organism: Triturus cristatus; assembly: GCF_964204655.1. NCBI lineage: Eukaryota > Metazoa > Chordata > Amphibia > Caudata > Salamandridae > Triturus > Triturus cristatus. The sequence goes on from NC_140579.1 coordinate 294,622,532, forward strand.
ATAATGATTTAGAATAATGACAATGCAGAGGAGAGAGAAAAAGACCATTTCAAAGCACAATAAGAAATTAGAATTTCAGCCAAAGATGCTCAGATAGAGGGCTGAAGGAGACCACACAGGCGTCAGTGACCCAAGAGGTCACTGCAGCAGGGTAGTCCGTTGAATGGATTACGGAGCAGATCTTTATACTCTTTTAATGACGCACAGTTGACCACAAAAGGACAACATTATCAGGTGCCTCTGACCTATAGGACATGACGTACTTGTGGTCACTTCTGGGAAAAAGGCCTATAAGCCAGGTAAGCGAGGGGAGAGACACTAAATTGCAAATCGAGAGAAGGTGACAGACATTATATCTATTCAAGTACACCACACGTAGCTGACAAAGGAGAAGAACAGAGGACACCCATTACAAATATGGAGAGAAAAGTCGAAAGGCGTTGGCTAGTGCCAGGCCTAAGATAAGAAAACCACAATGCAACGTGAGGAAGGAAGAAAAGTAGCTCCGCTTTTGGAAACTCGCAGTTGCAAAAAGAAGACACTGTTAAACGTTCAAACAATACAATTTACTCCAAATAAGTAATCAAAATTCAAAACGAATGTGAGCTGCCAGATGCAGTCCCATAAACAAATATTTGTGGCACAAGGTGAGAGACGCCAGACACAACCTCCTGTTGCCGAGGACATGCATAAAAATATAAGTGTGAGGAAATAGTTAAACAATTCGAGATATATTGTTGTGCACTACGTGGTCAGTCATCTGAAAATGACCTGTGCTAATTAAATGTGGTGCTGAGCCACATGGATCAGACAGGGGCTAGGGGGCAAGGAAAATGATATAATACTATTTATTCACAAAAAAAAAAGGCAACAGCTCTAATACATAAAAACAGTTACAATCCTAGTTATTATTGGTCTTACTAAATACACGAAAGGTCGGTGCGCCAGGATTGTGTACCGCTATTATTCTGTCATCTAGTATGTGCAGAACTACCCCAACTGACTCTTGTTCACTATAGCTCATCTGTATCTCTTAGTACTATATATATTACCTACTGGCGGTCGCCAGTAGGTAGTTATAGTTAGGACCACGTTTCCATAGGAAAACCTCAACATTCTATTTTGAATAACTTTGGCGCCGGTTGACGAATCCTCGCGAATTTCTCAAAATAGGTGGGGCGCTACGCTCCGCTCCTACCCTGAAAGTCTCGGGGGGATCCGTCAAGCGGGGGCTGAGATAAAAGGGGGGTCCCAAAACGCGTTTTTCCCATGCATTTTTCCATAGGACCTTTAGAACGAGCTACAGCCCGAACGGCTGAACAGAATTACTCAAAATTTGGCAGAGAGGTAGTCCCTAGGTCAAGGAAGTGCCTTTTGTAGGTTTGGTGTAAATCTGTTCAGTAGATTCTGAGAAAATAGCCTTTAAATCAATATATATATCTGAGCCCGCTTACGGTACGCTTACCGTACGCTTACGGTAAGCGTACGGTGGCGTGCGCGAGCGCGATTCTGATTGGCTCTTAGATCTTAGTAAACATTCGAATCGGTCGAAACCAGGAAGCGGCGGCCGCCATTTTGTGTATTTCACTCTGAAAAAAAAGAGTGAAAACAAGGAAAGGGGGCAATGAGGAGAGTTACAGACCCCCAAACATTTGTAAGGGGGTCAAAGAAGGACAGAAAAGTACAAAAAAAACATTTATTGATTTTAAAAAAAATCACGGGGTACGCGTACGGTAAGCTTACGGTAAGCGTACGGTAAAAAAAAAAAAAAAATAAATAAATGAAAAGCAGATTTAAGAGTTTAGATATTAGGGAGCTCTAAAAAGAGCTGTTGTGTTTATGAAGTCATTTTTTAAGTGGTACCTACAAGTAAGTACCGATGCAGAGTCTAAGGTTCAAGAGGAAGACTCTGTTCCCTTCATCATTGAAGTGCACACCATCTCCTCTATAAATGTCTTGCATGTCATAACGCAAGTTGTTGTGGAAAATGGCACCCATACCATAGTCACGGAGGAAAGCAGAAACAGATTTGTTGACGTGCTTTCTTGCTTTGTCAATCTGTGGACAGAAATGATTGGACCAGTTCCATTTTTGCCTTTGGCATATGTTGGAAAACACAAAGGCAGTTTTAGGGAAAAGTGTAAACAGTTGTGCAAAGGTGTCCTTCATAAGCATTTCCAGACCTACCCCAGTCAAAGTGCCTAGGTCATTGCCACCACAGTGCACTATTATGAGGTCAGGGTGTTGGATTTGAATGAAGGATTTCACCAATGGCATCAATTGGTGCCACTTTAACCCTCTCTGACCAATCCATTTAATGTCTACATTTGGCAAAGCAAGGTCTCTCACCATACCTGTTTTCTCTGCAAACTTTTCACTCCAGAAGACATAGCTGTGCCCTACAATCCACACTGTGAACATCTTCAAAGGAGAACTGGATGCACTCAGGAGGTGTCTTTCAGTAGAATGGCAATATGAAAAGAAAGACAGTTTGGAAATGGAGGCATACATATTTTTTTCAAAACAAAAAGAACTGATTGGCTGTTTCATACCATTCTAGAATAAAAACTAGGCTGTATGTGTAAATTAATAGAAGCATGTTTTGTATTGGTAAAAAAAAATGTGTAACCAAAGAACAGTACTATGGATTTGCTGTTAGGTTTGAAAAGTCAAGCACTCTTGCTCTGTGGAATTGAAACATTGTTTGGCGAACTTCTGACCTAACTCAACACAGCAGTGTTCCATGAGCTGTTGCTATGGTAGCAGGCAGAAGTCAAGTTGGGGGAAGGGTACTAGGCAGAAGTCAAGTTGGGGGAAGGGTACTTTTGGAAAAGGGTTGGTTATCAACCAATAGAAATGTGTGATTTCATTTGAAAAAAAGGGGGAAGCACTGAGATTTGAAACTTACAAGTATATGTGTGGAAAAATAGAGGGAAAGTTTGCCATTATCTGGTTCTGCTGAGAGGAGAGAGGTGAACACAACAGAGATCCTGGCTCTGATAATCTGCTGTTTGAGTGTCACATTTCTTTCACAACTAACTAATTTTAAAGGTGAGTTTACAGTTTGAGAGGGGATGTATGTGGTAACTTAAGAAAGGAATAATAGAAATGGAAATTGTTTTTGTTGTAGTTACACATGGTGGTTTCATAATGTGTCAGTCTGTAAAAGTGATTTTCACTTGCCCCGAAAAAAAAAAGAGCAGTAAGTGTGCTTTCAAATTGGCAAAGAAATTTCGTTTTGGGACTAATGTGAAAACATGACTCTGTGTGCAGAGAGGAATTATAGGCAGAGATTTATTGCGTATTGCTCTGGTGATTTCACAGTTGCATTAGATGGAAAGGGGGAGCGAATTTTTGGGGGAAGAAGCAGAGTCTTAGCACACACCCATGTGCTTGCCATGTATAGTCATGCACAGTATTTACAAGCGAGTGGGGTTTTCAGGTTTCAGTCTGTAATGCAAATACATTCAGCATCACTAAGGCTGGTTGCCCTTGCTGGAGTGTAGGCAGTCACCGAGAATACACATGGTGGTGGTCTGAAAAAACAGTTTGGACATGTGCATTTAAAAAAATGAAAAAAAGTGGTTTCATAATGTGTCAGTCTGTAAAAGTGATTTTCACTTGTAAAAAGTGATTTTCACTTGCCCCGAAAAAAAAAAGAGCAGTAAGTGTGCTTTCAAATTGGCAAAGAAATTTCGTTTTGGGACTAATGTGAAAACATGACTCTGTGTGCAGAGAGGAATTATAGGCAGAGATTTATTGCGTATTGCTCTGGTGATTTCACAGTTGCATTAGATGGAAAGGGGGAGCCATTTTTTGGTGCAGAAGCAGACTCTTAGCACACACCCAGCTGCTTACCATGTGGAATCATGGACAGTATTCACAAGCGAGTGGGGTTTGAGGTTTCAGTCAGTAATACAAATACATTCAGCATCACTAAGGCTGGTTGCCCTTGCTGGAGTGTAGGCAGTCACCCAGGTTACAAATGGTGCTGGTCTGAAAAATGTAAATATGTGTACTGTATTATAAAATGTTTTAAAAATATTAATACTTTTTTCTTTTTTTCCAGATAGATATAGAAAATTTTCGAAAACTACAAACATTTTTAAAACTATTTTTAAAAAAAACAAATGAATAAATATTTTTTCAGTAAGTATGGTAAGTCAATAATAATAATTGTAGTCTCTCAAGGACAATGTAATGTGATAAATGATTTTTAGTGTTTTTAAAAAAAAAAAAAAAAAAGTACGCGCACCGTACGCGTACGGTAAAAAAAAAATTAAAAAAAGTTTTTAAAAACATATGTAATAAAAAGATGAAAGATAAGGTTGGCTCTTAAAAGAACCGTTGTGTTCATGCAGGGACAGAGGAAAGGAAGCATGGGAAAATTATTCAAAGCGACAAATGTGCTGATCTATTTTGTTGTTCACTAGGGAAACAATGGTCTCCCTATGGCAAATTAGATCTTTACAAAATGTGCAATGAATATCAACCTTCCGAAATCGTGGGTTCATTTCCAGAGGGCCAGCAAAAGGAGATTCTCCCCCCACAGATGAAGGGCTCACCTGACCTGCAGAAGAAGGAGTCAGCCCTGCAGATGATGGTTCAGGCTGAGCTACTGTGGATGTACTGGCTCGTCTTTCTGAAGAGTTACCTCCAAAAAGATGACCATGTGTCCTTCTGTGTACATCCTGGAGGTGTCTCTTCATGGTGTGATTCCCAAAGGAATACTTCCTGTTAGGATTACCTCTAGAAAGTACACGCTTACACAGCTTACAAGTCACTAAGGGTGCATTTACCTTTTGCTGGCCTTCAGGAAAAGTAAAATAATCCCATACATAAGAGGGCTTTTGTTTCCTCGATCTCTGCCTCAAGACAGTGCTGCTAGTGCTAGCCTCACTCTCAGAAGAGCTCTGCTGTTCTGCCATCGTATCCCAAAGACAAACCAGCTCCTTCTCCCAAGGGATCACAAGCAGAAATGAGGGGAATGGGTGTGGTGTAGGAGAGTTCTAGAACTGAAAGTAGTTTCAACCAATCAAAAGTTGTGTTTCATGATCACATGACCTACCGTACGCTTACGGTACGCTTACGGTACGCTTACGGCAAAAGTGCGCATGCGCGTAAAAAAGACACGCGCTTGCGCGCATGCGCATAACAGTCACTCCCGGCACTTCCGCGTAACGTGCGCGTGTAGCGTACACGCGTACGCGTCCCACGCGGAGTACGCGCGGCTACGCAAATTGTGTAACTATACGCAAGCAGCGTAGGAAAATTACGGACGTTGCGTAAACCGTACGCTTACCGTGAGCTTACGGTACGCGTACTAAAAAAAAAAAAAAAAAAAAAAAAAAAAAAATTAGCATTTAAAAAACCTTGCAAATTCACTGAAAAAACCATGGGTTTCACACACGTTATAGTTAGGAATTAGCATTTAAAAAACCTTAGAAATTCAGTGAAAAAACCATAGGTTTCACACATGTTATAGTTAGCTGGACATTTTACTCGTAAAAAACCAATGAAATTGCCCCGTTATAGTTAGTTCAGCTAACTATAACTCGCGCGCCCGCAATGCACTGCTGATGACGTCACATATTACATCACTCATGACATGGTCAGTGACATCACTCATGACATCACTGATGACATCTCAAATGACATCACTGATGACATCACTGATGACATCATCCTTGTGATAGAGTGGTAGACCTCCTCTCACCCTAATATAACCTTTGACACACACATTCAAAAATAGAGACTAAAGTTTTCAAAACAATGGACATACCAATACCAGTTACAACAACCTCTTCAGTAATTCTAAGATCCACATACACATCCACTCATTCACCAACAGTCCAATATAGTCACTCATACATGTACTCACTCATCATATGTACTCATACACCTATACATCCTGTTACACAATGCCACTCATGCATAGAGTTACTCACACACATAGTCACTCGTGCTAATAAAGAATCAAACATACATTTACTTGCATATACAGTTATACACACACCACCATACTTACTTCTACGGAAACTTACACATACTTAGTCTTTTAAACAATCACTTATAGAAACACATACTTATTCATACAGGAACTCTTCCAATCTCTCACCCTTGCATATACTCACATATATACACCAATAGTCACATATACTAGTTTTAAACATATGTAGTTACTCATAAAGACACTATTGAGACAGTCATTCACTCACTAACACACCCATACACACACTCATCCACCCATGCAGTCCTGCACACATGCTGTCTTCAACACACACAAACAGTGAGTCACTCATTCATGCACCTATGCACTACGTAATACCCCCCACCGAACCATGCAGACACTCAGACTGATACTCAAAAAACCAACTAATAACCTATATAGTCACCCATGTAGCTACTCACCAACCCATGCAGCCACTTATACACAAAGTGAGAGACTGATACAGATATATACATATTTAAACATTACTCACTAAGCCATGTATTCACTAAGATACACTTAATCAGTCAGTTAAACAATCAATTTTTCAAAAACAAATCATCCATTTAGACACTTATATACCCATTTATTCTTCCATCGACCTTGAGATATACATATATAAAACATATTTAATTTTCAGAAAAACACACATTCACTGGATGATGTCATCAGTGATGTCATCAGTGATGTCATTTGAGATGTCATCAGTGATGTCATGAGTGATGTCACTGACCATGTCATGAGTGATGTAATATGTGACGTCATCAGCAGTGCATTGCGGGCGCGCGAGTTATAGTTAGCTGAACTAACTATAACGGGGCAATTTCATTGGTTTTTTACGAGTAAAATGTCCAGCTAACTATAACATGTGTGAAACCTATGGTTTTTTCACTGAATTTCTAAGGTTTTTTAAATGCTAATTCCTAACTATAACGTGTGTGAAACCCATGGTTTTTTCAGTGAATATATATATATTCTGCTCTCCTTATGTGTCAATAGTTAGGGAGGAGGCAGGGTGGTCAAATATAAGCTTGTCCCCTAATGCCTCTTTGATGGTTAAATAAAATGCCTCTTTAATCTCCCGTTTATCTGGGCCGTTATAAACTCCTTCTGGTGAGAAGTCAGATCACTTCAGTTATCAGTGGCAGATCAATGCATGTGGGAGTACAAAAAGCATTTACATTCCTCCCTAGTTATTGAATCTCACTAATAAACCAATCTTCTGCATTTGGCAGTGATCTTCTGTTACAATGGTAACCCTACCTAGCAGGTCTTATCCTAATAAAACGATACAGACCAGTCAACATCAATTTAACATAACCATCATGTTCTTATACATTCAATATACATCTGCATATCATAAAACATATCATCAAAAATACAAATAACAAATAACTGAGCACGTAAATAATATGGCCTTACTAAAATCAGCTTCTGTGTCAGCCAGTGACCCTTACTGTAGTCCCCATATAAGCACCAACCACAATAAAGTGCTACTATCACACTTAATAAACCTCTGTATGCATCATTAAACAATATCCGAAATCATACAATCCTGAAAGTCTACGTGTGTTTCAAGAAAGAAGCAAGTCGGGCACGTTCAGAGTGTCTATTCTCAGACAATGACTGCATACCTTGCCCTCTGAAGGACAAAAATAAAACACGTGCTTCCTATTTACAAAATGGCGCACGCACAAAAGGGAAACTGTCACAGAACTACCGAAAACTCATAACATCCAATAAACCATCCCGGGGAACCTCTTAAAATCCTCATAATCCAGGCGATATCCGTTATCCAGTAGCTAAGTGGACCGACAATATCCAACCTCTTTCCTACCTTGTATTGATGTAGGAGAGCCTCCACTGTATCCACACAGCACTCGGTGGAGCACTTTTTTATTGCTGAAAGAATACGATAGTAAATCGTATCTCTCCTTCTCTTCTACCAGGCCGACCCATAGCCCCCTGGTAAAGAGGCGCTCTCTGTTTCACTATATACGGAGAGACCCAACAGCAAGCTATACCAAAAAGAATAGCATTGAAAAGACTGCAGACATAAACAGCCTCTCCTTATCCCTTATTCTTTTTACTTTTTTATTGTCTTTCTTCTATGCCTGTTATCCTACAAAACTCATAACAATGTAAAAATGTAAAATGTAAAAATGTAATAATAAAAAAAGAGCTAAATAAGCCCGTGAAAGGCGCAAGACGCAGCCTTCTCCTCCGGGTACTCAAGACAAAAACAATAGCACACACATCTATATATAACAAAAAGGAAACAATAAACCAACAACTTCCTGACCGTACTGTCCAGCTCAGAATTCCATGCCGCACACACAAGCCTCCCCAGTTAAAAATGTCCATAGCGAGACCAACCAGACAGGAGACAGGAAAGAACTGAGAGCGCCGAGAAAAACACAGAAGCCTCACAAGCGCTCCTTTCATAAACCGTCACCAAAGCGTCACCTCACGTCAGGTAGCCTAATACTCACCCGAGTGCTTGTACTCAGAGGCGTCGGCCAGAAAGGAGTCATGAGTGCTCAGTCTGTGTCCCCACGAACCCAGCCGTTACTGCCCCCGTCTGCAGGCACTGCTACTCCGAGTCACTCGGCACCAAAATGTTGGAGGGAGGATTTATTACAGGACAAGGAAGCTAGGGGCGGTACTCAGAGCCCCGGGAGCCACCACAGAACTGAGCAGGAGAGTTAGTCAGGGACAAAAGGGGCACCTTAATTTGAACCGGGGTGCCTAGGAATGCTTGCTCTAAAATCGAAGAAAATAGACATGTGAGACATGGAATTGGAGGCAGAATACAATGGCAGTTTAATGAGAAGATGCAACTTCAAAGAAACTGCAAGACAAAGGCATAAAATACAGAATTCAGATAATCACATGGAGCTCATCATGATACCCTCCGTATCTGCACTATTGTACTGTCAGAGAGAAAGAGAACACATTTATAAGTGCAATTGAAGAAACAGGTTACATCAAGGAGAAACATTTCAGAGTATAAGAACTCTGTCACCTAGGAACTCTCACGTTTACTCTAGAGCAAGCATTCCTGCAATTACAATGAATACATTATGTAAATACAAAAAAGGAGAAACAAATAAAGAGAACAATGATTAAACATGACAAGACATTTCATATGGGTAAAATACAACATAATGCTAAGCAGACGCAAGAGCTTCTTTTGCTCTTGGGGAAAACTCTACGCAGTCCGTAACCCACATACAGACAGCGAGGTAGTCCGATGATGTCTGTGTGAGCCCCCCTTTTATATCATTTGTAGGCTATGAAAGGCGCCTAAAATAACCTAATCTTGCGCCACTTCTACCTACGTCAGGCTACCCAAAAAAGCTATGTCTGCAATAGTTACCAGACATCTGCGGTGGCCACTTCCTTAAAACTGCAATAGTTACCAGACATCTGCGGTGGCCACTTCCTTAAAAGCATGTACCAGTCCAGGAAGCCGCCTACTGTATGTCGAAAGAATAGGGGGATGTTGAACTCATACAGTGAACTGAGCACTCGGGTAGGGTGGGGGCTACTGGTTTGGAGCAGAGTGCCTTGCAGAAAGAGAAGCTGAATATAATTTGGGTCAGACCTGCCATCAGCCTGCTATACAGCAAAATGGCAGACCTTTGGTCAATTTAACAAAGAAGGGCCTACACAGGGGTTTTATGCTGGCTGAGTGGTAATTGTCATATAGTAACACAGGACCCGCTGGTCAATTTAATATGGCCTACAAATTAGGCTGGAAGGGCAAGGACAAGGGTCTCATAATTCAGGTGTGGCCAGAACGGGCCAGGGGCCCCCTATGATACAAAACCTACCCTCTCTCATTCCCCCCTCTTGTTCATAATATGAACAAACTCCTGACAGCATACCTATCAGGTCTTTGAGGTATTTGGTAATGGTAGACGCATTGAGGGTGGTCCCATTGTTACTTCTACAACTTCTATAAGTGCCAAGATATTCATATTCCCTGTTCTATGCTTGTTCTCCCTTTGCTAATTATGCAGTTCTCAGGAGGTGCAACTGCTACGTACTCGGTATGTCTACAGAAGAGGATATTGCACATTAGGACAAACAGGTATGACATTGTAACACATGCTCTGCCAACCGTCCCCTTGTCCCGTCTTCATCAATGGTAACTCATTCAATGTGGTACAAAAGTCATTATAATAGCAACAATGGGATCAATGCTGCTAGTGGCACCCATGATAATTTTCTCTAATTGTTCTGAAAGGCTTGAGCAAGTCTTGAGGCATTGTTCCAATCGTTGGTACGTGTGGCTAGTTGGAAGAATGTCTTATCTTCTGCTGCGTCTGTACTACGTTCCAAAAAAGGTCTGCTGCATAATGATGTAGAGCCTCAGAGATGATACCTTTAATCAGAAAAAGTAACCGTTGGTGCCTGTCTTCAAGTAATTTGAGAGGTTGGCAAGCACTTCTTATTACTAGGCACATTCGATATGAAGAAACAAAGTGAAGAAAAGGTAAAGATGTCTCGTTGTCACATCTTGTAGACTGAGGGGTTGGGGCGTCGATGTTTCCAGACGTTCTTTAGGTGACGTATCCTAGGGGCCCGCTTACACACTCGTCCTTTCTCCTCTGTGTAGCACGTGCAGCCCTTCAGGATGAACTTGGGATACCATTTCCACTGGGTAGTTTCTGTGGAACACATGTAGTATCTGTGTGGCTCCTTGCCCCTTGCACAACCCCTCAATCACATGTGAGATGAACGCCGGTCCATTTTCAGATCCCAAAAGCATAGGTTCTCAAAAGCGCGGTATGAACTCTTTCAGGAGGCATTTGGCAATAGTTTGTGCACTGCTGTTCTTGAATTGGCATGCCTTAGTCCACTTGCTGATCATGCACACAATAACCAACACGTACTTGTAGTTTCAGTAGGAGATATGTTGATGAAGTCCATTTCATGTGGGGAAATGAAGTGTCCTGAGGCAGTGGAAATACAGCTTTAGGAAAACAGTCTGGTCCTCCTATCACATCGTACAAGTGTTGAACCATGAAAAAAGACAGGTCATGGGGGCAAGCATTATGGTTGGTAAACATTCCTTTCCATTTGGGCCTATTCATATCCCTTTTCTGTTTGCATACATCCTCCCCTGTTCCCTTCTTCCTCTCCTTCCACCCTATTTAGTGTCATAGGCTATTCTTTCTTGAACATCTGCCTCAATAAATTCTTTACCAATTGATACACAGTCCTTGGGGGAGGTGTGTGCAACACATTCTACAATCGGAACTGGAAGCAACAGGCCTTGCAATAGTTGAGTTATTAATGGTGCACACTGCATGTGTTGTCCAGCAGAGAAGAAGAAAAGAACCCAAAAATGATATTGGCATCCCTATACAAGACCTTACAACGACATTCACTATCTTAAGAGCAAAAGAGGAATCAAAACACTGTACCACAGCTTGACCCAACAGAAAACCCAGATGAAAACCTCTGTCACAGTAACACCTTTAGTAATCAAAACACTCATAGTTGTCAAATTGTGCCCAGGGATGTGTAATTCCTATAGCCCCACGCCCAGGACACATCCGTTGGAGGTCCTTTGGCTGTCAGTTTACAGTACCAAACTAAGGATCTGTCCATGTGCTAATGCTGAATGTTCATTGATGCATAGGCTTCATTATCAGGGTGAGCGCTCCCAGTAACTGTTGTAAGCTCAGACTGCACTACTGACAGTCGTTAGCATATGAAAATGTGTACACACTTCTATGTATGACTATGAGACTATGTATACTGCTCTCAGAATGCTCTTCAATTAGATGCAAATATTTGCAGAAGCTTGAAAGCAAGACTGGTAATTCTTTGCTTCACAAAAAAGAATGCAAAACAATTAGCTACTGGAATGAGGTAGGTACCATGTCTTTGCAACATAAAAATAAATAAGCATTGGTAAAGCCAATGAAATTGTTGTTCAGCCTTTTGGCTTTGTCAATGCACAACTTGTCTTGGCAATATTTTCATGAAACCTCATTGGTGTGGGTGTTGCTGGGCCCTCATCTTTATAACAAACATTGGCAAAAGCAGAAACTGTTTTGGCCTCAAAAATCACACATTGCACAGTAGTTCCTGGCACTGGATAAAACAACTGTGTGTGAATGTGCTCCTTGTGAAAGAACAGAATGAAGTCACTCACAGTGAAGCTAGCCAAGAGAGGGAGGGAGAGACAACATTTTACTAAACATGAAAGGTCATTGTTAACGCCAGACCTACTTAGGGGCAAAATCATGAAATAAAGTGCACCCATGTCCTTGTATTAATTGCAGATATACACCTGTTGTAAATTCACAAGACTACAGAAACCTATTGTCAAACACCCCGAAACATCGCACCTATATATTAAAACACACATCAAATCTGCACACATTGTTTCCTTGAAACATTATAATACGAAGCACATAATTACAAATGATCAATACCTAAACATAATATAAACACAACATTACTACTTTTCTTTACTCCTATCCTCTGTGTCCCTGGCAAATGTACTGCATCTGAGAATGCATTATAGCACATTCACCTTACACGGTAATCTATTCTTCCCATATTCTTGTGAAGATGGCGATGTTCCTGTTGTGGCTGATCACCTGTCCTCTTCTTCTTTGGACTCAGGGATGATGGGGCGGACCCTTCTCCTTCTGCCTGAATACCTTAGTAGAAAGAAACTTCGCAGCGGGTGTTAATTTATACAAAAACATGCTTCTTACATAATTTCAATGCCACTTTGATGCTCAGTTGATGTGACCTATACATATATTAATTGATCAGGGAGAAGTATATGGGGCGTTAAGTTGTTGTCAGAACGTTGTAATATTTGTGAGTGAAAACAGAGTGATCCATGGGCAATAAACCATTTTTGCTTTCTCTCAATTTATTCCCTTTAAACAGTCCATTTAGGCATTGCTGAAAGCTGTTGCTGCTTTTATATCAAAATCGTCACATGGTCTAGCTGTCAGCCAAACGTATAGGAAAAAGTGGTAGGCTTGAGCCTGTGGTAAATTTCCCTATTTGTATTCTATTTCTAACCAGACACGAGGTGATGAAAACAAAAAACATTGAGCCCATGTAAGCAAACATCCCAAAGACAGGAAATGCAATACACTTCTTGGAGACACAGGGAAGAATCCAATAATAATAACCTCTAATCATTCATTAACCAAGAAAGAAGAACCCAAACAGAAGATAGAAACTTTTAAGGGAGATAAAAACTTGTAGTGGTCGAACTGCAAAATATATGCAACCACCTCTAAAATCTGCAACTTTAATTTCAGAAAGCCTCTCTAAACTCACACCTTTTATTCTGACAATATTGCAATACTGAGCATTGCTTACTCTATGCATCCAGTCTTTTAACATTGAGATCTACTTTATATCTGCACATATTAATTATTCTTTTGTATTTTCCTAGTACTGGAGCATCCTACGAATCTCCGGTTGTCTCATATTTTGAAGGCTGCACACAGCTGTGCATATCCGAAAACTTATTCCTCACTTCCTCTCACCCATCTGTATATAGACACATACATATTCCTTCACTGAACTTCTCCACGTTAAACCAGAAAACACTGTATTCAATCTCGGCTTCACCCGTTACCAAATTGTGTGATTCTAGGCAACTCTTCCTTCTCCTCATTTCACTTCCACAGACACAAGTATTTTCTACACATACGTTTTCCTTTCTACTAAATCCTATGTTCACTACCAAACACAGGAAGCACCTTTCCTGCCTGGCTCAACGCCCAGAATCTGTGGTCGGCCAGGACTGCTACTTCTGAAGGCAGCCTCAAAAATCTGTTAACCCTTCAACACCATGTAACATCCAGACACATGTTGTCTTTAATTGTACGTAAAATATAGCTTAGTTTAAAATAATATGGCTTTTCTGTAAAGCGCACGTTTACTCAGAATGGTATTGTGGCGCAAAATAGCAAACCTTTACTGTTCCCCTAACTCCACGGTACTAATTTTATCCAATTTGGAAAGATGAAAGGCTGAGGAGACCTAGCAGCACTTGACGTGTGCCCATGAAGTGGAACCATGGGTATATCTAGCATGCATTCCACTCCATCATTTTATCTTCCCTATTCTGTGCACTTCGGTGCACAAGAAATTTGAAGCGAACAGTCTTCAGTCTTGTTCACCATCTACTCCGACATTTACGTTGCTCTAAATCTAGTGTCACTAACTTTCTTGGTCATGAAACAAGTTTTCCCTATTGACTAACCCCAACTGTGTGCTCTTTGTGGCACTGGATCTGCCCTAGCATGATGGGCTACTGCTTGTGCCTGCTTCACTTGCTGCAGAATTTGGAACGCAGGTAGGAGTAAATTATTCTGTACTTGGTTGCTCAGTACTACAACATTTGGTGTACTCTTCAGTGTGAATTACAATAGGCCATCCAAATAGAGAGATATTAATAGTATTTTAAACTGAAAGTGTCTCGTTTTCTGCCAGGAAACTATATTACCTATATTGATGGCTTTTTTTAGTCCCTTTCATATTGTGGACCACGACCCAAAAACATCAAGAGGAACAGCTCCATTTAACCTGGTATTACAACTTCCATCATTGTGCTCTGGGCGGTAAGGGACGGCAGTCCTTAACCTCATATTATTATGTCATTCTTCCTTTTGTGTGATTGGTCTATCATTTGACACTGGGCCAAGTCTAGGGTGTAAAGCAACCAGAAAATGCAAAAAAGGTGCTGTGCGTTGTGGCGAAAAGTGCATGCAAAAACCTTTCTCCCTTTCCTACTACCACTTTACTGAATATTCAAGTCGAAGGAACCTGTACTATGGGTGCAAACACACCAGAAAGGTGAGATGAGAAGCCTGAGGTGTCACTGTCAAAGAACAGAATGTACTTAATGTAGAGAGTTATGAGTTAAAATAGTGGAGCCCATTTAAAACTGTGCACAGAAAGACGTAATTTAAGAGTCGTGAAGGCAGCTACTTGGAAGCTAGACACAGTATTCACTGGTAGCACCGCGCACCAGTTGCGTGGTCTCCAATTGAACCTGTCTCAGTTAAAGTGGGTGTGCTTGGCACGAACCCAGATGTTCCTGCTTATCACTTCTTACTGTAGTGCACAAGAGAAGTACACCTACATATAACATCTCCTATGGCACCACTGTGAGAGAAAGAGATGAGGAGGGCCCATAAGAAAAATAAGAGAAAGTGTTTCCCTTCTAAAAACAAAGGTCTTACGTTGAAGTGCCACTTTTATTCATCAAAACATTAACCCAGCAGAGAATATATTCATCAGTTTGTTAACTCCAGAAAGACTATTCAAAACTACATCTGTAATCCGCCAAAAACAGTAACATAAAAATAGATGTTTATGACGCTCAATTATCTAGAAGGCAAACCCTCAAATGAGAAAAGTAATCGTGCAAGGATTTAAATTTCAAAATACATTTAAATGCAATGAAAGGGTGAAATTACATGGTCCTGGGGCACTGCACCAAGGGAGCTTAATTTGTGGGGGGTGCTTCTGCAAAAATATGACAAAATAAACAAGTTAACGATAGGGAAAAGCAGCTGTCTGATTTATATGAAAGAAGAACCCCTTTTATTAAAAGAAAATTCAATATATAGAGCCTGGAAGTCTTAGTAAAGTCTTGACATTTAAAGACACATTTCTGGAGTGAAGAACAAACTCATGTAATGCAAATATATTTTAAATCAATGAAAATACTTTCAAAATGCAACATACACTTTACTTCAATGCTAGGAATGCACATGTTAAGTTAGGAGGGACAACCACTAGTGCTTTGCAATAATGATTTAGAATAATGACAATGCAGAGGAGAGAGAAAAAGACCATTTCAAAGCACAATAAGAAATTAGAATTTCAGCCAAAGATGCTCAGATAGAGGGCTGAAGGAGACCACACAGGCGTCAGTGACCCAAGAGGTCACTGCAGCAGGGTAGTCCGTTGAATGGATTACGGAGCAGATCTTTATACTCTTTTAATGACGCACAGTTGACCACAAAAGGACAACATTATCAGGTGCCTCTGACCTATAGGACATGACGTACTTGTGGTCACTTCTGGGAAAAAGGCCTATAAGCCAGGTAAGCGAGGGGAGAGACACTAAATTGCAAATCGAGAGAAGGTGACAGACATTATATCTATTCAAGTACACCACACGTAGCTGACAAAGGAGAAGAACATAGGACACCCATTACAAATATGGAGAGAAAAGTCGAAAGGCGTTGGCTAGTGCCAGGCCTAAGATAAGAAAACCACAATGCAACGTGAGGAAGAAAGAAAAGTAGCTCCGCTTTTGGAAACTCGCAGTTGCAAAAAGAAGACACTGTTAAACGTTCAAACAATACAATTTACTCCAAATAAGTAATCAAAATTCAAAACGAATGTGAGCTGCCAGATGCAGTCCCATAAACAAATATTTGTGGCACAAGGTGAGAGACGCCAGACACAACCTCCTGTTGCCGAGGACATGCATAAAAATATAAATGTGAGGAAATAGTTAAACAATTCGAGATATATTGTTGTGCACTACGTGGTCAGTCATCTGAAAATGACCTGTGCTAATTAAATGTGGTGCTGAGCCACATGGATCAGACAGGGGCTAGGGGGCAAGGAAAATGATATAATACTATTTATTCACAAAAAAAAAAGGCAACAGCTCTAATACATAAAAACAGTTACAATCCTAGTTATTATTGGTCTTACTAAATACACGAAAGGTCGGTGCGCCAGGATTGTGTACCGCTATTATTCTGTCATCTAGTATGTGCAGAACTACCCCAACTGACTCTTGTTCACTATAGCTCATCTGTATCTCTTAGTACTATATATATTACCTACTGGCGGTCGCCAGTAGGTAGTTATAGTTAGGACCACGTTTCCATAGGAAAACCTCAACATTCTATTTTGAATAACTTTGGCGCCGGTTGACGAATCCTCGCGAATTTCTCAAAATAGGTGGGGCGCTACGCTCCGCTCCTACCCTGAAAGTCTCGGGGGGATCCGTCAAGCGGGGGCTGAGATAAAAGGGGGGTCCCAAAACGCGTTTTTCCCATGCATTTTTCCATAGGACCTTTAGAACGAGCTACAGCCCGAACGGCTGAACAGAATTACTCAAAATTTGGCAGAGAGGTAGTCCCTAGGTCAAGGAAGTGCCTTTTGTAGGTTTGGTGTAAATCTGTTCTGTAGATTCTGAGAAAATAGCCTTTAAATCAATATATATATCTGAGCCCGCTTACGGTACGCTTACCGTACGCTTACGGTAAGCGTACGGTGGCGTGCGCGAGCGCGATTCTGATTGGCTCTTAGATCTTAGTAAACATTCGAATCGGTCGAAACCAGGAAGCGGCGGCCGCCATTTTGTGTATTTCACTCTGAAAAAAAAGAGTGAAAACAAGGAAAGGGGGCAATGAGGAGAGTTACAGACCCCCAAACATTTGTAAGGGGGTCAAAGAAGGACAGAAAAGTACAAAAAAAACATTTATTGATTTTAAAAAAAATCACGGGGTACGCGTACGGTAAGCTTACGGTAAGCGTACGGTAAAAAAAAAATAAAAAAAAAAAAATGAAAAGCAGATTTAAGAGTTTAGATATTAGGGAGCTCTAAAAAGAGCTGTTGTGTTTATGAAGTCATTTTTTAAGTGGTACCTACAAGTAAGTACCGATGCAGAGTCTAAGGTTCAAGAGGAAGACTCTGTTCCCTTCATCATTGAAGTGCACACCATCTCCTCTATAAATGTCTTGCATGTCATAACGCAAGTTGTTGTGGAAAATGGCACCCATACCATAGTCACGGAGGAAAGCAGAAACAGATTTGTTGACGTGCTTTCTTGCTTTGTCAATCTGTGGACAGAAATGATTGGACCAGTTCCATTTTTGCCTTTGGCATATGTTGGAAAACACAAAGGCAGTTTTAGGGAAAAGTGTAAACAGTTGTGCAAAGGTGTCCTTCATAAGCATTTCCAGACCTACCCCAGTCAAAGTGCCTAGGTCATTGCCACCACAGTGCACTATTATGAGGTCAGGGTGTTGGATTTGAATGAAGGATTTCACCAATGGCATCAATTGGTGCCACTTTAACCCTCTCTGACCAATCCATTTAATGTCTACATTTGGCAAAGCAAGGTCTCTCACCATACCTGTTTTCTCTGCAAACTTTTCACTCCAGAAGACATAGCTGTGCCCTACAATCCACACTGTGAACATCTTCAAAGGAGAACTGGAT
Organism: Triturus cristatus; assembly: GCF_964204655.1. NCBI lineage: Eukaryota > Metazoa > Chordata > Amphibia > Caudata > Salamandridae > Triturus > Triturus cristatus. The sequence goes on from NC_140579.1 coordinate 294,640,774, forward strand.
GCACTCAGGAGGTGTCTTTCAGTAGAATGGCAATATGAAAAGAAAGACAGTTTGGAAATGGAGGCATACATATTTTTTTCAAAACAAAAAGAACTGATTGGCTGTTTCATACCATTCTAGAATAAAAACTAGGCTGTATGTGTAAATTAATAGAAGCATGTTTTGTATTGGTAAAAAAAAATGTGTAACCAAAGAACAGTACTATGGATTTGCTGTTAGGTTTGAAAAGTCAAGCACTCTTGCTCTGTGGAATTGAAACATTGTTTGGCGAACTTCTGACCTAACTCAACACAGCAGTGTTCCATGAGCTGTTGCTATGGTAGCAGGCAGAAGTCAAGTTGGGGGAAGGGTACTAGGCAGAAGTCAAGTTGGGGGAAGGGTACTTTTGGAAAAGGGTTGGTTTTCAACCAATAGAAATGTGTGATTTCATTTGAAAAAAAGGGGGAAGCACTGAGATTTGAAACTTACAAGTATATGTGTGGAAAAATAGAGGGAAAGTTTGCCATTATCTGGTTCTGCTGAGAGGAGAGAGGTGAACACAACAGAGATCCTGGCTCTGATAATCTGCTGTTTGAGTGTCACATTTCTTTCACAACTAACTAATTTTAAAGGTGAGTTTACAGTTTGAGAGGGGATGTATGTGGTAACTTAAGAAAAGAATAATAGAAATGGAAATTGTTTTTGTTGTAGTTACACATGGTGGTTTCATAATGTGTCAGTCTGTAAAAGTGATTTTCACTTGCCCCGAAAAAAAAAAGAGCAGTAAGTGTGCTTTCAAATTGGCAAAGAAATTTCGTTTTGGGACTAATGTGAAAACATGACTCTGTGTGCAGAGAGGAATTATAGGCAGAGATTTATTGCGTATTGCTCTGGTGATTTCACAGTTGCATTAGATGGAAAGGGGGAGCGAATTTTTGGGGGAAGAAGCAGAGTCTTAGCACACACCCATGTGCTTGCCATGTATAGTCATGCACAGTATTTACAAGCGAGTGGGGTTTTCAGGTTTCAGTCTGTAATGCAAATACATTCAGCATCACTAAGGCTGGTTGCCCTTGCTGGAGTGTAGGCAGTCACCGAGAATACACATGGTGGTGGTCTGAAAAAACAGTTTGGACATGTGCATTTAAAAAAATGAAAAAAAGTGGTTTCATAATGTGTCAGTCTGTAAAAGTGATTTTCACTTGTAAAAAGTGATTTTCACTTGCCCCGAAAAAAAAAAGAGCAGTAAGTGTGCTTTCAAATTGGCAAAGAAATTTTGTTTTGGGACTAATGTGAAAACATGACTCTGTGTGCAGAGAGGAATTATAGGCAGAGATTTATTGCGTATTGCTCTGGTGATTTCACAGTTGCATTAGATGGAAAGGGGGAGCCATTTTTTGGTGCAGAAGCAGACTCGTAGCACACACCCAGCTGCTTACCATGTGGAATCATGGACAGTATTCACAAGCGAGTGGGGTTTGAGGTTTCAGTCAGTAATGCAAATACATTCAGCATCACTAAGGCTGGTTGCCCTTGCTGGAGTGTAGGCAGTCACCCAGGTTACAAATGGTGCTGGTCTGAAAAATGTAAATATGTGTACTGTATTATAAAATGTTTTAAAAATATTAATACTTTTTTCTTTTTTTCCAGATAGATATAGAAAATTTTCGAAAACTACAAACATTTTTAAAACTATTTTTAAAAAAAACAAATGAATAAATATTTTTTCAGTAAGTATGGTAAGTCAATAATAATAATTGTAGTCTCTCAAGGACAATGTAATGTGATAAATGATTTTTAGTGTTTTTTAAAAAAAAAAAAAAAAAAGTACGCGCACCGTACGCGTACGGTAAAAAAAAAATAAAAAAAAGTTTTTTAAAACATATGTAAAAAAAAGATGAAAGATAAGGTTGGCTCTTAAAAGAACCGTTGTGTTCATGCAGGGACAGAGGAAAGGAAGCATGGGAAAATTATTCAAAGCGACAAATGTGCTGATCTATTTTGTTGTTCACTAGGGAAACACTGGTCTCCCTATGGCAAATTAGATCTTTACAAAATGTGCAATGAATATCAACCTTCCGAAATCGTGGGTTCATTTCCAGAGGGCCAGCAAAAGGAGATTCTCCCCCCACAGATGAAGGGCTCACCTGACCTGCAGAAGAAGGAGTCAGCCCTGCAGATGATGGTTCAGGCTGAGCTACTGTGGATGTACTGGCTCGTCTTTCTGAAGAGTTACCTCCAAAAAGATGACCATGTGTCCTTCTGTGTACATCCTGGAGGTGTCTCTTCATGGTGTGATTCCCAAAGGAATACTTCCTGTTAGGATTACCTCTAGAAAGTACACGCTTACACAGCTTACAAGTCACTAAGGGTGCATTTACCTTTTGCTGGCCTTCAGGAAAAGTAAAATAATCCCATACATAAGAGGGCTTTTGTTTCCTCGATCTCTGCCTCAAGACAGTGCTGCTAGTGCTAGCCTCACTCTCAGAAGAGCTCTGCTGTTCTGCCATCGTATCCCAAAGACAAACCAGCTCCTTCTCCCAAGGGATCACAAGCAGAAATGAGGGGAATGGGTGTGGTGTAGGAGAGTTCTAGAACTGAAAGTAGTTTCAACCAATCAAAAGTTGTGTTTCATGATCACATGACCTACCGTACGCTTACGGTACGCTTACGGTACGCTTACGGCAAAAGTGCGCATGCGCGTAAAAAAGACACGCGCTTGCGCGCATGCGCATAACAGTCACTCCCGGCACTTCCGCGTAACGTGCGCGTGTAGCGTACACGCGTACGCGTCCCACGCGGAGTACGCGCGGCTACGCAAATTGCGTAACTATACGCAAGCAGCGTAGGAAAATTACGGACGTTGCGTAAACCGTACGCTTACCGTGAGCTTACGGTACGCGTACTAAAAAAAATAAAAATAAATAAAATAAAAAAAATTTGCATTTAAAAAACCTTGCAAATTCACTGAAAAAACCATGGGTTTCACACACGTTATAGTTAGGAATTAGCATTTAAAAAACCTTAGAAATTCAGTGAAAAAACCATAGGTTTCACACATGTTATAGTTAGCTGGACATTTTACTCGTAAAAAACCAATGAAATTGCCCCGTTATAGTTAGTTCAGCTAACTATAACTCGCGCGCCCGCAATGCACTGCTGATGACGTCACATATTACATCACTCATGACATGGTCAGTGACATCACTCATGACATCACTGATGACATCTCAAATGACATCACTGATGACATCACTGATGACATCATCCTTGTGATAGAGTGGTAGACCTCCTCTCACCCTAATATAACCTTTGACACACACATTCAAAAATAGAGACTAAAATTTTCAAAACAATGGACATACCAATACCAGTTACAACAACCTCTTCAGTAATTCTAAGATCCACATACACATCCACTCATTCACCAACAGTCCAATATAGTCACTCATACATGTACTCACTCATCATATGTACTCATACACCTATACATCCTGTTACACAATGCCACTCATGCATAGAGTTACTCACACAAATAGTCACTCGTGCTAATAAAGAATCAAACATACATTTACTTGCATATACAGTTATACACACACCACCATACTTACTTCTACGGAAACTTACACATACTTAGTCTTTTAAACAATCACTTATAGAAACACATACTTATTCATACAGGAACTCTTCCAATCTCTCACCCTTGCATATACTCACATATATACACCAATAGTCACATATACTAGTTTTAAACATATGTAGTTACTCATAAAGACACTATTGAGACAGTCATTCACTCACTAACACACCCATACACACACTCATCCACCCATGCAGTCCTGCACACATGCTGTCTTCAACACACACAAACAGTGAGTCACTCATTCATGCACCTATGCACTACGTAATACCCCCCACCGAACCATGCAGACACTCAGACTGATACTCAAAAAACCAACTAATAACCTATATAGTCACCCATGTAGCTACTCACCAACCCATGCAGCCACTTATACACAAAGTGAGAGACTGATACAGATATATACATATTTAAACATTACTCACTAAGCCATGTATTCACTAAGATACACTTAATCAGTCAGTTAAACAATCAATTTTTCAAAAACAAATCATCCATTTAGACACTTATATACCCATTTATTCTTCCATCGACCTTGAGATATACATATATAAAACATATTTAATTTTCAGAAAAACACACATTCACTGGATGATGTCATCAGTGATGTCATCAGTGATGTCATTTGAGATGTCATCAGTGATGTCATGAGTGATGTCACTGACCATGTCATGAGTGATGTAATATGTGACGTCATCAGCAGTGCATTGCGGGCGCGCGAGTTATAGTTAGCTGAACTAACTATAACGGGGCAATTTCATTGGTTTTTTACGAGTAAAATGTCCAGCTAACTATAACATGTGTGAAACCTATGGTTTTTTCACTGAATTTCTAAGGTTTTTTAAATGCTAATTCCTAACTATAACGTGTGTGAAACCCATGGTTTTTTCAGTGAATATATATATATTCTGCTCTCCTTATGTGTCAATAGTTAGGGAGGAGGCAGGGTGGTCAAATATAAGCTTGTCCCCTAATGCCTCTTTGATGGTTAAATAAAATGCCTCTTTAATCTCCCGTTTATCTGGGCCGTTATAAACTCCTTCTGGTGAGAAGTCAGATCACTTCAGTTATCAGTGGCAGATCAATGCATGTGGGAGTACAAAAAGCATTTACATTCCTCCCTAGTTATTGAATCTCACTAATAAACCAATCTTCTGCATTTGGCAGTGATCTTCTGTTACAATGGTATCCCTACCTAGCAGGTCTTATCCTAATAAAACGATACAGACCAGTCAACATCAATTTAACATAACCATCATGTTCTTATACATTCAATATACATCTGCATATCATAAAACATATCATCAAAAATACAAATAACAAATAACTGAGCACGTAAATAATATGGCCTTACTAAAATCAGCTTCTGTGTCAGCCAGTGACCCTTACTGTAGTCCCCATATAAGCACCAACCACAATAAAGTGCTACTATCACACTTAATAAACCTCTGTATGCATCATTAAACAATATCCGAAATCATACAATCCTGAAAGTCTACGTGTGTTTCAAGAAAGAAGCAAGTCGGGCACGTTCAGAGTGTCTATTCTCAGACAATGACTGCATACCTTGCCCTCTGAAGGACAAAAATAAAACACGTGCTTCCTATTTACAAAATGGCGCACGCACAAAAGGGAAACTGTCACAGAACTACCGAAAACTCATAACATCCAATAAACCATCCCGGGGAACCTCTTAAAATCCTCATAATCCAGGCGATATCCGTTATCCAGTAGCTAAGTGGACCGACAATATCCAACCTCTTTCCTACCTTGTATTGATGTAGGAGAGCCTCCACTGTATCCACACAGCACTCGGTGGAGCACTTTTTTATTGCTGAAAGAATACGATAGTAAATCGTATCTCTCCTTCTCTTCTACCAGGCCGACCCATAGCCCCCTGGTAAAGAGGCGCTCTCTGTTTCACTATATACGGAGAGACCCAACAGCAAGCTATACCAAAAAAAATAGCATTGAAAAGACTGCAGACATAAACAGCCTCTCCTTATCCCTTATTCTTTTTACTTTTTTATTGTCTTTCTTCTATGCCTGTTATCCTACAAAACTCATAACAATGTAAAAATGTAAAATGTAAAAATGTAATAATAAAAAAAGAGCTAAATAAGCCCGTGAAAGGCGCAAGACGCAGCCTTCTCCTCCGGGTACTCAAGACAAAAACAATAGCACACACATCTATATATAACAAAAAGGAAACAATAAACCAACAACTTCCTGACCGTACTGTCCAGCTCAGAATTCCATGCCGCACACACAAGCCTCCCCAGTTAAAAATGTCCATAGCGAGACCAACCAGACAGGAGACAGGAAAGAACTGAGAGCGCCGAGAAAAACACAGAAGCCTCACAAGCGCTCCTTTCATAAACCGTCACCAAAGCGTCACCTCACGTCAGGTAGCCTAATACTCACCCGAGTGCTTGTACTCAGAGGCGTCGGCCAGAAAGGAGTCATGAGTGCTCAGTCTGTGTCCCCACGAACCCAGCCGTTACTGCCCCCGTCTGCAGGCACTGCTACTCCGAGTCACTCGGCACCAAAATGTTGGAGGGAGGATTTATTACAGGACAAGGAAGCTAGGGGCGGTACTCAGAGCCCCGGGAGCCACCACAGAACTGAGCAGGAGAGTTAGTCAGGGACAAAAGGGGCACCTTAATTTGAACCGGGGTGCCTAGGAATGCTTGCTCTAAAATCGAAGAAAATAGACATGTGAGACATGGAATTGGAGGCAGAATACAATGGCAGTTTAATGAGAAGATGCAACTTCAAAGAAACTGCAAGACAAAGGCATAAAATACAGAATTCAGATAATCACATGGAGCTCATCATGATACCCTCCGTATCTGCACTATTGTACTGTCAGAGAGAAAGAGAACACATTTATAAGTGCAATTGAAGAAACAGGTTACATCAAGGAGAAACATTTCAGAGTATAAGAACTCTGTCACCTAGGAACTCTCACGTTTACTCTAGAGCAAGCATTCCTGCAATTACAATGAATACATTATGTAAACACAAAAATGGAGAAACAAATAAAGAGAACAATGATTAAACATGACAAGACATTTCATATGGGTAAAATACAACATAATGCTAAGCAGACGCAAGAGCTTCTTTTGCTCTTGGGGAAAACTCTACGCAGTCCGTAACCCACATACAGACAGCGAGGTAGTCCGATGATGTCTGTGTGAGCCCCCCTTTTATATCATTTGTAGGCTATGAAAGGCGCCTAAAATAACCTAATCTTGCGCCACTTCTACCTACGTCAGGCTACCCAAAAAAGCTATGTCTGCAATAGTTACCAGACATCTGCGGTGGCCACTTCCTTAAAACTGCAATAGTTACCAGACATCTGCGGTGGCCACTTCCTTAAAAGCATGTACCAGTCCAGGAAGCCGCCTACTGTATGTCGAAAGAATAGGGGGATGTTGAACTCATACAGTGAACTGAGCACTCGGGTAGGGTGGGGGCTACTGGTTTGGAGCAGAGTGCCTTGCAGAAAGAGAAGCTGAATATAATTTGGGTCAGACCTGCCATCAGCCTGCTATACAGCAAAATGGCAGACCTTTGGTCAATTTAACAAAGAAGGGCCTACACAGGGGTTTTATGCTGGCTGAGTGGTAATTGTCATATAGTAACACAGGACCCGCTGGTCAATTTAATATGGCCTACAAATTAGGCTGGAAGGGCAAGGACAAGGGTCTCATAATTCAGGTGTGGCCAGAACGGGCCAGGGGCCCCCTATGATACAAAACCTACCCTCTCTCAGTAACCAGTTTACAAAGGTATGTAAATATGCAAATGGTCTCTGGCCTCGAGGCAGTTGCCTTCAATAACCCTTGTTTCTGGGCCTGGAAGCTCAGGTCACCTGCACGCACAGCATGCGGCACGCACCATTGAATTTATGAGATAGGACTGTTACGAGGCAACTCACTGGTGCAACCAACGCCGGCGAGAGAGTGTAGTGCTGCCAGTGTGTGCTACTGAGCTGATGGGTCCCCTGGAGGCTGGAAAACAGGGGCTGCTAGGGGCATGGCTGCCAAGGTTTCAGATTGCCATGTGTAACATTTTCATAATATCAGTGTAATTATGAGTGACATTTCAACGACTATGAGTGACACTTTCTTGTGAGCAAAATTAAGCAATGAAGACGATCAACACATATAAATATCAGAAATAACACCACGAAGTCCGTTCTGGTCGAAACATCTCAGTCTTTTGAATAAACTTTTGAATAAACTACTACGGCAACTATATCTCAGAATGCAAGCTTGCCTCTGTTAGTGACCACGATGCAGTGCTGTTTGCATTTTTATAGTGGGACGTACCCCACTACTGTGCACCAACCCTGACAGGTGGATGCGATCGAAAAAAGACTGTAGTCCTTTCATATATCTCTCTCTGTGACTCTTTTTATCCCTCTCCCGCTCTCTACCTCTTTTTATCCCTCTCTCTCTTTATCGCTCTTTCTTTATTCCTCTCCTCTCACTTTATCCCTCTCTCTCTTTTTGTCCCTCTCCCCTCACTCGCACACTCTCTCTATCCCTCTCCTCTCTATCCTTTTATCCTTCTCCTCTCTCTGTCTCTTTTTATCCCTCTCCTCCCTCACGCGCTCACTCTCTACCCCTCTCCTCTGTCTTTATCCCTCTCCCCCCTCTTGCACGCTCTCTCTCTTCCCCTCTCCTCTCTATCCTTTTATCCCTCTCCTCTCTCTCTTTTTATCCCTCTCCTCTCTTTTTATCCCTCTTCCCTCTCTCTCTCTGACTCTTTTTATCCCTCTCCCCCTCTCACGCGCTCTCTCTCTATCCCTCTCCTTTCTGTCTTTATCCATCTCCCCCTTTTGTTCTCTCGCCCTCTTTTTATCCCTCTCTCTTTATTCCACTCCTCTCAGACTCTCTCTCTATCCCGCTCCTCTCTGTCTTTATCCCTCTCCCTCCTTCTGCTCTCTTTCCCTCTTTTTATCTCTCTCTCTGTATTCCACTCTTCTCTCTCTCTATCCCTCTCCTCTGTCTTTATCCCTCTCCCCTGTCTTTAACCCTCTCCCCCTTTTGCTCTCTCGCCCTTTGTATCCCTCTCTCTCTTTATTACTCTTCTCTCTCTTTATCCCTCTTCTCTATCTGTGTCTCTTTTTATCCCTCTCTCGTGCTCTCTCCATCCCTCTCTTTATCCGCCCCCCTTTTGCTCTCTATATAGCCTTTGAGTCCTTCCTCGCTGCAGCCTCCTCTCTTTCGCACCCCCCTATCCCGAGCATATACCGGTGATAAAGGCGATGTGACGTCTGAATGCACCAGTGAGGTGTTTGGGACAACACTTGCTCGAACTGCTGTGTGGGGATATTACTCGCTTTATTTTAAGACCCGTGGAACATTGTATCCCTAACAATAGAAGAATATTTTTTCTAATATGCAACAATTGATTGGATTTGCCAATGAACTAAGGGCGCGAGAGGGGCTATCATGGACGGGCGGTGGCTGCGGTGCTCAGTGGCGACCTATTACAGCAGAATTTTACAGTGAATTGCCACGCTATAGCTTGAAATTGTTCACGGATACACGTATAGCCAGCCCGACTGTCCTATTCCCATGATGTCATCATATGTTAGCATATAAAATAAAGAGCCTTCCGAGTAATTCGCTGGTGCTCTTAATTGTCAGTGAAACGAACGTTCGTAATAAGCTGTCACATTCATTGCGATATTGCACCACTTTGCACTGTTTGTTTTGATCTGAAAACATTCATTTTGAGTCATGTGTTCCCAATAGAGGCCGCCTTGCTAGTACAGATGAAGCGCCAATTTCACACAGTTGTGAAAAAGGTCACCTTGCCTTTAAACATCCGTCATGAAAAATAAAAACATTTTTGGCAAACAGCTACGCACCTGATCTCACTCAGCCTCAGCTTGCGCAGTCTAACTTGCTGCTCCAAAAATACCAGCAACGCTCTGCACTACCCGTTTCTCTTGGGCCTACCTTCCTTCCTCAGAGGCACCTGCATGCGTTTCTTTTTACTATTCACGACTTACGGCGCACTTTTAATTGCTGCGCTGCAAATGCGCATGACTGACTGTAGTAGTCACCTGCCCCACCCTATGCCCCACTCGACCGCACAGATGCGGGAACATCTGCGCGCTGTGTAATTAATGAAGAGGCAGGAGAGCCTCAGCGGCTGGGCGTGCACACATCATTTAATTAATTAAGAGAATAAGAGCCAACAACCAACACCATGTAATTAATTAAGAGTCAGAAGAGGTTATGGCGTGCACGCAACATGAAGACAAGAGGATTGCTGGCTCCGCTGTGATGAGGGGGCCCCTGGAGCACGGGGACCCCGCAATGTGGGGGCTGCGGAGGCCAGTGTTGTTACGCCCCTGCCCAGGACCCTGACAATCCAAACATTTAGTTAGTCAAGATAGGTACCACTTAAGGTGGGCTACCTGAAGTGGATACGACTTTTTAAAGTTGGCCATCCTGGTGACCGCAAATTTAGAATCTCTGTGACAGGTTTATACTCACTTCGCACAGGAAGTGGTCATATATAGGGGGCATAGTAATCCCTAACACCTCTAAATTCAGTGTTTATTAGAGCCCCTGGCACCAGGAAATCAGATCTGATGGCCAACGAAGAAAAAAGGACACTGAAGAGCCTCGAAAGCAAAGGCTGAAGGAGAGCAACTGACTTGGTCCCAGCACTGTTGGCCTGTCTGCTGTTCCCTGTTGAATTACGCCAAAGTCAACTCATCCTGCAAACTGTTGTGCCTCCAAAGCCTAGTAGGATGGCCTACCTTCAATAAATACTCAAGGACTCACGTGGAGCAGCAGAGCTGCACTCCTGCATTCTGCAGACATCCCAAGAAGAACCGTGAAGACGTCAGACCCGCAGAAACCTGACACACCCATGCGCCACTGCACCCAAGCCCCCCATCCCAAGTTGAAGTGGGCCAACAGTGTCAGCACGGTCCCCAAACCCTCAAGAGATAGAGTATACTTTGGTTTTATCCCTCGTGAACTCTCCAAAGCCACCTGTAGCTATGTGTGCAGGCCCCCTCAACTAAAAGTGTTGCCGGACGAAGAAACCCAACACCTCATGGACCCTCTGCACCCGACCCCCAGGCCCAAGGAGAAGATCATTGGTGTCCCCATGCCCAGTAGCATTGAAAAAACTTTAACCCGCTTGTTGGTTCAGCCCAACAGTCCTCCCAGTCCAAACCTGCATCTTCTTTTCCCACAGACCAGTCTCTATTGACTAACACTGGGCACCTGATGCAGTTTTGCACCACCGCACCCGGTCGCCCTAGAGCTGCTGAAGGTGACCTGCTGGTGCTGCCTTGGACCTTGCCCCATACTAACCTTAAGTCCTGGTGATTGGTCTCATAAGTCGCTGTACTGTACCGGAATGCCGTGCTTGCTTTTCCTTTCATAGGATAACATTGCAGCTTCTGAAACAATGCACTAAATGTTGATTGTTTAAACGTGAAAGTATTTCTCTTGCAGAACATCCTCACTTGATCATGTTGATTCTGGTGCCTAGACATACATAAAGATATGTGTTATTTTGATACCTTGGTGTGGATCTCTTTATTGAGTTGTGTGCATTATTTATTGACTATTTTCGGCATGTGTCAATGTCTAATACTCCTCTGTCATAAGCCTAAGGCGGCTTGACCACACTACACACTAGAAGAGCACCTTGGGATTGCTAGAGCACGCCCCTGTCCACTCACAAGGGAATACCTGGACTCTTTGCATGATAATCCTCATTTTGGTATATCACATAAAGAGCCAGCTTCCTACAAATAGCCTCGCTCAATCCTATAACAAGGGGATGTCTTATTGGAGGTGGTTGTGATTTAGTATGGTTGACGTGTACAGCCCTTTTTGATTTACCCATGGGATATATCGTGTGTCGGTAACACTGATTCCATCCCCATGCCCAGCACAGCTGCCTTGACTGTGCTGGAGATGCAGCTGGTGGTTGTCTCCGTAGGCTCTTTAAGTACTCGCAGCTGTTAGCATTTCATCTGTGTGGACCTTTGGTGTTGGTGCTCTTCTGGGGGTTTCATGAGCAGGCACCATGCACAAACAGCCTGAACAGTAGTGGGTACAGAAAATAAATATTGATTCCATGGGATTTAGTCACCAAAGATGCTTTTCCAAATTACATCATCTACTAGCAGCAGCAACACTGTTGCACATGTACAATTAATTTCGAAAGTAATGTAATTGCAATTAAGTTGCAAAGAGGGAACCCACATTCTGGTGTGTGACATCCAGCAAGAGTATTTATGCCATACCTTGTCACAATTATAAAAACATTGAAAAGTGCAGCTGGTGTGGTGCTCTGTGATGTAAAAGCGTTTAGGAGTTGTACAGATTATGCTAAGTATCTGAGCTGAAACACTGTGTCTTGTAACACCAGTCAATGTAATCCTCTGGAATTTGAGTACTAGTTAGACCATGCATTCTCAGTAAGTGTCAACTTTTAAACCCATTAAAACAAATGTCAAATGGTCTCCTCAGGACTGAATGAACCGCCTGTCTAACTCAGAAAACAAGCATTGGCAAATCCAATAGGTTTCACCCATGCGAGATCTATTGGCTTTGTCAATTTTTTATTTTTTTATTTTGCATAGCGATGCGAGCTGCTGTGATTCATAGCTTGGAGTTAAAAAAATGATAAGATGTGGCCAGACCGCATCATAGTGCGTTGTTGTCTTTTAAGCTATGCATGTACAAACAAGTTAACATTGGTTTTTTTTCCTACTTCTCTATGCACGTAGGGTCCTATTAACGGTGTCCCCCTGACCCTGTAGAAGGTATAATGTACACTTTTGCACTGTAAACATACTTCACAGAAGCAAGACCAGGCGTAAGGGTGCACTTTAGATATGCATGATGTATAGGGTGACCAGATCATGCGATCTGAAAACTGGGACAGCTCGCAAATATAGAGGAAGGACTACAAATTCACATCAATAAAGTGGCGAAGAATGACAGCCCTCATCCTCATAGAAACACAGAAGAGGCACTAAGAAAATAACTAATATGTAATTTTTAAAACCAGCATCATACCTGTTGATTAAAGTGCTTACTCATAACAGCTGCTTACTAGCCCTGCTTTGGAACACCTAAAAAAGTGCCTCTCACTGTTTTCGGTTTGCCCTCTCAAAAAAACGGGACATGAGCCAACTTGACAGAAATCTGCCGGGGCAACTGTTGGAACACCGGGACAGCCCGGGCAAATCCAGGACGCCTGGTCACCCTAATGATGTACCCAGTGCATGCATGTGTATTTCCTGGTGTCCATGCAGTCCTCTCAAGGAATACCCTGTCTGCAACTGGCAGCCAGCCGCTATTTTTGCTGATGGCCCTGGGAGTACTTGTAATTTTGTATTCCATAAAGAGGAGTGCACGTGAACAAGAAACTTTTCAGTCTCTTTGTATTTTCTTTCAATCCTTTATTATCAAATCCAAATGAAATGTTACTAAAACACAGCCAAAGCGTTTCGTTCTATTCGGCAACAAGCCATGAGAACTTCTTCAGGGCTGCAAACAAAGTAACATAAGACATGCATAAGACTCAAAATCATATCACTTGACTGACGTACAATATTGAGACTTATTACAATCCTACAGATATACAAACAGAGACAGGACATTTAAAAACTCAGGCCCTTAAAATCTACATAAATATTAGACTACAAAATAGCACACAAAGAATCTTATTAGCTTATTTTTCTTCCTTTTTCTTACTTGTTCTATTCGCTTTTTCAATTTCAATAATAATACATGTTAAGACTAGTGTATAACACTATTAAAGTTAATTACAGATGTCATCAATTCCCTAGCACCCAAATAGTGGAGCCTAAAACACCTCACAAATTTTAGAGGTCACATATTTATTTATTATGAAGATTAACATTCTCACACTACTCGTTTCATGATTGTAATATTCCATTACATGCGGTTTCCTTACGATAAAGGGTACTTTGGACAACCTCGTCTTTTATATAAAAGCGGAGTTCCAGAAAGTCGATCTTTTCCCTGTCACAAGACTTGGTAAGCCTAATTAGGGACATTTAATGTTTTTATCCTCCTTCCCCTTTTTTACATAGGGAGTAAGTGCAATATTAATATGAGCCAATATTTTAGGTTCACTTCTCAATGGTCCATATTTTCTTATGAAAAGTGAAGTATCCCAGATCTTCGTTATCATTTATTAAAATTTTTGTGTGTGTTCTTTATTACAGTTATGAAACAAGTAGTGTGAGGATATTAATCTTCATAGTGATACATTTTTGACCCCTAAAATTTGTGGGGTGTTTTAGGCTCCACTAATTGGGTGCTAGGGAATTGATGACATCTGTAATTAACTTTAATAGTGTTCTACACAATCTATTATAGATGCTGAGCTGGAGGTGTACTATCGTCGTAAAGTTACTCATTCTTCTATTTTGTGAACTGACTACAGACAATGATTACTGAGTCCTTGTAGTTGGATTAAAGAGGTGAGGTTGACTAATTCCTTTTATCTCTCTTTGTCTCCATCTCAACTGTTATTTCTTTTCATCTAGGGTCCATTTTCTGCGGCAGATTCGGACTGTCATTTATTTCCATGCCTGCTATCTTTTTATCCAATTCGTACAAGTCTTTCTTCTCTATAAATCCCATTTTTTTATATAAAATAAAAAATCTTTTTTCTTTTTTTTTTTATTGTACATGTCTTCATGTGCTATTTAAATTGATGTGATAAGCAATGCCCATTTCTAATTTGTCTTTATATTGTATGTAATTATTCTATTGAGTCTTAACATGTTCTTTTTATGAAGTTGAAAAAGTGAATAGAACAAGTAAAAAAAAGGAAGAAAGATAAGCTAATAAGATTCTTTATGTGCTATTTTGTAGTCTAAGATTTATGTAGATTTTAAGGGTCTGAACTTTTAAATGTCCTGTCTCTGTTTGTATATCTGTAAGATTGTAATAAGTCTCAATTATGTCCATCAGTCAAGTGAAATGATTTTGTGTCTTCTACATGTTTTATGTTACTTTGTTTGCAGCCCTGAAGAAGTTCTCATGGCTTGTTCCCGAATAGAACAAAACGCGTCGGTGGCTTTTTCGTAAAATTTAATTTGGGATTTATAATAAAGGATTGAAAGAAATAACAAAGACACTGAAAAGATTTTTGTTCAGGTGCACAGCTCTTTGTGGAATATAGCTTTTGAATCTGTGAACAGTGGCACCTAAGGGCAAAGGGGGCTGAGAAGTGTGCACGAACCATTACTCTAATAGGATTGCAGTACAGCCTTGAGGTGCTTTGCTACAAGTCCACTGCCCAAGTTCTTTTTTACTTGTCATTTTGTTTTTCCTCTTTTAAAGCAGCGCTGGCAGTAAAAGTTCTACTGCCTGACATGAGTCAATTTAGAAGTCTAGAAAAGTGTGGTATCTGGAGGAGAGGATTAGAGGGGGCGGCGGCTCACAATGTGAATCTGGCGCAGAGCTACAATGTAGTAACTGGGGGGTACTCACTAAGCATAAAGAGATCATGTTTGTTGCCCGGCATTACAGACAAACCCTAGTGAACATGGCCAGACTGTGCATAAAGGGCAGTAGAGTGGCATTACTTCCCGGCTCGAGCCATCTCACCGCATCCTGCCGGATACTGTCAGGAGTACTGTCTCTCAAAAACATTGCTGTGGAGTGAGAACGCACCAGGGTTCTGAGTCAGATCCCAAGAGGTAGGGTGTTTTGTGAGCTCCTTCTTAGTACCGCCCATACAATATATCCTTTTAAGCAGTATATGGCATACAGCACTTAAATGCACCATGTGTCCCCTATTACACAATGTCTTTGTGGTTCCCTCCAGAAAATCGTCTACCCTGTAAGGGTCTTTGGCTAACTCCCTAGATAACCCCTGATGAAACCCCCACCTCGCCAGCTCTCATTGCAACTAGGACAATGCCCCTGACACAAAATACAAACACGTTAGGTCACGCTAACCTTTAATTGCACACACATCTCAGCAGCTTGCCCTCGGCTCCTCAAGGCATCTGGACTATTTGCTGCATACATAGCTTCTAAGCTCCGCTACAGATGTGTAAAGGTACACGGGTATCTGATGTGGCCTAAAATAAATCAGGGTTTAAATATAAGAACCAGGCTTGGATTAAACCAAAACCTGCGAAAAGATTCTACCTTTTAAACCAATGTATTTAGACAGATGGAATAGTCTCCCCAGATTTTTTGTTGTAGCGGTGAGTACATCCCCTCTAACGTAATTATGTCCAAATCCATTAATTTGTGTAAAGTGTACTGAAGTCTTGTAAACAGGAGTCTGAGAGACACAAATCACGGATGAATAAATTAATACATAAGTAATAAATACTGTATACATGTCTTCCAGATGCTACAAAACAGAAATAATAAATATATATTCAAAAATGGTGTTCCGTGTTTGTTCCTGAAGACGTGTTGTGCCTCTGCGCTTCTTAATGGTGCATTCAGTTTCCATCAAGGCCTGGCATGCAAACACAAGCCCCTCTCTAGGACCCTTCGCATATGTAATCAGCTGTCAGGCTCCAGACAGTATGTGCATCCTGTGCTCAACACCACTGCGTGGACAACAGTTCTGGGGGTGAATGGTCGTGGTGAGTGGGAGGGGCAGGTGAGGAGAAGGTTCTTGGAATAAAGTGAAACGAACCCAGATCTCTCCAGATTCCTCAGCCTTTCAGGGGAATCCCACTGTGGAATCCATACTGGGTGTCAGAGGGACATCCTCGACAGTGAGCAAGGAGGGCGGTGAAGTGTGTATGAGAGAAGAACGAGAGTGGAAGAATCAAGGGAAAACATGAGGAAGGGCAGGCAGGGAAGGGAAGGAAAGACAGGGCAGCATCAGGGAAACTTGAGAGTTCTGGAGGGGTTGCTGGGCAGAGCCAGACTAGGAACAAAACCCAGTTTTGTCGCATTCCGTCATACCTGCCACCATTCTATGCAGTTTAAGTGAGTGCAGTGACTGGGCACGTACACACAGCAATTATACCCTTGGCTTTTGCTTCCCTTGTTGCATTACACAAGTATATTTTTCAAAGTGTACCTATTACACGCACGTTAAATTAACCAAGATTAGTACACTGGTGTGTTTTCAATTATAAGGCCTTAAACCGTGAGTCCCAATATACCTAGTGCTTTTGAGCAACAACAAAAAACAAATCAACCATGGTGCTGTTTGCCATCTGTGGGATTTCTCCGAGATCTCTCTGAGAAGCCATGTGTTAAATCACAAGAGAGCGGGAGAAGGAACAGCCACAACAAGCTGGCAGGAGAGAAGATGCCTACAAGCAAGGGTTACATCTTCAGGGTCAGCCCTGCAGATGCTATTTGTATACAGGGTACAGGTTTCTCAAAGACCACATAACCATGAAAAGAGCTACTGCCCCACTCTGTCTTCTGGAAATACATCTAGATTAGCTCGTTACACTTAAGGAAACATGGCTGCTGAGGTGTTATTACAATGGAAACACTGTCTGTAATTCAAAACAAGAGCTCTGTGAAGTGAGCGTGAGCTCTGGGGCAGTCTGCATTTTGATTGGGGAGATAGCTCCGGACTCGGCTCTGCCCGGTGTTAGTTCATTACTTATAACTTTATTCAATTTTCTTTCAAATCATAAAATTACATAGAAAAAACATCATGCAATGCGGGGGTGTAAGTAGGTGGTGCTGAGAGTGTCCGAGGCTGGTCTGTTCTAGGGGTTGCCCTGGGCTCAGGTCCCTGGGCTCTGAACAGATTGCCCAGGTCCCTGTCCAAGGGGAGGCCGAGGGGGCCAAGGCCCAGGATGGGCTGCACAGTGAGTGCCGAGGATATAGCGGCAGCCGAGCGTTCAAGATGATGAGAATCTGTGGGAGGAGTGGCACAGGAGGTCAAGCTGCTGTGCTTTGGGAAGAGGTCGGGGGAGGAGGGGACAAGCAGGGGTGCAGATATGCTTGCTCACCAAAAAGACAGAAGTTTCACAAAAGCAAATGAAAAGGAGTACTTGTGCTGCGGAACGCACGGGGGCCCTGATATCTGACTAACTGCCCCACCGGCCTGTCGCTCCCTTCTTGCGGTCACCTTGAGTGGACCTGTGGGAACGCCGGATTCTTGTTCTTATCCAATTATCTACAAGAACCCACTCAGGTCGCCAGGATCTTTTTATTTGCCAAATAGCGTAGAGGGAAGAAACACAATTATCAAATCGTATTTACCGCAATTTGACATTTCGGAAAGAAAGACTCATAATCTTGGAGGTTGACCTTTTATTATCAGCAAAAACATCTGAATATATAGGCACCTCAATACAAGGCACAAAAGATAAATGGGGACTACTACAAATGCTAGTCTACGAAGTATCCGCATACGACTAAAGATAAACAGGATTACAGCTTCCAAAAGCATCAAGTACCCTATGGCAATCGTGATGTCAAAATTTAAAGTCATGAATCAAATCATTTCTGTCCCTACTCTATTCTAAGGTGACATCCCTACTCAACATTCCCTTCCAGGTGAGGATCGCATAAAAGGTGTCAGCAGTGAAACTTCCTAAGAAGTCTTCACCATATGAGAGCTCGATCTATAGTGCTCCCTTCAGTCCCTCTCCTAAGTCTCGTCTGCTCAACCCACGGGGCTCTGTCCCTAATACAAAACCCCAAAAAGCTGTACACGCCCTTCAGTACACCCCTTCAGGCAGATTCTTCCTCCAGTAGGTTTCCATTAAGATCCTTTCATCTTCCTTTTCATAAATTCGACCTTGGGTCCCAGGCCTTTTCTGTACCAGGAGTTGCAACTTCACATTCCAATTCACTCCCTTCCTGTCTACTCCTTCTGTCTCCATTCCATTTGAACAAAGACTTATTCTAACTAACGAGCTTCATGGCCTTGTACCTGCAGCCAAATGATGAACGGAAAAAACCCCTAACATCATGAGGTTTCACAATTCACTGCAATTTAAGCTTTGCTAAAATCCTGTCGGCCTAATAAAACATAGCTAAAATAAAACGAAGGCCTTCACTTTACATACATGATTAGGCCTTTACTAAACATAGTACAATTACTAATTCAATTTATTCGTCTCATACTTATAAGAGAACTACCTTCTTAATTCTTCTAACATGACCTAATGTCTCTTAATGCATGACATTACTACAAACTAAACATTACACATACACAAATGCATTTCTTAATAACTGGTGGCCTTTTCTCTTCTCTCGAGGCCTGTTCACATTTCTACTTTTCTATTTCAACGAATATATTTCTGTTACTCTTTAAACATTCTTATATTATATGCGGGTGCTGACTAACAATGAATATGGTGCACCCCTACAATTTTTTTTTTGCATCAGCAACGCTCTCTCAGTTCCCCCCTTTGATGACAACTTGTCATCACACAAATCCATTTTTACAGAATTGGCAACCATCCTATTCTGTCGGAAACCCTCCATTCTTTTTAGGTCCTGATATTGATTATCTTGCATATGCGCCATTCGTCTTTCATATCCCCTGAGAATCCTCTCAGCTCTGTTTCCTCTGTACCACTTGTACGCTCTTACAAGTCCCCACAAACAGACCACACAAATCACCACAATCAAGATTGGTTTCAGCACATATCCGAAAATTCCTTTCCCTAAATCTGCAAACCAATTTCCCACATGTCCAAATCCTTTCCCAATCTTCTCCCACACATTCTCTTCTGCCAACATTGCAGCCTCTTCGTGAAGTGTGGTAATGTTGACTATATATTTCCTCAGCTCCTTGCTGTTGTCTGGAATATACGTGCAACATTCTTGAACCTTCAACAATTTACAGACTCCGCCCTCTTTTGCCAATAATACGTCTAAAGCAAGACGATTTTGTAAAACCATTGTCCTGATCGATAACATTTCTCCATCCACCAACAACAATGACTTCGCCGTGTTCATGGACAACTCATCAACCACAGTTGCTAACTTTCGTATTATCACATCATTCAAAATCACACCCAGACTGGGTATCATTGCTCCAAAGATATCACCAATCACAACTCCTGCACTTGCATCTCTCCGTGCTCTAGTGTGGTGTCCCGTTTCTAGCAGAGTCAAATCCTCGGCATGGTATATCTTCGGGAAAATAGCAGCCAAATAACAAGTCCCGTACCACTGCTCAGGCAACCTCACGTATGCATTCCTTCCACACACATAATACACTGTCGGGATGACTTGTATCTGACCCTGCAAGAAGTTCCTAGCTGAATCTTCCATAGTAAAGGTATGGGCACATGTGCTATGACCAACCCATATTTTGTCCTTGTCCGACTGCGGACGAGCAACACACAGATTCCCCCTCTATACTTGATCTAAAGCTATGGGTCCATAACTTCCCCTTGACTTATGTAGTTTCTCTTCATCTGTCCAATCTGTTGACTTTCCCCCATCCTTATCTTGGGTTAATTTTCTATATCTGTCTTCAACTTGGCCAATGAATTTCTTTTCAGTGTCTGATAATGAACATGTCAAATTATGTCTATGTGCATAGGCAGTATCCAAACTTGTAGTCGGTATGAAATAAGTCCGAAGTCTTTCTTCTGACTTATAATAATCATACTTATTCAAATGCTTAAACGCTGGTACATCAGGAAGTACTGTGTCATAATTAGAGAAATAATACTCGAACTGTTTCCTTTCGTAAAACAGACTAAGCAATAAACTGCAAAAAATCCCATAAGTCAATGGAAGGTGATGGTATCTAATACCCTCATCTACAGAAGCAGGCAACTGCATGCACACATAGAAATTTTTCGCATCCATCGCATCAACGTACTCATACAACAATTTCACATACGCATTAAGTTTGAAATCACCTCTCGACAAATCTATGTGAAACATACGACTCTCTTCTAGCATCATCGCCCTTTTATCTCCTGAAATATCCTTCTTTGTACTGGGAGTGACAGATGTAGGAGTTCCCAGCATCTTCCCCTCCTGCCTGTGAGCCACTGCATAAGAAGTTATGACTACTGCGAATATAACAGCTATAACTACTCCTAAAAGTGTACCTATCACTGCCTTCGCCCTACGGTGTGAATTTCTAGCCTCCGCCATCTTTGCTCCGTACTCAGAATCCAGTTCAATAACAATGGGCGAGAGTCTCTTCCTCATTCAGGCTTGTATCTCAATGCAACAATTATCCTCTGTAGCTAATGTTCTCTTCTAGCGTTTCAATTCTCCACTTTATGTCTAATCAGCAAAGGCTTCCTTCCCTTTTTCGATACCTCCAACTGAGGTGTCACTAAAGTTTTCTTCTTCCTCTCGGGCCTAGGTTAACTTCTTTTCGCTCTTATACAACAAAGTTCATCACTTAATCCAAAATAACTGCAGGTCCCAACAACTCTAGGACCCCCTGCAAAATTTCAAGTTTGAGATTTTTCAGTTCTTGGGGAGAAGGTACAACAGCAAAGTTCGGGAAAGCCAATGTATCCAAGATCAGACCACGAATGTTACTTAGGAGCGGCGGATCTGGAATATGGAGAGTCAATACTCCTTCGATCTCCAATCCTGCTATCTTCAGTAATACTTCCGCCCTCAGAGCCGGAGGACCGCTGACAAGGGTAATCGACCTCAGCCTCCCCGTACTCATCAGTCCTAGCATTCGTCGCTACGTACGTCCACTCAGGTGAAGCGTACCTGTGACACGGCACTCTTGCTCTCCTCGACCTTCTCGGAGGTTCCGGATCTTGATCTTCCTCACTCTGTTCTGACTCTGTCACCTCAGATACTGTGGCAAGATCTCTTCTCGGTGTCCCTCTCGAATTTACCCGTTTCTGACTCACGGGCCAAACTCTTTCTGCTTCTGAGACACCCCTGCTCTCCCTTCTGATACCCTGTGCACCGCTTTCTTCATCGGCAGAATTAGGCTCAACTCCACCTACTGCACCTTCTTCCGCTTCTGTTTCTGATTCGGAGTTTCTCTCACTTTCACTTTCAGCTTGTTCCAGTGCACAACCAGCTGCGTCAGTCACCCTCACAGCTTGACTTTCCCTCTCAGATGGCCCTGCCACCTCAGCTGGGTTTTCGTTCACAAGAGGGGCTGTATCTTCCAAGGGTGCTGGAACTCTACGGGTATGGGAGGCATGCACCCAGTTCGGTAGTCCCCCACACTTCACTGACGTATTTGTGACCAGAATAATCTGGTACGGTCCTCTCCAGCGAACACCCAAGCAACTCTTCCTCACTTGTTTTCGTACTAACACCCAGTCCCCTGGGCACAGGTCGTGGTACAGATCACTTGCGGCTGGAACAGCTACCGCCTGCACCTGCTGGGACACAGAATGAACCACATCAGCCAGGCCTTTACAGTAGTCGAGAATTACATCATCAGTGATATTTATCAAGGCAGAGGCGGGTATTGCTGGCACACGCATCGCTCTCCCCATCAATATTTCGTGGGGTGACAATCCAGTTCTCCTAACAGGCACACTCCAGAGACTCATGAGAACCAAAGATAAGGCATCTGGCCACTTCAGAGGAGTTGAGGAGCACACTTTTGCCATTCGGGCCTTCAATGTTCCATTAACTTGTTCTACTATCCCAGAAGCCTCTGGTCGATAACTGCAATGTAACCTTTGGTCTATGTTCAAGGCAGCACAGAGCAATTTCATTAATTCACTGTGGAAATGCGTTCCTCTGTCCGATTCCAAAGAGGTCGGGAACCCGAACCTCGGGATGAGCTCTCTCAACAGTAACTTAGCTACAGTTAGTGTATCACACCTGCGTGTTGCGTAAGCCTCCACCCATCTAGAAAAACACACACTACGACTAATGTGTACCTCAACCCACTACAATTTAGCATCTCAATGAAATCTAACTGCATCCTGTTGAAAGGGCCACCTGACCTCCCTATGTGACTCATTGTCACAGCTGTTCTCTTCCCTACGTTCATTTGTTGACAAGTGACACATCTTTGACATACAGCTTCGGCTGCTGCCCGAAACTTCGTATTGTACCATGTTTGACGAAACACTCGCACCATCGCATCCCTGCCAAGGTGCACAGCACCATGTATCAATCGTGCCATTGGATTCAACAGACATTCCGGTAACACCGCTCTTCCATCACTTGAAACCCAAACATCCACATCTCCCTTCTCACATCCAGCTCGCACCCAACTATCCCGTTCCTGGTCAGACACCTCGTCTTGCAATTGTTTTAACTCCTCCCATGTATCTGCCATCGCCAGCATCACACTGAGGTCAGTTGTCTCTTCATTTCCCCTTATATGTCGTTCCGTGAAGTCACATCCCTGTTCTGCACAAAAGCGAGCAACCTCATCTGCATAATTATTTCCAAGTGACATAAAATCATTTCCTTTCGTATGGGCAGAACACTTTACCACTGCGATTTCATCTGGGCCTTGCGATTTCGATTTAATTGCTTTAGTCGAGATAAAAAAAACTCGTAAAAGCATGAAACATTTATAACATATTTACAATCTCTTATAAAATCTTTAAAATTATAAAACATCATGGCATCAATAATATTAAAATTCATCAGTGAAAACTAGAAATCATGTCAAATGCAGTTATTTAGCCAGTATAAACACAAAGAGACTAGATTCTCATTGACTGGGGGAACGGGCAATGGACTAATATTCATTTCACCTAGCCTACTGTTAGGCAAGAGATTTCCTTCTAATGGCCCAAGCCCAACCCAGAAATTTAGCAACTGCCACAGCAATGAATGTTAAAGGACTGGTGCGAATAATCCTAAGAGCGATGCCGCTCTCTCTCGTGCCTAGCTGTTTGCACATAGCCCTCAGCCAGACACGTCGGGGGACTGAATTAGCCCCACACACAAAGAGTAAATGGGCAGTGGTCTCAGTACTTGTTTTACAGACTGGGCAGGCTTGGGAACTACCCTCTGCCCATCTTCCAGTTAGTGATCTAATTGGGAGAGACCCCACTGTAAGCTGGAAATATAGCTTCCTATCTAGGGGTTTGGTTATAATATCCCAATAAGGCTCAAGGAAGGGGGAAGCTTTTACTTCAAGAAATAGTCCCTCCATGGTAGAAGAATCGGCTTCGTTCCAATCCCGATGTTCTACCATTTCCCAATACTTTGTTTTTATAACTGCTTTAGTCGGGAACAAGGCCTCCTCTGGATTCTCCCATAGCTCATTCATGCCTAGAATCCCCAGCATTCTGCGCAAATCCCCCAACCAACCTATCTTGTGGAACTTATCATGATTAATTAAATCCAGGAAGCCCCTTGCGTAGTGAGCGAGTTCAGGGGTGACCCAAATGCGCCGCCAGTATAAAATGGGTCTTAGTCTAGCCATATCTGAAATGGCTTTCCTGCCTAGCTCACAACGCAGAGGCCTCATGGGTGTACTTTTGGGAAGGCCGATGAGGTTTCGAAGAAATTTGTTCTCGGCGAGCGTTAATGGTGCTAAATTGCCATTGCCCCAAAGCTCTGAGCCATAGAGCGCCGAGCTAATGGCTTTGGCCTCATATACTTGAAGTGCTGGTGCAATAGGCTTGGTCAAAGACCTTTTGTGTTCAGCACTTATAACACCAGTGTTTTGGCGAAATTTAAGAGCCGCCACTTCTGTGTGTTTCCCCCACGTTGCGCCCTTGGCTATGTGGATGCCCAGATAAACAAAATCCGAAACCATTTCTACCTTTTGTCCATCCATGAAGAAGTTCCCTCTAAAGCTGGAGTGGGGATTGAATGTCATGAGCTTTGTTTTGGCTACATTTACTTCTAGGCCTCGATCAGTACAAAAGCCCTCGAAGATATTCAGGGCGCGCTGCAGGCCGCTGGGAGTTTTGGATAGAATGAGCGTGTCGTCTGCAAATAATAGGATTGGCGTTTTCACTCCATCCAGTGTTGGAGCGTCTACAGAAGCAGACAACATACGTTCCACTACTCCGTTGATATAAAGGGAGAAGAGCATCGGGGCCATGGCGCAGCCTTGGCGTACCCCCCGTTCTACCGGGAACTCATCAGATATTTGCCCATGTCTCCCCCACTGGATCCTTGCGGAGTTTGACTCGTGCAATCTCATCACTAGCGATAGAATTTCAAGTGGCATGCCCATCTCAGCTAAGACTTTCCATAACAGGGAGCGAAGGACTAGATCGAAAGCTGCACGTAAATCTATGAAGGCAGCATAAAGACTGCCCTTCGCCAGCTCTACTGTCTTCCAGTGCAGTAGCATGAACCGGAAGATCTGGTCTATCGTACTAGTCAATTTGCGAAAACCTGCTTGGAAGGGAGATAGAACATTATTTTCTTCCTCCCAGGCTATGATTTTTGCCAAGGTCATTTTACCTACGACCTTCTGAACTGTGTCTATAAGGTTGATGGGCCGATAATTCCCAGGTAGAGTTTTGTCCCCTTTTTTTATATATAGGGATTATTACCGCCCCAGCCAGGACTTTGGTACCGGAGCCCCTTGTGCTACTGCATTGGCCAAATTCAAAATAAACTTGCCCCAGCATGATTTTTCATAGAGAAATACATCTGCAGGCACCCCGTCAGGGCCCGGGGCCTTGCCCCGAGTAACTGAATCCAAGGCCAATGCTACATCCACGTTGTTAAAAGGAGGAGCTTGGAATATAACATAGGGCACAGACTCCCCATTCCTGTCCTCCGGACGGCACCTATATTGGGGACCAAAATAATCCAACCAGTTACTCTGTGAAACATGGTTGGAAGGTGGTTCTGGGAGACCCCCTCTCCCCCATTTAACAATATTCCAGAATAATCTGGAGTCTTTTGCGGAACAGGCAGCTTTAAGATCTTGCCAGTGCTGCTCGTCCCATTGTTTCTTAGCTATAGATACACTGGACTTATATTTTCGCCTTGCTACACTGACGGAGGCTGGGTCTTTGGACTTGATGGCCATCCCCAAAGAAGTTCTAGCTTCCCTACATGTGGGGTTGTACCACCCCGCCACATGGGGGCGGCTTTTCTTGCCCGAGTGTGAGCGTACTGCCCTATAGAAATGACCCTTTATCGAGCTAAAGAATTCACAGTGCAGGTTGGTAATCTCAACCATATCTGATCTGCTCCTCGATCCCATATTCAAAATTACTTCCATGGCAGAGGTAGTAAGATCCAGATTTGTGCTAATACTTAGTAGCACCTCGTGGTTAGCCACAATTTGGGGCCACTTGACTCGCCTCATGTCGTTCGTTGGAACGATCTCTGCCATTGCTTCTGTTATAATGTTTTGCCCCTCCTGGTCCCCCCCCACAACGAATGAGTGATACAAAGGGGATTATGATCACTCTCTTGTCTGTTAACCACCCTCATATCTTCCATCAAGTGCCAGATCGTTAAGCTACAAATAACATATTCAATCCGGCTTTGCCAACGGCCATTATCAAATGTGTTTGCCCCTTGTCCATCGCTCAATGTCCTACCATTCAAAGCTCTGAGCCCCCTTTCGCTACATATAGCGTTCAACTGTATTACTTCAGCTGACCATCTACTCACAGATTTTAGGTCCAGCTTAGGGATTCCCCATTCGATATCTACATCATCTCCTGATTGCCAGTCTTCTACTAAAAGGGGCTCAAAGGTCATATTCATGTCACTGGCTATTAAATGTTGTTCTCGCTTGGCTGGGCACCGATAAATTGGTCGAGTGCAGCCAAGACTTGGGATTTCCCCCCATTATGACCTCTTCTATAGAGATTATAAATATATAGGGGTTCCTCCGAAGGCAAACAAAGCCTAATCAGCTGCATGTCATTATTGCCTGTAGGGAGCTCTGCTATCTTATCGAAGAGAGCCTGCCGAGCCCAAATGGTTAAACCCCCTTTTGGTCTTCCCTTTGGCCCTTTAACGGCCGGAACAGAAAAATTAAGGAAGCCCAAAAGGAAAAGAGGCTCGCAGGCCCATGTCTCCTGGAAGATACAGACATCAAAGTCGTTTATAAACGACACCCACTCCGGAGAGTACATTCTAGGGCCCAAACCGCGACATTCCACGAGACTATTCTGCCCCTAGCCCTACTGGGATCACCCCCCAGTACAGCGGTGGCTGGCAGCTGGACCCCTGGGCCACTAATATTTCGCAGTTCACAACCTCCTGCTAGCTCATTAATGGCAATTCCTAATTCATTCCTCCCACCTGGGCTGGCCACAACGTCTTCTGCCAGAGGAAAGCCTGCCAAGCCTGGATGTTCAGCCCCCTCCACCCTGCTAAATATCTTAGGGTGGGTCCTGGCCTTAGGCCCCTGTTGGACAATTGACAACTCTCCTGGCCCACTATGACAGGAATCGCTCACTACATGCTGGAAACTAGTTTGGGTTAAAAGCGTGATGTGTGGTCTACCATTGGGTAAGGGTTCTGTGGTTATGAGAGGCACCTTTTGTGAGCTTTCCTCGGCAGTATTTATTGTACCCCCGAATTGCAGTCAATCTACTCCCTCCAAGCCTGATAGAACCCATATCAATTGTGAACATGAGGGTAGCGAACGACCTGCTGACGGGAAGAGTGCCTTGGATGGCCTACTTGGTATTGGAATGGTGCCCCAAAATGGTCTACCTGATTTAGAGAAGAAGGCCCAGTATAGCTGAGCTGGGATTGTGACAGGGGCATAACATTGATTGCAGGGGCCACTAAACCTCTTGGATAAAAATAAGTCAAATCCTGGGTGGAAATTACACTACTGCCATTTTGGGGGAACCAGTTTGTGATGTGTCTAACAGCTCTATTGTCACGAAAATTTATTATTACAATATCCCCTTTTATGTCCTTTGTTCTTTGACCTAACCATGGGAGACGCCTGACATATAGTATTTCGTCGCTTATATTTGGCGGTAGAGGGCTATTCTGTCTAAGCCAAAATATGGTCTTATTTTTCAATTGGCAGACAGCTTCTCTTCTACCCTCCTCTAGGGGTGGCACACCAGTAAGAACCACCACATACGGAACTAATTCCGGGGGCAGTTCTACTGCGTGCTTTTTTGGTGCAGTAGACCTCGCCGGCTTGTTCAAGCCGTTCAGTTTTGGGAGATTTGATGTTAAAACAGTTCTCGGAGGATTTATAATTCCACCTACTTGAGCCCCCATGTTTTTCCTATTTGCATTTAGCCCTATAGATTTAGGGGGGGGTTGCTTTCGATGGTTTTGTCTTGACTACATTAGTTGTTATTGGTTCCTTTTGAGGCACATAATTGTGGCCCGAAGCGGAATCGGAAAGGACTGGAGATGGCACATTTACATCCTTGGTTGCCCCTTTGTTTGCCCAAATAGCCTGTTCCAAACTATCCAATTGTACAGCAATTCTTTTTATCCTCTCTATTAACGGAGATATAAGTGATCTAATTAGCTGTTCCATACTGCCCATTAGGTCGGTAGTGGATGCATCTTTCAATGCTACATATGGAGGAGTTACTACTACGGGTATTGATAGAACATTGAGAGAGGGGCTTTGTAGGTTCCCAGAGTTAAAATGACTAAGCAACTTTTTCTGAGGACCATTCCCCCTCTTTCTCTTTTTCCCCGGTGGTGGACCTTGGGGGTGAGGGATTTTAGGATTTTTTTTGTTTTTTTGGACAGACTTTAATGGTGGCAGTGGAGTATCCACCGTAATCGCGTCCTGTGGAATCAAATTACTCGAGGAGGCAGAAACATTCATGATCAGGGCATTGGGTTCTACTAGACTAGGGGATCTATCTCGTAAAAGTAAAGGGATACTGTCGCTTGGGGATAACCCACAAACCTCCCTTACACAATATGTGCTCGAGGCAGGCGAGATAGCCAACTGGATCGGGCCCAGAGACGAACGCTTGTTCTTAATAAATTCTATAGAGCGTCGTCTCTCGGCCCGTCGCTCTTCAAGTGTGATTTCCCTGTCAATATCCGAGATGGCCCTGATGACAAAATTATCGAGTGTACCTTGATTGACTCCTCCAGCCATTATAGGCTTATCTCTAACAAGAGACGACATCACAATAACAATAATGAAATCTAGTCATAGTCGGGGCTAAGAGGGCCTAGTTCATGGGCCCTAAGACAATAACAATAGACTCTCCAAATTGACCAATTAGGAACTTATAACTTATAACACAGTGCAGGATAGGGCAATTATAGCGTCTTACTAGCTCCACTAGTGTATTAAGAATCCTTTCCGTGTATGAGGCAGTCACTTACAAAAGGGGGGGCCCAGACCGGCCTACCTCGGCCTCTGACGGCCTCGCCCTTGCCCGCCCTTGCCCCGGCGCCGCCCGCGTGCGTCCTGGAGGGAGTCTCTGCTTTTTTCAGCACCTCCGTGCGCGATGGGGGGCGAAAGTAATGCAATTCCGCAAGTTGTCCTGGGAGCTGTAGTCCCCCTCAACTGCGGCCAGTGATGTTGATCGGCGGCAGGGAGGACCCACAGCGATGCCGTCCCGGTTAAAGCTGTCAATGCCCAGGTAGGTACAAGCTTCCAGTAATACCTCGCAGCTGTTGAAAAATGAGGCGAATCAGATTGACTGCTCTCCGAGTTCAACACAGACAGGCTGCAGCGCGAGTCCAGAGAAGTCCCGGGCTTCTACAGAGATCCGGTACACTCCCCAAGCCCCCACATTGCTAACCAGTACTCTACGGGTCTCCAGAATCTAACGTTGACTCCAAGTCCACGTTTCCAGTATACGCCTCCCTGCTGCAATAATCACTGCTGCACTGCTTAAAATCCGGGAAACTCCACGAAAAGAAGGAATCACTCAGCACTTTTTTCAAAACACCGTATCGTGGCGTTCAGAGCCGTAGCACCTACACCGGCACTTACAATTACGGTGACCTTCCTCACACCGCTCCAGCATTCAGCAATGGGGGCAACGGGAACAAAGCAGCTGCGGTTTGAATCCGCTTTAATCCTCTCACTGCACCCTCACTCGCCCCCGCCGCTTTCCACGTCCACGTCTGCCACGTTATCCTCCGGCACCACAACGCAGGCGGCGGCATGCAACGGGGGGGGGGGTCGAGGGTGGCTCACCGTACACGCAGCGCTGGTATCTTTCCATTGGGCTCCTCGCGGCACCCGTCAGCGGCGGTAAACGCCTACACCCAGCGGGCTCACAACGGCGGAGGCAAGGCAAACTCCCGGTGGGGGACCTTCAGCACCGCAACGGCCCAGCCGCTGACAACACAGCACAGCACAGCACGGCAAGACACGCAGGGGCAGGGCTCCACAACTCCACTGGACCACTGGTGCCTGGCCGGAGAAAGCACCGATCGAAACTGACAAGCCATGCTTCTAACAATTGTCTCACATAATCCCCATTTCTAATGGGCGACCCAGATGATGTCATGAATCCTCTCTGGGACCATAACTGTCCGAAGTCGTGAACGACACCAAACCCATACTGACTGTCAGTGTAAATCGTTACACGGATTTAATTTGCGGCCAAACAGGCACGAGTCAAAGCAATAAGCTCAGCCACCTGTGCGGAGTATACTCCTTCTAGACAAGCGGCTTCAACCACTCCGGTGATGGTACAGACAGCAAATGCTGCTCTCAACTGACCCGTATTGTCTCTTAAACATGATCCATCCACAAAGAATATTTCATCTGACTCTGGAAGTGGTTCATCCACAATATCGGGTCTGGGTTTGGTGCACAATTCAGTCACATCGAGGCAGTCATGATCCTCACAATCTTCATCATCTATATTCGGGATTGGTAACAATGTGGCAGGATTTAAAACAGAACACCTCTTCAGCATCACATTCTCGGCAGCTAGGATGACTTGTTCATAACGTGTCAACCTATTATTCGTTAGGTGCTGTGTTTTAGTCCTGGTCATCAACAGTTCAACAGAATGTGGCACATGCACAGTAAGCGGATGACCCATTACAATGCTCTCACATCTCTCGATACGGACACCTGTTGCAGCAACGGATCTGAGACATCCGGGCAACGCAGAGGCTACTGGATCTAGTGTAGCCGAAAAATAGGCAACTGGTCTACGGACATTCCCATGGACTTGAGTTAACACTGCCAATGCGCAACCTTCTCTTTCACAGCAAAACAATGCGAATGCCTTCTTGTAATCAGGCATTCCCAGAGCTGGTGCACAGCACAAGGCTTCTCTTAGTTTCAAGAATGACCTTAAACAGTCTTCATCCCATGGTACCGGATCACTCACATCTTTGCGTGTCAGCCGCTGTAAGGGCTTTGCTTCAAAGGAAAAGTTCGGGATCCATTGGCGACAATAGCCAACCATTCCCAAAAACATTCGAACTGCCCTCTGAGTCGTTGGGACGGGCATTCTCAAAATCGCATCTATGCGATCTGGTGATATTTTTCTTTTACCCTTCTCAATCCGATGACCCAAATACTGTACTTCACTCAGACAGTACTGTAATTTATTTGGAGACACCTTATGCCCATTCTCTCCTAGGAAATTCAACAGTGCTACTGTATCAATCCTGCAGGCGTCCTCAGTTTTTGACGCCACAAGCAAATCATCAATGTACTGGACGAGAACAGACTCTTGGGGAAGCACCAGACCTTCAAGGTTCTTTTTCAAAATCTGATTGAAAATAGACGGGCTCCATTTATCGTAGATGGAATATCTCACTGCTGTTACGCTTCTCTTTTGAAATAGTGCACTGTGCCTTGTACATAAATGTAAAAAATGTTTAATAAAAAGATTTAAAAAAAAAAAAAAGAAAAAGAAAATAGACGGGCTCTCAGTGTACCCCTGTGGGATACGACACCATGTTAACACAGCCTAAACGCAAAAAGAAATTGGCTCTCCTCATGGAGAGGAATCGAGAAAAAGGCTTGACACAGGTCAATCACGGTGAACCATTCCGCATCGCATGGGATTTGGAACAGGATCACAGATGGATTCGGTACCACGGGACAACATGGGACTACGATCTCATTAATTCTTCGCAAGTCTTGCACAATCCTGAATTTCCCGCTCGGTTTCTGCAACCCCATTATGGGCGAATTACATGGACTACCCCTGATTTTTCTCAAAATTCCTTGTCTAAGCATGGACTCAATTACAGGTCTAATCCCCTCAATAGTTTCAGGTGACAATTTGTACTAGGGAGTTCTCGGGTACTCTACATTTGTTTTGACTTCTATTTTCACTGGATCTACACCTTTAACTAGTCCGATCTCTTCCCCACTAAGATCCCATACTTCAACTGACACAGAATCCCTCAGATCTAATGGGAGTTCCTCCACCGTGAGTGCAGGATACATTTCCACGCACCAACGCTGGTTCGCAACCTTAAAGGTCGCATCATCGTCTCTTGTCTGGACTTCCACTCCATTCGGGGTACAATAGATGGTACAATTAAGCTTGCACAATAGGTCTCTTCCTAATAAACAGACTGGACTAGAATCGCACACCACAAACTGGTGTCTGTCTAATTCTAATCGGTATTGGTTCCGTCAGTGAGCTAGTCAATTTCTTATTCGCTACCCCAACAACTTGGATTTTTGGCCAGAAAGGGGTAGATCTGGGATCACTGCGGATCTTACGGTCGATCTTGTAGCCCCCGTATCAACCAAAAAGGTCGTAGGGTGGCCATCGATCTATGCTTCTACAAAGGGTCCCTTCTGATCTGCGTCTAGGACCGCTCTAAGCGTACAATCATCTTCTCCTCCCCAGCAAGATCTTGCTGCTGGATCGGAATCGTCTTCCCCATTCACTTCGAATAGAGGCATCTGTACATAAGTCCGAGCTCCCTGCTGCATATTCTGTATCCTAGGCGGTCGGGGAACCTGTACCTGCGGAACATTCGTCCCCCCTTTTGTCATTCTAGGTTGCGTCACTACAGGGAGTGTGTCCGCTACTGGAACCTGGGCCAACTCTTCTTCCTGCTGTACTTGGTTTAACGGGTTAAAAGGACACTCGCACCTCCAGTGTCCAACCTGGTGACAAAGATGACAAGCTGTGGTCCTTTTCAACACTGCCACATCTATTCCAGTCCTAGGATCTACTCCTCCCAGCCTCCCCTGTCCTTGAGCATTCTGTGCTCCTCCTTGATAATTTCCCTGCCTCCTTCCCAACGTTCCTCCGGTAGACTGTCCCTGAACTGCGGTCTGCATCTGTACTAATAGCAGATTATCTTTCAATTTCCTGTGCTTAGACTCAATCTCATCGCTACAATATCTAGCATATCAGAGAATCTCATCCACAGGCTTATTCTGCCAACAAATCAAATGTTGCTGTATCATTAGACTAACCTCTAGCCTCAATCCCAACACAAATTTGGACACAAAGTGTCCCATGTCTTTGGTGTCCAATGCCTCCAAACCACTGTACTGTTTCAAAGCCTGCAAAAGCCTCTCGTAAAATTCATGCACTGTCTCCTTAGGCTCTTGTACTGTCCTATCTATCTTCACCCAATCGGTGTCTTGAGGTGAGACCTTCGACTTCAACCAAGTGATTACCTGTTCGAACTTTTTCATCACTATCGGCGACGGGCCATGTGTAATCAAGTCCCTGTCAGGCTCTGAGGCCGGCCATTCAATCGCAACTTTACATGCCGACCAAAGGTCCCCGGGATCACTATGTCAAACAAAGTGTTCAAATCAATCCACAGTACTTTCGAAATTTTGACAAAGCGATCAACTTGCTTGTACCACTCCACAGGCTTTTCCCTCAATCGGGGAAAATCATTTGTGAAGGCAGCCAAGTCCCCTCTACTCCAGGGTACATGAACGTACCCTCCATTCTGTACCTCCCTTAAAGGGAAATTCCCTATCGCCGTCGTGCCTCCACCCGGAGGTGGCGTCTCTCCCACTACTCCTCTAGAGCTTTTCTTCTTGGACCATCTTTCTTCCCATTTATCGAGCATGATCCATGCCCGCATTGCTATAATCAGATCTTTGACATGAGTCCTCAATCCCATGATTCTCTTATATTCCAATTCCTCATCACTATACTGTAGCCGGTGATCTCCTTGCAACGCTCTAGTTTTCGACAAATCCACCCCATATCTCTTTGCCAGCTCTGACAATTTCTCATGAGCCGTGCGTGCTTTACGAGTCACATCTTTCGCTAAAAAGAGTAACTCATCTTGTTCGTACGTTAGTATTCTTTCTAGGGGTAGATTTCCATTTATTATCTCATCCAATTCTGCCTTTAGTCTTACGACTTTCAACATTTTCTCTCTCAAAGCTCCCCTCAGAACTTCTCGGCAGGCTGTACCATCCCTGTCATCGTACTCACATTCTCTTTCGTGTGGCCTACCCTCTCCTGACCTGCCCATGGGAACCGAACGATTTACAATCGTCCCTCATTCCCTCTCTGCGTCTAACACACCTTGACTTTGGGTTCTCACCGGTGGTGTCCACATTCTCAAATTTGATCTTGACTCAACTAAAGACCTCGGTCTAGCAGGTCTCGATTCTCCCTGTCCTCCTGAAGTCAGCTGTGGCTGGCATCGGCGTACTTCATTCTATAGGCTTCGGAGTCCCCTCCATTCTCCTCACCAAGCCATTTTCCTCAACTCCATTTCTCGTACTGCCCTCTGATTGTTCTAAACTTCCTGCCGTCTCTGGCTCTAGCTCGTACATTGACTCAATAGGTCCGATGATAACTGGTATTTTCAACGCATCTGGTAACCTCACTCCTCCCTCCACCTCTGAGCTGCCTACAGACTTATACCTGGTATTGTCGGTTCCTATCGAGATCTTTCCTTCTACTCTTACTTCTGATCGGGGTACTGTTCCCCTACTCTCTTCTTCTTTTGTCTTATTACCCTCTGAGGCATCTGGGTTGTATGGAGGTGGTCTCTCGGATAGTAACCTTTCTACCAGGCTATCATCCGTGTCACTGTCTTCCTCCCCATCTACTGTCTTTTCCTTTGACTTTTCTGTTGTCTTCAATAAGGGATATAATTTATGTCCCTCTATTGCCTGCATTCTCCATCTTTTCTCCGCTGCATCCCATCTAGCATCTTGGAAGGCCTGGACCGACCTTTTCACCCTTTCCTGATTTCTGCCTCTCTCCTTATCATGCGCTGCTCTAATCCACGCATGTAGTGCTTCAAATTGTGTGGGCCTCGGCATAGGTCGTAAAGCTGCCATTACAATCTTCAGCTGATACAACACCGCTAATCTGAATGAACCATACCGTGGGAACGCTAACTCTCCTTCACCTTGAGTCATTTTATGCCAATTCTCAAGCCAAACTATGGTATGCAACCCTACATTTCTTGCCATGTAGTGTGCTGGCGTGTCCTCAGGAGGGGCTTCCGCACCCTCTCGAGTAACCACATGTTCATCCCCTCGACACAATTCTCGGAAAACTTTAAAACATTTCATAATGACCAAATGCTAAACGCATACAATCTCTGTTTACTTCCTGGTACTGTCCACCAATGACAGCGCGAACTACACCAACCCGCCTATCGCAGCGTGACACCTTCTGACGTCACTTTTCCTCCACTCGCAGCAGTTCCCCTCCTTCACACCGCTCGTCTCACCCTTGCATTCGTCCCATTCACACGCTGAAATAACCGTTTGTCCCAAACAAGTTACTCCTCTGGCTGTCCGTCCACAGCCTCTGACTGTCCGTCCACAGTCTCTCTAAATTGTCGACCTCGGTTGGTTACTATCTGTCCCTGCCGGGCAGACAGATCGCCTCTGATAGGTTACAAATACTCAATTCCACATACAACAACCTACGACCAGCGTCAGGTTGACACACATTCATACATTCGCTCCCCCTATCTCGGTCCAGGTGATCGATGGTACCTCACGATCGCCTTCAGGTGGTCAACAAAATCTACCAGGGGTGTCTTCTACACCCTCTCGCTTAGGCTTCTCATCACCTAAGACTTTCCCGGTCTGCGCGCGCTCACAGCCTGATCTCACAATCACACAACATGCACACTAACTCCGCAAAACATCTCACATAATACAACACCGCAATCTACAACATCCTATTCATACTGACTCTTCGAGCTTCTGTTTGCTGCCGCACTGCTACTCGCCATCTATGTCCGTCCGCCAGGCCCTCTGCCGTTCGCCCTCCGATGATTCAACCTCACTTATCATTTATGGGCCTCAAGGATCACTTATCCTAATCTCAATCTTCCCTCGCTATCAGAAATAAACCATCCGCTGCTACCAACTGGGAACGCCGGATTCTTGTTCTTATCCAATTATCTACAAGAACCCACTCAGGTCGCCAGGATCTTTTTATTTGCCAAATAGCGTAGAGGGAAGAAACACAATTATCAAATCGTATTTACCGCAATTTGACATTTCGGAAAGAAAGACTCATAATCTTGGAGGTTGACCTTTTATTATCAGCAAAAACATCTGAATATATAGGCACCTCAATACAAGGCACAAAAGATAAATTGGGACTACTACAAATGCTAGTCTACGAAGTATCCGCATACGACTAAAGATAAACAGGATTACAGCTTCCAAAAGCATCAAGTACCCTATGGCAATCGTGATGTCAAAATTTAAAGTCATGAATCAAATCATTTCTGTCCCTACTCTATTCTAAGGTGACATCCCTACTCAACATTCCCTTCCAGGTGAGGATCGCATAAAAGGTGTCAGCAGTGAAACTTCCTAAAAAGTCTTCACCATATGAGAGCTCGATCTATAGTGCTCCCTTCAGTCCCTCTCCTAAGTCTCGTCTGCTCAACCCACGGGGCTCTGTCCCTAATACAAAACCCCAAAAAGCTGTACACGCCCTTCAGCACACCCCTTCAGGCAGATTCTTCCTCCAGTAGGTTTCCATTAAGATCCTTTCATCTTCCTTTTCATAAATTCGACCTTGGGTCCCAGGCCTTTCCAGGAGTTGCAACTTCACATTCCAATTCACTCCCTTCCTGTCTACTCCTTCTGTCTCCATTCTATTTGAACAAAGACTTATTCTAACTAACGAGCTTCATGGCCTTGTACCTGCAGCCAAAGGATGAACGGGAAAAAAACCCTAACATCATGAGGTTTCACAATTCACTGCAATTTAAGCTTTGCTAAAATCCTGTCGGCCTAATAAAACATAGCTAAAATAAAACGAAGGCCTTCACTTTACATACATGATTAGGCCTCAAACTAAACATAGTACAATTACTAATTCAATTTATTCGTCTCATACTTATAAGAGAACTACCTTCTTCATTCTTCTAACATGACCCAACATCCTATTCATACTGACTCTTCGAGCTTCTGTTTGCTGCCGCACTGCTACTCGCCATCTATGTCCGTCCGCCAGGCCGTCTGCCGTTCGCCCTCCGATGATTCAACCTCACTTATCATTTATGGGCCTCAAGGATCACTTATCCTAATCTCAATCTTCTACCTGCAGCCAAAGGATGAACGGGAAAAAAACCCTAACATCATGAGGTTTCACAATTCACTGCAATTTAAGCTTTGCTAAAATCCTGTCGGCCTAATAAAACATAGCTAAAATAAAACGAAGGCCTTCACTTTACATACATGATTAGGCCTCAAACTAAACATAGTACAATTACTAATTCAATTTATTCGTCTCATACTTATAAGAGAACTACCTTCTTCATTCTTCTAACATGACCCAACATCCTATTCATACTGACTCTTCAAGCTTCTGTTTGCTGCCGCACTGCTACTCGCCATCTATGTCCGTCCGCCAGGCCGTCTGCCGTTCGCCCTCCGATGATTCAACCTCACTTATCATTTATGGGCCTCAAGGATCACTTATCCTAATCTCAATCTTCCCTCGCTATCAGAAATAAACCATCCGCTGCTACCAACTGGGAACGCCGGATTCTTGTTCTTATCCAATTATCTACAAGAACCCACTCAGGTCGCCAGGATCTTTTTATTTGCCAAATAGCGTAGAGGGAAGAAACACAATTATCAAATCGTATTTACCGCAATTTGACATTTCGGAAAGAAAGACTCATAATCTTGGAGGTTGACCTTTTATTATCAGCAAAAACATCTGAATATATAGGCACCTCAATACAAGGCACAAAAGATAAATGGGGACTACTACAAATGCTAGTCTACGAAGTATCCGCATACGACTAAAGATAAACAGGATTACAGCTTCCAAAAGCATCAAGTACCCTATGGCAATCGTGATGTCAAAATTTAAAGTCATGAATCAAATCATTTCTGTCCCTACTCTATTCTAAGGTGACATCCCTACTCAACATTCCCTTCCAGGTGAGGATCGCATAAAAGGTGTCAGCAGTGAAACTTCCTAAAAAGTCTTCACCATATGAGAGCTCGATCTATAGTGCTCCCTTCAGTCCCTCTCCTAAGTCTCGTCTGCTCAACCCACGGGGCTCTGTCCCTAATACAAAACCCCAAAAAGCTGTACACGCCCTTCAGCACACCCCTTCAGGCAGATTCTTCCTCCAGTAGGTTTCCATTAAGATCCTTTCATCTTCCTTTTCATAAATTCGACCTTGGGTCCCAGGCCTTTCCAGGAGTTGCAACTTCACATTCCAATTCACTCCCTTCCTGTCTACTCCTTCTGTCTCCATTCTATTTGAACAAAGACTTATTCTAACTAACGAGCTTCATGGCCTTGTACCTGCAGCCAAAGGATGAACGGGAAAAAAACCCTAACATCATGAGGTTTCACAATTCACTGCAATTTAAGCTTTGCTAAAATCCTGTCGGCCTAATAAAACATAGCTAAAATAAAACGAAGGCCTTCACTTTACATACATGATTAGGCCTCAAACTAAACATAGTACAATTACTAATTCAATTTATTCGTCTCATACTTATAAGAGAACTACCTTCTTCATTCTTCTAACATGACCCAACATCCTATTCATACTGACTCTTCGAGCTTCTGTTTGCTGCCGCACTGCTACTCGCCATCTATGTCCGTCCGCCAGGCCGTCTGCCGTTCGCCCTCCGATGATTCAACCTCACTTATCATTTATGGGCCTCAAGGATCACTTATCCTAATCTCAATCTTCTACCTGCAGCCAAAGGATGAACGGGAAAAAAACCCTAACATCATGAGGTTTCACAATTCACTGCAATTTAAGCTTTGCTAAAATCCTGTCGGCCTAATAAAACATAGCTAAAATAAAACGAAGGCCTTCACTTTACATACATGATTAGGCCTCAAACTAAACATAGTACAATTACTAATTCAATTTATTCGTCTCATACTTATAAGAGAACTACCTTCTTCATTCTTCTAACATGACCCAACATCCTATTCATACTGACTCTTCGAGCTTCTGTTTGCTGCCGCACTGCTACTCGCCATCTATGTCCGTCCGCCAGGCCGTCTGCCGTTCGCCCTCCGATGATTCAACCTCACTTATCATTTATGGGCCTCAAGGATCACTTATCCTAATCTCAATCTTCTACCTGCAGCCAAAGGATGAACGGGAAAAAAACCCTAACATCATGAGGTTTCACAATTCACTGCAATTTAAGCTTTGCTAAAATCCTGTCGGCCTAATAAAACATAGCTAAAATAAAACGAAGGCCTTCACTTTACATACATGATTAGGCCTCAAACTAAACATAGTACAATTACTAATTCAATTTATTCGTCTCATACTTATAAGAGAACTACCTTCTTCATTCTTCTAACATGACCCAACATCCTATTCATACTGACTCTTCAAGCTTCTGTTTGCTGCCGCACTGCTACTCGCCATCTATGTCCGTCCGCCAGGCCGTCTGCCGTTCGCCCTCCGATGATTCAACCTCACTTATCATTTATGGGCCTCAAGGATCACTTATCCTAATCTCAATCTTCCCTCGCTATCAGAAATAAACCATCCGCTGCTACCAACTGGGAACGCCGGATTCTTGTTCTTATCCAATTATCTACAAGAACCCACTCAGGTCGCCAGGATCTTTTTATTTGCCAAATAGCGTAGAGGGAAGAAACACAATTATCAAATCGTATTTACCGCAATTTGACATTTCGGAAAGAAAGACTCATAATCTTGGAGGTTGACCTTTTATTATCAGCAAAAACATCTGAATATATAGGCACCTCAATACAAGGCACAAAAGATAAATGGGGACTACTACAAATGCTAGTCTACGAAGTATCCGCATACGACTAAAGATAAACAGGATTACAGCTTCCAAAAGCATCAAGTACCCTATGGCAATCGTGATGTCAAAATTTAAAGTCATGAATCAAATCATTTCTGTCCCTACTCTATTCTAAGGTGACATCCCTACTCAACATTCCCTTCCAGGTGAGGATCGCATAAAAGGTGTCAGCAGTGAAACTTCCTAAAAAGTCTTCACCATATGAGAGCTCGATCTATAGTGCTCCCTTCAGTCCCTCTCCTAAGTCTCGTCTGCTCAACCCACGGGGCTCTGTCCCTAATACAAAACCCCAAAAAGCTGTACACGCCCTTCAGCACACCCCTTCAGGCAGATTCTTCCTCCAGTAGGTTTCCATTCATTTAAGCTTTGCTAAAATCCTGTCGGCCTAATAAAACATAGCTAAAATAAAACGAAGGCCTTCACTTTACATACATGATTAGGCCTTCTTCATTCTTCTAACATGACCTAATGTCTCTTAATGCATGACATTACTACAAACTAAACATTACACATACACAAATGCATTTCTTAATAACTGGTGGCCTTTTCTCTTCTCTCGAGGCCTGTTCACATTTCTACTTTTCTATTTCAACTAATATATTTCTGTTACTCTTTAAACATTCTTATATTATATGCGGGTGCTGACTAACAATGAATATGGTGCACCCCTACAAATTTTTTTTTTGCATCAGCAACGCTCTCACCTGTGTGCCCAATTTGACGGCTCGCATCGGAGAGGGCCTGTGGGAGCGTACGTAGCCAAAGTCTAGGTGTGGCATTGCCCGGCCGCAGCCTTTGAGCAGATCGGCGGCTGCTGCGGGAGATGAGTCTTGGCACCATACCTCGCCTGTGAGATCCGCGGTGCCGACGGCGCACTCCCCTGCGATGGAGTCGTGCTGCCTTGGGCCTGCCGGACTAGTGAGAGAGCTGCCCCCGCCGTGCTCATGAGGAACAGGCCTGCTCGGCGCCCGCCCTCCGAGACGTGTGCTCACTGGACCTCGGAGTGGCAACTCACGGCTGGTGAATATGACTCCCAACAGAGTGCCAGGTGAGGAGGAGCTACCTGGGAGGGAGCGCGCGTCGTGCTGCCTCCAACGACTGGGCCATCTATTGATTACTGAGGAGCCCTCTGCCACCACCAGGTTCACGGAGCCGGCCCCCTGGCAAAGGGTTGGGTGGCGGCCATTTTGACCCACTCGGGCCGATCATCAGGACGCTGCAGCCAGCTCCCCTGCCTGCCACAGGGGCTTGTATGTTGACGGGCTGCTTCTTGATGGGAGGTCTCAGGTCTGAAAGGGCCCCAGCTTCAGGGCCGGACTGGGAACCAAAACCGGCCCTGGCAAAGTGCTCGGCCGGGGCTTGGGGGTGCCGCGAGCTCTTTGCCAGGGCCGGTTTTCAACCGTTTTTGTTACAGGGCTGATTTTGCAGCTATGCTGCAAAACCGGCCCTGTAACAAAAATGGCCCCCAGGGGCCCAAAACCGGCCCCCACCCGTGCAGCGCACCGGGGGATTGCCCGGTGCCCGCTAAGGCCAGTCCAGTCCTGCCCAGCTTGAAGGATGCCAATGGATAGGGTGCAGGATAGTCAAGGATCATAAAGGGGCCGGGAGCACTCTTAGAGTGCGACTGCCATCTTGGCTTGCCAAGCCACACCCCCCTCTTTGGTTTTCTTAATGCCATCCACTCAATGGGTTGGGCTATCATCTCTAGTGGGGAATGCGTTTAGAATGGTCCTGAATTACACTCAGTCATATGGGTTGCTCCCTGCCACACTTGCTCGGGGGTGAACTCCTCAAAGAATATGACACGGATCTTTGCTCCACATAAGTGGCTGGCCCAACAAATTAACAGGGAGAGCTGGGCAATAAGCGAGCTGAAAAAAAAAGTCTGGCTGGGATCTAAGATCTTGTGCCCGAGCTGACCCCTCAAAATATTTGCAAGTCATTATGTAAAAAAAATTGCAAATCGTGCAAAAAAAGTTTCTCCAGAATTGAAAAAAGTGTATTTGTGTAATATGCGGGAGCATTTCACCTTTGTACATCAGTTTATATCACTGCATTGTGAGACATTTATTAAAAGTGCTAAAAGTGGAACATTAAATATTTATTTTATTTTTCTTGCAACTGTTAAATATAAAAGCTGGCATTGCTCTTCTAGCTCCCAAGCTCTACTAACTTATAACTCCCTCACATAAGAACATGTCAGCTGAGGTGTTCACCTCATATATTATTTTACACCATGACAACTAGTTCTCTATAACAGCTCAATATTTGGAGACCTGCACGCATTTGTTCAGCCTCAAATATACCTATGTTGCAAAGCCCCGATAAGCAGCAATACCTTAGTCAGAAAGGGGTGCAGGAGTGTATTTGGACTTGCAATGATTATAACTTCATTAGCACATTGTCCTGCCACAGAAGGATTTAGCAAAATGGCCTGCCCCCTTGAAATATTTTTGCGAAAACCAAATCTAATATGCTTTGTACTAAAATCTGTGGAAACTTTGTTTTAGTTTCCATTACACTCACTTTCCTTTTCAAATATCACTGTCAGTAGCCTACAAAGTATTGAATCCATAAAAAGCTGTTTGGTCTCATATCTTGGGTATGTCTAATATGTTTAAAAGTCACCACTTCTTATGATATTTTGTCATGCTAATGTTGAAGATAGCTCTGTCACATTGCATGAAGTATTTGCCCAAGGTTGTAACCATCAATTGAGTCCTCTTGGTTGAGCATAACACAAATAAAAGAAAAAAAACAGTCAGAATAAAGCTCATATGTTGATTTGTTTTTAAATAATTCCTAGTTCCTTCCAGTCAGCACTACAGCAGGAGGATGCAGAGGTGGCATTCAAAGTTTTGAATAGGTTTTTTTTCCACTGTCAGTTGGAAGCACTAGCGGCGGGGATGGGACTATCCAGAGAGACCTGATCCATTTTCCACCACTGAGATTGAGTCAAAATACCTACATCATCTAGAATATCGAGTGGGCTTGAGGAAAAGTGTTCTTCTGATCGGCACAATTTGTACCGAGACTCCATTGTTTTTTCATTGCCATCTTGTGTCAAAACACTTCCACACGACCCACCTGGTCGTTTCTGCTGATGCCTGGGAAAATTCTAACTGACATGACAAACCATCTTGCAGCCTGCATTTCTGCCCAGGAACTGTCGCACACCCAACCCCCCTGTTCTTTGCAGTTCAACAGAAAGCCATGAGACACTCAAGCCCTGGGTAAATGATTTATTTTCCATCTCCTGCTACCAGCCTGGTAAACATCCTTGACACCGTGATCAGGTTATCTGGACAATGGTCTGTCTGCTGGGCCTTGATCAGGGTGATTAAACAATGACCTTAAAGCACGGGCTTTGATCAGGGTGATTAAACAATGACCTGAAAGACCGGGCTTTGATCAAGCTGAGTGAACAATGACCTGCAAGACCAGCTTTGATCACACTGAGTGAGCAATGATTTGTGTACCAAGCCTTGACCAGGTCACCACCTACAAACATCATCTGGATCTGGTTATCAACTGCAAACACTGCCCTGATTGAACAATGGACTAACAGCCAAAAGACTGCAATGAAAAAGTATAAAAGGCTTGTGAGCTGCGGAGTAAAGCAGCAGCCTCCTGGGTTTTGTCTCCTACTAGCTTGGGACTCTGTTCCATAGCCCGGGCTATTTGAATAAATCTGGGTTCCTCCTGCAGACGAAGGCTCCTGTGTCTCCTTTTACTACGTATGGAGGGTGTGGAAGACTTGGGCGGTTCCCCCGCCGCCGAGACCCAGTAACTGGGTTATTCCGGTTCTTCAAATGGCGCCTGAATAGGGACTCCACGAGCATGAAGGTCAGGCCCGGTGATGTGAGGAGGTGCACGGAGAGACTCCGACGGAGGCGCCCTACCCGAGGGATTCTTGCAATCTGGTAAAGCCGAACGACTCGCCCCGCTGTTCTTCCCCACCCGGTCTGGGCCACATGACCGCGTTCTCGCTGGAGTCCTCCAGCAAATAATTTCTGGAGCAGGACACAGCCCTACGTCTGCAGAAGAGAACTACCCCTGTAAGGTAAGTGTGGACTGATCACCCACCAAGTCTGTATGATTCTGTTATTGACTTTGGCAAAAGCCAAGCTGTTATTGACTTTTGCAAAAGCCAAGCAAGCGAGGTGAATTTTTAAAAACCCACTGATGTCTGTTCTGTATGATTCTGCTGTTATTGACTTTTGCAAAAGCCAAGCAAGCGAGGTGAGTTTTTTTAAAACCCGCTGGTGTCTGTTATCTGTTTACAAGCATGCCAGTCAGTAGTAAGTTCAAGAAATTATGTTGTTGTATGTGTACGCAGGACTCCCAGCTGGAGGCGGCTTGTCCGCTTCCTCCAAAAGGGACCGCTGGCCATACAATGTATGTTAAACATGGTCCTTCTGCCATAATGTTTTCCTCATTCTGGGTAAAATATACGAAACAAAGCAACGCGGAATTACAGTGGCCACTTTATGGCTCCTTTAATTCCCAAGTTCTCGCCAACTTAGAGGAACAATTGATAAAAAGAAAAATGCGCCCGTCTATGTTCGAATCTGTCCGATTTTGGAGGAAAGAGATAGAGCAGAGAGCTAGAAAGCAGAAGGCTCAAGAAAGAAAACAGGAATGTATGTCAATTGCCGACCACGCCAGAGAAAATTTACAAATCAAATGACAAAATCGGTAGAAATAGCCGATAGGGAGCATGGGGCCCTGGTACAAAAATGTTGTCCAGCTCGTGAGGAGAAAGGAAAGGGCCATATGGAAGGGGGAGAAGAAGGTGATTCCTTACTTGATACCATGCTAGAAAGCCCGCCTGCATATGCCCCAGTGTACCCTGCCCTGATGCCGCACACCCGCATGTCCACCCGCCACAGCCCACTCCTGCCTCCACTGC
The DNA here is from genome assembly GCF_964204655.1 of Triturus cristatus. Classification (NCBI taxonomy): domain Eukaryota; kingdom Metazoa; phylum Chordata; class Amphibia; order Caudata; family Salamandridae; genus Triturus; species Triturus cristatus. The sequence continues at coordinate 294,685,335 of NC_140579.1, forward strand.
CCCTCCTACTGGTCTCCCTGTCACACCAACCCTCCCTATTTTTCCTATGACACCGACCACGCACGCTAATTCTGTCCTCGCTGCGGGAATGACAATTAGTCCCCATCCGCCCAACCCCTGTAGCTTTACCCCTACCCGCCCTTTCCCTACTTCCCCATGGTCTACAGTTAAGCAGGATCTATATAAATTGTTGAATTCCCCCCGACTGGCCTCCTTGCGCTCTGCAGTCAGTTTTTCATCCCTTCGGGAAAATGACCTGCAGAAGCAACAGTGTGAATGTTGGATAAACATCGGGAATATTTATACTTTTAAAGAAATATGGTCCACCTTTTCCCAGTGGACGATTATGGAACAGACCACCTGGGCTGAATACTTGTGTACCCTGGTCATGCAAAGATTTGAGAATGCGCTTATGCAGATACCCACCGGATTAATGGACCTTACGTCACAAATAAAAAGAGGCGATGTTCAGGGCGAGGGGATGTTTGTCTCTATGTCTACTTTAATGGCTTACCGTGATATGACCGCTTTTCCCAACACCCCTCTAGAAACAGCTATGCCAATGAAATGTCTTTGTTAACGCACTTACCGATGCCCAAAATAATGGCCGAGGGGCTGTTGAGGCACACTGGCGCAGGCTTTGGGTTCATGTTCCTTGGAAAAGGTCAGTAGTAATACAGTTAAAAGGACAATTACCAGATCCCCGGAAGAATCTGGCTGCCTTTTACAGAGAATTAGGTCAGATTATATCTGCAGGTACTCTCATTCTTGAGGATATAGATTTACTTTTTGGTACGGTTGTCCCCACTGAAATTTGGGACAAGGTTCGACATACTGACCATGAAGTGGCAATGGGAGGTAAATGGGCTGACCTAGAGGCTATGGAAGAAGCAAGGGTAGGCGGGACTAAACCAGAAGCTGCCATCCTGACTTTGCCCAGTAAAATAATGACGTTTATGAAAACACTTTTGCCGGAAACTGTCATTAACTGGGATAAAATAAACACCTGTAGGCAGCGAAAAGATGAGAATGTGGCTGACTTCTTTACCCGTTTCGAGACAGAATACAAGGGACATAGTGGTTTGGATCCCCGGACCCCAGGTTCTGGCCCAGTGTTTGTCGATAAGTTTGTCAGCAACTTGCTTCCTGAGATCTCCGCCATGCTTAAGAAGGTTGAAAGTACGTGGTCTGCACAAACTATGACTGGTATCTTGGCTATGGCACAATATCACGAGAATAGGGAGAACGAAGATAGAGACAAGGAAAGTAAGAAGGTTAGGGATCTTAAGACTAACGCACTTCTGCAGCAGGCTTACCCTCCCCGAGGTCCCGATGCCCGCGGGAATTTCAGACCCCAACTCCCTCCGAGGGCTCCCCAGTCTACCCCCTCCAGTCCTCAACGTACGGGAGCCCTCCAAACAGATCAGTGTTCTTATTGTAAGCGGTACGGCCATTGTATAGATGAGTGTCCCGTGTTAGCTGAAAACATCCGAACAGGGAAGACTCGGCCTCGCGCTCCCAGGGAGGGGAGGCCAACTAGGGACCATGGCCCGCCCCATCCACAGGATAAAGAACGCAGGCCCAGGGATGATGCTCCCGTCTGGCAGCGCCCAGCCAATAGGTTTGATGGGTACGAAGCCACACGCACTTATTACAATGATGATTATGACGAAGTTGATGAGACAGGGTCCTACCAAGCATAGGACAGCCAGGAAAGGGGTATTACCAGAGTGCAAATTCCAGTGGATCAAAGGGGCCCGTATGTTCAAATGTCAGTTGTGGGGAACGATCAGAATTTTCTTTTGGATACTGGGGCCACCAGGTCTTCTATTGCACGTCTGTCAGTCCCGGAGGCACCCCTTTCTGGCAATATGAATGTCTCTGTGGGTTTTGCAGGAACACCTGTGACCAGCCCTGTCTCTGAACCCCTCCCTCTCGATATTGGCCCTGCACATGTTGACGCTCCCTTGGTCCTTACTACAGGTTGCAGTGAAAACTTGTTAGGCATGGATTTACTGAAAGCTCTGTATGCGACCATATAATTTAGTCCCCAAGGTGTATTCCTAACAATTTCTCCCACCGCAGCTTCCTATATGTACCTGTCCGGTCCCCTCCCGCCAGAGTTGCAGTTTTTACCTTCCTCCCTCTGGGCATCATCAGACACTGATGTAGGGTGTCTCAACATATCCCCTCATGTGGTACGCATCCAGCCAGGTGCACTTTTCCCCCGCCTCCGGCAGTATCGACTACCCGCGGAAGGAGAAATTGCCCTTTTGACAATAATATCTGAATTCCATCTCTGGGTCTTGTCTTGCATGGTGGATGTTGATGCAGGAGGCCTACACTGTCAATGGTACTGCCAATTCTGTCCTTGGGACATTTCGGGATGACTTCTGGCGGAACAGATCTGGCAATGCCAATGCTCCTTTTTGCTCGACCAGCTCATCCACATTGCTACTACCACCAGATGAACTCGGTGAGATGGTAGTATTAAACTCAACCACTCGAAGAACATTTTCTAGATTCCGCACCAGAAGGATACTGCCTGATGAACGAAACACTCTGAATGTCATAAAAGTGCAGGGCCGTGTCTGTATCCATGGCCTAGGAACTAAGAAAGTTGGTACTGGTACTTGTGATATCACTAAAACTTTAAACTCTACATCTCCTCCAAAGCTGGTGGCATCCCCCAAAACCTATTTCATCTGTGGCACAGAAGCCTACACTTGGCTCCCCCGTAACTGGTCTGGTACCTGCTATTTGGCCTTCCTCCTTCCACCAACATATTCTACCCATGGAGGTTACCACCTGTTGATGAAGGGCGCTCTGCGCCGCTCACGTAGGGGCGTCATATCAGCCGAGGATACAGCAAGCCAGGAAGCCGGGGACTTCTTTAAAGGTTTCCTTCCATTCTGGGGCCCCATGGCGAACAGTCGGGCTATACGAGGACTGACCAGGGTCCTTGAGGCCACCATCACAGTAACAGCTGGTGCCCTCTCCAACATCACTGCAGAGCTACGGGCGGACCGCCTTATAACGCTCCAAAACCGCATGGTCCTTGACGTCATCCTTGCTGATCGTGGTGGTGTGTGTAAATTGATCGGCTCCAGCTGCTGTGTGTACATTCCAGACAATGCACCTACAGTATACGATGCCATCCAACGTCTGCATCGCCTTTCTTCTGAAATTCATCTGGATGAAGACAACTGGTCCCTCACAGGCTGGATCTGGGGCCTCCTTTCCCAGTAGGGGTGGAGGGTCCTCATCTTCCATGCCTTGGGAGTAGCTGTCCTGGTCTCCTGCTGTTTGTGCTTTCAGTGCTTGCCAGTGCTCTGTACAATGTGTGTCCAGGCCATCAAACCTCCACCCTCTAACATTCACAACACCAATATGATGATGATGCTCCAACAAGAAACAGGTGGCCTTATGAACATTGACATTTCTTAAAGTATTTGCCACTCAATGGCAAAAGGAGGGTCTGAGGAAAAGTGTTCTTCTGATCGGCATAATTTGTACCGAACACTCCATTGTCTTTTCATTGCCATCTCGTGTCAAAACACTTCCACACGACCCACCTGGTCGTTTCTGCTGATGCCTGGGAAAATTCTAACTGACATGACAAAAACCATCTTGCAGCCTGCATTTCTACCCAGGAACTGTCGCACACCTAACCCCCCTGTTCTTTGCAGTTCAACAGAAAGCCATGAGACACTCAAGCTCTGGGTAAATGATTTGTTTTCCATCTCCTGCTCCCAGCCTGGTAAACATCCTTAACACCGTGATCAGGTTATCTGGACAATGGTCTGTCTGCTGGGCCCTGATCAGGGTGATTAAACAATGACCTGAAAGACCGGGCTTTGATCAGGGCGATTAAACAATGACCTGAAAGACCGGGCTTTGATCAAGCTGAGTGAACAATGACCTGCAAGACCAGCTTTGATCACACTGAGTGAACAATGATTTGTGTACCAAGCCTTGACCAGGTCACCACCTACAAACATCATCTGGATCTGGTTATCAACTGCAAACACTGCCGTGATTGAACAATGGACTAACAGCCAAAAGACTGCAATGAAAAAGTATAAAAGGCTTGTAAGCTGCGGAGTAAGGCAGCAGCCTCCTGGGTTTTGTCTCCTACTAGCTTGGGACTCTGTTCCATAGCCCGGGCTATTTGAATACATCTGGGTTCCTCCTGCAGACGAAGGATCCTGTGTCTCCTTTTACTACGTATGGAGGGTATGGAAGACTTAGGCGGTTCCCCCGCCGCCAAGACCCAGTAAGTGGGTTATTCCGGTTCTTCAGGCTCAAGACTAAGTCTTGTTGGTCTCCTAACTTTACCAGTGGGAACAATGTGGAAATTTTCCACAAGCTAGTCATTGATGACCTGGACAGCAGTATGATGAACAAGCATTGGCATAGCCAATAGGTCTCGCCTTTGGGACCTTATAAGTGTTTAGTTATCCAGCACAATATCCTTGGTGCAACAACATTAACTGTTGCATGGCTAAACACTTATAAGGTCCCAAAGGTGAGACCTATCTTCGCATTCACGTTATTGTTTTCATACTAAACTACAAGTCCCAGAGTGCTGAGCGGTTTGGTGAGCAACACATGCTTCTCGAGCTACAAATCATGCTTCTAAATGTTCTAATGCTTATATGAGTGTTAAAGATGTTTGTCCGGCAGTACCTTGACCCGGTGTTGCACTTTGTTTTTATATTGGTGGCCATAGGGCGGGTCACAGGCAAAGCACACGGTAGCACAACTGCACTGCTCCTGAAAACAAGAATTATCACCAATATCGGAAACAAAACTGGAGAAGATGAGTTATTACGATAGAGCTATTGAGAACTGTGGAGCCAGGCTTGAGTCTCAGTGCCGGGTCTACAGCCTGTGATTCTGGTCACATCATATAATTTCCCCGTTACAGCTAAGACAGGCGCATGAACAACTGAGATAGGTGCATACATTTGACGCGCAGGTAGGAAGGGGGCACACAACTCGTGAGCAGCTAAAGTGGAACTACACAGTGCATGAGCAGCAACACTAAACAAGTGTCCCATAGTGCCTGCCAGTGGGGCATGAAGGTGTTCATAATCAGCGCTCGAGCAGTCCTGGGCCTCCTTGCAGATGGCACCGAGCGGTGGTCCCAAGTGGCAGTGATGATTGGTATTTTAGCAGAAGTGTGTGAAAAGCAGCGCTGCAGCCCTACAAGGTAACAAGCAGCACAGACCGCCCTGTGACTGGTGGGGGGGGAGCCTGAGGGAGGGGTGGGGGTGGTGGGAACCTGGTGGGGGGGAAGGGGGCTGGAGGGGGTGTGAGCCTGACTGGTTGCGCTCAGAAGAACCGGGAAGGCTGCAAGAGGGTGGGGGCGAGAGGGGTGGTGTAGGAGAAAGATATGAAGAGAAGATGGCGGATGAGAGTGAAATGAAACGGAGGGTTGGAGGAAAGAAATGAACAAGGAAGAGTTAGGCAAGAGAGAGAGAGGAGAAACCACAGGACACCGTTAAACAGAAGGGAAGAGCACAGAAAGCAAGGACCTGGGCAGAGCAGGGTAACTGGGCACACACACATGTTCTTGGGAGGGTATACCGGTGACCTGGTGCAGTCTGGAGTGAGGACCATTTGCAGCCAGAACGGGAATGCCAGGTTCCATACCAAAACCACACGGGTGAATGCCAGGATGGGAGAGAATAGCAGCTGGCTGTAGAGCAGAGTCGGCCTTTGCCAAGGTAGCTCCTTGTGCGGAAAGAAAGTTGGCGCCCTTGCTGCTGGTGCATAAAACGAGGAAGCAGAGAGCAGCATTTGTGCTCGTAAGTCAGCCCATGGCTGCCTGCATCAGAGTAGTGACTGGCCTCGGAACACCTCCCTGCACCTCCAACCACCCACCCACCCACCTGATTATGCAGATTTGTAACTCACGCTGCTGCCAAGATGTTTGTTGGAGGAGGGTTAATAGTGTGTGGCAGCAGGGGGTGAGAGGGGATGGAGGGGCAAGAAAGCAGGCTGATGGGGTGTTAAAACAGCGCCCGGAGAACCACTGGAGGCAGGTGACAGGGACTCTGCTGTCTGCGTGACCTGAATGCATACAGCTCCTAACGCCCCTCTGAATAGTGGCGCCCTGAGCATGGGCCCAGTTCAACAACAGCCAGCCCTGCTGTCGAGCAGTGGTTTATGGGGTGAAAGAAGAAGAGAAAATGTGTGGTCGTACAGTTAGATTTTTTGGGGCAAAAGAGGAAGAGGGGATAGCAGTTCAGCAAGGGTTTCTCGATGAAAGAGGAGAGGTCAGTGGAACAGCAAGGAATTATGGGACGAAAGAAGATAGGATGAGTGGCCTGCGGTGCAGCAGGGGTTTCTGGGATGAAAGAAAAATGGAGGGTGGCACAAAAAAGGCTTTCTCAGATGGAACAAGGGAAAAGAGATGGTGGCCCAGCAAGTGATCCTGGAATGAAAGAAGTGGAGAATAGAGGCAGAAATATAAGAAGGGTTTTGGGGATGAAAAAAGAAAAGTTGAGGTTACTGGTGATTCAGCACGGTTTTCTGAATGGGTGATGGTTCAGAAAATGATTCTGGGATAGAAGGAGAAAGGGAGAGGGGCTGGCAGGACAACAAGGGTTTCTGGCTGGGATGAAAGAGTTTGGGATAGGAAAGGAGGTTAAGAGAGAACGACGGCTGCAGATGACCAAATGGCCCCTGCGCGTGCCGCTGTTTAAAACCAGCCTGGTAGTGGTGCGTGCGCGCGCAGTCTGCTCTTTTTGGAAGCACATGCTTGTGCTTGTGGCGCGTCCCTGCTCGCTCCCACAAGGTGGAAGCCGCCACAAGCACGAGTATGTGCTTCCAAAAAGAGCAGAGCGACGGCTAAACGTCCTCCTACGCAGCGCATGCGCACTGAGTAGGCGAGACCTCAAAAGAAGGCAATGTGAAATATACCAACAATTGCCTAGGATCACACAATTTCAAGAAGGGAAGCCGGCATAAATTCCAGGCTTTCTGGTTTCACACTAAACCATTAAGCCACTATGTGCGTATCTCTTTCCCGGTCTCATTTTATGTCAAAAGTTAATGCTTTGTGGAAGACTTTGGGAAGACTGTGGGTATCAGACAGAAACCACATGAAGACTCGGTTCTTTTTAGGCATGAAGATCCAAAAGGACCTCGAGATGAGCCAGAACCAGGCATTTGGCTCGTGCTTGGCTCAAGCCTTCATTGGCTCGGCCAGCTCTATCACATAATGGAAATTAAGGTGAGAAATGCATAGTAAGGATATGATTTGACCAAGATCAAACAATTTGGTGAAGCAGGAGTACCAATACTCTTTGTTTCAAGATCGATAAATGTCTAATTACACCACATTTTAATGAGTGAACTTTGAGACGAGGTGTTCTCTCCCCCACTATAAGATCAAATGATTGTTGGCAGTTTTCTTTTCACATACTTCCTACGAGTGTTTAGTTTGATTTAGGTTCTCCGTATCTCTGTTGTTATTATTAAAAATAATACCAATAATAATAAAGGAGTTGATTATGTTCAGAAAGTTATTGCCCAAGAGCACACAGTTTGCAAAAGGGGTGGCAGGGTATAAATAAAAAAACATGTCTCCTGGGTCCATAGATTTCCGTCTTGCACATTACACAACACCTTGGGTGTGAGTGGTTCCAATGGTGAGACTCCAGGAATACTCCCACCCAAAAAAATGCCACTGTGCTGTGGAACCCGGCCAGACATTTTTAATACAGTTCACAACCAGCATATTTTGGAGAAGTTGTAAAAGTCAGCATTAAACATCAAATCTCCTAGTGCCATGGCTAAACCTTTCCCATTGTACCAGGTCTAGTGGTGAAGGTTGAGTGTTTGTGCCTGCCCACCTCAGTGAACTATACACCTTGTAGCGGTGTGGGGGGCATTGTTAAGGGTTTTTATAGCACTTGCTGCCTTAACTGAGCCTGTTTCTAAGTCCTCCTAATGTTTACAGATAAGCTACGGAAGGCATATGGACAGTGCGGGGCCAGAGTCCTAAGATTCCATTTCATTAGATTTCAATAATCAAGCTACTTTTTTGTGCACTTGACTGGCCAGACTTAGCAATAGTAAACAGAGATGGCTTACTCCAGAGAGCAGTAACGAAATAGAAACTCAGATACAGATTGACACAGTAGTTTCACATTTGTCTCTTTTAAACAGAAGTTGTATAATTTTGGTATGGAATGAAAATCTTGACTCACCATCCTGTGATTCTATGCAAATCACTTAATCTTCCCATGCCCAAAAAGAATAAAATGAATGTGTCCTTGTGTAATGTAACTGGTGCTCATGCAAAGTGCTCTGATACCTTTGGGTCGAATTTGCGCACTACAAAAGTGCGAGAAAAAAAAATACATGTACATGCTCCGCTCCCCTTAAGCCCAACCTAAACCCACCTCCCGAGGCCCTGCTGGCGTCACTGCAGACCTGGGTCACACCACAAAGCATACTTTTTGGCTCCTGGGGAAATAAATGTTTGTGGGTACTAATGAGGCAGACTAGCCCAGTTATTCCTTCGGATAGTGATTACTGTTCTTCCCTATATGCACTGTGCACAATAGAAAAGATAACACTATAATGTGTTACGTGTTACACTTCAAGCAAACTTCCCTTATCTGTCTTCTAACTGGTGACGGCAGGTACGTCCTGTTTAACAAGAAACAATGATCTTTCAAGGTTTGACCCTACTAAAGTTTTCACATATATATCACTGTAAGACTTTTCTCAGCGGCACAATTTCGGAATTAAACTGCCTGTCCATCCTTGGATCTGTTTCTTTCGACTTTAGGAAGGAATCAACGCCATCTTGGCTTGCAGCAGGCCTGCTTGCTTCTGGGACAGTTCGCAGTTTCTGGGACAGTGAGAGGACGTGGATCCTCTATAGTCCTCTGGGCAGGGCATATTAGCCTCTTCTGTATTTCATGGTTTAATCAAGCATGAACCGTAATTTTATTGTATTTGCATTTGTCAGTCATTATTGCAAATGTCCATTGTCTGGCAATTATAGGTTTGTTAAGTAGCCCACGGTTAAGAAATACCTTAACAGCCAGTTAACTGCTTCTTTGTTTGGTTTATGTTCAGAGTTCGGTTTGAATACACTTTATCACATCAGAAGGCTGCGTTAGCTCCATGGCAATTAGCGCTATTAAATTAAAAAGCACGAAAAACACAAATAAAACAAACAGTGGATTGGGGAAAGGTAGGGTTTGCTATATGACACGGCGAGTGATACTTTAGTTTTACCAATTCTTTGATACAAAACTGGACTTTTCTTGGTTTTCAGTGCGCTAATTGAGCCTGGTGAAACGTCCTGTGTGGTCGTGAAAACTCGTAAATAAAGGATTGTTAGTTACCACACCTTAGTTCGCTTAAGAAAAATGCTATCTATACGAAGCACTGCTTGCAGAGTACCCAGGACTAACAGACAGCTAGAAAAAAAGGAACTTCTATATCAGGAATCACAGGTTTGTTAGAGAGCAAAATCCATTACCAGATGTCACTTCCCCTTACAGTCCTGTCACACGTTTTAGCGTCATTCTATCGCGATAGACTTCATAGCGCTTTGTGGCTACAGCTTTATAGCGTATTTTGCAGCTATTTAACAGCCCATCACACCAGATCGCTGCTGCGCGCTTTAGGTCATTATATCATTAACTAATAATGCCTCGAACTCACGGTAATCGCCTCTGTAGCTGTCGGATTCTTCTCCCCAGCGCCTTCAGATTCTCATTCTCTGGGGCCTCGACGCTTACCTGCCAGGGCCCTTGGTGCTGTCACTAGAAAGGAATCCCGCCGGACCGCCCCGGCACAGGTGAGGCGCTCCCGAGAGGGACCTCGCGGCTCTGCAGAGAGAGGCAGCTGGATCCTGCTCCAGACAAGCATCGCCGGCGCGTGAGAGCTGGCAGCAGAGAGGAAGGAGGGTGAGACTGGCCACCCTGACCTGCCTCTTAGGAATGGTACCCGACAGACTGCTCTCTCTCGGAGCCGGGCCAGCCTGCCCTTCTTTAAAAGAGACCTGAAACACGTCCACTCCACACACAGGGGCCGGCAACGAAGACCTCGAGGAAACACCTGAAATCTCGACTTAAGTTTCACTCCGTTCAACTTTCACAGCTTGACGGGGTGACTCAGCCGCGCAGCAAAGATTACACCTTTCCACGCTTAGTCACTGGAGTCCCTTCCATTCGGAGCGTGGTGCCTCCCGCCCTGGAAGCATTGGTTCAAACAAGCACGGTCCGCTTTCACTTTCGCCCGTTGTGAAAGCTTTCTTGTCTTTATGGGGCCATGTTTTTGAAACACATGGCCCCATAAAGATACCGAAAGCTTTCACGATGCACAGAAGGCAGACGAGCCCGTCCAAATGGGACGGCTCAAAAAGCCGAACAAAAACATCACGAACACCTCTTTTCCAATGGCTGGCCACCGTTTAGCATAAACAGTGATGCCGACCAATGGAAAAGAGGGGTGGAGCTTAATGCCCTTTACAGAAAATACCCAAAATCATTAAATCTCACCAGCGAGACTACACATGTGCGCAGCCCACGCCGGGCGAGACCTAATAAAGGGACTTTCTAAAAGCCCCTATAGAGATAACCTTACTTCACAAGAGAGACAGACTCTAAAGGTCTTAATGGAAAATTTGAACCTCACTATTAGAAAAGCGGACAAAGGGAGGAACATAGTGGAAATGAACACTTGTGATTATGAAAATGAAATTTATTCACAGTTGAACAATACCCAGTGTTATGAGAAGGTTGCTCATAACCCTATGTTCCCTCTAATAGCAACTATCAATGGATATCTTAAAAAATGGCATGAAAGCTGTCTGCTGGATGATGATGAATTTTTGTACCTTAAAGTGACTCGAACAAGATTTCGGTGTTTATACACTCTGACGAAAATTCATAAGGTCCTCCCGTTTCCACCTGGGAGGCCCATTGTATCAGGTATTGGGGTCCCAACAGAACGTATATCGCAATTTGTAGATATATTTCTGCAACCAATAGTAGTGAATCTACCTTCATATATAAAGGATGCTACACATATTTTGAATTTATTGGGAGATTTTACATGGGACCCTGATATGATCCTGGTGACTCTTGACGTGGTGTCATTGTACACCAGTATTCGTAATGAACTGGGACTTAAGGCATTATATCATTTTTTGTCCAAGAGACCGGCTTGTCATTGGGAGCATACACAAATGATACTGACTAAGACAGAACTAATACTCACAAAAAACTTTTTTCTCTTCAAAGATCAATGGTTTAGACAAACCCAAGGTTTCGCTATGGGTTCTAAATTTTCACCGGCCTATCCAAATATTTTTAGGCATTGAGGCATGGTGGATCATGCGTTTGCGAGCGGTGGAGGAGGGGCTTAAATATGATCAGGAATTGCAATATTTTCTAGGTGATTGAAGGCTGTAGCATTTATGGCATATATTTCTTTACATTGTCTATGAGCATTAGACAATAACTTATTGGCCACCAATTAATTGTGGAAAGCGTGAGATTTTGGAATAAAGGATTTATAAGACAAGGCATTAGTGATCAATGTTGAATGTTCAATCATTGCTTAGTGGTAGGATTAGTTTCAGCAACTTAATGGTGCCAATGGGTATGGTGCCTTCTACTACGATTATGTATAATAAATAAGTTCATGATTGTCGGATCTCGTTCTCAGCAGGGTTAGCGGCATGGCTAGAGTGACATAGTGATAGCATATGGTAATTGGATACTTTCAAAAATAGCGCCTACGATACTGACATGATAGTCAGACTACCATTTTTTATGGATGATAATTTAGCCTTGAACGGTAGGTGCTAATTTTATGGGTTGGTTATAATAGCCCTTCTATTTACTTCAAGGGATATGCTTTCATACTTTAGAAACTTAAATCTTTTGTAGTTGTATTGTTTTTCGCTTCACAACTCTTAATACTGAATATCTTGCTATGTTCGTTCACTGTGAAACTAGAGATTTGATTTTGCCATTCCAACATGGCGCTGCTTTTCTGTGGAGGTTATAGTCACCTTTTCACTTTCTGCGAATATCATATAATCCTGGTTGGGAACAGGAGTTGGTCTTCACCTTATCCGGTGTGACGCGAGGATACAATACACACAGGTATGTGCATCATTGCGGTTAGGGTATACTGAAACTCATTGCATTGTACTGTAGCCGGTACTAAATTTCGGCTACTTTTCTCCTTATACTTTCACGGGATGTCCCGTACTGCAGGGACCTGTTGAAACAATCGGAAGGATTGGTTCCGTTTCTGTTATATGGGTCTATACATACCCTGATTGGAATTGTTTGCGTGACAGTCCGTGGGACCTACGGGTGAGCATTAGTATGAGTAAAACGTTTATTTAAAGATTATATGAAATTGGTAGTGAGAATGTCATTGCGTTCCCTTGCAGGGTCGCGTATTTGATTTATATTTTATGACTTCAAATCACTTTATGTAAGGAGCTCTTACTTTGAATACAGATGAAACTGAGAGGTAAGCTTTAGTTTGGAGAGTTTGGCAATCTATGATTGTAATGGGACATAATGAATAGCTGTTGCCTCATGCCTTTGTCGTCTCAAGCTTAAGGAGATTCTTTTTTGTTTTAATTTTTACAGAAAAGTCTTTGGAATATACTTTTAAGGTACCATCCTTTCATTTTCTAACATACTATTGTGAGAATAGAATATTTATTCCACTGGTGGTATATTAACCTCTAACTGCACATGGGCCATCTCTATGTTGTTCTGCAGAATCACTTTCACTAAGGGATATTATGAAATTGGATGTTTTTAGAATGTATTCGTGAATATCAGTTCAAATATATGTTTAGTGGACATTTGCTTCTTGATGGAATTTGCTGTCAGCATGAAACAATTGCACAATGTTTTGGTTTTTGACTAGTCCTTTGTTCCACAAAGGTGATGTTTGGGCTTACATGATGAAAAAAGGAATGATAATTTTTTTGGGCACATTACAATATGATTATTTATATTACTTCCAGCCCTGAGGAAGTCGTGGGGTTTACACCCGTATACGACGAAACGCGTTGGTGTAAGGGAGTGGAAGATTTTGAAAAATAAAAAGACCGGACAAGCCCAAGAACACGAGAATTCTTTGTTTCTTCATGCCTTTGTATTATCATATCTTTATAAATTGCGTGTGCTTCAGAAACTGTAAATTGTTTGTTCAATCTTAGATTGAAATATTAGGAGAATTTGGGTGAATATTCTCCTCTCTTGAATGCACAGCAGGATATATGCAATTTGCTTCATATTGTAGTGTAAATCTGTATGAGCGCCTGAGGACTCTTTTTCACCCATTTTAGTAAACCATCATCTAGATTACCGGACTCTGAATTATGAGGGCGAAATCCCACAGTTTTGTATTGCAACTATTTCATTTGTGTTTTGTTTGAGCTGAGAGCTGCATCCTGATTAATTGCCCTACACCTCTTTAGGGGGATGCAAGAAGGTGCAGAAACATGATGACTTATACAAGTGGGTTGAACCAACCCGCACTTTTTAGGTCGAGCATCAGCGCGCATGCACTGTCTGGAAGACCTGCTGTAGTCCGTTTGCTGCCTTCCTATTGGTGTAGTACAGTATCCCTCTTCATTGATGCTTCCTAACTGGTGTAGGCAGCGAAATGTCACTCCCTGTTTTTTGCAGTAGAGCACTGCCCAAGTTCAGTTTCATTCTGATTCTAATGTTCATATGTTGCTTCACACAACTCTTTTTTTCTAAACGTTGCAGCGTGGCATGCCAAGCGTTATCTTGAAATATGGCAGCCGGACCTTTCTTTTGTTCTTCACCACGCAGGGCACTTGTGAAATGTGTGCTTCATTCGGTATTATTCTAATCTTAATCTGAAAGTACTTTCAGAAACTAGCAGCCTTGCCCATTGAACACACTAACTGTGTCAGCTTTTTTTGTGCTTATTTATGTAGTGCAAACTTGACCAGAGGTATTAAAGGAGAGGATGTATGTAGCCTTACGGCTTGTGCTGCCGGCTTTGCAGCTGTGGAACAGGGTTCAAGCCTCGCGTCGGCTCAGCACCTTGTGATACTGAGCAAATCACTTAATCTCCCTGCGCCTATCCAATAATGAATGTGTCCTTGTGTAACGTAACTGGTGCTCATGTAAAGCGCTCCAATACATTTGGGTCGAATTTGCGCTATATAAAGCATTCCAATACCTCCGGGTCGAATTTGCGCTGTATAAATCTGCAAAAAAAAAGTTGTTTACATGAGCACCAGTTGTGTTTCACAAGGTCACATTCATTCATGGTGGGCACAGGGAGATTAAGTGATTTGCAAAGAATCACAGGATGTTGAGCTGACACCGAGGTTTGAATCTGGTTCCCCAGCTCCAAAGTCAGCAGATCTAGCAGTTCTACCACATCCCCTCCCTGCTTTTTTGGTAGAAGAGGCGGTGGTGCAATGGTGCGTGCACAGGCAGTGTGCACTGCAGATTCTTTTTCCTTTTTTTTTCATATATTTTATATAAGCCGATGCAGCAAGAACTTCCGACCCATCCCCCTCCTCCCGTTCCCGACGAAGGTCATCGAGAAAATCGTCAACGGGCAACTAACCCGCCACCTCGAAGACAACAACATCCTGGACCCGTCCCAGTCCGGGTTCAGACGAAACCACAGCACGGAAACAGCCCTCATCGCCGCCACAGATGACATCAGGCGACAACTCGACAACGGCGAAACTTCAGCCCTCATCCTCCTGGACCTTTCGTCGGCCTTCGACACGGTCTGCCATCGCATCCTAAAAACACGCCTTCAAGAAGCCGGGATCCATGTGAAATCCCTCAGCTGGACCACATCCTTCCTGTCCGACAGAACCCAGAGAGTCCGACTCCCACCCTTCCTATCCGAAGCCACCAACATCATCTGCGGCGTACCTCAGGGATCATCACTCAGCCTGATGCTGTTCAACATCTACATGGCCCCCCTCGTACAAGTAACCCGCCAGCACAACCTCAACATCTCCTACGCCGACGACACCCAGCTCATCCTCTCCCTCACCAAGGACCCGCACACCGCCAAAACGAACCTCCACGAGAGAATGAAGGCCGTCGCCGAATGGATGCAGAGCAGCCGTCTGAAACTGAACTCGGACAAGACGGAGGTCCTCATCCTCGGTTCCACCCCCTCGGCCTGGGACTACTCATCGTGGCCTACAATGCTGGGAACAGCACCCACACCTACCGACCACGCACGCAATCTCGGATTCGTCCTCGACTCCTCCCTCTCCATGTCGAAGCAGATCAACGCCGTCTCCTCCTCCTGCTACAACACCCTCCGCATGCTCCGCAGGATCTACAAGTGGATCCCGTCTGAAACAAGGAGAACTGTTACACAGGCCCTCGTCAGCAGCAGGCTGGACTACGGCAACGCACTCTACGCAGGAATCCCAGCCAAACACCTGCATCGACTACAACGTATCTGAAAAGCCTATGCACGTCTGATCCTCGATGTACCCCGATGCAGCCACATCACCCCCCACCTGAAAGACCTGCACTGGCTCCCTGTCGACAAGAGGATCACCTTCAAACTCCTCACCCACGCACACAAAGCACTCCACAACACCAGACCAGCCTACCTGAATGACAGACTCAACTTCTACATCCCCACCCGCCAGCTCCGCTCAGCAAACCTCGCCCTCGCTGCTGTCCCCCGCATCCAACGAAAGACCACCGACGGCAGATCATTCTCCTACCTCACCGCCAAGACATGGAACACCCTCCCCACCCACCTACGGCAGACCCAGGACCTGCTCACCTTCAGAAGACATCTCAAGACCTGGCTCTTCGAGCAGTAGCAGTTCCCCCCCTCCCTTCAGCGCCTTGAGACCCTCACGGGTAAGTAGTGCGCTATACAAATTCCCTGATTGATTGATAATAAACAGGGCGATTTCTGTAGTTTTCAATCAGCCGCTGTTGTCCCAATCAAATATGCTACTCGGAGAAAGAATGACAGTTTATCTGAGTTATGCTTCATTGGGAATTTACGCCCCCCACCCACCTCCATTTTTAGGTTGAGCATTCAAGACCTCTTGTATATACTTTAGTATATACTTATAGTATGTACTCTGTGGGCTCTGGAGATCAGCCCTAGGACTTGTCTGCTTCCGCCTAGGGACTTTTTTTCTGTTCAACTGCCTCTATTTAACTGTCTTGATAGAAAACGACCACTAGAGGTCAGTAAAATACCAAAATTGCTTTCTGCTTTTTAAAAAATAAATAAATTCTGGCAAGTGCCTCTATTTGACTTTCTTGATAAAAAACGACCAGCAGATGTCAGTAAAATACTAGCATCACTTTAGCATTCTGTAGATTCCAGTCCATAGAAATTGTCTTTGACGAGCACCCGTAGACAATATTTTTTTCAATTCTTGTATTTTCAATGATATGACCACCGAAGGCCCTGATTTAATATTAAAAACAGAGCTTTGGACTATACCATTTCTCGCTGAAAGGCAATACTTCTCTCCATGTGTTCCCATACCTGACGTGTCACGCAGTTTGGTGCTTTTTTTCCCTTCATGTTAAAGAACAGTAGATGTTTCAGCACCCAGGCTAATGTGCTGCATAGCTAAATACATGTAAGGGCCCAAAGGCGAGACTGATTGCATTGCAAATGCTTGTTTATGTGGCCCACAAAGGAACCACGTGCATGCAAAGGAGGGTGGGGGGGGACATAGGTTCAGACGGTCCCGCTCACAGGGCCTGACAGAATCTTCTTTGGCGGGGGGGGGGGAATCAGTTGGGCGTTGTGACAGGCCATTCAAGAAGCATTGCTCGCCCTGGAGATACACGCAGCAGACACTCTCTTTGCTACTTAATGGTCAATCAATAGATAAAGAAGCCAAAAGCACTGAGTACTATGATAATGTGCAGACGGGAACTTTTATTTTTGAGAATGGAGTATTTTGCATAATGTGGAAAGTGCCATGCTTACCGCGAACCCACTAATGTTGCAAAGCCCCCCTCCACCCCCATGCTTGTTTTTTTCCTCAGTGCTGTACTGAACCCAACTTGTATTAACGACTGTTGGACTTGGCCCTTCTGGCAAGTTCACCCCTAGAACTTTTTGCATTTATCCTAGCCTTTTTCCTATGTTGCATTGGTGGTTTTAGGCCTCTAGGCGCCTTTACACTGTGTCCCAGTGGAAAGTGCGTGCGCTCTGTGTATGTTTTAGTGAGACTGACCTGCCCTCCCATATGAATGCATGGGGAATCTGAGTGACCGGGTTAAGTCCTGATGTGAGAGGAGTGCAGGGTCGAGTTTGGTATGTGCGAATTCGTGAGATTGAATGCTGCGCGATTATGTGTGCGGCGTTACTGTGTCTAGTGTAGAAGTGCCACTTCTAGAAGCTGGCATGTCTGT
Organism: Triturus cristatus; assembly: GCF_964204655.1. Taxonomy (NCBI): domain Eukaryota; kingdom Metazoa; phylum Chordata; class Amphibia; order Caudata; family Salamandridae; genus Triturus; species Triturus cristatus. Next base: position 294,702,767 of record NC_140579.1, read on the forward strand.
GTAATAAATGTGAAGTGACTGTCTGGCTTGTGATTGGCTGGCGTGCCTGGCTCCAGGAGTCAGGATGGGTCTGCCCCGGTGGTGAATGGAGAGATCTGCATGTTGATGGCAGGGAGGAGTACACCTGGGACCTGAATAGGGCTGGGCTTTCCCTCCACAATGCTGGCTCCACCCCCTGTGGTGCATCTGATGTCCCTGGCCTGTCCTGTGAATAGGGAAAGGGGCTGAGCAGAACAAAGTGCTCAGGAACCAGTTGCATCTGGTTCGCCCCTTCCCTGCACCTTTGGAGACAAAGGATTCAGTGTATAAAAGAGGGGCTGTGACCCCATGAAAATGTTCTTGTTCTTGGACTAGAAACTACCAGGAGCGTGCTGCTGCTGGGGCTCAGGGGAAGGCTTGCCTCCCTGGGCCCTGCCGAGCCCCTGGATGCCTGGAGGACTTCTTTTGGGGGACCCTTCTGCCCTGCATTTCCCTTCATTCCTAGGGACTCATCATTTTTGATTTCTGAGGACTTGTGCTTTTGGGGCTGGGGCTCCTTGCGCCCTGTGAGCGCTTTGCTCTTGATTTTCCATGGCCTGGAGGACTGGGACTGCATATAGCGCCTCGTGTGCGCTTTCTTTCAATTCCCCTAGGAGAGGGGAGCGCTACAGCCTCGCAGCGTCAAGCTGCCCATCGCTCCGGAGGGAATCCCCAGCATAGGGATTCCCCCCACATTGCCGTAGTCGAGCGGGTGCCACCCCGCATGGCCGCCTATTTTTGTATTTTGACTGGTGGGTGCCCACCCCGCTTGTTGTCCGTCCTGGCGGGTGCTTGCCCCGCTTACTGGCCGTCCCAGCGGGTGCCCACCCCGCCGGTATCTTGATTTTGACTTGCGGGTGCCTACCCCGCTTTTTGTTTAAACTTTGAGAGGGAGCCTACCCCTCTTTTCCGCCGAGACTGCTGCTGCCGTCCACGGCCCGCCTGGTTGTGGACGGGGCCGCCGGACGGAAGCGGAAGATGAGAGGCAGTGCCGGGTCGCCAGGGGCTCCCGTGTGCGAAGGGAAGCCCCGCGCGCCGCACCGGAGGGAAGTCCTGTGGACCCTTGCAGGCTCCGGGTGTGAGGTAAAAGTCCCGGGTCCCAGGAGGGGGCCCGGGTGAACTAAGGCGGCCGGAGCAGGCCGCGACCCAGAGATAGTCAATGCGGGGCTCCCGTGAGGAAAGGAGAGCCCCGCACCACGAGGAAGGAGACCGGAAGAGTCCAGCCTCCAGTCCAGTCTCCAAGAAGAGCCGGTGAGTGGGGCTCCGTGGTGTTGCTTGGTTTCTTTGCTGATGCGAGGCACAGAGTCAGAGTGGCCCCGTCTGAGAGCGGGCCGCTCCAGCGGTTGGGAGACATGGTCAATTGGTGGGGGCATGATGTTTTGAACGCCAGGGCTGCTCCACCGTGGACATCATAATTGTTTCTAGAGCCCCAGATGGCTCCAACGTTTGGGGGCATGTTATCTTTAGAGCCTCCATGGCTCGCACAAATGCACATTTCATTTATTTAAAATGCCAGTGTGCGCCCCAGTGCTCAGGGCCAGTCCTTCTTTTTCTGTATTGGCGCATATTGATTTCAGGAGCCCGTGCGCTCCATGGGGACATGTTTGTTTTCTGAGCCAGATGGCTCCAACGTAGGGCACATTGGTTTCCTCATATTTTACTTCCACAGCTGCGCAACACTTAGTGCCAGCTGCAGCCTTTAGGCCCTGTTCTTGTCCCCAGCTGCCCAGCAAGTAGTGGGCAGCTGCTACGTTTAGGTTCTGGTGCAACCTGGACCCTAAATGTGATTGAAGTACTATTGGGTTTTAATGCTTTGGGTGTTGGGAAATGTACCGTGGGTAATATGTTTTGCGCACCCTGTGTTTTATACCTCTAGATATGATTTCTGCATAGGAGGTTGTTTTACCTGTTTAGGTTTATGTTGGGGAGAGTATACTTCCCTGTGTGATGTACGCCCCTAGTGTAATTATGCTTAGGAGGTAGGGTCTAATGCGTTAGACTTGTGAGAAATTGCATAATGTGTTTATGCCCCTGTGATGTATACAGGATAGGTTTTATACCTGATTCTTGTGATAATGCTGAGGTCATTATTGCGCCAGTAGTTACTGGTTGTGCTCTACAGTTATAATTTGTGTTACAGTTGGTATATGTTCTACAGTTACCATTGGTGATTTGTGCTAATTCTGACAGTGGTCCATGTGGCCCTGTCTTGTGTAAATAGTCCCCTGTAAAATTCTGCCCAGTGCCAGTTGGCACAGTGTAAATTATGTGATTATCATCTAATGTGTTTACTATAATACAAAGGCTATTTTTTATATATAACCTTGTGTGGAGTTTCCTTTGTGGTGGGCCTAGGGTGTTGTTGCTGTGTGCGCGCGCAAACGCTTTACTCATTGCCTCCGGGATAAGCCTGACTGCTCGTGCCAAGCTACCAAGGGGGTGAGCAGGGGTTATCTTTGGCGTGTAACTCCCCAGCCCTGACTTAGAGTGGTGGTCTCTGCCTGGTTTTGGCGCAAGCCTTAGCCAACCAGAGATCCCATTTCTAACATTGGTGATCAGCGGTGGGATTAGGACTTGCGTTTGCGCAGGACCACAGCGACAGCTGGCTGCACTGCAAAACTCTGCATTTAGATAGTCACATGGAAAGGGATTATTGTTCTAAGGTTGTTTTTAAGTGTCATTTCTGTGGAAATGGGTTTCTTGTGCACTTTAAGTTGGGTGTCCTGCCAAGGACAGAAACCAGAAACTGGAGGTAACTGCCCTTGTGCAGACAGCTATTTCTTGGGTTGGCCTGCAGTAGAAGCTGGAGGAGATAACTGCCCCTGTGCTGTTTGCTATTTCTTGGGTTGGCCTACAGTGGGGACTTAATTGGTATGGAGTCACTAGCTCGGGAGGGTAGATCATCCCCTAAGTGCAGTGTGTTTTCTGGATTCACCAGTAAGGGTGGGATCCAGTGGTGGCAGCAGATGTGTGTCCAATGCATGTATTCCCATTCCCAGTTCCCGGAGTAATGGTACCTGTGTCACGTGGTGGTCAGGTTGAGAAATCAGGGGCGGTAGAAACTGTCTTACCAGTCGGGGAGGGGGTGGGTGTGCATGAATGGTGTGTTGCACTGGACAGGTGGGTGTGAGTTCTCTGAAATAAGGAGCTTGCTGAATACTTTGGTGTGAGTTCTCTGAAATAAGGAGCTTACATGGGGGAGTGACCCTCGAGAAATGGTGCAGGTGTCTTCTTACCCAGGGGTCTGGAAGATGTTCAGAGTTAGGTACCCTCACAGTGAGAAGGTTGCCAAGCCCCACATCATGTCCTGCGAGGAAGGTGTGCGACTGGGCCGTATTCCGAGCCTCAACCTGTCTCCGACACTGGATGGTTCTTAGAAGGAACACCACGTTGGGTGCCTAGTCTGTCTGGTTGGACTGTTCTTTTAGGGGGATCTCCCCGTGTTAGGTGATTGGGGAGTGATTCCAAAAGAAGTGGCTGAGGTGTCTTCCAGCCAGAGTGGTGGAAGTGGTTCAGGGTAGCCCAGCTAGGTCCCGGTATAGTGAGAGGGTTGCCAAACCCCACATCATGTCCTGTGAGGAAGGTGTGCGACTGGGCCGTATTCCGAGCCTCAACCCGTCAGGTTTCTTAAGGGAACACCAGGAAAAAGAGCCTAGGCTCTACTAATAAGCCATTTGAGGAGGATCTTCCCGTGTTCTAGGATCTGAAGAGGCATTTGGGAGTGATCACTTTAGGAAACAAGGAGAAGCTTTTGTTGGGTAGAGGAACCAGATGAAACTTAGGAGAGGCTATCCCTGAAACTGGGGGAAGTGGCCTGCAGTGGTTGCCTGACTGCCCAAGAAAGGAGTAAGGAACTGTGTGTGTACTTAATTTTCAATTTGTGTAAGATCTCCCAGTGTCTAGAGGACGTGTAGTGTCTGTAAGCAGAGCTCCAGTAGTTCTGGTGTCTGGCGGTACCGCTCCAGTTGGGAGGGTACGGAAGTCCAGAGGGGGAGGGAGTCCCCAGTGGGAACCAGTAGGTCAGTGACCATGGTGTCGCCACTTCTGTCCTGGGGGGGTCTGCACGCACTGTCAGATGGACAAAGGGGGCCTTGAGATCAGCGGCAGGCAGACTGTCACACTACCCATTAGTTATGTGTCACCCTCGGTAAGTCCTGGTTCGCCAGGCATCTGACTAAAGGGTACGTCCCTCGGTTGGGGAGCCAGTAGTCGGTGTTTCTGGATCTGGACGTAAGGGCAGCTGTAGTCCTGAGGGCAGGTGGGGCTCATCGTACGTGAAGAGACCCTGCTCTACAGTGGAAGGGGGTGCAGAGGGAGGGAGTCCTCGCCTCTGACCCCTGTGGATCCCAGGTGGTAGACCAGTTGGTGGAGAGAGGTCCTGAACTGGTGGGAGAGTTGTGTTCTGGAGGGTGCTTCTCCTGGGAGGGCGCGCAACCCCAGAAGTAGAGGTAGGGTGGGGCATTCTTGCCCGTGACCTCTGGTCAGCCTGAGGGTGCGGACCCTCGGTTGAAGGATCAGTGGTAGTTTGGAACTACACTGAGAGGGAGAGTGGAGAATTGCTATTGGATGCCAGAGGTTACTGCCCCCCACTCTGTGGTTTGGCAAGGACCAGTGGTATCTGGGGGGCCTAGGGCCTGGTCCTGGCCAACTAGGTAGTACCAGTGGGGTAGCCTAGTTGGGCCTGAGTTTTTTTTTTTTCAGATGGAACCACGTTGATTTAGAATGGCATGGAACCGGAGGGTGTCCCTGCAGTGCGGGCCTGCGTCCGTGTTCTATCGCCCCAAGCAGGGAAGACCATCACGGTGGTGAATGGTCTGCCCTGCGTTTTGGCTGGAAGGGGGTAGTGTTGGACTTGGCCCTTCTGGCAAGTTCACCCCTAGAACTTTTTACATTTATCCTAGCCTTTTTCCTATGTTGCATTAGTGGTTTTAGGCGCCTTTACACTGTGTCCCAGTGGACAGTGCGTGCGCTCTGTGTATGTTTTAGTGAGACTGACCTGCCCTCCCATAGGAATGCATGGGGGATCTGAGTGACCGGGTTAAGTCCTGATGTGAGAGGAGTGCAGGGTCGAGTTTGGTATGTGTGAACTCGTGAGATTGAATGCTGCGCGATTATGTGTGCGGCGTTACTGTGTCTAGTGTAGTAGTGCCACTTCTAGAAGCTGGCATGTCTGTGTAATAAATGTGAAGTGACTGTCTGGCTTGTGATTGGCTGGCGTGCCTGGCTCCAGGAGTCAGGATGGGTCTGCCCCGGTGGTGAATGGAGAGATCTGCATGTTGATGGCAGGGAGGAGTACACCTGGGACCTGAATAGGGCTGGGCTTTCCCTCAACAATGCTGGCTCCACCCCCTGTGGTGAGTCTGATGTCCCTGGCCTGTCCTGTGAATAGGGAGAGGGGCTGAGCAAAACAAAGTGCTCAAGAACCAGTTGCATCTGGTTCGCCCCTTCCCTGCACCTTTGGAGACAAAGGATTTTGTGCATAAAAGAGGGGCTGTGACCCCATGAAAATGTTCTTGTTCTTGGACTAGAAACTACCAGGGGCGTGCTGCTGCTGGGGCTCAGGGGAAGGCTTGCCTCCCTGGGCCCTGCCCAGCTCCTGGATGCCCTGGATGCCTGGAGGACTTCTTTTGGGGGACCCTTCTGCCCTGCATTTCCCTTCATTCCTAGGGACTCATCATTTTTGATTGCTGAGGACTTGTGCTTTTGGGGCTGGGGCTCCTTGCGCCCTGTGAGCGCTTTGCTCTTGATATTCCATGGCCTGGAGGACTGGGACTGCATATAGCGCCTCGTGCGTGCTTTTTTTCAATTCCCCTAGGAGAGGGGAGCGCTACAGCCTCGCAGCCTCAAGCTGCCCATCGCTCCGGAGGGAATCCCCAGCGTAGGGATTCCCCCCACATTGCCGTAGTCGAGAGGGTGACACCCCGCATAGCTGCCTATTTTTGTATTTTGACTGGCGGGTGCCCACCCCACTTGTTGTCTGTCCTGGCGGGTGCCTGCCCTGCTTACTGGCCGTCCCGGCGGGTGCCCACCCCGCCGGTATCTTGATTTTGACTTGCGGGTGCCTACCCCGCTTTTTGTTTAAACTTTGAGAGGGAGCCTACCCCTCTTTTCCGCCGAGATCGCGTCTGCCGTCCGCGGCCCACCTGGTTGTGGGCGGGTGCGCCGGAAGGCTATTTTTTATATATAACCTTGTGTGAAGTTTCCTTTGTGGTGGGCCTAGGGTGTTGTTGCTGTGTGCGCGTGCAAACGCTTTACACATTGCCTCCGGGATAAGCCTGACTGCTCGTACCAAGCTACCAAGGGGGTGAGCAGGGGTTATCTTTGGCGTGTAACTCCCCAGCCCTGACTTAGAGTGGTGGTCTCTGCCTGGCTTTGGCACAAGCCTTAGCCAACCAGAGATCCCATTTCTAACAACGACGGTTGTGTTTTTATTTAGAATCACCAGTTAATGGATCAAACTGCCCCTGGTGTACGATGTGTGTGCTCATTTTTTACATCAATTGTTTTCATCCAACTGTGTTCCCAGATCAATCGGACCGTGGTTCATCTCCAGGCCCTTCAATGTGTTACTGTGTAATGTAACATAAGTGACACTTCCGGGCGGAGGCGTCCTTAACTGTGGCGCAAAACAGCATGGCTGGACTCCACACCAGGCAGCATACAGGGCACCCAGGGGCATATGTACAAGCCCCTATCACCACCACAATGTCACTTTTACTGACATTGTGGTGGCGATAGGGGCTGCGCCTTATGTAGAAGGCAGCGTTAAGCCATTTAACGTGGCTTAACGCTGCCTTGTACATAAGGCCTCCTTTCACGGTATGGTTAGTGTGAAAGGGGCGTGCAGTGGGTGTTGTGGTGGGCGTTCCACCGCAAACCCATTGTATTTGACGCTGCCTCCTTTGTACAAGGGTGGCGTACATAGGAGGCAGCGCCAAAATTAAGACCATAAAAACCCTGGTCTTAAGTTGGCGAAACGAAGAGAAATGCATTATTTCTCCTTTTTTTTTGATTTTCCATGTGTGCTGCCTTGTGCAGCACACATGGAACAAGTAAAATGCCAAGGTTTGTTTAGGTACAGGAAGGTATTCCTTCCTGTACATAAACAAACCTTTTAAAAAAAAATCCATTTTGTCACGAAGCAGCACACATGGCAGTGACAACATGGCATTTCTAGGATTGTTTATGTGCAGGAAGGGACACCTTCCTACACATAAGACTATCCTCCCCTGCGCACAGACACCCTTGCACTCTGGTGCAAGGGTGCCTGCGTTGGCGCTAAGTTGCTAAACTTAGCGCCATCGCAGGGTGAAACGCCTTGCATTTCAGAAGTGGCGGAGCATGTCACTAAGCCAAGGAAGCTAACGACATGCTCCGCCACTTCCTTGTACATATCCCCCCCAGAGGGGTGTGAGCACAGGTAAACTGTCTCATCTTTAAAACTGTATCCATTTTTTTCACTTGGAGATCTATCTATGAACTATTTAATTTTTTTTTATATCATTTGTCACTTGGAGTTCTGTCCAATTTTCTGTGACAATTTTTTATCAGTTATTTTTAAGTGTTTGTAAAATACCACCGCACCGAGTTAGAAAGAAATGGGCATTGTTTAGGATGATTGAATCACTGTCTCCTGTCTTAACTATCTCTGGGTGCTGTTTTTCGGGTATATGAGGAGTAACGTAATACCAGACTTTTATAACCTTTATGGGGCATATTATCCACTGGGAGCGATAAATATCGCTAAGTGCGCTTAGCGCGAATATAGCTATCGCCTGCTATCGCTGGAATTGATCGCTGAGATAGCGCGTTATCAACGGCTATCTCCAATGCGATAAAAATTCCAGAGAAAGCGGCGAAATGCTGGATTATCGCTGGTAATCCAGCGTTAATATTTCTGCGATAGGGAATAGCTTGGAAATAAGCCATGGTGGATTTAGCCGGACGATTCACCTCCCATAGGGTAATGCTTCTAAGTCAGTTATTTTTCTGACGTTAGATTCCTGCATAAATGGGGATTTAGCATGAGTTCTATTCTCGCTAGGCGGGTATGGGGCATCGTTGGTTATAGCGCGAAGCTGCGTTATTGATGTTTTCTCATGATGTGAATGTGAGGCACGCCTACCTTGCATCTCATTCGCGATGAGATGCAAGGCGTTGGTGAAACGGGTGCTACAGCAAGGGAACACACGCTGAAGCCTGTTAGCGTGCCCTTGTTGATACTGCAATAGAATTATCGCCGCTTTTCGGCTGAAAACGGCCGCTAAAGCGGCGATAATTCTCTTGAAAATATGCCCCTATATTTCTAATCCTTTCTCTAAACAGCACACCTGCATTGATTGCGGAAGCCTTTTTTCAATTCCTGCTCCTCCCAGCCTGTTGGAGGTTCCGGCTGTGCTGCCTCTGCAGGCGCTTCCGAACAACGACCTTCGTGCAAGTGGAATTAATCATTCGGAGCTGCCTGACCCTGCATAATGTTTCAAAAGAGCAGGACGACTTAGTTGATCTTGTGTTGAACCAGCAGCCTCTGGCGGCCAGAGACCCGTGGACTCCATCTACCTTAGGTAACCCAGGCAATTTAAAGGAGAACCCCCTCACATCACAGACCCCGGATGATAGGACGTTTGCAGGAAGTATTTCGGGGCATATTATCAAGGACCCCGTTAAAAATTATCGCCGGTTTAGCGGCAGAAAACTGCCGCTAAAGCGGCGATAATGGGCTTGATAATATGCCCTTGAGAATTCCAATAGAAGCCCATGTTCTGGTGTGAACCTGGGCTTCTATGGGAATTCTCAAGGGCATATTATCAAGCCCATTATCGCCGCTTTAGCTGCAGTTTTCTGCCGCTTAACCGGCGATAATTTTAATGCCGTCCTTCGTCTTTATCAGATGCTGAGATACTTCCCTCCGATGACAGAACAGAGCACATTCAGATATACTGTGTAAGATGCTGATATAGTTGGAGGTGTTATTTGATTTGCATATTGTGCACAATTAGCAACATGAGATTAAGCAATTAGAGATATTTTGAGTTGCTGCTTAGCAGTTGCCACATTTTTTCCTTTAAAAAAATATCTTTCAACACCTGTGTCGACATCTCTGATGATACAAAATGCTAGCTGTATCCTACAAATATGGCACAAAGACTAAACTCATGGATTAACAGATATGACTCTCACATCCTGAGAAATAAACTGCGGAAGCCAATCAGCTGCAGCACTTAATATGCAATGCAATGCAATGGGTCTCGCATTTGCGAGAGTTTAAGGTAGTTGCATTGTAAATGACAATACCTTTTTGTTTATGTTTTAAAAACCAACACGTAAATAAAAGGCAGTGCCATTTACAATGCCAATAGCTTAAACTAATGCTTGTTTAATACTACCCCTGGGAATCCAATGCAATTGATGTTGTCCCTCCGATAGGTAGTTTTAGCTAGGATTAGCTTCCCCATTCCCCATTCCCCTCTCCAATCTTACCCGGGACGCTCAGCCCCTTTATTTGGTTATCTTGGCAGAATACCCTGAGAGGGAAAAATTAAGTAGGCTCACTGTGCTGAAATTCAGGAAAAGAGCTAATTGGGAGAAAATAGTATGTGCTATACAAAGGCCAACCACACCTATAATACATTGGTTAAATCTACAATTACTGGGAGAGGGCCTGGTCACCTGGGATCAGGGGAAATGCTGGGTTGGGATTGCTTGTCCATCTTTGGCAGCCTTCGCAAGCATGGGAGCGGTTCGAAGCGTGAACCCCTGCACAAAATATTGGCTTCCTTTGTGTCTTAATACCAACCTCACAAGGGGAGGAATCTGGGCCTGTCAAAAACTTTGTTGTTTCTGCTCAGGTTGCCAGCCTCGATTGCTCTGACTCCTTCCTTGCTCATGAGGTGTATTTATACAGCTGTAGGCAATATGCCTACTTTTAGAAAAGGGTCATTGCTACAGCTCACGTCACTAACTCTCATTCTTGCACATTTGGCATCGTTTTACTTATTTAACATCTCTGCTCTGCATATTTTACAAAATAGATAATGGACGGTCCCTGAGTACCCCTTTCTTAGTGTATGCTGCTGCAAACGAGCTACCTATATGCTGTAGTCCTAACTATACTTATAATGTACTTGCTTATCTCTCCCACATTTTCCTTCATCACATTACTAGGCACTGTGCCCCTAGACATGATAAGTATACCCAGGGCACAAGTCCTATAAAAAGAAGTGGGGGGACTGACTAAGTTAGGCAGTATGCAAGTGACATCATGACGCAAGCCAACAGAGCACATGATGTCACGACGTGTGACATCACAGGAAGTGACCTCACTGGAAGACTGTGCATTAGGATGAGTAGCGCTATAAAAGAAATAAAATAGTGCTATTTATATTGTTATTTGTGTAAATACTGGGAGAGACCAGCCCTCTGACATTCTTACAGTGCATGCACTTCAGAGGCGCAACTAGAGTGAAATTTTGGAGGGGGCTAATAAAACTTTCGGGGGAGGGGTGGCTAATTCTTCCAGCAAGTAGCAGAGTGGAAATGCAGGGGCTCTAAGAAGGGGTAAAAGAACAACAAACTCATTAACAAGTAAATGGCGCCTGGTGCACTTCTATAAAGGGACTGAAAAAAGTAAAAAGTATGCATCTCTTAAGTATCTGTGAAGAGATAACTAGCTGTGTGCTTTTGTTTTCTCTCCTGTGCATTTGCATTTAAGTGAGAGGTTTCAGACCTTCTCCAGTCCAACACTCAATCAAAAGGAGGCCTGACAGCCCCTTAACTTCTGCCTTCATCTTTGGCACAGCTGGAGGTGACAAAAATCCCCCTCGCTGCCTGCACGTTGCTGCTGAGAATGAAACGCAGACAACCTGCAGGAGCTGCTGAACGTGTCCGGGTGTCTGAAAATGACAATGGGACAAGTTCAACATATTTCCGTGGGGCCCAACTTCCTGGCAGTGGGGACGGCGACCACCCTGTGAAAAGAGTGGGTGGATGCCGTGTACCTGCATGTACCCCTGACTCGTGCAACACTGAAACACTTCCCACGTAGGGTCACAACAAATACAACAATCTGTCAACCACGCACCCCATAGCGCAGCTGTATTTCAGTGCTACATTACAAAACCACCTTATCCCTGTACCCATAACCCTGAACACATAACTGTGTGCCATTAAGCATGCACTTTTAGGCCTTTAGCCATAATCATTCACCCTGTTGTAATAACTCTGTCTCTATAGCCCATAGTCTTGTGTTCATAACTCTGTACCCTTAGCCTGGCATCTTTAACGATGTTTTCATACCCATGGAGCCATAACCAGGTAACTTGCACACTTTAGCCATAGTCCTTCATCAGTAACCCTGTACCTTTATTGCTGTATCATGTACCCATAGTAACCCTTAGTCTGTATCCATGACCTGTCTCCATATCTGTAACCATACACCCATAACCCTGCTTCCATAACCCTGTGCCAATAACCCTATAGGCTATGTCCATGACCATGTACCCTTAGAAATAGCCATGCACCAATACCCTGCACCCTGCATCCAAAACCCTGTGCCAATAACCCTATACTCATCACCCCACACACAACTCTGAATCCTCTATCATGTATTGCTATCCCTGTTCCTATAATCAAGCTGTGCACCCTTAGCCCTATATCCCGTACTCTAACTATTAACGCTGTACCCATAACACTGTATCCATGGTCCTTTAGTCATAAACATGCACTACACAGCCCAAACTACGTGTCTTTGATCCTGTATTCTGTACCATTAGACCTGTGACATGTACATATAACACTGCACCTATAACCCTATACCCTACTTGGATGGCAGCCTTCCAAATCCCAAAGAAACATAATTATTTACCCAGCTGCTGATTAAATAGCAGAAATGAAGTACTGTTTGGCCGGCAGGCATGCAAAGAGGAAATAAACTTCACTATTTCCCAGCGTCTAGCTAAGTAACTGTTAGACTTGGCATCTTTTGGCGTGTTTCCCCTGACTTTTTGCTTTCTGATCTCCCGTTTTTTTTTTTTTTAAACAAATGTTATTGCCAGTTGCACAATAGACGCAGGGCTCTGTACCCCAGAGACCGCTGCAGCATCAGGTTATACAGTGGCATGACCGCAAATTAGATGGAAGAAAAAACCAATTGACTCTGTTTTATGGTGTAATGATTCTGCACACTTTCCTCACTGCTGTCCAGTGGGAAAGTGCAAGTGCTCCTGTATAAAATGTGTATGGATTGGTATTTCCATGATTGGCCTATTTGATCTATGTGTCAGTCCCAAGTAAAGTGCACTGCGAGTGCCAGGGCCTATAGATCAAATACTGTTGGTGGGCTGCAGCACTGGATTGTGCCACCCACGCAAACAGCCCGTAATGTGTAACTCTGGCCTGCCATTGCAGAGCCTGTGCGCAGCCTGGGGCTGCCATGTCGACTTGGCAAGTGCACCCACTTGCAAGTCCCTAAACCTTCCCTTTCCTACATGTTAGTCACCCCTAAGGTAGGCCCAAGGTACCCCTGTGGGCAAGGTGCATTGTATGTGAAAGGCGGGACATGCCCTGGTGTGTGTGGCATGTCCTGATAGTGAATTACAGCCTACTTCGTTTTTCACTGGTGCAAGGCTATCTGTTCTCCATAGGCCAGAATGGGCAGTTGGATTATTACATCCTATAATCCTAACTGACCCAGGGAACATGGTAGAAATTCGAATTTAGTATGCCTGAACTCAGAATGATAAAATACATCTTTTAGTGAAGTTGGTTTTAACATTCTGAGTTTGAAAATACCACTTTTAGAAAGTAGGTATTTTCTTGTCTGACCATCCAAGCCGCCTCTGCTAGGTTGTGTATTCCTTGTCTGGAGTGTGAGTGACAGGGGCTGGGGGATTCCAGGAGACAGGGTGGGTCAGCACAGGGCTGAATAGCAACATCTACATGTAGATGGGTAGGAGGAGTTGCACCTGGGACCTGAATAGGACAGTGCCTTCCCTCCACAACGCTGGCTCCACTTCCTGTGGTGTGTCTGATGTCCATGGCCTACTCTCAGAAAGGAAGGAAGGAGGCTTGTCAACAAAGTGCTCCAGGACTGACCAGAACTGGTTTGGACCAGGCAAAGGCCCTTCTGCCTCCAGAGGACAAAAAGAAATTGAGGATAAAAAGGGGGACCCAAACCCCAGAATTTTAGATCTCGCTGGAATCAAGGAACCTGCCAAGACGAAGAGCTGGAAAAGCTGCCAGGAGGAGTACTGCCCCTTTGCTGTGTTGTTGCTTTGTTGGGTTGGCCTGCAACTGCTGCTTCTGCCTTGGGCAGTGAAAGGACTGGACTGAACTTTCTCTACTTGTGCTGAGTATCTCCAAGGGCCTGAACCTAGCTGGCCTCCTGTTAAGAAGTCTCAGGGACTGCAAAGACTTCACCAACCTCTGGGTACCGCTCCTGGAACCGCTGTTTCAGTTGCCACAGAGAAGAGGGAACCCCGACCGACTCTGTCAACCGACTCCGTCGCTGGCCTTGTGTCCTGAAGGCACCGCAAGCCGCACCGACTCGCCCTGCACCGTAAACCTTGGCCTCACCGACTCCGTCACCGAGCCGCTGCCTGCGCCGCATCGAGAGACACCGCAACATGCATCGCCTCGCTTCACTTCACTGGCCTGGACTCACCGACATGATCGCTGCTGGCTCAACACCCGTGACCGACTCATCACGCACAGCTGTCTGACTCGGCCAGTGTTACTTCCCGCCAACCGGCTCTTTCGCTCGCTTCACAACTTGCCAGCACCGCATCGAGCACCGCCTCACCCTGCACCGCCCGCTTTGGTCTCAACGACGCCATCTGGATGATCGTCACCGAGCCGCTGCTCGCACCGCATCGATAGGCACCGCACCATGCACTGCTGCCACTTTGCACAGTAACCGCGACGGACGCCACGACCGGCTCTGTCACCTGCACCGCAACCTGCCAGCACCGCATCGAGCACCGTCTCGCCCTGCACCGCCTGCCTTGGTCTCACCGACGCCTTCTGGACGATTGTCACCGAGCCGCTGCTTGCACCGCATCGAGAGGCACCTTACCATGCACCACTTCCACTTTGCATCGCAACCGCAACGGACGCCAAGACCGACTCGCACCGCCGTGTGGGTCACACTAAGAAAGGTACTGTGAACTAATCTGTCCCGCTGCTGCTGGCCCGTACCGACGCGGTCAGCTGGAACTGCGAGACTCTGTTGTTTTCAGCATCGCGGTAGGCTCAGACCGAGCTACCGACTCGTACGAACTGTGTTTTTCAACATATTTTGCAACTTAAAGACATTTTGAGAAGTAACAATTTCTGAAGTACTGTATTGTGGATATTTATCGTATTTGGTCTTGTTTATATAAAAATACTGGATATTTTTCTAAAACTGGTGTGGTGTCCGTTTGTAGTGCTTACATTGTATTACTGTTGGTTTTGTGCAAATGCTTTACGCACTACCTCTAAGATAAGCCTGAATGCTCGTGCCAAGCTACCAAGGGGGTGAGCAGGGGTTATTTTAGGAGTGTAACTCCCTTGTCCTGACTAGAGTGGTGGTTTCTGCCTGGCTTGGGTGCAAACCTTAGCCAACCAGAAATCCCATTTCTATCAGTAACATACACTTTGTAATATTTGAATGGCGGTCAAGTAAGGTGCAAAGAAAATTCACTATTTAACCCCTACTGACTAAATACCAGACATGCACCATTAACTGGTGGCTGTGCAGACAGCAAAGAAACATCATTATTCATCTGGCTGCTGGCTAAACAACAGACCCTGAGCATGATTTGACAAGTGGCTGTCTAAATAGCAGTGAAACTTAACTCTTTTCCTGGCTTCTGTATATATGCTTAAGATGCGTTCTAAATGTAAATGCCTAGCACATATTTCAATAGGCATTTACCATCAAGAGCAACTGTAAACAAGGAGTGAACATGATTAGCACCCATCTCCTTATGCGAAGTTAGTGCTAAAACGGGTTTAAATGCCATTTGCACCCAAGCAGCACTAACTCATGGGTCACTAACTCGTAGGTCTAAATGTCCTAATTGGCACTGAAGAGCACATTGGGATGTTTCCAAGTTAATTTGGCTCACATAATACACATGAAACTCCATTTTACCAAGAGCCAAGACACAGCGACTTGAGAGGCCCATTATGAAGCTGTCATTTCCTCACCAAATGCTCTGGCGTTTTGCATATCTGAAGAGCAGGCTAATAAGAAGGATGCTTCAATCATTTCCAAGACTAGCTGTTTACTCTTCTAGAGCCATGTACTTGCTTTTACTCAGTCATATGGATGCACCAGGGTCTGTTATAGAATAATCAAAAGGTTTCATGTTATCAGAAGGCCCCTTTTTCTCCCTCACGTTTTAATGTATAAGCTAGAATTTGTATTTCAGATTCAGTTTCATGAAATAAATTAGATTAAAATTCCTGGAAACGATGATTTGTAAAAAGAAAAGGCCAGAGCTAGAAATGTTGTATCCCAGTGACTCCATCTAATATCCACATCTAAATAGGAACCATTGTTATCGTTATAAAATCAAAGCAGTTGCATACGAATCCTTATGCAAGTTATCAACTCAGTATCATTGAGCGGTTTCATTGTAATTTCAAAACAGAAGGAAGGGAAACTGTGCATCTTTTTAAAAAAATAGAATCTATATACCCAGACAAGTCAGTAATATGTTTTGTCAGATTCTTTTGTAGCAAAGTTCAGCAAGTAAATATTGTCTAGGATAAAAGCTTGCATGGTTTGCAATGACATCATCATTTCAGTCTAACTGCATTAAAAATAGGTTACTGCGTAATCTGATTTCCAAAAATTTGGGTCTTAAAAGGCAGCCTTTATAGACCTGTTAAAGCAGTTGGAGCTGCTCAATTTAGGCTCCCCCCTTACACATCACAGAAGTGCAATCGTCATGTACACCTAACACTATATACGGTGTGTGATTTAACTTTATAAACATGAAATGTAGCATTTAAACACATTATTGAAATGTATTCACTGGAGAAACTAGAGACGCATAAACGTTTAGGTTCAATTGTACTCTAACTGTGAAGACCTGTAATTCTAATTCGCCTTTACATTTGTGTTTCGGGTTACACTACGTTTATTAATATGCTCTGCATATGTAATCATGAACTTATTTATTCTAGTTTGCATTTATTCTGAAGTCACGTGCACATGTATCATCATATGTTCAAAATGCACATTGAAATACGTAACTAAATTTAGCTTGACTAGCGGCCTTGACTTTGAAATGTATTTTGCTTGCCTTGCGTGCTCCTTCTTTTGCAGGTCTGTTGTCATGATTTCATAGCTAGAGAGAGAAGTATTGCTGTATTATTGATAGGGAGGTCTGAGAAGAGAAATCTTGGCAAGGATGTGTATAACTAACGAGCAGAAGAAGCCTCCTATTAATCGCGTATCAGGATCAAGAAGATAGTCAAGGTTGCAGAGACTCTACAAGTCTGTGGGATGGGAAAGTCGAAGAATGTTGCTGATACTGTGAGGAAGAGAAATATTTGGGTATCTGATGACGTGTGGAAAGATATGTTTTTCTTGAAACTTCTTTGTTTGATTAATTTCAGACCATTAGAATTCAGATCAGATCCTTCTCGACTCTGAGGGGTACAGACCTCTCTATTTCCCTTGCAAGTGTGTAGCTTTGCACTAAGAACTTATTCTCTTTTAGAAAACGTCTACTGGAGTTTTCATTTTGCTGACACCTTCCCGCACTTCTGAATTCCTTGAGGCCTTTCTCCAATTGCTCTTTTGCATCTTACACTTAGAACTTAGGTTAGATGACTTTAGAAACTATTCATGTTTAGGAGTGAGGGCTCCTGCAACCGCTCACGTAGGGAAAGTGTCGGGTCGGGGTGATTATTGATAAGTTTCTGATATGTTAGGGACATGGCTTTTTTGTGCATGTGTTCAGTCAATAGCCTGTCCTCCAGGGGGGAAGCCTCTGGAAGGACGGTGTCAGGTGGCAGAACTGCCTCTAGTGCGTGACAAATATGGCGATAGCGAAACAGTTCTGTAGATGCCATCTAATATTGGTCTTGAAGTTGTGTGAATGGAATAACCTTTCCCTTGGCCCAGAGGTCGCCCATGTGCGATATCCCGATGTCATCCCATCGTTTGAATCCTTTACTACTTCTCAATGTACCCAACACAGCGGTGTCCCAGAGGGGTGTCGCCTGTGTGATCTTTTTGTTCCAACCAAGCTTCCTGTGTGCCATATATGGGCCATCTGTTTAGTCGGTCCTACCAGGGCTCTCTGCCGGTTAGTGTTGTACAGTGCCCGATTAAGTCCCTCTATCCCCAGCGTAAGCCTGTCCAGATGGTAAGCGGGATAGGTGTGTGGGACATGTATCCATTGTTTTTTTACGGTCAGTTGGGAAGCCCAATATTACGTTTCTATATTGGGTAGCGCTATGCCGCCATCATACCAGGAGCGAAACAGTTTAGTCATGGCTATTCGGGCCGGTTTCCCATTCCACAATATTTTGGTCACATCCGAGTCAATGGCTCGAAAGTAGGCTGCCGGGTCCAGGAACAGGGTATTCTGTAGGGCGTATAAAAAACGGGCGAGTGCCATCATCTTGAAGAGTGCTGCTCTTCCTAGAAGTGTCAACAGTAGGGCCTGCCAATGTTTGGTGTCTCTACGCAACCTCTGTAGGGGTTCTAGGAGATTTAATGTCATGAAATCCTCGGAGTCGGGCGTGATATGGATCCCCAGTTATTTAAAGTGACTAGACTCTTGTTGGAATTAAAATGTTTTCGGTCGACTTCCCTTTGCATTGTATGACTTAAGTTAGCATTTGCTGCACCATTTTGTATTTTGATAATTTGAGTAATGATCAAAATGAACTTCTGTCTCACCTCGTGTCTGCCTCATTAAAAAGCAACTGCCAATGTGCCCTCTGTATGTGTATTTCTTCTAGGTTGAGTTTGCTATGCTAATGAATTGACTGTTCATTTAATTGCATACCTTTCCGTCTAGATAGGCTTGCTCCCACAGCTCAGAGCGGTGTGGGCAGGCAGAGTAACCTTGAATGCAAGATAATGTGTACCCGGTCCTAGGATTGTAGCTCATCCTTCTGTATCTACTTTGTTCACTAGCTACCAGACTGGAAAATTCCTGTCTAGGCGTGTCTTCGGGGGTATTGAATATGTACTTTATGCCTTTCCATGTTGCCTAAGGTTGGCTGTCTGCAGCAATCCAAGGTCAGACTGGACTCCACTCGAGTGTATGACTAAAATAAATAACTTTGGTTTTTATTCTCTACTGTCTGACCGACTTCATTTGTTTGGAAGGCTGAGAGGAGGTCGCGAGTGACCCGGGTGACCCTAATTGGGACACATCCTTCAGTTGGCGCCCGAACAGGGACCCCATCGGGTGAGTGACCCTTCCTTGCCTGTGGACGGGTGAGGAGGTTGGGGCCACGTCAGGTCAGACGGGCAGACCGTGTATCCCTGCATGAGAGTCTTCTTTTTTTTTTTTTTTCCTAAGTCCTCATTTCACCATCTGCATCAGCAAAATTAACAATAAAACCCAGTTTCAACCTAGGTGCCCTGGGCTTATGTTATTGCCTATGCATTAGGCCAACCAGGCCAGCATTTTTTGTTCGAGGCTTGGTGTAATCATTGGACCTATGAAGCTTTAAACCAGCCTCATTTCCTTGCCCCAAAGGATCAATGGTGACCAGATGTTATTATCCTCATTGTCCAACATGCCCTGATCCAATCTTGCTGTGCCCAGTGCTACACCCAACCAGCTCTCATAAGACGGAGGTCTAGGATCCTTCCTTAGCCTACAAATCTCTCTACGCGCAATCAAAATCAAACTAAAGAATAAACCCACCTGCATCGTAGAGAGCTGCCTTATAAGGTCATTATCCAATCCAAAGATAACTCAAACCAAGTTAATATGCAGCTTAAATTTTAAAACGCCTTCCATAGCGCACTCCAAATTACGCCAAAAGTCTCTCATGTGTGTACAATCATAGAAGATATGCATATCATCGGCTTCAACCAAGTCACATCTGGGACACCTAGGAGATGGACAAGAAACAAATTTTGCAATCTTCTTAGGCGTATAATATAGCCTATTAATCACGTAGATATGTTTTTTTTAAGAGAGGCTGGCTTTACAAACTTATATAAAATTTGGAGAGACAAAGTATATAAACCGGCTGATGCATCTCCCACTATAGTGGAACTCCATACCAGATGAGAGGGGGGAAGCTCTTAATCCTTGGCGTCTAATAGGCTCCTATACCAAAATCCGACCTCCTTTTTTCTTGAGTTTACATTCTGAAGTATAGTCTCAATCTCCCAATTTCCACCTATGAGCTCCTTCTCTGCTGAAAACCAGGAACACAATTGCAGATATTTGAATCTAGAAAAGGAGTCACCTATTCTTGATCTTAACACCTCCCAGGGAAGAACTCCATCTGACGAAATGAGGTCAGACCAAATACTGATTCCTGCCGTTCTGATTGGGGAAGCCAAACTGTCTTTCAGACATACAGGTAGTCCCGGGGAGTCCCAAATTGGAGCAAAGTCTGAGTAGTATCTTATCCCCCATTTCGTCTTGATTTTATACCACACATTAAGTGCTGATTTTAAAGCCTTTAAGCGGACCTTCTTGAAAAACCTTGGCGCCCCAAATTTATACAGGAATCCAATGCCCCCACCCTCTAAATTAGCCATAGCCCTCAAAATCCTCCCCCAATTAGTATCAGCAGGACTAAAGAGGAGGCACCGTATATTTTTAAACTGGAAGGCAAAGGAATACAAAAGCACATCTGGAAGGGCTAATCCACTCTTTAGCAGTCTTCGTTTTAGCTTCTTCCAAGATAATCTGGAGTTTTTATTAACCCATATAAAGCTGCCTATATTACTTTGGATTTTTGCCAAAAGTTTACCTGGGAACTCAAGAGGAATAGTGCTAAATAAATACGTCAGTTTAGGCAGAATTACCATCTTAACCAAATGTACACGGCCGTAGATGGTAAGAGGTAAATTCTGCCATCTAGAAAAAAGATGGTCAATTTCCTTAGCCACTTTCTTCAAGTTAATCAGTGGAATACTGCATGAGTCCTGCACTATAGTTATCCCCAGATACCTAAACTCCTTACTGCTATTTTCAGGCCAATTATCGACACCCCAACACATTACCTCAGTCTTGGAGGAGTTAACCAGATACCCAGAGTACAGACCAAATTCCTTCAGGGTAACTTCTACCCTGGGAAGCACCTCCGCTGGATTGTTGGTGTAAACCATCAAATCATCCGTGTAAAGGGCTAATTTGCACTTATAATCTAAAACTTGAAAGGGGGTGATTTGTATATCTAGTCTCAATGCTTGTGCAAGGGGTTCGATATAGATATCAAACAATAGGGGTGAAATGGGGCACCCCTGTCGGGTACCCCTTTTTATACTAAAACTGGTTGTCAATAGACCATTTAAGAGAATGACTGCAGAGGCGCCCTCATAGCACTTAATGAGGGTTTGTATGAATATTGCACCAAATCCCATCATTTTTAAGGTTTCCCATAGGAAGGCCCAATTAACACGGTCAAACGCCTTGGCTGCGTTATATGCAGCCACAGCCAAGAGCTCCGACAGTGCCAATGCCAATGCCAAATCAATGCTTCCTATCAACTGTAGAGTTTGCTCCTGAATGAACCTACCCGGGATAAACCCCTTTTGGTCGACATTAATCAACCGTGGGACTATCCTGACCAACCTCCCCGCCAAAATGCTGGTAAAGATCTTATAATCCACATTAAGCAGGGATATTGGCCTGTAAAAGTCTGCCTTAAGAGGGTCCTTTCACGGCTTCAGGACAAGTACTATTGTTGCCTCTTTCCACGAGGGGGGAACCCTACCATCTGAACAATAGATGTAATTAAAAAGTTCATGTAACCTAGGAACTAACACCTCCTGGAGTACCTTATAGACTTCCCCCGGTAGAGCATCCGTCCCAGCAGCCTTATTATTCTTGATCTTCTTAATATGAAGTTTAATTTCCTCTTCTGTGATGGGATCATCTAACATATCGCGCCCCTCTGCTGTCAATATTGGTAAGGCCTTATTTTTTAACCATTCTCAAATATTGTTGGGACTTGAAGATGTCTCCTCTCGATAAAGATTAGAAAACACAGAAAGGAGGCACCTTTGCATATCCTCTTGATTATAAGAGGTTTTCCCCGTCTCGTTTATAATCAACTTATTGATGTTATTTTTTACTCGGTCCGCCTTTACTTTCCTTGCCAGGATAGCACCAGCTTTTTCTCCATATTCATAATTTTCCACATTATGGACCAACCATTGTGCTATTAATTTTTGATCTAACTTTCCTCTATACTCCAATTGGAGATGCTCCAGGTCTCTAAGAGTTTGTGCAATGCTATCAGCTTGACAGCTCATCCTTACTCTTTCCAAATTGGATATCTCTTTTTCCAGTTTTTGGAATACTGACGCCTCTTCTCTATTCTTAGCACATATCAGACTGTGTAACAGACCACGGATCTGGGCCTTAAACGCGTCCCATACATAGTCTAATGATGTCGAGCCCGTATTATCAAAAAAATTGTTAATAGTAGATGTTTAAATGGCACAAATTATTTCCTGGTTGGATAACATTACCCTTTTTAATGTCCACCTAGGGGTGAAGTTAGTCTTTGGCTTATTTCCTAGATATGAGAAAGCTATAGAGGCATGATCAGATAGAATGCTTGGGAGAGTAACAATATTCTCCAGGTTCTCCAACCCCAATCTATCCATAAGGATATAACCGATTCTAGAGGAGTGCCCATGTTTTTTACTAAAAAAGGTGAAACCTGGTTCTATTCCCTTCTTGGCCCTCCATGTATCTACCAATCCCAGCTCACAGATCATATTGGTCATTGCCCGGCGCATACGCGGGGCCGCCACGTAGTGGCTACAATTCGACCTATCCTGAACTGGATTAAGAAGAACATTAAAATCCCCTCCAATTATAACTGGAATAGTAACGTTTACCAATTCGGTCTGTACTCTGAGCAAACAAGCCGGGTCATCAACATTAGGGCCGCAGTAAGATGTTATAGCAATCTCGGTACCCCGGATATCTGCCAGCACCAAAATCCATCTGCCAGATTGATCTGTTAGTACGGACTTTATGGAGCCACCAGCTCCTAATATAAATAGAACAGCTACTCCCTTATTATGTATTGCCTGCTCAGAACAACAACAAAATTCAACCCATCTATATTTTCCAAAGACAACCTTACTCTCAAGATTACTCAAGTGGGTCTCTTGTAAGAGGCACACTTGAGCTGAAGATTGTTCCAAAAAAGTCACGATCAACCTTTGTCTTCGTGGACATCGTAGCCCATTAACGTTCCACGAAATAAACCCTATCCTAGCAGTCATTATGTCTGACTATTCTCTTCTCCCCCCCTTTAACTAAACACCCCCAAAAGAACTTACTCTTTAAAAAATAAGAGAAAATGGAAAGAGGACTTATTTTTTTTTTGTTCTCCCCCACTGCTACCCCACCCGTGCTTCCCTTCCCCTCTACCCATCCCCCCCACACTTCGACCCCCTGGGGAACCCTCCCTATTCTTTGGGCTTACGCCCTTTGGCAGGGTCCACCCGACGTGTGACTAAACAAAATTACAGGTTAAATATATGTTAATCTAGCCAGAACGGCGGCGATATTCATACTAAACTGTAGATTTCTCCTTTGTCTGTTTGCATTCTTTTTTGCCTTTCCTCTCTTTTTCTCTCTTCTCTTCCCTCTCCCCTCCCTCTACTTATTTATTAGTTAAATTAGAATTCTGCATGAGAGTCTTGAACTCGCTGCTGCCCCATCTATCTGACCGGGCGGTGCCCCGTCCAGTGATCATCCTAACTGGGGTCCTAGACGGCGAAACCCTTGGATCTGACCGTTTGGTCCGAAGAGTCAGCAGTGGAGAATAAACTCGTTTAACCTGTGTGCACCAGGTGAGTCTGCTTTGATTCTTTGTGGCTATAGCGCCATTTTTGGTTTGAATTTGGCACACTCTGAGGACCGTCTTTGGACAAGTGCTTGAATTTGTTTAAGTTCCTTGTGAACATGGTACCACTTTGGTTTGCATTTAATGAGGTCTCAGGACCAATTTTGGTAAGATATTTGCAAATATCTGCTCGGCCATCAATAGTGAACTTGTTCTCGTTTTGAAAGATTCCATGTGCCATGAAAATGTTTTGTTTGGGCTGTCGTTGTTGTTCTACTGATGTTCAATTGGAAAAAAGTAAGCCAGTTCCACCAGAAGGCACCCCTAACTTTGATATGTATGTCAAACATGGCCTTGGCCCTATTATGTTTAGTACGTTATGGCACAAATATACGAGGGACAATGCCGAGTGGCAGTAGCCATTGACGGGCACTTTTGATGAACAGAAAATTAATTTCCTGCAGGATAAGTTGTCTGCAATAAGGAGACAGTCTATGTTCGATTCCCTCAGAACAAGGCAGAGATGAATGAAAGCAGAGAAAGAGGCCCAGAAGTGAAAAATGCAGACATTGACTCAGAACGCTATAGCGCATGATATGGAGAACATAGAAAAAGGAATAGAGTGTGCTGATAGGAGGTTTCAATTACAAGTTGATAAGTCTTATGTTGCCCGAGATGAGAATTATACTTTTGTGGAGGAATTGTAGGATGCTCGACCCCCGCCTCCATATGCCCTGCAGAGGGTGTACCCTGTACTTCCCCCACTGCCTCAGTCACCAGGTTCTTCTGTTTCTGTTGTCTCTGTCTCTGCTACTGTTGCTCTGTCTGCTTTGGCCATGGCAACTCCTGTCCTTTCTTTGCCTTCGCCGTCTGTGGCAACTACGTCTGTTGGTGTCCCGGCAACATCTGTTGCCTCGGCATCCCTCTCACCAGCTCTTACGCCCACAACACAGCCAGTAGTGACGTTATTGCCTGGTAACTCTGTTATCACTCCCACTGTTTTCCCCTATTCCCCGATCTCACAGAATATTGAGACACCAGTACATGGCCTAGAGGACAAGGACTGGATGAAATTCAAGGACCGGTTAGGACGGACGTTGATATGATCCGATGTGGGGGAGGCCGAGAAAAAGGTAATGGCTAATCAGGCAGCTCAGTGGGCTCGTAACCCAGTTACAGTGTGGAGGATGTGTGGGTTGTGACGAAAGATTATGAGTCTTTTGTCCAGGAGCATGACCATAAGCATATGTCGGCTACTTTGATTGGGCTTTATGAGCAGTGTTTTAATGAGGCAGCGCCACATATTATCTATGATATTAAGGATCATGTCTACGTAACTGATATGGCTCATGGTCAGGTGTTTGGTAATGTTGCGACGTTACACACCACACACCACCTGAGAGACCTGCACTGGCTCCCCGTCAACAAGAGGATAACCTTCAAACTCCTCACCCACGCACACACAAGGCACTCCACAACACCGGCCCAGCGTACCTCAACAGATGACTCAGCTTCTACACCCACACCCGCAGCTTCGCTCCGCCAGCCTCGCCCTCGCCACAGTCCCCCGCATCCGAAGAGCGACCTCTGGCGGCAGATAGTTCTCCCACCTCGCCGCCAAGACCTGGAACACCCTCCCCATCCACCTATGGCAGACCCAAGACCTGCTGACCTTCAGAAGACTCCTCAAGACCTGGCTTTTTGAGCAGTAGCAGCATTCCCCCCAACGGCACCTTGAGACCCTCACGGGTAAGTAGTGCGCTTTACAAATGCTATGATTGATTGATTATTTGACGTTGGTTGCCTATCGGAGTAGGCTGCTTGATAAGAGACCGAAGATGGTGTCTCAGTTTCTGATGAGGGAGGTGCAACCCATATATCACCCTGAAATACCAGAGCAACGGGACCAGCATGATGTCGTTATCAGACCAAGGGTAGAGGCTCGATTCCAAGAGCAGTGGGTTTATGCTCCATGGAAGAGTAGTGAGGTTTCGTCCCCTAACACTCAGTTACCCAACCCCAGGAAAAATCCTACTGCCCATTATAATGAATTGACAGAGGCCGCTTCATCGACAATGATGACCCTAGAGGATATTGAGATGTTCTTTGGTCTATTGGTGTCCCTGGACATTTGGAGACAGGTGCACACACAGTACTATGTTGTGGAATTGGGTGGTACCTGGGATCAGATTAAAGCATGGGACCAGGAGAGGAAGCCTAAGGCCAATATACTAGCTTTGCCTGGCCAGATTATTACGTATATGCACTCTCTTATTCCACCGAGAAGGGTAGACTGGGATAAGTTAACGGCATGTCGTCAGAAGAAAGATGAAAGTGTGTCAGATTTTACACCTGGTTTGAAGGTGTATTTTGGGATTTTAGCGGACAGGATTTGTCGGTGGAGGGGGGTGTCCGATTATTCATTAATAGGTTCGTTACAAACTTGCTTCTTAAAATTGCGACTTTGTTGCAGGCCTCGGAGAGCACTTGGACTACCTCCTCCCCTTCTGTAATACAGAGTATGGCACAGTACTATGAGAACAGAGAGAAGGTGGAAAAAGCATAAAGACTTGAAGACGAAGGTGATGCAGCAGACTTCCAGGGGGAATGGTAGAGGATGTGGTGGTTTGGACAGGCAGCTTCCGTGTACCTGCCGGACTACTACGCCAGTACGACCGAATCAGTGTGCATATTGTAAAGAGGAGGGACACTGGTGTAGCGAGTGTTGTTGTAAAAAGCTGCGGCCCCTAGAAGACGAGGCTCTCGTGGATGGGGTCGTGGAGCTGGTGGACAGGACTGAGCTCAACTAAGGCCAAACAGAATAGTTTGGGTGGTAACTACTTTGACGATACCAGGGGTGGACAGTATTATCATGATGATTATGATTTGGATGAGGCAACAGGGATGTCTCACAGTTAGGACAGCCAAGGGCAGAGTGAGGGACCAGTTCCGATACCTGTAGATCAGTGCGGTCCTTAAGTTACTGTGGATTTGCATGGCTCAGCTAAGGAATTGCTGGTGGATACGGGTGTAATGAATAGCTCCATTTCTCATTCACTGGTCCCCAGGGCAGCTCTGTTTGGCCATAATAATGTTTCGGTAGGATTTTCTGGTGTACCGGTTGTGAACCCCATTTCCAAACCACTCACATTGACTATGGGTCCTTTTATTGTGGATTCGCCATTTCTGTTGACCTCTAATTGCGGAGAGAATTTGATGGGCTTGGATTTACTAAAGAAATTGCATGCGATAATCTATTGTTTCACAGACTGTGTTTACATGACAATAGGTTTGAATATGGTCAGCTCTAACCAGTGTTTATCCAAAGATGCACCCCTCCCTGCTGAATTTAATGATGTGCCGCCCACGTTGTGGGCAACAGGTGACATGGATGTAGGACCATCGCAAATTCCCTCGGTTTCCATTAAAGTTAAAGACAACACCATCTTGCCTATGATTGACTTGCGCTCAGTTAACAAAATAGTGGTTCCTCAGTTTCCGGTGGTCCCTGACATTACTGATCTTCTGACGATGATTCCTTCCTCTGCTAAGTTCTTTTCTGCGATTGACCTGAAAAATGCATTGTTTAGTATTCCGATCCATCCCGACAGCAAGCACTTGTTCGGTTTAACCTCGCTGGCAGAAGATTTCGATTCTGTCGAGCTCCTCAGGGCTATACTGAGAGTCCTAGTATATATAGTCAAACCTTAAAAGCCCAATTGGATTCCCTTATGCGTCCCTCAGGTAACGTATTGCTTCAATATATGGATGATATCCTCATTGCTTCTGACACTGAAAAGGGATGCAAAGAAAGTTCGGTAAAGTTGTTGTTGCATTTGGCTCACTACAGACAGAATGTGTCCCTTTCTAAATTTCAATATTGTCGACAGGAAGTCACCTACTTAGGTCACCTACTGTCGAAGGAGGGTAGGAAATTGACCACTGAGCGCATCAGCACCATTGTTAAAATGCCTTTCCCTAATACTTAGAGGGATGTGCGTGCTTTTATTGGTATCACTTCCTACTGTCGGCATTGGATCCCTAAGTATTCATTACTAACCAAGCCCCTGCTTGGGCTAACCACTATAGATGTGCATGATCCTCTGCCTTGGACGCCTGAATGTCAGCAGTCTTTTGAGCAATTAAATGTCGCGCTTTGCTCTGCACCTGTGCTTGGTACGCCTGATTACATGAAGCCACTCATGCTGTAGGTAGACGAGACGGCCGGTTGTGCGCTCTCTGACTTAACACATGCCTTTGGAGGTAAGCAACGGCCGTGTGCTTATTTTTCTGCTCTCTTGACCCTGTTGCAAGAGCCCTCCCGAGCTGTCTTAGAGCAGTCGCGGCAGTGGCCATCTCTATACGACATTCGGATGAGCTTTTACTTGATACTGACCTCACAGTCATGGTATCTCATGCTGTGGATACACTTTTGAATAAAACCAAGACACAGCACCTCACCAGTGCACGTCCGACCGATTATGAATTGGCCCTTTTTGCAACGCATGTTACAATTAAAAGATGTGCCACTCTGAACCCAGCCACGCTGCTATCCCTCCCTTCTGAGAGTGAGGAAATTGATATACACAATTGTATTTTTCGGACAGAGGAAGAAACTAAGGGACGGGTAGACCTGACTGATGTCCCCTTATCTGACCCCCAATAGGAACTATATGTCGATGGCTCTTGTTTCAAGTTACCAGATGGCACTACAACTGCAGCATATGTGATCACAACACTACACACAGTAGTCAAGACATCACAAGTCCCTTATCAGTCGGCCCAAGCTGCAGAGCTCGTTGCCCTTATTCGAGCTTGTGAGTGAGGGACTGGTTATCAATATTTATACTGACAGCCAGTACGCTTTCGGAGTCGCCCATTATTTCAGACGGCTCTGAGCAGAGAGGGGGTTTGTCACTTCCCATGGATGAGTATCCAGCATGGCCCCTGATACATAGGCTTTTGTTAGCTTTGAAACTCCCCAAGAAATTAGCGATAGTGAAGTGCAGCGCCCTTAAGGCAATCACTGACAATGTGGGTAAAGGGAATACATTTGCCGATCAGACAGCTAAGGAGACAGCCCGAACGAAGATAAAAAAAAGATGTTTGTAGCAAGTCCCTCCAGGTGGGTGCCCAAGGGTACCATGTTCGAGGACACATTGGAAAGTCTCAAGGAGATGCAAAGTGAGGCAACTATTGAGGAACTAGCGGTATGGCAGGAAAGCACAGCACGTTTGGATGAAGATGGGTGTTGGACTGATAAGTCAGGAAACAGAGATGGATGTTACCAGATGCATATGTTCTTCCCGTAGTCGCCATGGCGCATGGGCCAGCTCATATCAGTGCTAAGGGTATTTGTAAGTTGTATGGCAGAATGATAACATCACGAAGACAGCCGCCCATTTAGTCAAATATTGTATGGTGTGTATGATGTACCATCCTGGAAAAGGTACCCCTACGCCACCTGGGAATTTTGCACCCCCCACTTACCCTTTTGAGGTCCTCAAACTTGATTATATAGAAATGGACCGGGTTGAAATATGTGTTGGTGGTTGTTTGTGCGTTTAGTGAATGGGTTGACCCCACGAAAGAAAACACAGCGATAGCGACTGCAAAGGTACTCCTGAAGGAGTTTTTTCCTCGCTTTGGCTTGCCTCGTTTGATTTGGAGTTACAATGGCAGTCACTTCAATGCTAAAGTGATTCAGTTGGTGTGTGAGAGACTACATATCAAACAACATTTTCATGCTGTGAATCACCCTCAGTCAGCGGGTTTCGTTGAGAAGTAGAATGGTACTCTCAAACTGAAATCGGCAAAGATCAAGGAGAGCACAGGGTTGCAGTGGCCAGATGCTTTATCATTAGCTCTCTTGTCCACCAGGATGACGGCCCACCTTACGAGGTCGTGTTTGGGCGCCCAGCAAATGTTTGGGCGTCCCGCGACCTCGAAGGTTCTCTGAAATTGAATATCCTCTGTTGGTAGATTATTTGTATGAATTAACTAATAGTCTGCGTTCTATTCACCAACAGATCCACCAAGCGCTTCCGTCAGCATCTGAGGGGTCCGAGCATAACATTCGGCCTGGGGATTTTATCCTGATGTTTAACTTCCAGAGGAAAGGAAGTTTGGAGCCACGCTGGAAGGGGCAGCCCAAGTGCTCCTCGCCACCCGAACGGCGGTCTAGGTTGTTGGCCGAAAGAATTGTATTCACTGCCAACACTGTCGGAAAGTGCTTCTCCCTCTGCCTTACGACCAGTGGGCCCTCGACGGCATTGGGGATTCAGAGTGGGAGCAGTTGCGCCGCTTTGTCCCCTTCTCAGATGTCCAGCTAACATGGACCCAAACGGAGGAGGAGAATGATGCAGTGTTGAATGCAGTAGTGCCCCCTGAGGTCAGGGCCATCCTGGAACCCTGTTCTACTGGCCCATCTCTGCTTGAGCCCCAGTCTATTGGCCCCTCTGTGTGTGACCCCCTTGAGCCCCTTTTTTCTGACACTACTGTGCCTGGAGTAGCTAGGTACAATCTACGCCCCAGACGGAGGAACAGTGCACCAAAGGAAAAGCCAGATTAGCAGGCATGGACTCGACAAGTCAGGCAACAGTAGCATAGGGACAGACAAGATTGGTGCATTGTTCGGACAATGGACAGGATTGTTTGAACGTGCTACCCTGGAGGAGGTACTTTGTCCTGTACGATGTGGGATTTTCTTCAAGAGCTGGTCCGACAGCTCCACCACCGGTGCTCAACAGCGTCAATGTTGATGAACAATAGGAGTCTGCCAGTGAGGCTTTAACGGACACTGGGGACATTTGATTCTTGCCCTTAGTTTCTTGTGCTCTTTTCGCCCTTGATTTCATCATGTACCCATTTGGCCGACCCATTATTCAGGAGGAGCATCCATTTGCAGCACCGTGTTTACAACGGGATGAGTCTAGTTGGTCTGGCTGGTCCATAAAGAGCAAAATAGTTTTTGTATTGATCATTGTTAGTTTCTTAATAACAGAACTTGGAGTAACATGGTTCTTGGAAGAGAAATACCCAGTACATTCCCTGGTGGGTACAACGCCTGTTCCCCCCAATACACATGTTTGTTAATTTGGCCCCTCATAAAGGAGAGCATTGCAAAACCTATGTAGGCAATGTTTTTCTGCAAATGCTACACCAGGCCCATGGTATGTCTAATGTCACTGATTGTCGGATCTGTGGCTTACTCCCCTCACCTACGCATAGAAGCGATACCCTGTTATCGTTGCCATTATCATATCTGGGGAGCTGTGAGGGGTGGTTTGAACTGTTTACTATGAAATATATTCATTTTCATTCTTCTGTTATGAATATGACATCTGCGGATTATCACACGGTGTTAGAATACATACATGTTCACTAAGGGTTTACTCCAGGAGAACACGGGGTCCCTGATACATTTTCCCTGTCAGCTTGCATGAATGTATATGAACAGCAAAAAATGCAACATGGCTTCGAAATGAAATGCTAGACTTCCAGAGGTTCAATGCTACCGAATACTTCAATTGTTTCCGAGCACGCAACATTACTGAGGATGAAGTGATGCCAATACCAGTAGTCAACACAACAGCTGGTTTCTGTGTCCAGGGAACAGGAAAGGTAAAGGTAGGAGAGAGCCATCGCAGTTACACCTATATATTGAGCACGGCCTGTAGTCCATCCCCCTTTGCTCCCACCACATAATGTTTATTTCATTTGTGGGTCCCAAGCTTATGTTTGGCTTCCAAGGGGATGGTCAGGTACATGCTACCGCTCTTTCCTTCTTCCCCCAGTGTATATAGCACCATCCAATTACCATAAAGACCATTGATTACAGCATAGGAGTGCACAACTGCCCCGCATTAGAAGGGTTATTAATACAGAAGATATCGATCAGACAGACCTCACTTTCCAGCAGTTTACAGATGCCATGAAGGGTATTATATCGTTTTGGGGTCCTATGTCAAATAGTCTTAACATTTGTCGGCTCACCAGAGTTGTATTAATGACCCCTTGTCATTTATACAATAGCTGGGATTCTGACAAATATTACAGCTGAGCTCCAGGCTACGAGGCTTGTTACTTTACAAAACAGAATGGTGTTAGATGTCATCCTTGCTGATTCGGAAGGGGCCTGTCGCATCATTGGCAGCAGTTGCTGCGCGTACATACCTGGCCACGTCCCTAATGTATACTCTGTCATTCAAAAGTTACACAGGCTTGCATCCGACATCCACCAAGAAAATGGTACTTGGTCTCTCTCTGGATGGTTTTGGGGTCTGTTCGCATCCAGGGGTTGGAAGATTCTTATTTTCCTAGCTGTAGTCGCCGGTATAATTTTCACCTGTTGCCTGTGCATACATTGTCTCCCTGCTTGCTGTGCTCACTGTGCAAAGACTCTAACAACAGAAGTTCCTGGTACCTGACAGTAAAACAACAGCCATGATGATGCAGGATATACAAGACCTCAAGCTTAAAGACAGTAAAAAAAAGGTGTTAGCAAATGCTAAAGGGAGGGTCTGTTGGAATGAAAAAAACATTTGATCGACTTCCCTTTGCATTGTATGACTTAAGTTAGCATTTGCTGCACCATTTTGTATAAACTGCCATTTTGAGTAATGATCGAAACTAACTTCTGTCTCACCTCATGTCTGCCTCACTGAAAAGCAGCTGCCAATG
This sequence comes from Triturus cristatus, assembly GCF_964204655.1. Lineage (NCBI taxonomy): Eukaryota > Metazoa > Chordata > Amphibia > Caudata > Salamandridae > Triturus > Triturus cristatus. Next base: position 294,734,477 of record NC_140579.1, read on the forward strand.
TGCCCTCTGTACGTGTATTTCTTCAAGGTTGAGTTTGCTGTGCTAATGAATAGACTGTTCATATAATTGCATACCTTTCCGTCTAGATAGGCTTGCTCCCACAGCTCAGAGCGGTGTGGGCAGACAGAGTAACCTTGAAGGCAAGATAATGTGTACCTGGTCCCAGGATTGTAGCTCATCCTTCTGTATCACCTTTGTTCACCAGCTATCAGACTGAAAAATTCCTGTCTGGGCGTGTCTTCAGGGGTATTGGAAATGTACTTTATGCCTTACCATGTTGTCAGTCCCTCTGCAGCAATCCAAGGAGGCTGGCTAGTCTGGACTCCACTTGAGTGTATGACTAAAATAAATAACTTTGGTTTGTATTCTCTACTGTCTGACCGACTCTTCATTTGTTTGGAAGGCTGAGAGGTGGTCAGGAGTGACCCGGGTGATCCTAATCGGGTCACTTCCTTCACTCTGGGCAACTTCTTTGGGAAACATGATTTAGTTTCCAGACAAAACACTAACATTTCAACATTGACTGATCACACCTCATGGCCCCTTCCAAACAGAGGCATACAGCACAAACAGGTATTAGAGCTGTGCTTTTCCAGCCCTAGCTGCGGCTGCTGACAGAAGTGCAGGGCCTGACCTGGATCAAAGCCAAGTACAGTGATTATTTTACATTGAGATAAAAACAGTTATTCAATTTAAAATGTAAAAATTATATATTTTGTTTAAAAAAAATCACATGTTTGAAAAATTCACATATCAATTATGGGCTCACTTTTAAAACATTTGCAAAGTGTTTAAGTACATTGTGTTTATAAAAAATAAAATAAAAACTGACTTATTAATGGGAATGAGACTAGGCAAATCCTTAAAAAGCAGCACTGAGCTCATAGTATATATGGTACGTCTCTATGATGAGCAACACACTACTTTCATAGCACCTGTGGTGGCGCACATGCGACAATTTTTTTTAGCGATTCCCCTAATGACCTTCGTCTCAATAACCCCGGGTGGGTAACTACGCTCCACCAGCAGAGTTTGGTAGTTTTGCCTACTCCACGTTCCGCTGCCAACGTAGAGTTCAGGGAAAACTACGACTCTGTGGTGGAGCGTAGTTAGCCAGCTCCTCCACCCTCCCAAAGTTATTAAAAATAATTCTTACGAATGTGCAAGACGTACAACATAGGGGTTATTCAGTGCGAGGAGGAGGCAGGAGAGAGCAGCCATTGCGAGGAGGAGGCAGCAGAGGCAGACACGTCAGGTAAGTGCCTTTTTAATTATTTTTAATAACTTTGGGAGGGGGGGAGGGTGCGGAGCGGAGTGTAGCGTAGTCCCACTGAGTTTTTTAAAACTCTGTGAAACTACGTGGAGCACCACTCCGCCCAGGGTTACTTCTCAATGGATTCCCTCACTACCACCCTGCAACAGTGTACTTCACCTCTAAAGTGCCCTCTCTCACACACCATAATTTTTTAGTATAGCACTACTCATACCGAATATATGACGTTACAACTCATGCAATTACAATGCATGCTTTTACAACGCAGTCTTTACATCGCAACTACCATTACATAGCATGATTTTACAACGCATACCATTAGAATGCATTATTTTAAACTACCATTACACCGCATTCGATCACAACGCATAATACTTTTAGGGCAACAGTAGGGTAAGTGTTGGATAGTATAGCAGTAACAATTACTATTCCAACTCCAGTGAGTGCAACAGTAGGGAAAGTGTTGGATTACTATTCCGATGTACCCCAAAACCCACACCCACCCTAATACTAAAATTATAATGCATTGTAATGGCATGCGTTGTAATGGCATGCGTTGTAGTGACATGCATTGTAATGCCATGCATTGTAATGGCATGCAATGTAAAGGCAGTTGTGTTGTTACAGTTGTGTTGTAAAGGTAGGTCGTTTCAATGACTGCGTTGTAATGGAAGTTTTCCGTCATACCAGTGTTGGGTGTTAGAGCACTTATGTCATACATGTACATTATACAGAGACAATGAATCATGTGTGTGTCACTCTATAGAAAATGTTACATAAGACAATGAGGATTAAAGGATATAGGAATCACATGTTATCGATACCAGTAGACAGTATATTTTAAAAGTGTTTAGTCTGAAGAAGCATAAGCTCACGATCTAAAACGTACCCCAGTGGTTTGGGATTGGCCCCAGTGGATGGGGTTAGCATTACTAATAAGACTATTTCCAGCCAAACAAACCCTTTTAGCAAAATTAGGATAATGAAAGCCCGGGGAAAAAAAGCATAAAGTTCTAACCTATACCATGCAGTTTGCATGCAGCTCTTTGAGAACAATTTATAGGTCACTGTGCTATATTAGTACTGTGAGACTTATGATTTGCAAGTAACCAAAAGATCTCTGTGAAAAAGCAGTAACCACTTGAGCTTTCCACATAGATACAGTTCTGTGATTTGCATGGTAGAAGTTCTTTGCAGCAGGCAGGCACATTAACCCTCTACACTACTTTATGAAAATCAAAACTGCCACTAGACAAAGATCCATCTCTCTCCAACAGGAACATTAATCACCAGAGTCATTTTGACATTTTACTGTTGCCTGAAAACTGCTGAGCACATAGCACAACACTAAAACCAGACTTGCTCAACAAGCATCCTGATGTCATGTATTTGACGGAGCTCTTATATGCGATAATGAAGGAACAAGAGGATCGGTAAAAAAGTATTTGCAGAGTCTCTAAACAATATAATCCTATTCAAACCCTTTATTTCTAACTGCCATGGATTGGCCTCCTGAAATGCTCAATTCTTTTTTTTTTTTTTTAAACCATCGTTCTTTTTATTAACAATCATCAACTACAATGAGGAAATAGAACACAGTATAATCATACAGACAGTTCAATCACGTACATAGAGTTTTGATTCACAGTATAACACATCACAGTCATTGAGATAAATAAAGGAGAGTGCATGTCTTCGGAGGTTGGTTGCAATGGTGGGGTGCAGATGCCACCTCTATATTGGTTCCACTGCCCCCATATCCGGGATCACTTCCTAGGGCAGCCTCGGGCCACATAAACAGTTTTTTCGCAGAACATACTCCAATCTATGTTGGTCTTCCAGTCTTTTAGTGAAGGAGGAGCAATTGCCCCCCAAGCTTGGGCTATGTTCCTTTTGGCCACCATAAAACCAAGCGTGGCCCAGTGTTCTTGGTGCGTGTTCAAGTCTGTGGGCTCCCACACATTAAGCAAGCACCTTCGTGCCTCCAGTGGCAGGGGGACTCCCAACACCGTCCCCACTACTCGGTGGACCTCCCTCCAGTAGGACTGAACAACTGGACATTCCCAGATGATATGTAGGAACGTGCCCAACAGAACATACCACCTGCGACAATCCCCCGTGGGTGCCCTGCCCATCAACACCAGTCTAGGTCAAGTCATGTATATTCTGTGTAGGATTTTAAGTTGGACCAGGCGCGGTCTAGCAGAGATACCCACCACTCTGGGGTTGGACACTGCCTCCTGCCAGTCCTCATCATCTAGTTCGATACCGTCCGCCGTCCATTTTTGCCGGAGCTGTGTAAGGGGGTCTTCCATATTATGTATTAGTTTATTATAAATCATGGAGATCGATTTCTCTGGGAGGTGCCCGTCTAATACCCTAGATTCCAATGGGGAGGACTCAGGGGGGGAGGAACCCATGGGGATAGCAAGGCATGTCTTATTTGTATGTAGCGAAAGCGTTCTGTGTTGGCTAGCTCATGTTGTTCTTGTAGGGATGCGAACGTTTTAATGTCTCCCTTATCCCACATGTCCTGGATACGGGAGATGCCTATCATGTCCCATTTGTTGAAACCCTTTGTTTGCCATAGGTTTCCCAATTTTGCAGACTCCCAAAGGGGGGTGGCCAGCATCAGTTTACCCTCCCAGCCCAGAGATCTGGTGGCAGCATGCCAGACAGACACTGAGTGCCCTGTGGGGCCGGTTAAAACTGGGCGAACAGGTTTAGAATGTAGAATTCTGTTATAATTACCCCCCGGGAGTAGCCACCTGTCCATTCGATAGCCGGGGTCGTCAGGTGTTCCATAGGTGCCATGGTTGATGGCGGCCAGGTGGGCGGCGCAATAGTACTTCTTAATGTCAGGAAGGGCGATTCCTCGGTCATACCACTTCAGTGTCAGTTTACTGAAGGCTATTCGCGGTGGCCCATCCCACAGAAGCTCTCTCTGAAGTCATTCAATTTCTTTAAAATAGGTGGCGGGAACGGCCTCTTATGAGTTCTGCAGGGCATAGATGAAGCGGGGGAGGGACATCATTTTAAAAAGGGCGGCCCTCCCCAATAGGGACAATGGGAGAGTTTGTCAACTTGCGATGTCCCTCTGCAAACGATGGAGAGGGGGAAGGAGATTGTGGCTATAGCGGAGTACAGGATTCAAGGATACGAAGATCCCTAAATACTTGAACCCCGATGTACTGATTTGAATTGGGCAGATGGAGGGCAGAGCGGGCACTCCCCTATGAAGTGGATACAGGTGAGACTTGGTCTAGTTGATTTTGAATCCAGAATACCTCCCAAAGATTGCCAATATGTCCATTAGGACAATTGAAGATCTTCGAGGGTTGGTGAGATATAGTAGGATGTCGTCGGCGTACAGAGATATCCTGTCCTCCCAGTCCGCCGACTTGCGGAATCCTCGGATCATCAGATCCTGTCGGATCCAGGCCACTAGTGGCTCTAGTGCCAGGGCAAATAGGAGGGGGGAGAGCGGGCAACCCTGACAGGTGCCTCGGCTCAGGGCGAAGGTGTCTGATTGTTTGTTATTAACAACTACCTTTGCTAATGGCGCAGCTTACAGAAGGCGGACCCAGCCAATGGAGTCGGGCCAAATCCCAGCTTTTGGAGTACAGCAAAGAGATGGGGCCATTCAACCATATCAAACGTAATCATAGCGTCTAAAGAGACCAAAATAGCCGGTTTGCGTATTGCGTTTGCTCTCCCGAGTACCCCGTGGACTCGGCAAAGGTTTAGTGCCGTATTCCGGCGTGGAATAAAGCCTGACTGATCAGGATGTATAAGAGTTGATATAACCTTGACCAGGCGATTTGCGAGAACCTTCGCAAGGATTTTCGGTTCAGAGTTAAGAAATGAAATGGGCCGATACGAAGTACAGTCGGTCTTCGACTTGCCCTCCTTATGGATTACGACGATGTTAACTATGCGCTAGTGTAGTGGAAGGTCCCCCAGCTCCCTACTCTCCTCAAACATGACTTTAAGGTGTGCTGATAGTTTATCCGGACAGAGTTTATATAATTCTATGGGTATACCATTAGGGCCAGAGGCTTTTCCAGATTGAAGCGATCTAATGGAATGGGCAATTTCATCCGTGGTTAGAGTGCTGTCCAGGAGTTGCCTATCCGCTAAGGTAAGGGTGGGCAATGTGATATCTTTTAGTAGGTCGATAGAGTCCGCCTCTGTATAGGGCGTTCCCGCCCTATAAACCACCTCGAAGTGTGTAGCAAAACGGGAAGCTATATCTTGAGGGTCCACTATGTCGGTGTTTAATGCATCATGGAGGAACGGGACCAGTCTACTCACCCACTCCCACTTATCTAACCAAGCTATCAATTTTCCCGCCTTGTCCCCCAAGTCATAAAGTTGCCCAAGCTTTTCCTGTTCCAGGGTACGGCTGCGTCAGTAACCAGGGCCTCATATTCAGACTGTTTAAGCTGCAGTAAATGGAGCGCATCAGGGGAGTCACTGTTAACCAGCTCTCCCTCCAGCCGAAGGATATAAGTTTCTATGTCAGTCACTGCTTTTTGCTGTTCTTTTTTATGGCCTGATATTAAAGACAGAGCTTCCCCCCTGACCACAGTCTTAAAGGCCTCCCAGAGTGTTTGGCAAGAGGACACGGTGCCCACATTATCCGTAAAGTAGTTGTCTGTGGCGACCAGGAGGTCTTTACGTATTTTGGGATCGCAGAGGTGCCAGGGGTTGATTGGGGCGATTCGACCCACCCACATGTGATCTAGGAGTAGATGAGCCCAAACCGGTGAATGGTCAGAGATGCCTCTAGCTAAGTGACGGACCTCCCGGATGTGCGACGTTTGAGAGCTAGGTACCAGAATATGGTCAAGGCGGGAGAAACTGTGATGGGCCCTGGAGTGGAATGTGTATTGCTTTGTTTTGGGGTTGAAGGTGCGCCAGGCGTCTATTAGGCCCATGGCCTCAAGAAAGTCTGATAGCCCATGGGAAGAGGGTCCTAATTCGCGAGGTGGATGTCGGTCGAGCGCCCCGGAGCACACTGAGTTGGAGTCTCCCCCCAACACTAACAGACCCTCCGGTAGGGAGAGAATCGCAGTACGGAGGTCTTGGAACGTGGTCGATTGAAGGCCAGGTGGGTTAGAGATAGAAAACAGGGTGAGCATCCGCCCCTCCCAGGAGCCAGATATGCCTACGTAGCGCCCCCTGTTGTCAGTCCAAGAGGAGTTAATGCTAAGTGGGAATATGTTCCTAACCATGATGCCCACCCCTCTGGAGCCAGTCGTGAATCCCGCGTGTGCAGCTAGTTTGTAACCGTACCGATTCATTGCTTTACAGGTGTGCCCCATGAGGTGGGTTTCCTGAAGGAGCATAATATCCGGGCCCTGCTTCCTGATATACTGCAGGACTACACTCCGTTTTATCTTGTCCCCCAGCCCGTTGACATTCCAGCTTATTATTTTAAGGCTTTTCCCCCAGTGTGTGTGTGTTAAAACCATAGTGAGCGTTTTGTACCTTATGAATGTCCATGGTCGTGCGTTGATGATGAAACATAACAATAAGAAACCCCTCCCCCCACCAATTCCCCTGCCAACAACCCCCCACCCTGATTCCCTGCCCTCTGGACTTAAAACTGCCCATCACAAACTGGCAGAGTGCCTGTCACCCAATATACGAACACTAGAAAATAACTAAAGGTACAAAAGAGGAGGAAGGCCAACACTCCGTCCCTCTGCCCCCCCAACCCTCAAAAAGTGCAGGTCAGGAGTTCCCTGGTGCACTACTGTTATAGGCAAACTCATGTCTAACTATGGGCCCTCACTGACCCTGGTACCTTAGTATGTCCATGTGGACGGCTAGGGCGTCCCTCAAAGTTCACTCTTGGTCCTGCAGATCTTGATCCTCGCCTCCGCTCCTCCCTCGGGGCCGTCGACTGTCCAGCCAGTCCGAGGCCACCTCCGGATTATCGAAAAACCAGGCCCTGCACCCAACCTCCACGCGGAGGCGGGCCGGGAACATCATAGCATACTTCAGTCCCTTGTCTCTGAGTTTCTTCTTGACAGCCAGAAACGATTTGCGTTGTCTCTGAACCATTTGTGTGACATCTGGAAAAAAGGAAAGGGTGGCGTTTTCATTTCGCACTGGGGGCGCAGACCGAGCACTTTGCAGGGTAGCGTCCCTGTCTCTAAAATTTAGGACATGGGTTATCAAGGGACGCTGAGGCGCGCCGGGCTTAGGCCGCCCACCTGCGATTCTGTGCGCACGTTCAATGGTGAAAATTTTTCCAAGACCCTTAGGTTTGAGGTGGTTTAGGATGAGGTCCTCGACGAACAGGTCAGGGGCTGGAACTTCTGATTTTTCGGGCACCCCCAGGATGCGGATGTTATTGCGTCTGGATCGTCCTTCGTAGTCATCTAGTTTGTGTTCGGCCGTGGCGCAGAAAGATTTAAGATCCTGTACTTCTTGCTGGAGCTGCGACACGTTGTCCGTCAAGCTGGCCGTTTTTATATCCAGGGATTTGACTTTTTTGTTGATTTTAGTAAGATGGGTCCGAATAAGGTTTACTTCGATGGAGATAGTGTCCAAAGATGATTTGACCCCCCCTATGGCCGCCATAACATCCTGCAGAGTCAGTTCGCAGGGTGGGCTCACAGAATCCTCCACCACCATGAGGGGTTGGCGTGCGTCTGTCTGCGAGCCCTTTGGCAGGGTGTAGCGGTCCAATTTGTTTGATTGGATCAGTCTCGTGCCCTTGGGACCCCTGGCAGGACACTTGTCCGCGTCCAATTTACTAGCCTTTTTCTGTTAGTGCCCCTTGATTCTCCAGTAAAATAAGGACAATGTCACTTGCTGTGGGCACCCAGGGTGACAGCTGGGAGGGAGAACCCTCCGTGCATGAACTGACCTCTTTCCTACAGATGACCAGTTTGGGAGCTGCAGGTGCAGGGGAGGGGGGGCGCCAGCCAATCACCTCCAAATCCAACAGGTGCGCCCACCTACTATGCCAGTCTGGGCCAAGATTCACCCCGTCATTGCGGCACTACCCAGGATCACAGTGGGCAATTCCCAGGGGCACACTGTGTATCGAGCAGTCCCAGGTGAGGAAGCGAAGATGACAGCCCTGGTGCAAACCCACTATACTGTAGCCTGTTTTAAATTACTGCACCACTGCCCCCACTAATACAAGGTGCACTGCCCCAGCGGGAAACTGCTCCCACATAGGGCCACGCCCCCAATGCTGTGCTCCAACACCCGGGAATTGTTCCAGTCAACAATCTGCTGGGGGGGCCAGCAGGCACTCATGAACAGAGAGGCAAACCGGGCCCAGCTCCAGGCACCCCCACCAGAGGACGCCACCAGATCACTGGATGAAGGCAGGGGGGCGCGCAGCTCACCGCCGCTTATTAGATTGGGCCATCAATCTCCGACCCTGCCGGGCCGCCACCAATGTCGAAGCTGCTGCAACTGTGTAGGGTCTCGAGGAAGGCAGGGGGCCCACCGCGTCACTGTGAACGTCTTCAGCCCCACCGCCTCAGGCAGCAGCGATGTCCCCAGCTCCGCCGGCCCAACGCTGACCGGCGATTTCCGGTCTGGGCGGCCGACTCCACTTCACTTCCGGCCTGCCGCTGCTGAACTCCAGCACCCGGCCCGCAACGCTCAGCCAGGCCTAGGTAAACGGGCCCTTTATCTCCGGCCCCGGGTGGTGTCCAGGGGTGCGAGGCACAGCGGGCGGTTCCGCTTGCTTTCCACCACCGATCAAGGACCTGATGGGGCAGGATGGACGTCAGGATATTCAGTTAGGGGGACGGCACCGAAGGAGCCGAGGTTTCAGGCGGCCATTTCGTTCCGGCGCTTGGCCACTCCCCGAAATGCTCAATTCTTAGCTGCTATTTCAACTCCTTTGTCTTCAGTGCATGTCCTGGGCTGAGCCTCCTGCAGTGCAGCCTGCCGCACAAGAGTGAGATTTCACACCTAGCAAAAGGGACAATGAAAGGACATTTCATTGGTGCCACGCAACCGGTGTAAAAACATTTGCCAGGTGGTGAGGGCAAAATGTCTTTTTATTGTCCCTTTTGCTCCTGGAAGTGGTCAGGGCGCTCCCAGAGACAGTCTGGGCGCAAGAAAAGTCAAGGCTGTGCACGTGCGCACACACGCAGCCTATAGGGAACATTGCTTATTACATTTAATACGCGATAATATTTGTTGGGAGCACATAGAAATATCATGTTTGGTGTCTAAAGCATTGTAATTTAAAATCCTCTTTACTAGCAAAGTCAGATTTTAAGTCACAGTTCTGAAAATGCCACTTTTAAAAAGTTGGCTTTTTCTTGTCCTAACCATTTGGTGCCAGCTGTATTTCCAGACAGAGATAAGAGAGCCTGCTTATGTCAGGATGGGCCATCCAAGACTGGATGGGGGGGCTGTGCTTAGCCCCACTTGCACTTCAAAGCCTCTGCTTCAGCTCTCACACAAAGGACTTTACACTAGTCATTTGTGCCTGCAGACCGACTGGGACCAAGGCAAGGAGGTAGGAAATTCCAGACACTTCTGTTGGAGAAAAACTCCAGAAGTTTCTTCCACTTTGAAGGGGGCACCAGGTTCTAAAATAGGACCCTCAGACCCACTCTTCAGTTCACTTCTGGACTTGCAGAAGGACTCCCAGAGGAGTGCCCTGCTGCCGGTTGCCTACTGTGTATTTTAAAGAACCTATTTTCTGCACCAATAGGACTGCCCTGCTGCCTGAAGCCTGCCCTGTACCCTCAGAAGACTGCCCTGCTACTGGAGACCTGCTTGCCTGCTTGAACCCAAAACCTCAAGAGTGACTGCAAGTACTAGTTGGCTAGCCTCCTGATCAGAGCCTAAGGGACAGAAAAGGTTCCAACCATATTTGACCTGCACCTGGACCCAGCATGAGTGAATCCTGACCCACCATGTGGTACCCCCCCAATACTTGACCCTTAGAAGTGGTGCTAAATGAGCCCAATCAAAAACATGGGACTTGGAAGAGTTTCTGCCAAAAAGTGCTCTGAGAACTGAGAGGAGACTAGGACCTACCTGCTGGATGATCCTCCCAAGAGTCATCGTTGGTCGGCCTGACTTTGCAGCAGCTCATGTTATGCTTTTCTCTGCAGCAGCAAATCCTGTTTAGTGGCACTGGTGTATCTGGCCTCGTGGATGGCATTGTGGAGCCCTCATTGGCTACAGCCTGCAGCTTCGTCCCATTAGAGATTTTCAACATCCAAATAAAGCGACTAAGTCCAACATAGAAATCTTCCCTGCAACTTTGTTCAGCAGCTCCCCAACAATGACATCCCCTCCTTGGACACCGCCATCTGCCTTGCACTGCTGAACTTTACCTTCTCGGACATTTTACTTTGAAATTTCTTTTAAGCCCGAAGGTAAGAGGATACCCAGCCCAATCCACATTGTGTATCCGAACAGCACTCCATCGCATCAGCCATAACTTTAGCTTTTTTCTCAGTATTGTGTAACTAGATGTCCACTGTTGGCCCTTTGATTTTTTAGGCCCTAGATGTCACTTAAAATTTTTAAAATTCTTAACTTCAGTTCTACTGATTGGATTTTTGTTTATACATTGCCTCTAAGTTAAGCCTGACTTGTTTTGTGCCCTGCTACCAGAGGGTTAAGCACAAGTTAATTTAGCGATTTTGTTTTGTGCTTCACTTGGCAAGGATTGTGGCTGTTGCTTGAGTAGTGTTTCGCCACCCCCTCAACCAACAACCCGATTTCTCACTTTGGTGGTCAGTGGTGGGGGATCCAGGACTTGTGTTTGTGCAGTATTATACAGTGATTAGTAGATCACTAAAATTCCAGATAAATAATTGGATACCAGATTCAATCTCTTTTTAAATTCTTCTTAAGTGGCCATTTTTCTTTTTTTCCAAATGTACTCCCATCCTACCTGACTGTTCCTCTATCTGCAAGTATGGAGTTTGAGCTCAGCAATCTGGAAAGCTACTCTGCAGATGAGCACAGAGAGTTCTGATAGGAGAGGTGGCTTCCAACAAAAAAGAGCTCCAAAAAGGAGGCAACAATGTATGAGCAAGAGGAGGACCAGGGCGCAGGTCCTGAGCTACAGCACTCAGAGGAGGAGGACAACTCACCCCTAGCAGTGGAGCCCCTTGTCAGGGTTGGGAGCAGTGTGTCTTCCTGAGGTCTCTCCTAAGAGCAGCTGGAGGACAGTACAGCTGAGATGGAGCTCAAGCTGCTGCTGGCCAAGCTCCAATTGGAGACAGCCAAGGAGGAGGCTCCTGCCAAGAGGTTGGGAAAGGAAGCTACCTGGGTCCTTGAGGAAAATAAGTTGGCCATGGAGGAAAGGAGAATGGCCCTGAACTAAGTCTCAGAGACCTGGACTTCTGATACAGACAAATAGAGACCAGCAACAATGGTGGCAACATACCCTAAGTGTGCACTGGAGAGGTGATAGTCCGCAAACCAAAAGACCAGGCACCCAGCTAGGTAGTGGGGTTGATATAGATAAATGGTTTCCAGCAGAATGAACAGGGTCTCAGAAGGACACTGCTGAGCAAGCTACACCCGTTTAAAGCTTGGTGAACAGATGCAGTATGCTCTCATGAAGTCCATTTAAATTGATACATTTGGGTTGACCTTTGAAAGATACCACCATAAGTTCGGGGACTGTTGCAAACTCCCAAACCAGGTGGATTTCTTGTATTAGTCCAGGATGGCACTGAGCAGCTGGAAGAGGGGCAGCAAAGTTAATGACTATATTAGGCTGTTCAATCTGATTTTGAGAGGCTGCATGCTCAAAACCTGTTTTACAGAGAAGCACCATCACCTAGTTGACGGTAAGCTTGCTGACCCCAGGTAGCTTCCTAAGGAGGCTGACCTCTGGGTCAGCACCACAGTGGCCAAAAAGGCATCAGGGGGGAAATTCCCCGAAGGGTGGTCAGGGTCCCCACCGGAAGAAAGAGGGGTGAAAGAAGAATAAAAGCAAGGAACCCTCTCAAGGCCCCCAAACCAATTTTTGGGGGGAGAGAACCCAACCCCATTCTGACCAAAAGAGCAACAGCTTTTGTGATGAGAAGACAGGTAAGTATGTCCTCAGGTGCCAGGAGTGCTACAAGTTTGGGCACATGAAAGGGGGTACTAAGTGTCCAAAGAGGGCACAGCCCCCTACTGGTGGGCAGACCCCCAGGTTGACTAGTGAAGCACTTGGGAAGGAGATTTATCCAGTTAGTGTGGGGGAGAGAGCAGAGGTTACCCTAGTGTCCCTGGATGACAAGGATGTCCCAGGGTTGGTAAATTAAATGCTACTAGAGGCACCTGCAGCACTTATATTTCCATCCACTGAAGTAACACATGAAACATGTCTCAAACCTGCCATTGTAGTCTGTATGCAGTCTAAAACTTGTGATAAAAATTGGCAAAATAAACATTTTGCCATCCATAAAACTCCCTTTTTAATACATACAAGTTACTCCTAAGATAGGCCCTAAACAGCCCATATGACAGGGTTTATTGTATTTTAAAAATTGCACGTTCTTTTATGTTTTGCATGTCCTAATAGTGAAAAACTGTGAGGTCCACCTCTACCATAGGATAACATTGGGTTACCTTATTACATTCAATAAGTGATAACATTTGGTTGGGAGCAGGTAGGAATATCATGTTTGGTGCCTAGGGAATTGCAATTTAAAATCCTCTTTAATGGTAAAGTAAGATTTTAAGTCATAATTGTGAAAATGCCACTTTTAGAAAGTTAAATACACACAATTGTTGGACGGAATGCAGAATAAATCAAAACATTCACCCCCAGTCTGGTTTAAATCCATCATTCTTTTGCTCACCATGTCACCCCAGTTTAGACCTGGCCATTTCAAATCAGTCTTAACGCTGTGCCTCATGAGAACAGTCCAGCCCGAATGGCCAAGCCAGGTCCTCCCTGGACTGTAAACAAGCATCCTAGGACCGGTTTGGGGGTTTCCTCCCTCATCAGCCAGGATAGCTTGACTCCAGTGGCACAGGGAACCCGGGACCCACTTCTGGGCATACCCAGCACAATTAGGGTAAGAAAGCAAAAGACACACAATTGGTGGATGGAATGCAGAACAAATCAAAACATTCACCCCCAGGCACAAAGATCCGGGTTAAATCCATTGTTCTTTTGCTCACCATGCCACCCCAGTTTGGACCCAGCCATATGCAAATCAGTATTGACGTGTTGTAGGAGAGTAGGATCTGCACTTATGTTGCCCCCACTTTTTTTCTGATGTTAACACTGGTTTCTGGCTATAGTCAGGCTGGGCCCCTGCTAATCAGGGCCCCAGTCTCTCTGTTCTCTCTAAACGACTTGGAGTGCATATTAGATGCACTAGTGATTGGTTACTGTGGTGCCTTATGAGCCCCTAGTATATGGTACCGTAGGTACCAAGGGCATAGGTACTTTACAGGCCTACCAGGGGCTGAAGCATGTATTATGCCACCCCTGGGAAGCAGACTAAATCTGACACCTCAGGCCTGCTACTGCAGCCTGGGTGAGGTAGTGTTAGCACTCCTCACAGAGGTATAGGTTCCTATATCTCACCATACACACACATATAAACCTATCAGTCACCCCTATGGCAGGCCCTATCAATCCTGAGGGCAGGGTGCTTGGTTTACAATGTGAGGGGGTGCCTCTGCCTGAGCAGGGCCTCTCTGCAGCTGGTAGGGTCTATTCCCTGTGGCTGTTTGTGGATGCGGTTAAACCATATACTCTTAAGTGCATTATAACCGCCCGGTTAATGCTAACTTTGGAATGACTGCATCAAAACATGTCGTGTTTGGTGTCAAACATCTTGGAATCATACCCCCACACCCGTAACTGGTGTGGGAGTATGATCCCACCGTTCTAGAGGGGATGACATGTACCTACTGTGGTAACACAGTAGAAATCTGAAAGAACCCTGGCATCACAAAATGGATGCCACCAGCACAGACACTGGGCTGCCCTACTGCTGCTGACTGAAACTCGCAGTGGAGGAGGCCCAACAATAGGCATCCTGTCACAGGGAGGTGTCACCACCTTCCAGACAGGATTTAGTGTATTGGAGCTGGGTGGGTGCACTCTTAGAGTGCTTTGAAGTCCTGCACTGGGGGAGCAGTAGGCTGCTCTGTGCATATGCCAGCTCAAACCGGTTCAGGGGCTACCAGCCCCTGCTCTGGCGCGAAACTGGACAAAGGGAAGTGGGTGTAACCACCTACCCCCCTGACCCTCCTAGAGGAGTGGTCATAGAGCTAGTCCCTCCCTTTCTTTTACTATGAGATAGGTACACCTTGCCATTGCAAGATAGATAACCCTGGACGACGCTTTACAAGAAGAATCCTGGTCCTTCGACGTTCCACTACCTTTGGAAGACAGAAGAATCTCCCTTGGAGTCAAGGAGTGACTCCCCTGCTTGGCAGGCACCAAAACTTGAATCAACGGTCGCAAACTTTCTCGCTCCCGCCGGAGGCCGAAGTCCCTGCAGCCCCGGAAGTGGATTTCCTGACTTCACGACGGCCATTGTGAGTCTCCAGCAGAGCTGAGGCGAGTGGACCCCACGAGTGACGAGGAACCGCAATACCTGGGAACCGTGCACTATTGTCGAGTGCAACCCCTTCACGACGTTCTACGAACTTGTGCTTTGGACCAATTCAGGCTCAAGCCTCCAGCAGGTTTTGCAGCGAAAATCAGAGGCCTACCCCGTCCCGAGTGACCGTTGAACCTTTGAAGCATTTCCTCAAGAGGCGTCTTCTTCAGTCGCCACAAGCAGCAAATCTTCTTTGGTCTCCATAGAAAACAGCGACACGACCCAACACCAAAAGACACCTATGCACCCGGCTTCCCTGGGTGAGGTAACTCGTGCACTCTGGTGCCCTTGTGTGTGTTGGCCCTCGAATTACTTACCTTGTAAGTGGCTTGATTGTAGACTTCCTCGAAGTACCCTAAAACTTTAAAAATCCAACCGCGACTTGCTCCATTGTAATCAATAGGGAACCCGCGGCTGTGTTCCCACACTGCACGCGTCTCCCGTGGGTCTTTTACTTACCTGTTTTTGCTGCATTAGTGAAGCCCCAGCACTTCTACAGGCCCTAGGCCTTGTCATTCTGCAAGTCGACTTTCCTAAACCTCTTTTTTAGTATATGGTCTGGTACGCCCCTAGGGCCCCAGCCATATTTGTGCTTAACTTATTGTGAAATGTTGATATTTGAATGTGTTCCTGGCTTCTAATCTCATAAAGAGATTAGCAGAGTGTGTCTAGAAATAAATACATATATATTTGATATATATACCTGTGTGGTGTCCTTTCATTTGGTAATTCAAGAGATTAGAAGGTAAAACAAGCTGCTTTACATTCCTCTGAGTCTTAGCCTGAAGGCTGCTCTCCACAGCAACCACTAGGATAGCTTTCTTTAAAAGGTTGTCTTAAACCTATCTACCATAAGAGTCGAATTGGACTGGTGCAAGGTGGCCACTATAACTAGTGACCAGCATATGCCAGGCCAACTTCTCACACGTGTGTAATCCATTTTATTTAGAAAAATGATGTTTCCACCCTTATCTGATGGTTTTAACTCAATAGAATCATCTTCCTATAGTTGTTTCAACAATACGGGGGGTCACCCCCACAAAACATACAGAAGAACATGAAACCTAGGGGATACATTAATTCATAGCCACTTCAGAGAAAAACAAGGGAACACGTGGACAGAATCTGAAGGCTTCTGGCCTTGCAAAAAGTGTGAAGCCTGTAAAATTGCTATACATAAAAAAGAAGTGGGGTTGGATAATGGGACAAAATGGATAATAGGGCAACATATAACATGTAAGAGCAAATTTGTTGTTTATGTGGTAGAATGTCCATGCAAAATGAAATATATTGGAAGTACAACATGTGAGATCAAAAAGAGTATACCAGAACACATAAGAGCAACAAACAAAAAAGATCGCAGCAACGCTATTGCAAAGCATATGGAAAATATTCATGAAAGCAAGTGGGAGGATTTGTAATATTATGCCATTGAACAAATACTGGCCTCAGAGAGAGGTGGCAGTCGGGAAAAACTCCTGTGACAAAAGGAATCTAGATAAATTGTATCAATGAGAACATTAACTCCATAAGGACAGAACATTATGTTCTTTTATAAAAAATTTAAATCATATGCTGAAAACCAATGTCCAGTTTAACTTTATGCTAAGATTCTAATCTTGAGACCACTGATAATATGAAATAGCAATGACCAATTATGCGAAAGACACTGGGTGTCCTGTTATATTATTAAATGTGGGAAGGTCTCAAGATATAAACAAAGATTGTGAATAATAACCACAGAAAAGAAAAGACAGAAATATTATGCTCACTAAAGAGCTAAAAATGATATTAAGTATGATGTATTTTGACTAATTTTAAATACAAATCGTCCAACACAGGATTATGCTCCAAAATTAATGACATTTGGAATTTTACTATCAAACTCATTAGAGAATGAAAAGTAATTAGAACTGATAATATTGT
The DNA here is from genome assembly GCF_964204655.1 of Triturus cristatus. Taxonomy (NCBI): domain Eukaryota; kingdom Metazoa; phylum Chordata; class Amphibia; order Caudata; family Salamandridae; genus Triturus; species Triturus cristatus. The sequence goes on from NC_140579.1 coordinate 294,751,250, forward strand.
CGACATGTGAATCGAATAGTCATTACAAAATCAAAATATATGCCTCGAGTAATGAAATGATAAATTGATGCCTTTTTCAAATCCTATAATGTTCTATTAATAACAGCACATAAGCACCTCGGCACTTGATTTACTATTTAATATTAAGCACATTGTCACTTTAAAATGTTTTTGCCACTACACAGTCCAGCTTGCAATGAGGCAAAACAGGAAAGGACTGTGGGAATGGAAATAAACGACGCCCAAGGTCAAATGTTCTTCATCCTGTGATCAAGGTCCGAGGGAAGGACCGAAAAGCGTTAGGCATGGTAACCGTTCTTTTGCACAAATAAAGAAGTTTGCAGCAGAACCCCAGTGAGTGTGTTTACCGTTTATCGCACATTGTGCGAGACTCTGAGAATTATTACCAGCTCGACCCTGCCGGTGGGCTCACACCACCATTAAAAAGAGCACGGCGTCCGGTTGGAGAACTCAAGACGGCGTGGATATATATATATATATGTATTCACTGAAAAAACCATAGGTTTCACACATGTTATAGTTAGCTGGACATTTCACTCATAAAAAACCATTGAAATTCCCACGTTATAGTTAGTTCAGCTAACTATAACTCGCGCGACCGCAATCCACTGCTGATGACGTCACATATTACATCACTGTATTCACTAAGATACTGTTAATAAGTCAGTTATACAATTAATTTTACAAAAAAAAACATCCATTTAGACACTTATTTACCCATTTATTCTTCCATTAACCTTTAGATATACAAATATAAAAAATATTTATTTTTCAGAAAGACACATATTCACTGGATGATGTCATCAGTGATGTCATTTGAGATGTCATCAGTGATGTCATAAGTGATGTCACTTACCATGTCATGAGAGATGTAATATGTGACGTCATCAGCAGTGGATTGCGGTCGCGCGAGTTATAGTTAGCTGAATTAACTATAACGGGGGAATTTCAATGGTTTTTTACGAGTGAAATGTCCAGCTAACTATAACATGTGTGAAACCTATGGTTTTTTCAGTGAATTTGCAAGGTTTTTTAAATGCTAATTTCTAACTAGAACGTGTGTGAAACCTATGGTTTTTTTTGTGAATTTGTAAGGTTTTTTAAATGCTAATTTATGTATGTATTATTATATTTTTTATATATTTATTTTACAATAAACTACCTATGTTTATAGTTATAGATTGACTGTATCCTGTAATATGGAATGGCTCAGCTCTTTTTTTTTTATTTTGGATAAAGTTGAACAGCATAGTTAATATCTTCTATAAACTTATAAACAGTTTAAAATGTTTTTTTTTTAAGGGTTTTTCACCGTGCGCGCACCTTCAGGGACCCCCTGACAAAGGCTAGGGGGTCAGGAACTATCTACCCTGCCCCCATTTCACGTTCTCCACCTTTCTTTTTCACTGCGACACACAAAATGGCGTCCGACACTTCCTGATTTCGACCGATTCGAATGTTGACTGACATCTAACTACTAATCAGAATTACGCTCGCGCACATTTGGTGCGCGCACGGTGCGCGCACGGTACGCGCATATAGATATTTATGTACTTTTAACTGCAATTTTCTCAGGAACTACTGAACATATTGACACCTTATATGCAAAAGGCACATGCCTGACCTGAGGACTACCTCTTTGCCAAATTTCAAGTAATTCTGTTCAGCCGTTCGGGCTGTACCTTCGACTAAAGGTCCTATGGGAAAATGCATGGGGAAAACGTGTTTTGGGACCCCCCTTTTTTCTCAGCCCCCGCTTGACGAATCACCCCGAGACTTTCAGGGTAGGAGCTGAGTGGAGCGCCCCATTAGTTTTGAAAATTTTGCGAGGATTCGTCAACCGGCGCCAAAGTTATTCAAAATAGAATTTTCAGATTTCCTATGGGAACTCGGTCCTAATATATATATATATATATATATATATTCAATGAAAAAACCATAGGTTTCACACACGTTATAGTTAGGAATTAGCATTTAAAAAACCTTAGAAATTCAATGAAAAAACCAAAGGTTTCACACACGTTATAGTTAGCTGGACATTTTACTCGTAAAAAACCATTGAAATTCCCCCGTTATAGTTAGTTAAGCTAACTATAACTCGCGCGCCCGCAATGCACTGCTGATGACGTCACATATTACATCACTCATGACATGGTCAGTGACATCACTCATGACATCACTGATGACATCTCAAATGACATCACTGATGACATCATCCCGTGAATGTGTGTTTTTCTGAAAATTAAATATGTTTTATATATGTATATCTCAAGGTCGATGGAAGAATAAATGGGTATATAAGTGTCTAAATGGATGATTTGTTTTTGAAAAATTGATTGTGTAACTGACTGATTAAGTGTATCTTAGTGAATACATGGCTTAGTGAGTAATGTTTAAATATGTAAATATCTGTATCAGTCTCTCACTTTGTGTATAAGTGGCTGCATGGGTTGGTGAGTAGCTACTTGAGTGTCTATATAGGTTATTAGTTGGTTTTTTGAGTATCAGTATAAGTGTCTGATGTCTGTATGGTTCGATGGGGGGTATTACGTAGTGCATAGGTGCATGAATGAGTGACTCACTGTTTGTATGTGTTGAAGATAGTATGTGTGCAGGACTGCATGGGTGGATGAGTGTGTGTATGGGTGTGTTAATGAATGACTGTCTCTACAGTGTCTTTATGAGTAACTACATATGTTTTTAACTAGTATATGTGACTATTGGTGTATATAAGTGAGTATATGTGAGAGTGAGAGATTGAAAGAGTTCCTGTGTGAATAAGTATGTGTTTCTATAAGTGATTGTTTAAAAGACTAAGTATGTGCAAGTTTCCGTAGAAGTAAGTGTGGTGGTGTGTGTATAACTGTATATGCAAGTAAATGGATGTTTGATTCTTTATTAGCATGAGTGACTATGTGTGTGAGTAACTCTACGGATGAGTGGCATTGTGTAACAGGATGTATAGGTGTATGAGTACATATGATGAGTGAGTACATGTATGAGTGACTGTATAGGACTGTTGGTGAATGAGTGGATGTGTATGTGGATCTTAGAATTACTGAAGAGGTTGTTGTAACTGGTATTGGTATGTCCATTGTTTTGAAAAGTTTAGTCTCTATTTATGAATGTGTGTATCAAAGGTTATATTAGGGTGAGAGGAGGTCTGCCACTCTATCACAAGGATGATGTCATCAGTGATGTCATCAGTGATGTCATTTGAGATGTCATCAGTGATGTCATGAATGATGTCACTGACCATGTCATGAGTGATGTAATATGTGACGTCATCAGCAGTGCATTGCGGGCGCGCGAGTTATAGTTAGCTTAACTAACTATAACGGGGGAATTTCAATGGTTTTTTACGAGTAAAATGTCCAGCTAACTATAACGTGTGTGAAACCTTTGGTTTTTTCATTGAATTTCTAAGGTTTTTTAAATGCTAATTCCTAACTATAACGTGTGTGAAACCTATGGTTTTTTCATTGGATTAGCAAGGTTTTTTAAATGCTAATTCCTAACTATAACGTGTGTGAAACCCATGGTTTTTTCAGTGAATTTGCAAGGTTTTTTAAATGCTAATTTGTTTTTTTTTCTTCTATTTTTTTAAACATATTTTTAATTTAATGTTCTAACCTTTTAAAAAGACTATGATTAAATTTTTAAAATTCTTTAATGTTTTTTTAAATATATTTCATAAAATAAACATGTTATAATTTTTTCCAGTACATTTTTTCCTTTTTTTTTTAGTACGCGTACCGTAAGCTTACGGTAAGCGTACGGTTTACGCAACGCCCGCAATTTATCTACGCTGTTTGCGTATAGTTACGCAATTTGCGTAGCCGCGCGTACTCCGCGTGGGACGCGTACGCGTGTACGCTACACGCGCACGTTACGCGGAAGTGTCGGGTAGTGACTGTTATGCGCATGCGCGCAAGCGCGTGTCTTTTTTACGCGCATGCGCACTTTTGCCGTAAGCGTACCGTAAGCGTACCGTAAGCGTACGGTAGGTCATGTGATCATGAAACACAACTTTTGATTGGTTGAAACTACTTTCAGTTCTAGAACTCTCCTACACCACACCCATTCCCCTCATTTCTGCTTGTGATCCCTTAGGAGAAGGAGCTGGGTTGTCTTTGTGATACGATGGCAGAACAGCAGAGCTCTTCTGAGAGTGAGGCTAGCACTAGCAGCACTACCTTGAGGCAGAGAGCGAGGAAACAAAAGACCTCTTATGTATGGGATTATTTTACTTTTCCTGAAGGCCAGCTAAAGGTAAATGCACCCTTAGTGACTTGCAAGCTGTGTCAGCGTGTACTTTCAAGAGGTAATCCTGACAGGAAGTATTCCTTTGGGAATCATACCATGATGAGGCACCTCAGGGATGTACACAAAAGGACACATGCTCGACTTTTTGGAGGTAACCCTTCAGAAAGTCAACCAAGCACATCCACAGCAGCTCAGCCTGGACCATCATCTGCAGGGCTGACTCCTTCTTCTGCAGGTCAGGTGAGCCCTTCATCTGTGGGGGGAGCATCTCCTTTTGCTGGCCCTCTGGAAATTAACCCTCGATTTCTGAGGGTTGATATTCGATGTGCCTCTTGTCATGATCTAATTTGTCATAGGGAGACCAGTGTTTCCCTAGTGAACCTCAAAATAGATCAGCACACTTGTCACAGAGACTAATTTTCCCATTCTTTCTTTCCTCTCTCCCTGCATGAACACAACGGCTCTTTTAAGAGCCAACCTTATCTTTCATCTTTTTTTTATATATTTGTTTAAAAACTTTTTTTTTTTTTTTTTTACCGTACGCGTACGGTGCGCGTAATTTTTTTTTTAAAAAACACTAAAAATCAATAATCACATTACAAGGACTTTGAAACACTACAATTATTATTATTGACTTACCATACCCACTCAAAAAAATATTTATTCATTTGTTTTTTTTAAAAAAAATTGCTTTAAAAATGGTTCTAGTTTTCGAAAATTTTCTATATCAATCTGAAAAAAAAGAAAAAAAGTATTAATATTTTTTAAACATTTTAAAATACAGTACACGTATTTACATATTTACCAAAAAATATTTTTGCCTTATTTTTGCTGTTTTCAGAATATATTGCATTTCACTTTAAATTGTGAAAGCAATTGCATTCATCATTTAACAGCGGGCAAAAAAAAAATAACAATCTCAAAGATTGTATTAAAAAAGCCCAGAATCTCTTCTCACTTAAACTTAACATTACAGAAATGCATAATATTCTAAAAAAATATCATCAAAAAACAATACTTATTTCTTTAAAATACCGTCTGATATTTTTGTTTCAGAAGTATAATCACAATATTATATCTCAAATAACTCCACAATACATCTGATTCCATTTCCTTTAGGCCAAATAGTAATTTTAAAAATTTTTTGGGATTAAATTTCCAATGGTAATCCAATAAAATTCTAAAGTTTCATTTGTCCAGATCTCACCGATTCTCTGTAACATTTTGGTTCACGAAAATTTTTTTAATAATTTATTAAGTCCACAATAGAATTGGTTACTTTTCCTCATGGCCAAATAGTAATTTTTAAAATCTTTTTTGAAAAAAATTCCAATGGCACTCCAATAACATTCCAAAATTTAAATTGTGCAGATGTTACCGATTATCTCTAAATTATTGGTTTTTGAAAGTTTCATTAAAAATTAAAAAAGTCCACATTACAATTGGTTATCTTTCCATTAGGCCAAATGATAATTTAAAAAATCTTTTTTTTAGAAAATTCCAATGGTAATCCAGTAAAATGGTAAAATTATTTTGTCCAGATCTTGCCAAGTCTCTCTAAAATTTAGGTTTCAGGAAGATTAGATAGGAATTTGCTAAATCAAAAGGCAAACGTTGTTTGAAAATCAATTGGGAATCATTACACAGTGTCCAGCCTTTTTCACATTTAAGATAAACTGTGTAATGTCCAGAAGTAACAGTAGGTCCATCATGGAAAATTATTGCAACAGTTACAAAAGTTTTTCCTGAAATTGATAATTGCTGTCCTGTAAACTTCTTTATTAAAGTATCCAATTTTGAACCATCAGCTCTACATCGTTGCATCATTAAAATTACATACTGTCCGTATTCCTTTAAAATTAATGTTGAAAACATGTCAGATTTACACTCACCGCATTTCATGCTATGATTAGCATCTTTAACTAATTTTGCAAAAGTGACTGTTTTACTCTCTGGCAATGTCAAATAAATAAACCTTTCATTATCAACACTAGAGCCACATATATTATAACAGTTTTCACAACTATGTTCCCATTTATAAGAGAGACCAAATAAAATATCAATTGCAACTTCTTCTACTTCCAGTACTTGAAGAAAATACATCAAAAATTCGTGTGCATCTTGCTGTTCATTTTGAGAAAACTGTGTTCGTCCTGAACATATATCTAAAAGTTTTCTAATTTCAGTAGCACTTTCTATTTGAGTTTTATCTTTACTCAGCTTTTGAAAAAGGAGACTCAGCTCAGAACAGAATCTTTTTCCCTGATTTACTATTATCTGCTCTTGCAAACTTTCCAGATAAAATGCAACATTCAGCACTACATTTGCGTAGCAGTTGACACCAGAGCTATTTTCAAAATGACATCCTACAACCTGTTCTTCATTTTCCTTTTTCTTTTTGCTTGCAATTACATCACTCCTCTTTTTTTTTCCTCTTCTCTACATCTTCATTACAGATATTCTCATTTTTTCTTTTACGAGAAACTACACGTTTCTCCAACACAGGATACTGACCTAAATGAGGAGCATAGCTTCTTCTTAATCTATTATACTCCTTTACACAGTTTGTATCAGCACTAACTTTTGAATCATCAAAGTCTATCATGAATAAACCTGATCATGTTTTCACTCGTGACAAAGCAACATATGCCATACCTTCTTTGAACACAGTTGAACCAATGTTCACAAATGCACAATCTACAGTCAATCCTTGAGACTTGTGAATAGTTACAGCATATGCTAGAGAAAACGGAAACTGCTTCCTACGTACATATAAGTCTTTCACAAGCATGAAACGAACTGTACAACGACAAATATCTTTAACTTCTTCTATCTGATCAAATTTTATTTTTAAACATTCAATTCCATCTTTTTTCTGATAATTAATAAAACCCACAACTCTTCCCATAGCTCCATTAACTAAACCTTTTTCAACATCCAAATTTCTTCTTAAAAATACTCTACAGTTCATGCAAACATATAGATTTTTTTCTAATCCAGCTGTTTTGGAGATGTTCTTCTCTAGTGAATCCAATTTATTTTTCAGTTTGCCTGTTACTGTGACAGTAATTCTTCCATCCTCAATTTTGTCCACTGCTTCCAATTTCCTGATCTCTTCTTTTTCCAATTTCAAAAGCTCCTCATTAAATATTGAGCATTCACGTAGAGTTGGCATTAAGCAGATGACACTTTTGTTTTCTGCAATGTTCTTGTATATTTTCTCTGCAACTATTTCTTCCTTTGGAAATAAATTATGTAGCAGCCGACTCTGTAATGCTTTTTTGCCAACTTCTGTGAGTAGTCTAATTCTGATATCTTTCAGAATACTTCCATATTCTTCATCGCTTGCTTGCCTCATATTAGTATTAAGTTCCTTGTACTCAAAGAAGGACCAAATATTTGTATTTCCGATGCTTCCCAATGACTTCTTCGTGTCTTCATGTGTGACAGTATTAAACACTGGTTGTCCTTTAACTGGAGTAAGTTGCAAAAGATCTCCAAAAACTATGACGTGTTTTCCACCAAATAACATGTCATAGTCTGTCTTCAAAATTTGCTGCATTCTTAAATGCACAAAGGCAAGCATTAAGTTTGATAACATGCTCACCTCATCAATAATGAGAACTTGCATCTTCTTCAATACTCTTGAAACTTCCAAGGATGCTTCTCCAGTTAGCTTGTTGTATTGTATTTTGTTCTCATGCTCCACTGGTAACATTAGCAAACGATGTAAAGTGATTCCTTTTATGTTATATGCTGCTAACCCAGTTGGAGCAGTAACCACACAAGACAAAGTAGAATCTGTTTTTTGCTGTAGGTAGCTTCTGATGACTTTTATAAGGAAACTTTTTCCAGTTCCAGCTTGTCCGCTTACATACATCCTGATTGGATGAAATGATGTGCATGAGCACTCTTTTTTTTTCATGTAGAAATCCGTGATCAATTTTGTTTCTGATCTCTTCATAAATTTGTTGCTGCTCTTGATTCAGTTGTCTTTCCAAATTTTCTAAGTCTATAAATTCTTCTTGAGCTTGATTCATAGCCGTTTCCACTTCATTCATGGCTATTGATGCTTCATTTTCAACGATTGGTTGTCCTAGGGGATCTTGACTGAGTGTTCCTGAACTTTGGCTGTCCTGAGAACTGTCTCTAGCTATTTCTGCTGCAATTGTAGTTTCCTGTTCAATTTCTTCATTTAACATTTGCAGATAACTTGAGAATGTACTGCATTGTATGCTGTCTTTGCAAGCATTAAAAGAATCTTCATAGCTTTGAAATTCTCCCAGTAGTTCATCCTCTGTACGCCATGGTTTAAACAACTGTAAAAGAGCCAAGTAGTAAAATTCCTTCTTGTCAGTAGTGTCGCAACTCAGCTTCCTGTGATTTATCAAACTTCCTTTTGTTTGCTTCACCAAACATCCTTCCTCACCAACGACTTTATATTTTCCATTGTTGATGTCTTCTGCGGCTTTCCGTGAATAAATGTAGTTCTGCAGCACTTCATAGAGACACATGTTCTCCAGATGTTGACTTCTCTTGGGATAATATGTGTCCAACATGTTTGATTTCAAAATATCTGTACTTTCTGGGTCATTCTCGGCCAAATATTCAATTTCTCCAACAGATTTCAGTACCCGATTTCTCATTGCTGCAAGGCCTAAAGTTGCCCAAATTATTCTTCTTGACTTCGAGTAGAGACTTGCAGAAGATAACCTATCTGAACATTCGTAGGATCCAATTTCTCGATGCGATAACATCTTCAAACTGAAACTGTACAGCTTCTTACTGACAGTCTTCTCGTGAGAAATCTCTTCCCACATTTCCTTCAATTCTGTTTTTTCTGATTTCGTAATGTAAGACGTTACATATCGAGCAACAGCAATGGAATTGTCAGCTACATACTGTATATCCATGTTAGCGTTCCACATGGATAAAATGACTGGGTTGTAGTCATTTATATTTTTTGATTCTTCTTTTCTTTTTAGGTTGTAGGTATTCTTAGGTGATTTTCTTGTGATAGTATGTCTCACAGCTGACATAAAACTGTTGACTCTTCCATTTGAAAGAACAGGTCTAGGAAATCCAAATCGACATTTAGTGTAGTATTTATCTTTGCTCTTGTATTTCCGTCGACAGTATTTTCCACACCGATGACTTTGGAAACGTAAAACTTGCTCCTTTAACTTTTTCTCTTCTGTGCTTTTTGGTATAGCACATGTTGCATATTCTTCAATGAAAGATAACACTGCTTCATCAGTATCTGTTCCAAACTTTGGGGCATCCTTGATCCACAACAGCATATGAATATGAGGAGCACCTCTTGCCTGGTACTCTTTTCTCCAAAAGAAATCCACTACTTCTCCTAGAGGTGGATTTTTTTTTTTGCAGATGAAGGACATCATAGCCTCAAATCTATGATTGAAATATCTGCAAACATTAACCGGATCCAATGAGCACAGTTCTCCTGCTGTCTTGTATTCGATGTTTTTAATGTTTGAATTTGCCTCTCGTAGAAAATCCAGTAAATCATCCCAAGCGTACTCCGCACAGCTTAGGGTAACGAACCATGTTGGTGTTCCTAAATTCCGTAACATGCATTTTAATTCACCATGGCGTCGGTACCAATATTCATTTGTCCCACGCTGACTAGCCATCAGATTGATCAGTTGTGTTTCCAAATGATCATCTCGGTGCTGCACTTTCTCCATAAAATCCTTAGCAGACACATTTTGTAAATGTACTCCACTTTTTAAAATGTGATTTACTGCATAAGACAGTGCAGACAAGTCGCTTTCAAATAAAAGATGGAACAAATAAGGAATACTTTGTCGAAATCTGGGATCTTCAGCATATAGTCTTGTAGTCCGATACTCAGAAGCTGGAATCTGTTCTGGACGTTCATCGTATCGTCCTCCTTTTCCTTTAGGAAACAGCTGGGGAAAACATCGAGCTTCCAAGCTCTCCTCCCATACATTCACGGGAGTTCCTTTTGCTTTCTTCATCTGAAAGAGATCAATATTATCTCCCATAACTTCTTTTGAATGAAGAGGATGTATGCTAAAATGTTCATAAATTTCTTCTTCCTTTGACTTGTCCACTTTTTCAATTTGTCCAGTTGGTGTTTCTGTGTCTTCTTGTAAATCTTCTTCTTCTTCTTCTTCTATATAAATTGATTCATACCATTTGTTATTCCTTTTCAAATACAAATTTGCTCTTTGTACTTTCCGCACATCTACCAGCTCCTGCCAAATCTTCTTATTCTTTGTAGGTACACCATTAACCAGAATAACTAATGGTTCAGTTTCCAAAGTATCCGCATCAATAGTTTCCATATTTTTTTTCAAATCCAAGGGCAAATACACCACTCTTCCTTTTAAACCTCTCAGTAAATCAGAAGGAGGTAATTTACCAGTTTTGGGCTCCATACGTACTATGGTCTGGAACGGATAAACACATTGAATGAGTATAGACTCATATGTATTTAATTCAGAAAGTTCAGCAGGAATAGCATCCAATTCTAAATTATTATGTACAGCTCTGGTCGGCATTCTATTTTCCTCTAACTTGTTGTAACAGTATTTACAAATACGCTGATCTTCACCCAAATCAAAACAATTTTCTAGAAATATATATGTGGCAAAATCCTTCCACTTATAATTATCTTCATTTTCACTCTTTCTGTAGAGATCAACATTCCTAGTTTGTTTTCTATAATGAGTTCTGCGGCAACAAATACAAGTAAAATTTGGTCTTTCATTAGAGACTATTGCAAATTTTGTTATGTGATCATTAAATGTGTTACTTACAGAGGGTTCTACATTCTCTTCCACTTCTTCCTCATTTACTGTGTCCTTCTCTGCACTGTTTTGTTCAGGACCAAAGTAACAAAACTGAATTTCATCAACAACCTTCTCTACATCTGATACCGTTCCTCGGAACAGAGCCCTATTCAATTCATTTAACTTTATTGCTGGACTTTTGGCAAAATACAACCGTCTCACAAACTTTCTCATTTCAGTATGATGAACAGCCAGCATCCTAAAATGATGGAAAACACTATTGCACACTTTTCTAGATAGACAAGCCAGAGAATGACCCTGCAAACCAGTATTCTCTCTCACTCTGCATGGATCCAGACTTTGAAGCACCTTAATCTTCTGTTTTATACTTTTTTTACTATATTCTCTTAGAAACTCTCGAAATTTGTCAATAGATTCCTGACGCACAGTGCAAATACTACTACAATTCCAAGTGTACACTGGGGCTTTAGGACGTCTCCCCATAGCCTCATCTGCCATCACTTGTACCTCATCTCTTGGAACCATTATCTCCTTCTCCATTATGCAACCATTTTTTACTTTGTAAGAACGACCTCTGGTGTCAACTGCATGCAGCAAACTATTACTTTGAAAATAGCTCTCTTCATTAAAAAAAGGTTCACTACTTGAACTATGCATCCACTTTCCTAAAAACACTTTACAAAAGTTTGTTCTGTTCACTACTCTTTTCCTTTTGCTATGTGATTTCAGTACATTAACCATTTTGTCTAATGTACGCATCCTATTCAAAATTAAAATGAATAGTTTCCTTTTTAATTCTAATGCCTTTGCTGCAATGGCTTCTATTTCTTTTTTTCTTTTATAAAACTTTGTCTTTTTCTTATATTTCTTCACATCCTTCATCAAATTGGACATAACTCTTCTCTGAAACATTTTTCTACGTATCTCTTTAAACGCTGTTTTTCTATTTATATAAATCTTTTCAGTTGCTGAAGGTATATTTGCATTAACTAAATTGTCAATTTTTTCCTCTCCTTTTTTGTTCAAAACATCCTTTCGAGTACAGACATTTTGTACATTTTTCATTCTTTTGAATATATTTTTTAGAAATTGTTTTTTCTGCTTACCAGAAGATTTTTTCTTTTTCCCAACATGAGCATCTTCTACTAACTTTGGTCCTCTAGTTGTCTTCAAATATAGGTTTTTTTTGTGCGTTTTTTGAACTCTGAATTTTGTAGGCATCTTAAATTTTGTCCACTGCTCTTCAGCAATACCTGAAAAAAACTAAAAAAAAATTCCTTTATTTTATTTAAATATATTACTACATTTCTTTTCACAATAGTCACAAAACGTAATTTCTTTGCCAATTTGAATGCACACTTACTGCTCTTTTTTTTTTGGCAAGTTAAAATCACTTTTACAGACTGACACATTATGAAACCACTTTTCAGTTTTTTTAAAAAGCCCATGTCCAGACTGCTTTTTCAGACCACCACCATGTGTATCCTCGGTGACTGCCTACACTCCAGCAAGGGCAACCAGCCTTAGTGATGCTGAATGTATTTGCATTACAGACTGAAACCTCAAAACCCCACTCGCTTCTAAATACTGTGCATGATTATACATGGAAAGGAGCTGGGTGTGTGCTAAGAGTCTGCTTCTTCCCCCAAAAAATCGCTCCCCCTTTTTCCTACTAATGCAACTGTGAAATCACCAGAGCAAAACGCAATAAATCTCTGCCTGTAATTCCTATTTCCACACAGAGTCATGTTTTCACATTAGTCCCAAAACGAAATTTCTTTGCCATTTTGAAAGCACACTTACTGCTCTTTTTTTTGGGCAAGTGAAAATCACTTTTACAGACTGACACATTATGAAACCACTTTTCAGATTTTTTTAAAAAAGCCCATGTCCAGACTGCTTTTTCAGACCACCACCATGTGTATCCTCGGTGACTGCCTACACTCCAGCAAGGGCAACCAGCCTTAGTGATGCTGAATGTATTTGCATTACAGACTGAAACCTCAAAACCCCACTCGCTTCTAAATACTGTGCATAATTCCACATGGTAAGCAGCTGGGTGTGTGCTAAGAGTCTGCTTCTTCCCCCAAAAAATCGCTCCCCCTTTTTCCTACTAATGCAACTGTGAAATCACCAGAGCAAAACGCAATAAATCTCTGCCTGTAATTCCTATTTGCACACAGAGTCATGTTTTCACATTAGTCCCAAAACGAAATTTCTTTGCCAATTTAAATGCACACTTACTGCTCTTTTTTTTTGGCAAGTGAAAATCACTTTTACAGACTGACACATTATGAAACCACTTTTCAGATTTTTTTTAAAAAGCCCATGTCCAGACTGCTTTTTCAGACCACCACCATGTGTATCCTCGGTGACTGCCTTCACTCCAGCAAGGGCAACCAGCCTTAGTGATGCTGAATGTATTTGCATTACAGACTGAAACCTGAAAACCCCACTCGCTTGTAAATACTGTGCATGATTATACATAGAAAGGAGCTGGGTGTGTGCTAAGAGTCTGCTTCTTCCCCCAAAAAATCGCTCCCCCTTTTTCCTACTAATGCAACTGTGAAATCACCAGAGCAAAACGCAATAAATCTCTGCCTGTAAATCCTATTTGCACACAGAGTCATGTTTTCACATTAGTCACAAAACGAAATTTCTTTGCCAATTTGAATGCACACTTACTGCTCTTTTTTTTTTTGGCAAGTGAAAATCACTTTTACAGACTGACACATTATGAAACCACTTTTCAGTTTTTTTAAAAAGCCCATGTCCAGACTGCTTTTTCAGACCACCACCATGTGTATCCTCGGTGACTGCCTACACTCCAGCAAGGGCAACCAGCCTTAGTGATGCTGAATGTATTTGCATTACAGACTGAAACCTCAAAACCCCACTCGCTTCTAAATACTGTGCATGATTCCACATGGTAAGCAGCTGGGTGTGTGCTAAGAGTCTGCTTCTTCCCCCAAAAAATCGCTCCCCCTTTTTCCTACTAATGCAACTGTGAAATCACCAGAGCAAAACGCAATAAATCTCTGCCTGTAATTCCTATTTGCACACAGAGTCATGTTTTCACATTAGTCACAAAACGAAATTTCTTTGCCAATTTGAATGCACAATTACTGCTCTTTTTTTTTGGCAAGTGAAAATCACTTTTACAGACTGACACATTATGAATCCACTTTTTAGATTTTTTTAAAAAGCCCATGTCCAGACTGCTTTTTCAGACCACCACCATGTGTATCCTCGGTGACTGCCTACACTCCAGCAAGGGCAACCAGCCTTAGTGATGCTGAATGTATTTGCATTACAGACTGAAACCTCAAAACCCCACTCGCTTCTAAATACTGTGCATGATTCCACATGGTAAGCAGCTGGGTGTGTGCTAAGAGTCTGCTTCTTCCCCCAAAAAATCGCTCCCCCTTTTACCTACTAATGCAACTGTGAAATCACCAGAGCAAAACGCAATAAATCTCTGCCTGTAATTCCTATTTGCACACAGAGTCATGTTTTCACATTAGTCCCAAAACGAAATTTCTTTGCCAATTTAAATGCACACTTACTGCTCTTTTTTTTTGGCAAGTGAAAATCACTTTTACAGACTGACACATTATGAAACCACTTTTCAGATTTTTTTTAAAAAGCCCATGTCCAGACTGCTTTTTCAGACCACCACCATGTGTATCCTCGGTGACTGCCTTCACTCCAGCAAGGGCAACCAGCCTTAGTGATGCTGAATGTATTTGCATTACAGACTGAAACCTCAAAACCCCACTCGCTTCTAAATACTGTGCATGATTATACATGGAAAGGAGCTGGGTGTGTGCTAAGAGTCTGCTTCTGCACCAAAAAATCGCTCCCCCTTTTTCCTACTAATGCAACTGTGAAATCACCAGAGCAAAACGCAATAAATCTCTGCCTGTAATTCCTATTTGCACACAGAGTCATGTTTTCACATTAGTCCCAAAACAAAATTTCTTTGCCAATTTAAATGCACACTTACTGCTCTTTTTTTTTTGGCAAGTGAAAATCACTTTTACAGACTGACACATTATGAATCCACTTTTTAGATTTTTTTAAAAAGCCCATGTCCAAACTGCTTTTTCAGACCACCACCATGTGTATCCTCGGTGACTGCCTACACTCCAGCAAGGGCAACCAGCCTTAGTGATGCTGAATGTATTTGCATTACTGACTGCAACCTCAAACCCTTAAAGTATTCCTTATTTTTACCAGTACACCTTAATTTATCATGAAAAAATAGTCCATATTATTTTACATGTTCCTCACATTTAAATTTCTCCCAAAACAGAAAATAATAAACACAACTTCTACAAAAGGAATTCCAATTCTATTATTCATTTCTTAATTTACCATATACATCCCCTCTCAAACTCATAACTCACCTTTAAAATTAGTTAGTTGTGAAAGAAATGTGGCACTCAAACAGCAGATTATCAGAGCCAGGATCTCTGTTCTCTACACCTCTCTCCTCTCAGCAGAACCAGAAAATGGCAAAGTTTCCCTCTATTTTTCCACACATATACATGTAAGTTTCAAATCTCAGTGCTTCCCCCTTTTTTTCAAATGTAATCACACATTTCTATTGGTTGAAAACCAACCCTTTTCTTAAAGTACCCTTCCCCCAACTTGACTTCTGCCTGCTACCATAGCAACACCTCATGGAACACTGCTGTGTGGAGTTAGGTCAGAAGTTCGCCAAACAATGTTTCAATTCCACAGAGCAATAGTGCTTGACTTTTCAAACCTTACAGCAAATCCATAGTACTGTTCTATGGTAACACATTTTTCTGTACCAATACAAAACATGCTTCTATCAATTTACACATACAGCCTAGTTTTTAGTGTAGAATGATATGAAACAGCCAATCAGTTCTTTTTTAAAAAAAAAAAATATGTATGCCTCCATTTCCAAACTGTTTTTCATTTCTTTTTCCCATTCTACTGAATTACACCTCCTGAGTGCATCCAGATCTCCTTTGAAGATGTTCACAGTGTGGATTGTAGGGCACAGCTATGTCTTCTGGAGTGAAAAGTTTGCAGAGAAAACAGGTATGGTGAGAGACCTTGCTTTGCCAAATGTAGACATTAAATGGATTGGTCAGAGAGGGTTAAAGTGGCACCAATTGATGCCATTGGTGAAATCCTTCATGCAAATCCAACACCCTGACCTCATAATAGTGCACTGTGGTGGCAATGACCTAGGCACTTTGACTGGGGTAGGTCTGGAAATGCTTATGAAGGACACCTTTGCACAACTGTTTTCTCTTTTCCCTAAAACTGCCTTTGTGTTTTCCAACATATGCCAAAGGCAAAAATGGAACTGGTCCAATCATTTCTGTCCGCAAATTGACAAAGCAAGGAAGCACGTCAACAAATCTGTTTCTGCTTTCCTCCGTGACTATGGTATGGGTGCCATTTACCACAACAACTTGCGTTATGACATGCAAGACATTTATAGAGGAGATGGTGTGCACTTCAATGATGAAGGGAACAGAGTCTTTCTCTTGAACCTTAGACTCTGCATCGGTACTTACTTGTAGGTACCACTTAAAAAATCACTTCATAAACACAACGGCTCTTTTTAGAGCCCCCTAATATCTAAACTCTTAAATCTGCATTTCATTTCTTTTTTTATTTTTTTTTTCTTCCGTACGCTTACCGTAAGCTTACCGTACGCGTACCCCGTGATTTTTTTAAAAATCAATAAATGTTTTCTTTGTACTTTTCTGTCCTTCTTTGACCCCCTCACAAATGTAAGGGGGTCTGTAACTCTCCTCCTTGCCCCCTTTTCTTGTTTTCACTCTTTTTTTTCTGAGTGAAACACACAAAATGGCGGCCGCCGCTTCCTGGTTTCGGCCGATTCGAATGTTTACTAAGATCTAACAACCAATCAGAATCGCGCTCGCGCACGCCACCGTACGCGTACGGTAAGCTTACGGTAAGCGTACCGTAAGCTGGCTCAGATATATATATTGATTTAAAGGCTATTTTCTCAGAATCTACTGAACAGATTTACACCAAACCTACAAAAGGCACTTCCTTGACCTAGGGACTACCTCTCTGCCAAATTTCTAGTAATTCTGTTCAGCCGTTCGGGCTGTAGCCCTGTCTAAAGGTCCTATGGAAAAATGCATGGGAAAAACACGTTTTGGGACCCCCCTTTTATCTCAGCCCCCGCTTGACGAATCCCCCCGAGACTTTCAGGGTAGGAGCGGAGCGTAGCGCCCCACCTATTTTGAGAAATTCGCGAGGATTCGTCGACCGGCGCCAAAGTTATTCAAAATAGAATGTTGCGGATTTCCTATGGAAAAGGGGTCCTAACTATAACTACCTACTGGCGACCGCCAGTAGGTAATATATATATATATATATATATATATATATATATATATATATATTCACTGAAAAAACCATAGGTTTCAGGGGCGTTATAGTTGGGTTTTGGCATCGAAAAAAACCTTAGAAATTCACTGAAAGAACCATAGGTTTTAGGGGCGTTATGGTTAGCTGGACATTTCCCTCGTACAAAACCCTAGAAATTCCCCCGTTATAGTTAGTTCAGCTAACTATAACTCGCGCCCCCGCAATGCACTGCTGATGACGTCACATATTACATCACTCATGACATGGTCAGTGACATCACTGATGACATCACTGATGACATCTCAAATGACATCACTGATGACATCACTGATGACGTCATCCAGTGAGTGTGTGTTTCTGTACATTTTAAATATGTTTAATATATATATAGGGAAAAACCTATGGAAGAATGAGTGGGTGTATAAGTGTGTGAATGGATGATTTAGTAGGTACGTGACTGACTCTATAAGTGAGTCATTAAATTTAAACTTAAAATTTCAAAGGTTTTTTAAATCCCAATTCCTAACTATAACGTGCATGAAACCTATAGGTTTTTTCAGTGAATTTCAAAGGTTTTGTAAATGCTAATTCCTATCTATGACTTATCTCTAAAGATATCATGTTTAATGATTTTCATTGGATTTCTATATTTTTCAATTTCAGTGTGTCAATTTCATTAATTATGTTTTTTTGAAATACTATTTTATCACCATTTTTTTAACTTATTTTTTCAATTAATTCTTTTAAAAATTAAAAAATATTATTTGTTTTTATTGGGTTTTTTTAAAAATATTTTTTTATATTTTTAAAACTATTTTTAAACTATATTTTCAAAACGTTATGTTTTATTTTTTATTTTTTCCACTTTTTTGGGATTCGCGCACCCTATGCGCACTGTTCTCGATCCCTACGCGGAAGCATCCGCGCACGGTATGCGTTGGGTACGTGTTTGCAATGCGACCGGTACGCGACTCCAAGCCTATACACGACACGTACGATGTACGTAACGCGACGCGTGCGCACTTCCGCGATGCGTCATATGCGTGTATGACGCGATGGGTGCGCGGATCCGGCGAATTATTTAACATTTAAAAAAACATATATATATTTATTTCATGTGAATATTAATTGAAGACAAACTCTAAACTAGTCTTAAAAGTAATATATATTTAGATCTAATCCTATATTTCTTTTTAATTGAATTTCGCGGATGCGCGCTTGGTGCGTGATGCGTAAGCGCAGGGTGCGCGGATCCCATGTGACCTGCAAAAAAAGAGATTTGATTGGTTCATTACACTTCCTATTCTAACTATTGAAAGACCCCACCCATTTCAATCATTCTTCTTTGAGCTTCTTTGGAGGAACATCTCACACCTTAGAACTAGAAGAAACTTTTTGGGGAAGATTTCCACAGCAGAAATTTTTCTGAGGACAATGGCTTCTGCACAGCAGCCACCATCAGAATCAGACCATTCGTCCGATGAGGAATTTGTTGTGGAACCTCCACGCACAGAAAGATACACCTCTGTGGTGTGGAAATTTTTTACCTTCCCAGAAGGACAAAATAAAACTAATTCAACTAAAGTGACATGTAAAATATGTCAAAGAGTGCTTTCCAGAGGAGATTCATCAAAAAAATACTCTTGTGGGACTGCGAGTATGTTAAAACACCTGAAGACTCTGCATCCCGTGAACCTGGCCAAGCAGGAATGCAGAAGACTCCGACAGCAGCCTCAGCCAGCAGTGGCAAGCACTTCTGCAGCCTCACCATCGAGCACTCACCCGGACATACGTCCAACAAACTACTATGTTACGGCGAGCAGTCAATTGAACTAATCTTCCGAGCGCAGCAAAACCACAAGTGCTAAACTCGTGTTTATTTTTTTTTTGCAGAAGCTGACTGTTTTGTTCCTCCTGTTGTCTTTTTTTCCTTTTGAAAAAAACAAAAAAATAACAAAATTGTTCCAAAAAGTACAAAAAAATTAAAAAGCAAAAAACAAGAAAAAAAAAGTTCTTCTAAGAACTAACTTTCCTGGTTTAAAAAAAGAGCTATATTTGTTTGTTTGTCTGTGAAAGTTTAGATGAATGTATGTGTAGTACGTAATTGACTGAACAAATGCATTAGTAGCGTATGGTGAATGTATGAGTGCAGAACTATGAGGAAGTGCTGCAGCATCACACAGTAACCTCATTAACTACAGTGAGCTGTAGGGCTTCCGAAGCACAGGAATGCAACATATGTACATAAATATGTTGCAAATCTATGCTTCTCTCTGCACGGCTGCTTAAACTGCAGCCATGTGGTGACACAGGCACCCTTGCACCATAGTGCAAGGATATCTGTGTCATGTGCTGTTTGTTTTTGGGCAGGAAGACACACCTTCCTGCACAAAAACAATCAGTAAAGGCATTTTTCTCCTTCAATGTATGCTGAGCATTTTAACATGCATTGAAGATGTAAAAATGTGGAGAAATGAAAACAATTCTCCTTGTTGTGCTTTCCCACACCAATTTTAGAATGGTGCAGCATTCACACACAAATCGAGATTTATGATTTCTGACAAATCTAGACATGTGTCTTGTTCTATGAGTATTCAGTGCAATCATGCACAACAACACTTATAGAACACCCTTTCAACGCAAACTAGTGTGCATAATGAGGTTGTATTTACATGGAGTATAAAAAGTGCCTTTTCCTCACAGAGTTTTGTCTGCAAAGATGTTCAAAGAAGAATGATTGAAATAATTGCGGTCCTTCAATAGCTACAATGGGAAATATTATGAACCACTCAAATCTCTTTTTTTGCAGGTCACATAATATCTGATTATGGTCAGATTTTAAAACTACATCGGTATAAACAGAGTGTTTTTAGAAACGTGTTTCAACTTTGTAGCTTCTTGCAGACCTCCTCATTCTGCATATTGAGACTTAGTTAAACTTACCTTCACAGAAATAGCAATAAAAAATGGTATGCATTTTTTTCAGATTTTCATTGAAATCTAAATTCATTTAAATTGCTTATTTTAAAATTTGGATCTGTGAAAGAAAAGGAAAAAAAAATTATAACATGTAATAATACATTTTTTACAACAGAGCATAATTTCCACAAAGTAATTTGTTTGCCTTTTTTGCTGTTCTCAGAATATATTGAATTTCACTAAAAATAGTGATTTCAATCGTACTCATCACTTAACAGCGGGCAACAAAAAAAACCAATCAGAAAGATTGTTAAAAAAAAACAACATGCTATTCTCAGCAAAATACCACAAGATACAAATCACAGATATATAAAATGCTTACGGCTAACAACATTTTATAAGTTTAACTTACAAACTCTGTAAATGTTGCCACTTTAAAATATTCACCGAATCTGAGGATACATTTTTGGAGAAGGCACCCCGCCCACAACGTTTTTCTCCAGTGGTGTGGAAATTTTTTACTTTTCCCGAGGGGCAAACAAAGACCACTGCCACCTTGGTCACGTGCAAGATTTGCAAAAGAGTTCTGTTACGAGGGGATCCTAACAAGAAATACTCGTACGGCATGGCAAGTATGATGAAACACCTAAGGACCCTTCATCCAAACAATCTTGCACGAGAAGAGTGCAAATGGATGAGAAACACTCCTATTCTGTATCTGTAAAAAAGAATCACAAATAAATGTATTTTATTAACTTTCAAATTCATACTATTCCATTACTGTACAAACACATTTTATGTAAAAACTGACTAAGAAACTATAACCCTGAACCACAAGTGTGACGATGGTTAAAACACTACATGCATAGTGCATACTACTTTGAAGCAGGTCATGCCCTAAAGCCTACCTCACTAAAAGACTGCATGCTAACTGACTGAATAATTACACTACTATGAGGAGACACACTAGGTGAGTAACAGGGTGTTTGCTAGAAGTGTATGAATACTGACTGGGGAATTGAAGGTGTGAAAGACAACTGTATAGGTGGTTAGAGGCCTGCATGCATAGTGAATAGGCATTTGAAGCAGTCTATGTGCTAAGGCCTGGCTCACTGCATGAGTACTTGGGAACTGACGGAATGATTAGAGTACAGCAAAGAGAGTGCCTGGGTGAATTTATAAGTGGTTGGCTTTTGACACAGTGAATGGATTAGTACTTGGTACTGAATGGGTCACTAGAGGAGTGCAAAGGGAGTGACAGGATGTTTGCTGGACTGTATGGATACTGACTAGGGAATTGAAGATGTGAAAGACAAGTGTATAGTATGTTAGAAGACTGCATGCATACTGCATAGAGATTTGAAGCAGTCTATGTGGTAATGTATGGTTCACAACATGAGTACTTGGAAACTGACTAAATCATCAGACTACTGCTAGGACAGTGCCTGGGTAAAACTTTTACATTTTAAGTTCTGGCCCAGTGAAGAGAATAGTACATGGTACTGCACTTTAGTGTCAAACCCTGACTCATTTTATCAATGCATAAGCAAAGAATAGCTTCTAAAGCTACTAAAACTTGACAACATGACCGGTTTTAAAACAGTTATCTGTCAGCAAATACACGATGTTACCAAATGCTTCTATCACAATCCTTACCCAAATGCACACAGACTCACAGTGTGATTTTAGACAAGCAACACTATCCTAGGAGTTTACCAAAACTCATTCACTAGTCTAGAAGAGGTAAGGGTACTGCACACAATCTACATAATTAAGTACAGCACATTAGTGTCAAAGCATGACTCATTTAATCAATGCATAAGCAAAGACTGGCTTCTAATGCTACTAAAACTTGACAACATGACAGGTTTTAAAAGAGTTATCTGTCAGCAAATACACGATGTTACCAAATGCTTCTCTCACAGTGGTTCCCAAATGCACACAGACTCTCAGTGTGATTCTAGACAAGCAACACTATCCCTAGCAGCTTACCAAAACTCATTCACTACTGTGGAAGTGGTAAGGGAACTGCACACAATCTACATATTTCAGGACTGCACTTTTGTGTCAAACCCTGACTCATTTAATCAAAACATAAGCAAAAACTGCCTTCTAATGCTACTAAAACTTGACAACAAGACAGGTTTTAAAACAGTTATCTGTCAGGAAATACACGATGTTAGTAAATGCTTCTCTCACAGTGGTTCCCAAATGCACACAGACTCAGTGTGATTCTAGACAAGCAACACTATCCCTAGCAGCTTACCAAAACACATTTCTTCATCTAGAAGGAGTACTACATTTAAGAGTAGAAACATAACTCATTTCACAAATTCATAAACAATGACTGGTTTCTAATTCTACCAAAATATAAAAACAGCACAGTTATCTGTCTGCAAACACATGAAAAGCACAAATGCTTATCACAGAATGGTTTCTACATTCACACACACTGTCAATAAGATTGTAGAGTAAACAAAGTACTCCCTACACTTTAGCAGGAGAAATACATTAGTCTGATTAAAATCAAAATAGTCGACATACATCCCCTCACAATTAAATAACTCACCTTTCAAGTTGTTTTGTAGATTAAGAAGTATATCAGTCACACACAAGATTTTCTTTTACAGAATCTCTGCACTGTGCACCTCTCAGCAAAAACAAAGAATGGGAAAGTTTCCCTTTCATTTTTCACACATATACATGTAAACATCAAATCACAATCCTTCACACATAAATTCAAAAGCAAACACACATTTCTATTGGTTAAACGTTTCAACCCTTTCCAAATAAAATACATTTCAACCCTTCCCCCAATCTTCCTTCTGCCTATTACCATAGAAACAGGTCATGGAACACTGCACTGAGCACACAGGTCACAAGTTCAGCACACAATGTTGCTAAACAAGACAGCAAGGTGCCGATTACGATCCTGGAAAAACCGGGTACGAACCGTCGGTCGGAGCGTTTTCTCCATCCGACTCGTACCCGGTCGTAAAACTTTACAAAAATGGAATTACGATTCGCACGGAAACACCATTTCCGTACGAATCGCAAAAAACAACCGACCAACGAAAATATACATACGAATGTGATCTGGGAATGCTGCGACGTGACGTCGGGACGCTTTCAGGCAGCGTTTCACGACCCAGGAAGTACGATTCGGACCGACAGCAGTCCGGACGGCAATATTTTCACGGCACCCAAAAAGTGCCAGAAAAGCGAAGTACGGCACGAAATGACCAGAGTAGGTGGCCCGGTACGCGCCGTACCCCCCCCCAGCCCCCGTACGTTCGAGTCGTACCCCCCCAGCCCCTGTACGTTCGAGTCGTACCCCCCCAGCCCCCGTACGTTCGAGTCGTACCCCCACCCGTGTATGTACATCCATGTACGTGTCGAACCCCCGTGTACATACACCCGTGTACGTGTCGAACCCCCCCGTGTATGTACACCCGTGTACGTGTCGAACCCCCCGTGTATGTACACCCGTGTACGTGTCGAACCCCCGTGTATGTACACCCGTGTACGTGTCGAACCCCCGTGTATGTACACCCGTGTACGTTCGAGTCGTACCCCCACCCGTGTATGTACACCCGTGTATGTGTCGAACCCCCCCGTGTATGTACACCCGTGTACGTGTCGAACCCCCCTGTGTATGTGCACCCGTGTACGTGTCGAACCCCCCCGTGTATGTACACCCGTGTACATACACAGGGGGGTTCGACACGTACACAGGTGTACATACACGGGGGGTTCGACACATACACGGGTGTACATACACGGGTGGGGGTACGACTCGAAAGGAGGTATTGGTTATATATATATATATATATATATATATATATCTATATCCAACGAAACAGGAAAGCCCCAAAGGAGTGCAGCCTCAGACAGAAAGTAAAGTTCCCCTCATTTATTGGCACTGTGCAAGCAGGCGAACTCCCAGGATACAATCAAAAGTTCATCCTCCGCCATACGCGTTTCAAGATTCCTGATCTCTTCTTCAGTGGCGCTTGTGAAGAGTGAAAGCAAAGTTCCACGTGCAAAACGTTGATTAAATCACCTGCCACAGTGGGCGTGGCCGTCACCACGGCCTTCTGGTGATTGTAGTGCACGAAATAATCCCCAGTGGGCTTGCGTTTCTTCTCTATAAATAATCACATTTCATACCCATGTGGGTTGATGTATAGTCCTGGTCGCAGCCTGCCTCGCTTTGTCAGAGCACAATGGAACATCAGAACGGCACCACCCTGTCAATGGCGCCGAGCTGCCTGTCTCCCGTTCTTGCCAGCTACATCGTGAGGCCAGCGCGGGTCCGCACTCAGGCGATGGGCATCACTCCGCGGCTGGGCAACAGCCGTATATATCCAACGAAACAGGAAAGCCCCAAAGGAGTGCAGCCTCAGACAGAAAGTAAAGTTCCCCTCATTTATTGGCACTGTGCAAGCAACGTTTTGCACGTGGAACTTTGCTTTCACTCTTCACAAGCGCCACTGAAGAAGAGATCAGGAATCTTGAAACGCGTATGGCGGAGGATGAACTTTTGATTGTATCCTGGGAGTTCGCCTGCTTGCACAGTGCCAATAAATGAGGGGAACTTTACTTTCTGTCTGAGGCTGCACTCCTTTGGGGCTTTCCTGTTTCGTTGGATATATACGGCTGTTGCCCAGCCGCGGAGTGATGCCCATCGCCTGAGTGCGGACCCGCGCTGGCCTCACGATGTAGCTGGCAAGAACGGGAGACAGGCAGCTCGGCGCCATTGACAGGGTGGTGCCGTTCTGATGTTCCATTGTGCTCTGACAAAGCGAGGCAGGCTGCGACCAGGACTATACATCAACCCACATGGGTATGAAATGTGATTATTTATAGAGAAGAAACGCAAGCCCACTGGGGATTATTTCGTGCACTACAATCACCAGAAGGCCGTGGTGACGGCCACGCCCACTGTGGCAGGTGATTTAATCAACGTTTTGCACGTGGAACTTTGCTTTCACTCTTCACAAGCGCCACTGAAGAAGAGATCAGGAATCTTGAAACGCGTATGGCGGAGGATGAACTTTTGATTGTATCCTGGGAGTTCGCCTGCTTGCACAGTGCCAATAAATGAGGGGAACTTTACTTTCTGTCTGAGGCTGCACTCCTTTGGGGCTTTCCTGTTTCGTTGGATATATACGGCTGTTGCCCAGCCGCGGAGTGATGCCCATCGCCTGAGTGCGGACCCGCGCTGGCCTCACGATGTAGCTGGCAAGAACGGGAGACAGGCAGCTCGGCGCCATTGACAGGGTGGTGCCGTTCTGATGTTCCATTGTGCTCTGACAAAGCGAGGCAGGCTGCGACCAGGACTATACATCAACCCACATGGGTATGAAATGTGATTATTTATAGAGAAGAAACGCAAGCCCACTGGGGATTATTTCGTGCACTACAATCACCAGAAGGCCGTGGTGACGGCCACGCCCACTGTGGCAGGTGATTTAATCAACGTTTTGCACGTGGAACTTTGCTTTCACTCTTCACAAGCGCCACTGAAGAAGAGATCAGGAATCTTGAAACGCGTATGGCGGAGGATGAACTTTTGATTGTATCCTGGGAGTTCGCCTGCTTGCACAGTGCCAATAAATGAGGGGAACTTTACTTTCTGTCTGAGGCTGCACTCCTTTGGGGCTTTCCTGTTTCGTTGGATATATACGGCTGTTGCCCAGCCGCGGAGTGATGCCCATCGCCTGAGTGCGGACCCGCGCTGGCCTCACGATGTAGCTGGCAAGAACGGGAGACAGGCAGCTCGGCGCCATTGACAGGGTGGTGCCGTTCTGATGTTCCATTGTGCTCTGACAAAGCGAGGCAGGCTGCGACCAGGACTATACATCAACCCACATGGGTATGAAATGTGATTATTTATAGAGAAGAAACGCAAGCCCACTGGGGATTATTTCGTGCACTACAATCACCAGAAGGCCGTGGTGACGGCCACGCCCACTGTGGCAGGTGATTTAATCAACGTTTTGCACGTGGAACTTTGCTTTCACTCTTCACAAGCGCCACTGAAGAAGAGATCAGGAATCTTGAAACGCGTATGGCGGAGGATGAACTTTTGATTGTATCCTGGGAGTTCGCCTGCTTGCACAGTGCCAATAAATGAGGGGAACTTTACTTTCTGTCTGAGGCTGCACTCCTTTGGGGCTTTCCTGTTTCGTTGGATATATATATATATATATATATATATATATATATATATATATATATATATATTACCTACTGGCGGTCGCCAGTAGGTAGTTATAGTTAGGACTCCTTTTCCATAGGAAATCCGCAACATTCTATTTTGAATAACTTTGGCGCCGGTCGATGAATCCTCGCGAATTTCTCAAAATAGGTGGGGCGCTACGCTCCGCTCCTACCCTGAAAGTCTCGGGGGGATACGTCAAGCGGGGGCTGAGATAAAAGGGGGGTCCCAAAACGCGTTTTTCCCATGCATTTTTCTATAGGACCTTTAGAACGAGCTACAGCCCGAACGGCTGAACAGAATTACTAGAAATTTGGCAGAGAGGTAGTCCCTATGTCAAGGAAGTGCCTTTTGTAGGTTTGGTGTAAATCTGTTCAGTAGATTCTGAGAAAATAGCCTTTAAATCAATATATATATCTGAGCCCGCTTACGGTACGCTTACCGTACGCTTACCGTAAGCTTACGGTACGCGTACGGTGGCGTGCGCGAGCGCGATTCTGATTGGCTGTTAGATCTTAGTAAACATTCGAATCGGCCGAAACCAGGAAGCGGCGGCCGCCATTTTGTGTGTTTCACTCAGAAAAAAAAGAGTGAAAACAAGAAAAGGGGGCAATGAGGAGAGTTAGACACCCTTACATTTGTGAGGGGGTCAAAGAAGGACTGAAAAGTACAAAGAAAACGTGTATTGATTTTTAAAAAAATCACGGGGTACGCGTACGGTAAGCTTACGGTAAGCGTACGGTAGAAAAAAAAATAAAAAAATAAATGAAATTCAGATTTAAGTGTTTAGATATTAGGGGGCTCTAAAAAGAGCCGTTGTGTTTATGAAATGATTTTTTAGTGGTACCTACAAGTAAGTACCGATGCAGAGTCTAAGGTTCAAGAGGAAGACTCTGTTCCCTTCATCATTGAAGTGCACACCATCTCCTCTATAAATGTCTTGCATGTCATAACGCAAGTTGTTGTGGTAAATGGCACCCATACCATAGTCACGGAGGAAAGCAGAAACAGATTTGTTGACGTGCTTTCTTGCTTTGTCAATCTGCGGACAGAAATGATTGGACCAGTTCCATTTTTGCCTTTGGCATATGTTGGAAAACACAAAGGCAGTTTTAGGGAAAAGTGAAAACAGTTGTGCAAAGGTGTCCTTCATAAGCATTTCCAGACCTACCCCAGTCAAAGTGCCTAGGTCATTGCCACCACAGTGCACTATTATGAGGTCAGGGTGTTGGATTTGCATGAAGGATTTCACCAATGGCATCAATTGGTGCCACTTTAACCCTCTCTGACCAATCCATTTAATGTCTACATTTGGCAAAGCAAGGTCTCTCACCATATCTGTTTTCTCTGCAAACTTTTCACTCCAGAAGACATAGCTGTGCCCTACAATCCACACTGTGAACATTTTCAAAGGAGAACTGGATGCACTCAGGAGGTGTCTTTCAGTAGAATGGCAATATGAAAAGAAAGACAGTTTGGAAATGGAGGCATACATATTTTTTTCAAAACAAAAATAACTGATTGGCTGTTTCACACCATTCTAGAATAAAAACTAGGCTGTATGTGTAAACTAATAGAAGCATGTTTTGTATTGGTACAAAAAAATGTGTTACCAAAGAACAGTACTATGGATTTGCTGTTAGGTTTGAAAAGTCAAGCACTCTTGCTCTGTGGAATTGAAACATTGTGTGGCGAACTTCTGACCTAACTCCACACAGCAGTGTTCCATGAGCTGTTGCTATGGTAGCAGGCAGAAGTCAAGTTGGGGGAAGGGTACTAGGCAGAAGTCAAGTTGGGGGCAGGGTACTTTTGGAAAAGGGTTGGTTTTCAACCAATAGAAATGTGTGATTACATTTGAAAAAAAGGGGGAAGCACTGAGATTTGAAACTTACATGTATATGTGTGGAAAAATAGAGGGAAAGTTTGCCATTATCTGGTTCTGCTGAGAGGAGAGAGGTGAACAGAACAGAGATCCTGGCTCTGATAATCTGCTGTTTGAGTGCCACATTTCTTTCACAACTAACTAATTTTAAAGGTGAGGTTAGAGTTTGAGAGGAGATGTATATGGTAAATTAAGAAATGAATAATAGAAATGGAAATTCTTTTTGTTGAAGTTGCGTTTATCATTTTCTGTTTTGGGAGAAATTTAAATGTGAGGAACATGTAAAATAATATGGACTATGTTTTCACAATAAATTAAGGTGTACTGGAAAAAAAAAGAATAGTTTAAGGGTTTGAGGTTGGACTCAGTAATGCAAATACATTCAGCATCACTAAGGCTGGTTGCCCTTGCTGGAATGTAGGCAGCCACCCAGGTAACACATGGTGGTGGTCTGAAAAAGCAGTTTGGACATGTGCATTTAAAAAAATCAAAAAAGTGGTTTCATAATGTGTCAGTCTGTAAAAGTGATTTTCACTTGCCAAAAAAAAAGAGCAGTAAGTGTGCTTTCAAATTGGCAAAGAAATTTCGTTTTGGGACTAATGTGAAAACATGACTCTGTGTGGAAATAGGAATTACAGGCAGAGATTTATTGCGTTTTTTTCTGGTGATTTCACAGTTGCATTAGTAGGAAAAAGGGGGAGCGATTTTTTGGGGGAAGAAGCAGACTCTTAGCACACACCCATCTGCTTGCCATGTATAATCATGCACAGTATTTACAAGCGAGTGGGGTTTTCAGGTTTCAGTCTGTAATGCAAATACATTCAGCATCACTGTTATTGTTATTGTTATTTGGGTATTTATAAAGCGCAACATTCGCTCCGGAAGGAGCATCTTGGCGCTGAGCATGCGTATAGGGGATAAGCGGTGAAAAGATCTAGATGGCTGCTAGCACATAGGTATCTGATTGCTGATAGACCCAGGTCTTCAGTTGTTTCCTAAAGAGACATTCGGACTCAGTCAGTCTAAGATTTACAGGTAAATTATTCCAAGCTCTTGCTGCTAGGACTGTGAACGTTTTTCCGCCCCTAGTTTTGTATTTATGCCTCGGGACCTTAGCAAGATTGGCCCCCGAGGATCGTAGACAGCGTACAGGATCATAGCGGATAAAACGTTTAACAAGGTATTTGGGACCTATATTTTTCAAGGATTTAAAAGCTGTGAGCAGGAGCTTGAAAAGAATTCTCTTATGCAGTGGCAACCAGTGTAGGGAATTTAATGCAGTTGAGGCTGAAGATTTCCTAGGGAGTTTTAACACTAACCGTGCCGCCGCGTGCTGTACACTTTGCAATTTCTTCAAAGTGGACTTTTTTACCCCTGCCATCAACCCATTGCAATAGTCGAGTCGGGAGAGTATTAGTGCGACCACGACCGATTTCCTGGAAGCAATGGGGAGGAAGTCAAAAAACTTCTTTAAAGATTTGATAAGGCCAAAACAGCAGCCAGCCGTGATCCTAACATGATCGTCAAATGATAAGGTAGCGTCAAATTGCACGCCTAGGTTGCGAGCAGAAGACACAGCACTGGGCGGCGCCTCAGAGTCTTTAGGCCACCAATCCCTCGGGCAGAAAGGTAAGTCCTGACCCAATGGTATGATTTCGGTTTTCCCACTGTTGCACTTTAAGTGGTTTTTGTTTAACCACTGAAATACCTCAGTGAGACAATTCCGAAAACACAATTCAGTATCCGTGCGATTTTTGTCTATTGAGACGACCAATTGAGTGTCGTCAGCATATGACGTAACAAGGATCCCGTGTGCCTCTATCACAGCGAGGAGGGGTGCCATATAGATGTTAAAAAGAAGTGGACTTAATATGGATCCCTGCGGGACTCCAGATGTGATAGGTTTTTCGCTGGATAGGTAATGGCCCAAAGATACAGACTGGGACCTGTTGGACAGGAAAGATTTGACCCATGCCAAAGCTGTGTCTGTTACACCAATCTCTCGCAGCCTGTCATTCAAGATGACATGAGAGATGGTGTCAAAAGCTGCTGTTAGATCGAGCAGGATGAGGACGGCCTGCTTTCCCTCATCCTGCAGGAACTTGATGGAGTCAGAGAGTTCTACCAGAGCCGTTTCAGTGGAGTGGCCAGAGCGAAACCCAGATTGTTGGGGGTGCAAGATGTTGTGGTTCTCTACAAATGCTTTTAACTCGAAATGTACCATCCGTTCAGTGATCTTTCCCAGAACAGGCAGGAGTGAAATGGGGCGCATATTAGTCAGATCCGTTGGCGATTTATTCTGCTTTTTCATAAGAGGTTTTACGATAGCCTTTTTCCATTCCTTAGGTACAATCCCTGATTCTAAGGATGTGTTTATGATGGCATTAATGGTTGGATTCACTACCTCAACCAGATGATGTAGAATACAGGGGGGACAGGAGTCAGTGGGTGCTCCAGATTTGCAAGCCAAGATCGCTTTGCGGGTCTGTTGGAGGGAGACCGGTTGGAAGCTACCAATGAAGTGGCTATTTGCGGCTACATGTTTTTGGGGGCCTAAAGAAGGAGAAATCAAAGGGGGCAAGAAATCCTTTTGGATGTTTACAATTTTCTCCTCAAAAAATTCTGCAATTTGGTTGCACAAACTCTCAGAGGGCGGGATTTCGGGCTGGAGGGCTTTGGGGTGGGTAAAGGATTTGACTATAGAAAAAACAGTTTTTTGTTTCTGCTGTGCATCGTTAATAGCTTTAGTGTAATACACCTTTTTGGCAGTCTTTATGTTAGAGAGGTACAGTTTCCTCTGTTGAACATAAAGGGCTCTTGAGGCCTCATCATATGTACTCCTCCACTTCCTTTCTCTAATTCTACAGAGTAGATGGCTCTCAGTTAAGGCCTGGGTATACCATGGGGCACTTAACTTCCGTTTGGTGCAGTTCCGGCGGTCGCCTTTAGGGTCAGAATTTTCTAAAATAATCTGATCCATCCAGACGTGAAAGTTACGGGAGTCGGCCGTGACGTCTCCTCTCAGTTCGGGGGCCTGAGCCAATAACTGGGTATCCAGTTTAATACGATCCATCAATTTCCTCCAATTTACCGAAAGGGGAGATTGAGGGTGCTTTATTGTTGATGGGACTAGAACTTGTTTCTTGATGCCAAAAGAAATGAAACTATGGTCGGTCCAAATTTGCGGAATGGGAGGAGACATAATCATGGTGTTTAAGTTGGAACAAATACCATCAAGGGTGTGGCCTGCTAAGTGGGTGGGTGCAGTCACTAATTGGGCCAGTCCAAAAATGTTTAGGGTATGGTGGAAACTGATAGCATAGGGGTCTGTATCTGATTCCAAGTACAAATTCATATCTCCTAGTAGAGTAAAGTGTGGATAACGTAACATAAATGATCCAAGCACTTCATCTAGGGAGTCTAAAAAGGGAGTAGCATTGCCTGGGGGGCGATAGATTAGACCTCCCGAAAAGGAGGTGGAGGCATTAAGTCTAATCGAAAAGCCAATACTCTCACCTCCTTTGAGGTGATCCAAATCAAATGTATGACACGAAAATGACCTTTTGACTGATTGCGACCCCCCCTCCTCGCCCGATTTGTCTATCCCGCCTAAAGATGGTAAAATCCGGGGGAAGGGCAATAGCCAAATCGGGATTGGATGATTCGTTGAGCCATGTTTCAGTTATGAAAAGGGCATCAAGACTATGACCCATTATTAGATCGTGTATGTCCTGGCTGTGGCCACACAGCGAGCGTGCATTAATAAGACCTCCCTTAAAGTTGTTGCCTCCTTGCAAAGAGGGCATGGGAACTTTTAGCATTTCTAAAGGCATCGCGGGAGGGGTCCATTTACAGTGAGAACATGAAAAAGGGCCGCGGAGGCAATCGATAGGTGGGCAACTCTTACACAGGGCACTCGTCTTAGGGCGTAATGCTAATAAGGCCTTATTATCATACCTGATAGTGTGTGTCAGTTGCCTGGCATATCCAGCAGCCGGCACAGTCCTGGCGCAGACGGGCTTGGCTTAGGCGCGGCTTCGGCGCGCGTCCGGCGCGCCCGCTGCGCCAGCCCGCTGCGCCGTCTGGCCGGATTGCACATTATATAGGGAGAATAGGAGGACGTGAGGACGGCGCGACTAGAGCGCTCCCCCAGCCTCACCAAAGATGGCGCCCACCGCCGCCGAGTATCGGCTGAAAAGCGGCTATACGAGGTGGCAGAAGGTGGAAAAGATGGTAAGAAGTGTCAGTGTGCCTGGCTTACAAATTCCCCTTAACGCTACTAAAAGCCCCCCAAAAGTGCAAACATACAATATAAAAACGTTTTTTAAAATAGAATCAGGTTCGTAGCAGATAGGGAAATTGTCACCACTTTAGGCAACACGCAGCCCCAGTCACCCTCACTAGGGAGAGCTCCGTAAGGCACCGAAATCGCTGGCAAACCCCCTTAAATATTCCGGGAGGACGTGAGGACGGCGCGACTAGAGCGCTCCCCCAGCCTCACCAAAGATGGCGCCCACCGCCGCCGAGTATCGGCTGAAAAGCGGCTATACGAGGTGGCAGAAGGTGGAAAAGATGGTAAGAAGTGTCAGTGTGCCTGGCTTACAAATTCCCCTTAACGCTACTAAAAGCCCCCCAAAAGTGCAAACATACAATATAAAAACGTTTTTTAAAATATAATCAGGTTCGTAGCAGATAGGGAAATTGTCACCACTTTAGGCAACACGCAGCTCGCAGCCCCAGTCACCCTCACTAGGGAGAGCTCCGTAAGGCTGGTTGCCCTTGCTGGAATGTAGGCAGCCACCCAGGTTACACATGGTGGTGGTCTGAAAAAGCAGTTTGGACATGTGCATTTAAAAAAATCAAAAAAGTGGTTTTATAATGTGTCAGTCTGTAAAAGTGATTTTCACTTGCCAAAAAAAAAGAGCAGTAAGTGTGCTTTCAAATTGGCAAAGAAATTTCGTTTTGGGACTAATGTGAAAACATGACTCTGTGTGGAAATAGGAATTACAGGCAGAGATTTATTGCGTTTTTTTCTGGTGATTTCACAGTTGCATTAGTAGGAAAAAGGGGGAGCGATTTTTTGGGGGAAGAAGCAGACTCTTAGCACACACCCATCTGCTTGCCATTTATAATCATGCACAGTATTTACAAGCGAGTGGGGTTTTCAGGTTTCAGTCTGTTAATGCAAATACATTCAGCATCACTAAGGCTGGTTGCCCTTGCTGGAATGTAGGCAGCCACCCAGGTAACACATGGTGGTGGTCTGAAAATATCAGACGGTATTTTAAAGAAATAAGTATTGGTATTAGTTGATATTTTTTTAGATACTTATGCATTTCTATAATGTTAAGTTTAAGTAAAAAGAGATTCTGGGCTTGTGATTGTTATTTTTTTTTGCCCGCTGTAAAATGATGAATGCAATTGCTTTCACAATTTATAGTGAAATGCAATATATTCTGAAAACAGCAAAAATAAGGCAAAAATATTTTTTGAAAAATATGTAAATATGTGTACTGTATTATAAAATGTTTTAAAAATATTAATACTTTTTTCTTTTTTTTCAGATTGATATAGAAAAATTTCGAAAACTAGAACTATTTTTAAAGCTATTTTTAAAAAAAACAAATGAATAAATATTTTTTTGAGTGGGTATGGTAAGTCAATAATAATAATTGTAGTCTCTCAAGGACCTTGTAATGTGAATATTGATTTTTAGTGTTTTAAAAAAAAAAAAAAAAAAAAGTTTTTAAAAACAGATGTAAAAAAAAGATGAAAGATAAGGTTGGCTCTTAAAAGAACCGTTGTGTTCATGCAGGGACAGAGGAAAGAAAGAATGGGAAAATTATTCAAAGCGACAAGTGTGCTGATCTATTTTGTTGTTCACTAGGGAAACACTGGTCTCCCTATGGCAAATTAGATCTTGACAAAAGGCGCATCGAATATCAACCCTCCGAAATCGAGGGTTCATTTCCAGAGGGCCAGCAAAAGGAGATGCTCCCCCCACAGATGAAGGGCTCACCTGACCTGCAGAAGAAGGAGTCAGCTCTGCAGATGATGGTCCAGGCTGAGCTGCTGTGGATGTACTTGCTTGTCTTTCTGAAGAGTTACCTCCAAAAAGATGACCATGTGTCCTTCTGTGTACATCCTTGAGGTGTCTCTTCATGGTATGATTCCCAAAGGAATACTTCCTGTCAGGATTACCTCTTGAAAGTACACGCTGACACAGCTTGCAAGTTACTAAGGGTGCATTCACCTTTTGCTGGCCTTCAGGAAAAGTAAAATAATCCCATACATAAGAGGGCTTTTGTTTCCTCGCTCTCTGCCTCAAAACAGTGCTGCTAGTGCTAGCCTCACTCTCAGAAGAGCTCTGCTGTTCTGCCATCGTATCACAAAGACAACCCAGCTCCTTCTCCTAAGGGATCACAAGCAGAAATGAGGGGAATGGGTGTGGTGTAGGAGAGTTCTAGAACTGAAAGTAGTTTCAACCAATCAAAAGTTGTGTTTCATGATCACATGACCTACCGTACGCTTACGGTACGCTTACGTCAAAAGTGCGCATGCGCGTAAAAAAGACACGCGCTTGCGCGCATGCGCATAACAAACACTACCCGACACTTCCGCGTAACGTGCGCGTGTTGCGTACGCGCGCACGCGTCCCACGCGGAGTACGCGCGGCTACGCAAATTGCGTAACTATTCGCAAGCAGCGTAGAAAAATTACGCACTGATGCACTGACAATAATGCACTGCTGATGACGTCACATATTACATCACTCATGACATGGTCAGTGACATCACTCATGACATCACTGATGACATCTCAAATGACATCACTGATGACATCATCCAGTGAATGTGTGTTTTTCTGAAAATTAAATATGTTTTATATATGTATATCTCAAGGTCGATGGAAGAATAAATGAGTATATAAGTGTCTAAATTGATGATTTGTTTCTGAAAAATTGATTGTACAACTGACTGATTAAGTGTATCTTTTTGAATACATGGTTTCAGTCAGTTACACAATCAATTTTTCAAAAAGAAATCATCCATTTAGACAGTAATATACCCATTTATTCTTCCATCGACCTTGAGATATACATATATAAAACATATTTAATTTTCAGAAAAACACACATTCACTGGATGATGTCATCAGTGAGGTCATCAGTGATGTCATTTGAGATGTCATCAGTGATGTCATGAGTGATGTCACTGACCATGTCATGAGTGATGTAATATGTGACGTCATCAGCAGTGCATTGCGGGCGCGCGAGTTATAGTTAGCTGAACTAACTATAACGGGGGAATTTCATTGGTTTTTTACGAGTAAAATGTCCAGCTAACTATAACATGTGTGAAACCTATGGTTTTTTCACTGAATTTCTAAGGTTTTTTAAATGCTAATTCCTAACTATAACGTGTGTGAAACCTATGGTTTTTTCACTGAATTTCTAAGGTTTTTTAAATGCTAATTCCTAACTATAACGTGTGTGAAACCCATGGTTTTTTCAGTGAATATATATATAACCAATACCTCCTCCTTGCGAAAAGAGCAGAGGCCACACATGGGAGTCTTGGAAGCACTTTTAATTAAACTGCGGCAAATGCATTTCGGTCCTTTAACCTTTAGAGGAAAGTTTCCAAGTCAACGCGCTCTCAGGGATCAGCATACACAATCCAAAGTAGTTGACAAACTGTTTATTACACTACACATTTCGGCTGTAAACCAGCCTTAATCATATGTAAAATAACAACCAATTAGTGTCCTTTTAAAATTGCATCGTGTAACAAAAGAAGGACATCGAGAGACCACAAAAGTGTCGGCCATATTGAAAAGTGCAAACAGTACATTTACATGCGAAATACTGGTAACTCTTCACAGCACAGTCATGGAGTAAAATACGGAATGTACAGGGAAAATGAACTGAAAGTATGCAGCCATGCGCAAGAACAACAAGTCCACATGAAATAGGTGGACTTAAGTCGAAATATTGTGACAATAGTGTCCTGTGTCGGCGACCATCTAAATGAGAATTCCAATGAAAAAGCAAAACTGTAACATTGTAAGTACGGCATAGTAGCGGACACGTCTCAAACAGTTTTGCTGTCTTTTGTTTTTCTCCGTTTCTATTGGTTAGGCGTGCAATACCCTGTTGCTCTTCATGTGTTCTTCTTATCAGTGGCCCATGTGGCAAGCAGGGCCGGACTGGCCGTAGCGGGCACCGGGCAATCCCCCGGTGCGCCGCTCGGGTGGGGGCCGGTTTTGGGCCCCTGGGAGCCGTTTTCGTTACAGGGCCGTTTTTTTGCAAAATCGGCCCTGTAACAAAATCTGCCGAAAACCTGCCCTGGCAAAAAGCTCGGCGCACCCCCACCCCCACCCGGGCGGAGGGGGCCAGCCGAGCACTTTGCCAGGGACGGTTGTGGTTCCCAGTCCGACCCTGCCTCTGTGTGGATTTGCAGAGGCAATTAGCCTGCGGTCAGCCGGGTGCCTCTGGGCATGAATGTGTGGTGCGGAGTGTGGCTCTTCCCGCGGGCTCCTGCATGATCGCTGGGGGGCCCTGCGATGAGCCCCACCGAGACCGGGCCCTGTCTTCCCTGTCTCCCACTTGGGCCCCGCGGAGTGGCCTGAAGTCTTCGCCTCGCAGATAGCGCAGCGATGAACTGAGGCGGCCCTCTGGCTCTCGGTCCGAGATCAGCGGGGCTCGGCTGCTGGACCTTGGAGTGCCGCACATTGCAGTCTTGGTGGGCAGACCCTCGGTGTGAGAGGGCCCCCCACACTGGTCCCCACAGCGGAGATCCCTGTCTACATCAGGGTTGTGGGGGGTCAGCACTCATAACTCGGCCCGCAGTTGGCAGGACCTTACACCTACCATGGGAAAGGCCCCCTTCATCCCCCCTGCATAGAGTCCTGCGGAGGGAGCGTGCCTGGGACAGAGGCATCTCTCAGCTTTCTTGTACCTGCGTTGGCTGGCAGAGGACACTGAAGTGGCGCAACACCCAGGGAGGGGTCCGTCCCCTTGGAATGAGACAGTGTGGGGTGAGCTGGGCCTGCATCGGCCCACGGGGTGCCGGGCGCGGCCGCAGAGTGAACCCCTCCCTGATCGGATGATGTACTGAGGGTGGAGACAGGGCAGCCGGGCGTCGGACAAGTGCAGCTTACGGCTCCCAGTGAGAGGGACTCAGATCCCCAATATTCCTGAAGAGCCCCCCAGGCCCTCAATCAGCACTCAAGTGTGACTGAGCGCTTCCAAGTTCCCTTTGCACCACTGAAGGAGGTTTGCCAGTCATCCCCATCCCCGCGGCCATGGGGGTGCCACACTGAGTCTCCTCATCCATTGGATCCCAGTGAGGCAGCGGGAACCTCCTGCCAAAATACGCTGGCCAACATCTCCACGACCCGGGTGGTGAAGGCAGGGTGGGGCTTAGCACTCCCGTGAACAACCATAGGGAAAGACAGAGGGGCTAAAACAGTGTTGACTCAGACCCGAATGTAGCAATATGCAATCAATGGCCCCAGACACAGTGAGTCTTGCACCCCCTGCGGGTACCCACTCGGAGGGTGACCTGGCCACCATCCTGCAGGCCATCAAGACCTGTCAGGAGTCAATGGAAACTAAGATCAGAAAGGCGTTGGTGGACATGGCCCTCATTCGGCAGGACCTCCGTAATGCAACCACTTGCATCACCGAAACGGAATCCCGCATCTCGGAGGTTGAAGATGCTGCTGTTTCACACATCTGACCTTCATAGGCGAGCGGAGGATGCTGAAAATTGATTGCGTCGCCATAATCTTCGCCTAGTGGGTCTTCCTGAGGGGGCAGAACCCATGCAAATGAATGCCTTCATTGGAGACTGGATCTGGATTCTGAACTTTAAGGACCGTAACGCCGTCCTGCAGAGAGCACGCTCCTGGACAGATTTGTCCCACAACGGCGCCAAAATTATGATCTTCCCTGATTACACCAAAGAAGTGCAAGCCCAAAGAAGATCATATACCCAGGTAAAGCAAAAGCTACGGGCCCTCAACCTGCATTACCGGCTTCTCTTACCGACCCGCCTCAAAGTGATAGTTCAGAATAAGACACACTTCTTTGACTCACCGGAGGCCACTCGGACCAGGGTGACCAAGGAACGCCCACCTGCTGACGGACACCCCTCATCCTAAGCCCCAAGGGGGACCGTGAGTTGGCACGAAGGCGGGCGCTCATGTGAGATGCACAGGGTCGCTCAGAAGACTGGAGGTGACTTCAATGCCGTCCCCATGCCTGCTAAAGATGCCACTGGCTCTCCGTCCTCCCATAGGAAAGCAGGGGCCAAGAGTCTTGGCGACTGGTCCTCCACACTGGGTCTCTGTGATGTTCGGTGAACTTGGCACCCTACAACAGTGCAATACACACATGTATCAGCCGCACATAATTCCCACTCCAGCATTGACCTCACTTTAATGCCCGACCCAGAGTGTAGATCGGTTACAGAGATCCAAATCATGGTGAGAGGCATTTCAGATCACTCCCCACTACTGATGCAGATAGGGGGCCCCATGGGCACATCCCACACTATGTGGAGGTTGTCCGAATGGTTCCTGCAGGACCTGGAATATAAACGTGCGATTGAGGGGGAACTGAAGTTCTTTTTTCACACCAACGAGGGTACAGTCCAGCTCCAGGACACACTTTGGGAGGCGGGTAAGCCCACAATCCGTGGGTATGCCAAGGGGTTCCTAAGGCATAGACGGCGGACCCAAGACCAATATCTCTCCCTGCTTGAGGCCAGAGCCCTCCGTCTAGAAAGGACGGCAGCCACGACGAATGCAGAAGCTGATCGCCGGCAACTCCACATAGCACAGGAAGAAATTCGGACTATCGCCTTCGAATCTGCCAAGATGCTCTGGAGATCATCGGTGGCCCGAGTCTATGGCTGGGGAGACAGGAATGGTAAACTGCTTCATTGGCTCGCTACTCACCCCCGGGCCAACTGGATAGTCCCTGAGATGCGAGACCCCCGAGAGTAGGTCTCACAGTAGGTCTCACCCACCCCTGCAGATATTGCACAGACCTTTGCTGGGCTGTACACAGCAGACCACCCTTGCAACTCAGCTGCTGGCTCCCTCTTTCTGCAGCGTGATTCCCTTCCGCGCTCCCAGAGAGAAAAGTCAAGGCCCTGGAAGAGCCCATTACTCACAAGGAGATCGGATAAGCGATCTCTGCACTTGGTACCCGTAAGACTCCTGGCCCGGCTAGGCTGCCAGCGGAATACTATGCAGGAGATTTTGATCCCAAAGTTTCATGCACTGTTTGAGTAGGTGCTGGACAGAGGTCCTTTTCCCTCTGTCAAAGACACCGCCACCATTGTGGTTATACCTAAACTGTACCTCTCCCCCAGCCTCATGCTCCAACTACCGTCCCATTTCCTTGCTTAGTACTGAGATTGATGTCTACACTACGATTCTCGCCACCTGGCTGAGACGGGTGATCTGTGCCCTCATACACCCTGATCAATGCAGCTTCATGCCATACCATAGCACATGCCATTGCCTCAGATGCCTCCATGTGACCCTTCCTCATCGCCATCTTCTCACGCCGTATTTAGCCTTAGTGCTCCTTTTCCTTGAAAAGGCCTTTGATACGGTTGACTGGTGCTATTTGGGGAGTGTGCTGTAGAGGGCGGGGTTTGGTCCTCGCTACCGGAAACTGGTGGGAGTCCTGTATTCCAACCCGTCTGCCAGGGTCCTTGTGAACGGGTACTATCAGACGCCTTCCC
The DNA here is from genome assembly GCF_964204655.1 of Triturus cristatus. Lineage (NCBI taxonomy): Eukaryota > Metazoa > Chordata > Amphibia > Caudata > Salamandridae > Triturus > Triturus cristatus. The sequence goes on from NC_140579.1 coordinate 294,791,513, forward strand.
CATCAGGAGGGGGACACGGCAGGATGCCCGCTTTCCCCTCTCCTGTTTGCTCAGGCGATAGAGCCTTTGGCCTGTATCATGCAGCGGATGAGCAGATACAGGGTTGATGCTGGCACGGTTCCCATGAAGACCGGATCGCCCTGTATGTGGATGATGTTCTGCTCTTTCTCCCCGATCCGGCTTAATCAAAAAGAAAAGATTGGAGTATCTATAGGCATCATGGCTATAGATATTCCAATCTTTTGGGGGAGTGTCGGGTCTGCATCTTAACCTGGCTAAATCCAACCTGGTGCCCCTCCATGCATTGTGGGTGTGTGTGGACTGTCCCTTACAGAGACTCTCCTTTAAATACCTTGGCCTGTGTGTGGCCCTGCTCCCGGAGCTGACTTGGACCCTCAATGTCAGCCCGCTGCTCAAGCGTACAAAGGACGATCTCCATCGTGGCAGTCCCTCCCACTCAACCCCCTTGGCCGGATCACCCTGTTTAAGATGATGATGATTCTGCCCTGTCTCCTGTACGTCCTCCAGAACCTCCCCTGTTGTATTCCGCTTTAGGCGTCCGCATATAGGTTTTCCTGAAACATGTCCTTATATAGGCACAATACGCATTGCCCTTATTTAGGCATAAGATACCAGTCCTTATTTAGGCATTAGCCATGCTATCCAAATACATGCATGGTCACCTACATCCGTCCATCCCAGTGTCACAACGAGTTCTTAGAAACCAGACACTTAAGCTCTTGGGAGTTCTCCTAGCACAGGATTATTGATTTCTCCAAGAACTCATTTATTATGCATGAACTGCTTTTCCTTAAGGGTTCATTCCTGACGTCTTCCTCTGCCCGACTTTACGTCAATGCTAACATTCCAAGGCACCTACCAGGTATAAATATACCTTCCCTTGCCCAAGCGAGTGGGAGGAGACCGCGACTTTAGAGGAGCATGTGTCCCGGCCTCACGCACTGACAAGAGATGCTGTCATCCCTGCTCACAGAGAATCCAGCTTCCAGTGTTCTAACTCCCTTCGCGGGGTGTTAGAGTTCGAGACCTGGAAAGAGATTCCCACCTCTCTCATTCTCAAGGGATGGAGTTGACTAAGAACCTAGAGGGACTCTTGGCATACTAGAATTGGCATACCATACTATAGAATACCATACTATAGAATACATCACCTACTTCTTACCTTGTACTACACTTAGGTTAGGTACACTGGGGTAGAACTAGTTTGAGAAGCATCTTATGAGTACTCGCATTTTTAGCCTATGTTATTTATGTATATGAATATATGTGTCATAGTTAAAAGATAATGCTAGTGCAGTATTATTTCTTCCTACTGCTTACACTGTACATAATATATCTCGCATACTGTCTTACGATTGTAACAGCTCATATCTCTTACACGAGAAACAAGACTGTCAATTAATCCTTTTATTGAAACGCCCATCTATTCTTTCTGTGTAGCTCTGCAGAAACTAAGCATGCACGAATAGCTGAGTGAAACTTATCTATTGTTGCCACGATTCTAAGAGTGTTCCGATTCTAAAGGGAAACAAAGTTGTCATGTTTATGCGGTTGCCAGAAACTACTTCCGTCTTGTTTACAAGGAGTTTCTAGTGGCCTCTGAGTTAGCTGGTACAAAATAATTAAGTTTAATATTCTCGATAGGGGCATACTGACCTCAGTCCTATGCCAAATCTATAGGGTATATTATTCCAATGCGCAGAGCCTATTGGGGAAATAGGAACTACACTACATGGCGCCCAACGTTTGGTAAGGCACTAATTTAACGCTAGATACTGAGTAACTCAGTCGTGCTTTTCTCAGAGATCCTTACTCACATACTCCATAAGACGTCTGGAGTGGGTAGGGTTAAGTAATCACCAAGGCTGAATAGGACAAAAATCCTATATATTAGGGTGCCGATCATGATCCGGTAAAAAAATTGCCCGTACGACTCGTATCCGGTCTTTTTACCGTACGAATCGTACAAGTGCCGTACAAACTGCCAATTACGATTCGCATGGCAAAAAGTCCATACGAATCGCATTGGGAAGTATTCCCCACACGTCCTCGGGTCGGAAAAAGTGTCCGACACGTCCACGTACGATTCACCGTACAAATGTGAACAGTGAAGTCCGACCGGGGAATCACGATCCATCCCGTGAGTCCGATGTTACAACCGCATGGAAAAAACACCGTCCGCACCGAGCTCCCATAGCAACCATGGAGACATGTGCCCGCATACGCGCCCATCACTCCCCCCAGCCCCCGTACGTTCGAGTCGTACCCCCCGTGTATGTACACCCGTGTATGTGTCGTACCCCCGTGTATGTACACCCGTGTACGTGTCGTACCCCCATGTGTGTACACCCCTGTACATGTCGTACCCCCCGTGTATGTACACCCGTGTACGTGTCGTACCCCCGTGTGTGTACACCCCTGTACGTGTCGTACCCCCGTGTATGTACACCCGTGTACATGTCGTACCCCCCGTGTATGTACACCCCTGTACGTGTCGTACCCCCCGTGTATGTACACCCGTGTACGTGTCGTACCCCCCTGTATGTACACCCCTGTACGTGTCGTACCCCCCCATGTATGTACACCCGTGTACGTGTCGTACCCCCCCCTGTATGTACACCCCTGTACGTGTCGTACCCCCCGTGTATTTACACCCCTGTACGTGTCGTACCCCCCGTGTATGTACACCCGTGTACGGGTCGTACCCCCCGTGTATGTACACCCGTGTACGGGTCGTACCCCCCGTGTATGTACACCCCTGTACGTGTCCTACCCCCGTGTATGTACACCCCTGTACATGTCCTACCCCCGTGTATGTACACCCATGTACGTGTCGTACCCCCCCTGTATGTACACCCGTGTACGTGTCGTACCCCCGTGTGTGTACACCCCTGTACGTGTCGTACCCCCACCCGTGTATGTACACCCGTGTACGTGTCGTACCCCCACCCGTGTATGTACACCCGTGTACGTGTCGTACCCCCGTGTGTGTACACACCTGTATGTGTCGTACCCCCGTGTGTGTACACCCCTGTACGTGTCGTACCCCCTGTGTATGTACACCCGTGTACGTGTCGTACCCCCCCTGTATGTACACCCCTGTACGTGTCGTACCCCCCGTGTATGTACACCCGTGTACGTGTCGTACCCCCGTGTATGTACACCCGTGTACGTGTCATACCCCCGTGTATGTACACCCCTGTATGTGTCGAACCCCCCCCGTGTATGTACACCCGTGTACGTGTCGTACCCCCCCTGTATGTACACCCCTGTACGTGTCGTACCCCCCGTGTATGTACACCCGTGTACATGTCTTACCCCCCGTGTATGTACACCCGTGTCCGTGTCGTACCCCCCCCGTGTATGTACACCCGTGTACGTGTCGTACCACCCCCGTGTATGTACACCCCTGTACGTGTCCTACCCCCCCTCTACGTACGTGTCATACCCCCGTGTATCTACACCCGTGTACGTTAGAGTCGTACCCCCACCCGCGTATGCATGGAGCGGACCCCCACCACAACATTCTAAGTACGGAGCGCACCCCAGGCCCCAACATCACAACCGCATGTACGTGTCGTACCAAGCCACACACAAGGACAGCACTGTACAACAAAATGGCCCATGTACACACCGTACACACGCTAAAAATGCACATACACAACCAGGACAAACCAAAACGACACAAGAATACACCATTCGAATGGCACAAAGCCACTAAACATGTCCAACAACCACTAAAACAACACATTCACTGACCTGCAACTGACAAAAACAAACAGAGGCCCAAAACACCACCACTCCTTATAACACACCCACCCAAAGTTCAAACACAGCCACACCCACCAATGGACCAATAAAAAGGGCCAACACACACAAACCATGAGCCTTTGCAACAGACTCACTGCTGCCAGACCCCACAGACAACCTACAGCACCATACTAGAAGCTATACCACACCTTACACTTGCACACCTTCACACACACACCTTCACAAACACCCCCTCATCACATTCACACACACACCTGCACAACCACACCCACACACCCACAACCATCCAGACACACCCCCCCACCACCATCCACACCCACACCCCTCACCATGCCCACTAACAAGAATCCAAAGTTCACTAACCGAGAGTTGGAGGTCCTTGTCGATGAAATCCTCAGAGTCGAGCCACAGCTCTTTGGAACATTGGTCAGACAGACCAGCATATCAGCAAAAACAGCCATGTGGCAGACCATCGTCGATGCTTTGAATGCTGTTGCGGACACCAGAAGGAACAAGCAGGAATGCCAAGCCAGGTGGTACGATCTGCGGAGGAGGGTCCGAGCCAAGATGACGGATGAACACAACCAGGCCAACGTCACTGGAGGAGGGCCGTCCCGCAGACCCGTACACTACCATCCCTGGGAGGAGAGGGTGATGGCCATACTGCCGGTGGAGGCAGTCGAAGGATTAGGAGGACTCCGAGACCCGGGTGAGTACACAAACAACGCACCTCACATGGGGGGAACGTCCTCCACAACCAAACTCACAAACTGGCACGCAACCACCCCAAGCTATCGCATGACTCAACCACACTCCATGAACACGCACATGCCACTGGCGCCACCATGCCCCATGCACCCAGCTGGACAATGTCAAGTCACAGGCCACAGAAGACACCAACACATGACACGGTAACCCGGATGGTGGGAGGGTGGGCCCCAAAAATCACATAGTGCAACTCAGAAGCAGACAACAATGCCGTCTGCCCATATGGCCTAGGTCACAGCCAGACAAACAGTGTGTTCCCACACAGGAAAGACTCGCCAGCAAATGGCGGACGCCTTGCATTAACACATGGGGGTGAAGGCACGTTTTTGCAAATGACAGCAGCTAATGAACAGCCAACACTGTGAAAGAGTGGCAGCACACACCACCACAGCAGCAGCGCAGACACACACACTACACCCAATGGGTGCCTGGAGATCAGAAACAAACTCACAGCAACAATCCAAGGTCCATTCAAAGAACTGCTAACAGTGTGTGCCCAGGAAGCTGGGCTGAGGTGACAGAGGGTGACACACAGAGGGAGGGAGAGGGGGACAGAGAGGGAGGGAGACACAGGGAGACGGACAGAGGGAGGAGGCCGACACACAGAGGAAGGGAGAGGGGGACAGAGAGGGAGGGAGACACAGGGAGACGGACAGAGGGAGGAGGCCGACACACAGAGGGAGGGAGAGGGGGACAGAGAGGGAGGGAGACACAGGGAGACGGACAGAGGGAGGAGGCCGACACACAGAGGGAGGGAGAGGGGGACAGAGAGGGAGGGAGACACAGGGAGAGCAAATCAGCCTTGTGGTGTGTGGGAATGTCTGCTCGTCAGCAGGTGGACTGCGTGCATGTAGACAAGGGTGGCCAGTGCCAGCATCCCCCCTCTCCTCCATGGCAAAACACAGGGCCATGTCACAACCTGTGCACGAGCACAACGACAGCTACCTGCATCATTGAAGTGTGTGGAACAACTTCCTGTGCCCACGTACAGTGCAACACGGAAGGCGCCAATGCACGGCTCGCCACACCTGCCCACTCCACTGCTGACTGCAGTCACACTTGACGCAGCAACTAAGACTGTGCCACACATAGTTAAAGTCGCCAAAGCTGTGCCCAAGGGACATACCCATGCACAAGTGCACTGTGAGTGGAATGCTAGACAGATCCAAATACCCAGAGGAAATGTTCCAACTTTGAAACTAATGAAACATGGATGTTGCATGGAACAAAATTAACATTGTCTCTCTCAAACACAGGTCAACGTTGTGGTTCACCCCCCAACACTGGGGGGGAAGACTCACAGGACCCGGCTCTGCGGGAGGCCGATCCCACCGGCAGCGACGACTCTCACCACTCTGTGGACGACCCCGACCAACCTGGCCCCTCTGGTGTCCAACGACCTGCAGCACCTGCGTCAGGTACAACGGGGCCAACCACCACCCCCACTCCTGCCACATCCCAGGAGACACCCAGGATCCCTGCACCACCACCACAAAGCAGCCAGTCTGTCCAGGAGGGACAAGGTTCTCCGGGCACCCAGGAGGAGTCAGGCAACACCACAAATGCCATCCCTCAGGGGTCCCGGAGACCCGATGTGCCCACAACGGCAGGCCAGGCGCAAGTGGGCAGGGGTGGTGGGAGTGGAGGACGGCGGAGGCGCCAGCCTGACCAGTTGGCTGGGGAACCGGTATATGCCCATGTCCGAAACATCCTGGACACATACCGGCAGGACACCACGGGCATGGCCCAGGTTGTGTCCGTCCTCGAGGGGATCAAGACCCAGCAGGCCCAGCAACATGCGGAGCTACATGCCTGTCTACTGCAACACCAACGGAGGATGGAGGACAGACAGGCTGAGCTCGTGACGGTGTACACGGGAATTCACACTACACTCCGTCGGATGGCCGACAACATGGGCAACCCTCCCTGTTCCAGAAGGCATAGAAAATCACCACCCACAGGGAGGGATCAGGAGGAGGAGGAGGAAACATCCGATGGAGCATCCCAAACATCGTCACGGCCTGCTTCTGAGGGTCCCCGCAGGAGGGCGGGTCATCCACGGAAAAGACCGTGAGGGTCGGCGCTACAGCACCATCTCCCAGGACACCTGGCCTGGCACCTGGCCCACTGGAGCAACAGCATCACAGCATCAAAAGACATTCTCTGCCACACGGCCTTGCTGGTCATTGTCTGACCAATGTTGACAAAGACTGTGGCATGGACTCTGAGGATTTCAAATGGCAAGGACACCAACTCCCCTAGTGAACTTTGGATTCCACACACCCGGAAAGCCCCTCATGTCAAACCCCCCCCCCCCCACTAAAATAAAAAGTCACACCATGAAGAGAAGATGCCTGCTGGTTGCATTATTACCTTACATGTGTCTTGTAAAGTCTAACCATGCCTGAGTTCTCTTTTGACTTCAACCATCCACACCCTGGGGCCTGAGTCTGGCACAGGACACACATGGGTCACAGTGTATTAGGAAAGACAGACATGGAGCACCATACACACCCGTGATGGGCCCAACCAGCTGAGGGGTGGCCGCACAACCGTGCCGACAGACATATTGAGTACAGCAACAGTCATGCGCAGAGGTCAGGGATCATGTCGAGTGTCCTGGGGGGCACCCAGGTATGTGTAGACAGGTGGCAGAACCATGTCCTGCAAGCTTGATTCTGGTGGATGCAGAGAATGGTGGCCTGGCCAACGTTGGATGCATGGGGATGGCACATGTCACAATACCCAAACAGTCATGGACATCATGCACAATACACAGTCTAATCCCACACAAACAGCTTGCATCTTGCTACTCGACACATAGACACATAGCCACTATCACGGAAAACCATGCCAGACATGCCGGATGCACCGTGGCAACACACCAGCATTGACTGAGAAGAGGCACCTTGGAGGCATAGGGACACCTTTATTAGTCATGTATTGGGGATTGCAGAGGCAACTCGAAGTACACATGAACAGTTCATGTGGAGTAACATGTGGGTCCAACACTGGCACCCCCCTTCTGCAGCACAAATGCGTGATAGCCATGGAACTGGCACACAAGTGTCGGCTAACAGCTAAACACCCCCAGCTGCTCACGGAGAGCCTGCCATACACCATTGATCCGCTGATGTGGAAGTCCCACAGCATGTCAAGCCAATGCAAACCGTATGTGTCCGAGGGCAGTGTTACACACATTGATGCCATCATCACATTCCACAATCCCATCACTGATGACTGTCAACAAGTCTGACCATCTATTCAGGTGTACCCAGCTGCATGTAATGTGTACCATGGTGATGCTACATGTCTGCAGAGGAACCAAACATCGACAGGGGCAGTGTGCATACATCGTGAACAACTGCCACACCCAATACACCCCTGATGCATCCCTTACCCTAAGGTGACTTCCAAACGTGTCCGTGCCTGTAACGCTGAGTCAGCACACGATGACGTGTCCATGAGGAATAGCAGTGCCACAACAATGCAAACAGCAGACGGCATGCGCAAGTACCTGGGGAAGAGAGACACACAAGAAGTCAGCCACAAAAAGCACAGCCACTTGCATGTGCATGTACTCGACACATGTATGGATGACAACATGCTAGGTCACAATTATGACTGGGGAAATACAACCATCACTGGCACCATCACTCCAGTGACACACCCACACACACCTCTGACTCACGTGCCATACATGCCGGTGGAGACACACATCACAACACATGCCACACGGGGACCAAGGCGTGCACACTCAGACACTGGTACTCACCACTAAGCAAAGAAGTCGCGTATGAGCCGAGTCCGGATGTCCTCTTGCGGCTCCACATCCTCCACATCACTAGCCCCATTGCCAAGCCCTTCGTCCTCCACGGGTAGATGGTCCTGGTCATCTTGATCCAGGATGAGTGGCACAGCTTTCTCAACTGCCATGTTGTGCAGCATGCAGCAGACCATGAAGATTTTGCAGACCTTCGCCGGGGCATATGGGAGGGCGCCGCCGGTCTTGTGGAGGCATCTGAATCGGCTCTTTCAGGAGGCCAAACGTCCTCTGTATCACTCACCTTGTCCGGCCATGGGCGTTGTTGTAGCAGAGCTGGGCCGGCGTGATGGGGTTGCGGAGAGGTGTGATCAGCCATGGCATGTTGGGATAGCCAGCGTCCCCTACATGGAAAGCACATGGACATAAGTAGGACAGGAGAAGCGGTCGTGCTGGAAGTCTACGCAAAATACAGGACAGACAGTGTGTACCCACCAACAACACATGCTCGTTCGTTGCGCAGCTGCGTCATCATTTCAGGCATCCTGCTACGCCTCATGATGTAGGCATCGTGTGCTGATCCTTGAAAACGAGCACAGACCTGGGAAATCACCATGTTGGACAGACACACCACAAGGGCATTGATGGAGTGGTAGTGCTTGCGATTCCGGTACGCTACCTCCTGTGCGTGTGGTGGTACCAAAGCCACATGTGTCCCATCTATGGACCCAATGACATGGGGCATCCCTCCCAGGGCATAGAATCCACGCTTGACCCCAGTCAACATTTCTGGGGTAGGAAAATAGATGAAGTCATCCAGGTGAATCAACATGGCCTCTAAGAAATCATGCAGCACACGGCAGAACATGCTCTGGGACATGCCACCAACATGAGCTATGGTATTTTGAAAGGTACCCGTGGCTAGAAAATGTAGGGCTGCCATTACCTTCAGCTTGGGTGTCAGTGCCGTAGGATACCTGTGCTGCGGTTGCAGGTGTGGTGCCAGTCTCGCCGTCAACTCCAGAATCAACCGTTGGGGGAAGCGGTAGCACCGGATACAGTCATTCTCCCGCATGGCAGCCAACTCCGGAATTGGTCGGTGAAGAGGCGGCGCTCTGCAGTAATTTGGAAGTGACAAGGAAGAGTGAGTGCACCACAACAACAATTTATTTGGACAGAGCACATGTTAATCTGTCAATACACATATGCTACATAGGGAGTCAGGTATGTGCTACATGCCCTGGACACGTATGGCTGCCAGGTGACACTCCTACCAAGACCCAGCTACACACGGAGATTGTGAACCTCCACATGCCATGGCATGGGATTAGCTGTGTCCCAGTGCAAGTGAACAGCCAGACGCAAGACAGGAGTGACATACATCCACACATCAGCAGAAGTAGGATATCGATTGCAGAGACTGGTAGCGGAACACTAGAGCCACAGGTCACATGACATTACACTAGGACAGCCCACACACCTTGCCATGAAGGTGTACATGTCATGACTCACCACACATTCATAGAGAGGATGCAGACATGTCCTTGTTACGCTACTCTGTGTCCCATGCATACATACGCACCTCACATCCGATACCACATGTGGCATGGTGTGCGGAACAGTGTGCCATGTCAATCTACACACAGACACATGTTGGTTGCTGCAATGGCTGCAGCTTTTGAGGGAGCTCCAACATCAACCTAATGGGAACCACACACACATACATGACATAGTCACATCGTGCACCGTGTGTAGTGACATGTCAGGTGTGGTAACCCCTGTACCGGGCCTCAGGGGACACTTCCGTGTGTTGGTGTCCGTGCCATGCCAGTGACGCTCATCCCAAGTGTGCAGTACGACATGCACACATGTCAAAGGAGTCAAGGGCATGCCTGGCACACATTGCACCGTCACACATTACATATGTACACATCTCATCATACATCTGGTGCCTTCTGGATTCAGGAGTAATGTGCCACATCACAGCCTTTCACACCTGTGCCCCACACATGTAGTACTGCCCAGACAATGCCTTGATGTCCATCCATGGACAAGTATGTCAGCCCTATTCCTTCCTGTGTGCTGCCTGTCACCACTGTGATGTGTGAAAACCACCGTACTTCTGCTAAGAGGGCCTGTGTACGTTCCCGTATCACTATGGGAGTGCTGCCGTATGTGTACCCATAGTGATGGTGAGCGTACAGGCATGTGTACGGTCCGTACCACTACGAGTACGCATACGCAAGAACACCCATAGTGATAGGGAGCGTACTGGCGTGTGTACGGGCCGTACCACTACGAGTACGCATACGCAAGAACACCCATAGTGGTACGGGCCGTACAAGCGTGCGTACGTTCACTATCACTATGGGTGTCCTCGCGTATGCGTACTCGTAGTGGTACGGCCCGTACACACGCCTGTACGCTCCCTATCACTATGGGTGTCCTCGCGTATGCGTACTCGTAGTGGTACGGCCCGTACACACGCCTGTACGCTCCCTATCACTATGGGTGTTCTCGCGTATGCATACTCGTAGTGGTACGGCCCGTACACACGCCTGTACGCTCACTGCAGTGAGCGTACAGGCGTGTGTACGGGCCGTACCACTACGAGTACGCATACGCGAGGACACCCATAGTGATAGGGAGCGTACAGGCGTGTGTACGGGCCGTACCACTACGAGTACGCATACGCGAGGACACCCATAGTGATAGGGAGCGTACAGGCGTGTGTACGGGCCGTACCACTACGAGTACGCATACGCGAGGACACCCATAGTGATAGGAAGCGTACAGGCGTGTGTACGGGCCGTACCACTACGAGTACGCATACGCGAGGACACCCATAGTGATAGTGAACGTACGCACGCGTGTACGGGCCGTTGCTATGCATTTGGGGTGCCCTAGGGCCCCGGAACGCACCGTACCTGTGTGTGAAGCTCCAAATTACATAGGGGACACATGAGGGACAAGTATTAAGGCCTACATGCATACTGGTTGTCATGGAGACCAAGTTTAAATTTTGAATGTGTTCTGGAAGGTGCACAGCAGAAGTCAGTTGGAATGAATCTACTTTGTTGCAATGTGTTTGTGGGGTTGACATCATGCTGAAGAAAAAAACAGAATAGGAACCCACTGACTGTGCTAGGTTTGAAGGGATTGGAGGAAACATAGGATGCAAATGTGAGTGACCAATCACTCTGTACTCCTGTGCATGAAATAGGCCAGCAAGGCAGATATAAGGCAGCCAGGTCCCATGAGGGAGCACTTGCCTGCACATATTTGTATTCCACGACCCAGCTGCTGCTACTGATTCCCTGCAACCATGTCAAGGGCTGTGGAGAGGTCACAGCCATTCACCCTGGAGGAGAACCTGGCTTTGCTGGATGTGATCCTCCCACAGTACCCCATGCTGTATGGGCGAGCAGGTTATCAGGTGAGTGCAGAGTCCACTAGCACAGACTGTGTCCCTTTTTTGTGACTGTGACTTCTGCCATTGTGTCCAGGTGTAACACACATGCTATGTACTGTAGGGGGGGTCCCAGGGGGGGGAATGCCTGATGTCTCCCAGCAGTGCCCAGAGACAGGAGGGGTGGGTGCAGAGTCCTCCCAGCAGTGCCCAGAGACTGGAGGGGTGGGTGCCTAACACTCCCAGCAGTGCCCAGAGACAGGAGGGGTGGGTGCAGAGTCCTCCCAGCAGTGCCCAGAGACAGGAGGGGTGGGTGCAGAGTCCTCCCAGCAGTGCCCAGACGCAGGAGGGGTGGGTGTGATGCACAGTGTGAGCCTTGATCATTGATTGTGTCTTTGCCCTCATTCCACCTGTGTACTTTCACTGGCACGTACTGCTTTTGCCCTTCCCCAGAAGAGAATGTCCCTATGGCAAAGGTGCAATGCGTTGGCTGCATGACATGCCTTGTTGTAACCAGCTAATTTCTTCTCATATCTGTCTCTGTGACATGTTGCAGGTGTATTGATGTAGTGTCACTTGTTCATCCTCACAGGTAGGCGCCTCTGCCAAGGAGCAGATATGGCTGACCGCCGTCAGCGCCGTGAGGAGTGCGGATGGTCGGAAGCGGCGCCTGTCCCAGGTGAGGAAACGCTGGCAGGATATCCGGTGCTGGACGCGGAGGATCGCACGGGTCCTGCTGGGGGACTCACCTGAGAGCCATAAGAACCGCGGGCGCCGCCGTCTCTCCCACATCCACAAGCGTGTGCTGGCGGTGGTCTTAACAGACTTGGACAGGCGCTTACAGGAGATGCAGCAGCAGGAAGGGGGTAGGTACATGTGTGTTTGTTGTGTTTCACCAGCATTTGTAAGTGCACTGTTCCATGGATACACTGCCAGGGTTTAATGGTGCTGTGCAGATCCTGTTACCCACAGTATTGCAGTGCTCTCCTGCTTCCCTTCCCCTCCTTGCAATGTGTTCCCTGGTCTGTGTGTAGTCATTCCGTCACAAGGTTATGTAGCCTGGCACCTTCTCCACGTGTACTATGCCTGCAGCATCATGTGTGGGGGTGGTGTGTAACAGGTTTTGGGACCTTGCCTGTGCCCTGTCCAGTTCTGGACTTGTGGGTTCCATGTCAGTTGGCACTAATGCTGAGTCCAGACATGGGAGTTAGTCGCTCAAGTGTGAGGCCTTACAGTACACATGTCCTATGTGGTGGCCTGTGACATGATGTGCATGAGTGTGCGGTACGCATAGTGCAGGGATAGTAGCGTGTGTTGCAGTCATTCCCATTCAGGAGCATGGAGTTGTGTGGCCACTACTGTCCCCAGGGGCATATTTTCCTAGGAATCATGTGTGTAATCTGAAAATGTCGACAATCTCTGTGTCTACAGCATAGGTTGTGCTCAGTGCCATTGTCCCCTGGCCCAATGTATATTGACGTGAAATGTAGTACAAGTGTCCACTGTACAGCCTGACCTGATTTTCCTTGTTCATACTCACGGTGGCCATTGCCTGTGTGTCTTGTTACAATCATCTGATGATGCCCATTTGTACATGATTATTTGGACAGGCGCACCTTGGGTATTTTGTGTGCAATATTGAATTTTTGCATCCCATGTGTATTTCACCCAGACTAAGAGATGTAAGTGCTTCCTGTGTCTCCAAAGAATTGTCTCATGTAGGGGGTGGGTGGTGCGGCCATGGCCTACATGTCAAAACCAGAAATCTCCTTGCTAGGACTGGCCAGTGTGTGATGTTTGTCTGGACATACACTCAAGGTGCAGTGAGCCAGTCAGGGTGGGCATGTTTTCAGTATTACCTATGCTGCATGTGCCTCCAGTTCCTGGCTATGGTCCCTGCTCATCCCTATTTCCTGCCACGCTGTGTGGTGCAGATGCAGTGCTGGATTGTCCCCAGGGCCTTGCTCCTCAGTCAAAATTCCATTTCATCTCATTTGCTATTGTGTCATGCTCTCCATAGTTTTTCAGTGGCATGGTGGGTCAAACAACTGTGTCTTGCATGCCCTACATATGTACCTTGTTTTGTAGATGTAACTCTTCTTTTGTTTCAGGCTATGCACTGTAACCTATGTAGATTGGACTCATGTGACATATGCATACAGGTGTATGATTAATTTCTGTCTCTTCACCCTGCCCACAGCATCGTCGGGGGACACGGAGGGAGACATGGGCACAGACGGAGCAGAGGGACCGAGCACCAGTGCCAGCGGTGACATCGTGGCTGGCACATTGAGTGGGACTGAGGCGGAGGAGAGTGAAGCCGGGGACCTGTCGACTGGCACAACAGAGTATGAAGCTGACGGGTCCGAGGATGATCTCTCCGAGTGGGCGGAGGCTGCACCACCATCTGCCAGCAGCACTACATCTCGCCCCGCCCCCTCCATTGCCATCAGCCGCCTCCCACTTGCTCGTGTCCCTTCCCAGCGTGCCCAGTCACCACATGTCTCCTTCATGCCAGGCACCGCACCCCCTGCCCCTGTCTCCACTGCTGCCGCCAATGCCGAGTCTGTGGACATCCAGCGGCAGTTGCAGGTTGGTCAGGCTGCGATCCTTAATGTCCTCCATGGCCACAGCCAGGTCCTCAACAACATGGAGGCATACTTGGAGGGCATTCACTCATCGCAGGCTGAGCAACGCAGCTTGCTGAGGTCGATAGACTCGACACTGACTGCAGCAGTGGGTCTCCTGCAGAGCTACGTCCCACCCCTACCCCTGCCCCATCCACACTTCCCACTCCCATGCCTGTCCCACGTACACCCAGACGTCAGCATGCACCCACCACAACACACACAGGCACCACACCAGCAGGGAAGGTCCACCGCACACCTCCTGACACGCACACACAGGGTGAAGTAGGCACACCCACTGGGTCGGGGGGCAAACGTGTGACACGCAGCCAGAGTGGGAGTCCGCATTCCACCAAATCCACTCCCTCCAAATCCCCTCCCCTCAGTTCTCCTGGCCACATCTCCCCCAAAGACTCCTTCATGGCCGCTCTGTCCCTGAGCCCCACAGTGACACCACCACGCAAGCGGTCAAGGAAGTCCCCGGTCAGGGTGGTTGATTCCCCCCCCCCGTCCACACCCTCCCCCAGTGGCGCTGCGACCCATCCCTCTGACCCCTCCCCCTCCTTGGGGCCTGTGGTTCCTTCGGGTGCAGGGGATTCCCTGGAGGACCTTGCTAAGGTGTGCAGCGAGCTCCTAGAGTCCACCTTTGGCCCTGCCCCACCCCCTGTGGTGGAGTCCTCCATCCCTGCACCCACAACGCCTACCCTTCGCCATCCTGTCCCTGCGGTGCCTGTTCCTTCCCCCCCACATGATGTCCTCACCCCTGTGGAAGACGACGGAATGTAACTGTGCAGGCAAGCTAGGGGACACGCATCCCACTGTGTCCCCCATCCAGCTGTGACTTCTGGACTGCCCTATGGGCTTTGTAAATATTGAACTTCCTACAAACAAGATTTTTTGGATCATGCTGAATAAAGCAATTTATTTTGTTCCCTTGGAACACTACTGCTTTGCTGGTATTGCTGTTGGTGGGGCTGCTACATGGTTGTGGGTGGTGTTCATGTGTTGGGTGTGTGGGAAATGTAGTAGTGTGCTGGTCATAGGGGGGACCCTGGTATCTGTGTGCCATCACACGGTGTTAGCTATGTTTCTCTGTTCATGTATGCAGTTGCTGCATGGTGAAATTGTCCCAAGGTGTATTCCTGCCTCTGTGTACCCTGCCATCTTCCCTGCAGGGTGTTCCCAATATTTAGCGCTGAGCTGTGTGTACATTAGCTGGGTGTGTGACGGACTCCTTCAACTTTGCACATGCATGCTGAGCGATGTCTCCACCTGCATCATTCGTGGCATCCTTGGTAGTCATTGTACTTGTGTATGTGGACTATTGACATGACTTCATGTGGACATGTTTTCTTTTCGGTGCTATGCATGCGTATACTCCCAGCCTCGCACACATGTGGTACATGTACTGCAGGGTCTTTGTGCACCTGACTGACATTTGTGGGCATGGTATCTGTGGCTACTCCACCCTTTGCGTTCCATGGGCACTGCTGGGAGGACTCTGCACACACCCCTCTTATGTCTGGGCACTGCTGGGAGGACTCTGCACCCACCACTCTTGTGACTGGGCACTGCTGGGAGTGATAGGCACCCACCCCTCCTGTCTCTGGGCACTGCTGGGAGGACTCTGCACCCACCACTCTTGTGACTGGGCACTGCTGGGAGTGATAGGCACCCACCCCTCCTGTCTCTGGGCACTGCTGGGAGGACTCTGCACCCACCACTCTTGTGACAGGGCACTGCTGGGAGTGATAGGCACCCACCCCTCCTGTCTCTGGGCACTGCTGGGAGGACTCTGCACACACCCCTCCTGTGTCTGGGCACTGCTGGGAGGACTCTGCACACACCCCTCCTGTGTCTGGGCACTGCTGGGCAGACTCTGCACACACCCCTCCTGTGTCTGGGCACTGCTGGGAGTGATAGGCACCCACCCCTCCTGTGTCTGGGCACTGCTGGGAGGACTCTGCACACACCCCTCCTGTCTCTGGGCACTGCTGGGAGGACTCTGCACACACCCCTCCTGTGTCTGGGCACTGGTGGGAGGACTCTGCACACACCCCTCCTGTGTCTGGGCACTGCTGGGAGTGATAGGCACCCACCCCTCCGGTCTCTGGGCACTGCTGGGAGGACTCTGCACCCACCACTCTTGTGACTGGGCACTGCTGGGAGTGATAGGCACCCACCCCTCCTGTCTCTGGGCACTGCTGGGAGTGATAGGCACCCACCCCTCCTGTCTCTGGGCACTGCTGGGAGGACTCTGCACACACCCCTCCTGTGTCTGGGCACTGCTGGGAGGACTCTGCACACACTCCTCCTGTGTCTGGGCACTGCTGGGCAGACTCTGCACACTCCCCTCCTGTGTCTGGGCACTGCTGGGAGTGATAGGCACCCACCCCTCCTGTCTCTGGGCACTGCTGGGACGACTCTGCACCCACCACTCTTGTGAGTGGGCACTGCTGGGAGGACTCTGCACACACCCCTCCTGTTTCACAATATGTACGCTTAGAACATACACGTGTGTGGGTTCGCTCCATGCATACGAGGTGGAGGTACGTGTCGTACTTACACTGTTGGCATGGGGGGTATGCTCCTTGCATACGCGGGTGGGGGTACGTGTCGTACTTACACTGTTGGGGTGGGGGGTACGCTCCATGCATCCGCGGGTGGGGGTACGTGTCGTACTTACACTGTTGGGGTGGTGGGTACGCTCCATGCATATGCGGGTGGGGGTACGTGTCGTACGTACACTGTTGGCATGGGGGGTACGCTCCTTGCATACGCGGGTGGGGGTACGTGTCGTACTTACACTGTTGGGGTGGGGGGTACGCTCCATGCATACGCGGGTGGGGGTACGTGTCGTACGTACACTGTTGGCATGGGGGGTACGCTCCTTGCATACGCGGGTGGGGGTACGTGTCATACTTACACTGTTGAGGTGGGGGTACACTCCATGCATACGTGGGTGGGGGTACGTGTCGTACTTACACTGTTGGCATGGGGGGTACGCTCCTTGCATACGCGGGTGGGGGTACGTGTCGTACTTACACTGTTGGGGTGGGGGGTATGCTCCTTGCATACGCGGGTGGGGGTAGGTGTCGTACTTACACTGTTGGCATGGGGGTACGCTCCTTGCATACGCGGGTGGGGGTACGTGTCGTACTTACACTGTTGGGGTGGGGGGTACGCTCCTTGCATACGCGGGTGGGGGTACGTGTCGTACTTACACTGTTGGGGTTGGGGGTACGCTCCATGCATACGGGGTGGGGGTACGGACCGTACATATCCGTCCCCACGCTATGTGATGCTTGTGCGGGCCATACCCAGGCCTTTGCCACGTGGGTACGAGCCGTCCCGCCATTGTTGGGGTGACGTAGGTGTGGGCGTGGTACGACTCGTACCCACGCTCTTAAGGCGTGGGTACGGGACGTACCTGTCTGGTTGTGTTGCCGGTTCGCGTCGTCAAGAACTTCCGTTGTGGCGGTCGCTGGCTTAGCTGGACACGCCCCCACCCCCTCGTAGTGACCAGGGCCTGAGGGTCAGGTATATCCAGGGCATGTGTGCTGTGTGACTTTGGTGGGGGTTTTGTGGCCTGCCCTGGTCCTGCCACCCCCCCTCTTCCCCCCTCCCTTTGTTGTTCTGACCTTCTGCGGCGTCTGCGTCGGAACCTGTAGAGGAGGTCGACTGCTATGAGGGCCGTGATGACACGTAGGTTCGGGTCCATGTCTGTCCGTCGCATACGGGTACTCCTTGTTCGCGTCGTCCTGTCTGTCCGTCGCGTACCGGTACTCCTTGTTCGCGTCGTCCTGATTTCCCGGCAGTTTTTGGCAGCCGGAAAATATTCACCGTGCGGGATGACGTCGGTGCAAATCCTAATTCCTGGTTCGTGAATGTCAGGCTGCGTGCGTCCCGACGTCACGTCGGCGCCTTCCCGGATCACATTTGTACGTTTATTTTCGTCGGTCGGGGTTTTGTACGATTCGTACGGAAATGGTGTTTCCGTGCGTATCGTAATTCCAGGTTTGTATATTTTGACGACCGGGTACGCGTCGAACGGAGAATATGCTCCGTCCGACGGTTCGTACCCGGTTTTTACCAGATCGTGATCGCCACCTAGCTGTTTGGTTTGTTCAACGTTGAAGGATACAGTGTTCCAAAATATTGTGCACCTTATCTTTGTTTCCTTGAAACTTGTTCTACATTCTTTCAAAAACAATGTCCCTGAACGGGGATACTAACACCGAGAACGGTGCAGCTGTGGCTGACCCAGTCGTAACAGCTTTTAATTTTACAGGTTTAAATGAAACTGATGAGGGTGTTATAAACATCCCTCCAACCTTAAGGAGAGCCATCACTCTAAAACGTATAAAACACGGCCTAGCACAAAGAGGTGGTAGAGCAGTTTTCGTGATAGAGGCACACGAATCCTTTCAGACAGAGGTATTCTATTCATGGATTGTATTCCCAGAATCAAATCCAGTAACAAAAGTATTTCACTTCTTAAAGAAGATGAACCACCTGAGGAATATATTCCTTTCGAGGATATTGAAATACCACTCACATACCAGGAGCATAATCTCTAGTTTAAAGGCGCCCTAAAACATCACAAAAACATTACCAGGCTCGGTCCACTAGGTAGACCAGGAGCAACATGGCCGATTTTAGCCGACTACACATCTCATCCTGACATCGAAGAGATGTCAGACGAGGAATTACTTACTCAACTACAAGAGTTAATTAAAATGTACAGACAATTAGTCCAATATGTCATGCAGACTTTCACAGTCCAACCACCAATAACCTTTCCAAATCAAACCCCTCAACAAGGGTATACACTAAAAGTTACTCCACAGACTTTATACGCAGTCATGGGTAAAATGCTCACAAAACAGGAACAAATCACATTCTGGATAGCTCAAAAAATTACTCAAATCGAAGCAGCATTTCCAAATACTAGCCCTTATGAGAAACACAGAATCCTAACAATCTGTTTATCAATGGGGATTACACCACAACTGGAAGACTGCACCACTTGGGGCACAGTCTTTGCTGGCATCTATACTAAAACACATGGTGTTCTGTCAATTGCAGTAATACCAGATGTCCTGAAACAAATTCAAAACTAATACGGGGCACAGCCTGCTCTGAATGTAGGTATTCAATTACTAAAAAACTTCGACCAGGTCTCAACAATAATATTATCTAATATTAAAGGGGAGACAGCATCAGTGGCGATCCACCAACGCTTAAGGGAATTTGATGTAACAGAACATCAACATGAACTACCCAGAATAATAGAAAAATCTTATGTAGAATTAGGCAGAGATAGTTTGGGTGGAAAACCTTTGAAGCCAAAACTGTCTGAAGGTCCTGAGAAGTGGGAAACTAATAAACAAAATCCAAAAGAGAAACGTTCTCAATCCCGAGGTAGGTCTCCTCAAAAAGAGCCCTCTGAAAAGAGGTATAACCTCAGGAATAGGGATAATTTAAGAAAATCTGACAGGTAGCAGGATACTGATACACGTTCCTCTCGTACCTTTCAGATATCGTCACAGACATCAGAAAGAAAAGGACGGTCAGATTACAAAGTAGAACGCGTGAAGTCCAAAGACGATCAACACATTCAGAAAAATAAATCAAAACCTCAATTCACAAAAAAGAAGGCAGCAGGTCTGAAGAGCAGACATGCCGAGAATACTGAGAACATAACTCAAGAACGGAGAATGGGCTCAGACAATGCTGAACAGTGCAGCAGAAGTAACAATAGCTCACCAGAACCTGAAGGAACTGCTGGAGATAGTGGACTTGAATGAGTACATCACAGTATAGACTGTAGACACCAGGGTTAGTACTCCACAAAAGTTATATGAAATAACACTCCGAATGGAGGGAGACATACCAAAAAAAGTGAAAGCACTCTTTTGGGAGAAACTATCAAGGGGTTATGATATACTTCTAGCAGAACAGGACTAGCCACCAAAATTTGTTAGGGAGTGCACCGTGCTGGAAAAAAGGAGAA
This sequence comes from Triturus cristatus, assembly GCF_964204655.1. Lineage (NCBI taxonomy): Eukaryota > Metazoa > Chordata > Amphibia > Caudata > Salamandridae > Triturus > Triturus cristatus. Next base: position 294,811,888 of record NC_140579.1, read on the forward strand.
AAGATTTGTGTCACTCGACCTCATCACACCACACTATGTGGCCGATACTAAATAGTAGGCCTCGTGGACTCCGACCTAGCAGCAGACGCCCTCCTCTCGCTACTATCCAAGAGGTTCAGACTGAAAGACTCATAACCAGTAATAGATGAAGGACTAAGCAACAATGCTATGGAACTCATCCCTCTTGAAACTCAAGTAACAGTTCATCCAGATACACCTGTCTACACAAACGTAACCCCTGATCAACTGGTTCCAGTGATTTCGAAGAATCCTGATGCAATTCCAACAATTGACCGAACTGCTTCTGGCTACTTCATTAACTTTGATACGTTTTCTGAGGATCCAAGTGAGCCTGAAACGACGCCAGCCCTAAAAACCTTCAAACAACAAGTACAAGACTTTTTTCAATTTCTGAAAGAGACTTATCTGGTTTCACCATGGATTGAACTATGGATTATTTCTGGAATCTTTTTCTTTCTGCTTTGGCTAGCTTTGATAATGACTCTTAACATGCTTATGAATGGCAGATACATTCGTTTGGACACTAAAAGTAAAAATGTGAACTTACTTTTAAGGCCACAGAAGTCTTCCCATCGTGAAGCGAGAGACTTGTCAGCAGTGAACATCACAGCCGTTCCTATACAGGATGGTATAGTTTGGGACAAAACCGATTTCAACATATTCGGCCTGACAGAACTTTTGACGATTCCACATTTATTTAAAATTTCATTAAGTGACTGTATTACCTCCAGCACCTATTCTGATGATTGGGACTGTTAATAACATGATGTCTGATCTAGAAAGATGTGCTGCATTCTCTAACAATGAAAACTTAGAGGGTTCATCAGACTACGAACAACTTTATTGTTACAACCACTATGGTCATCATTTCTTGCATAAATCTGCAACACCTAGAAATTTTATTTATGTTTAACCAATGGGAACATTGTCTTACACCACCAAAGGGTAGTTCAAAAACGTTTGCAAATAAGTTTCCATATATTTCAGGGTACAATACATCTGATCCAGAATTTTTTTTCTATAGAAATGTGAACACAACAGGACAGAAAAATATGTTAACTAATACAAAACAGATTTATTCTGCAGCCTTTATTGAACAACTGTCTAGACAAGCATTTGACTTTTGGAAAGACACTATCGACACAAAATCTGTCTGGGGTTCTAAAGTTTGGCAAGTACAGGGGATGGAAGCTTTGTTTAGAGCCTGTATCATCCCTCAGCAAATAATGTTTTTGAATGACACTGTGCAACAAAACGTCTTGCCTTGGATTAGCCAAGATCAAAGACATGAACACACCTCCTGTACCAACTCCTGCTAGTAATTGCACTACACAGGGAGCGGCCATAGTAGACACAATACTACAAAACAACAGATCAGATCCTGATGGGGGGAAAATGGTTGCTCTGGCCCACAGACACAAATATCAATCAAGATTCCTGAATAGAATACAGGGCTTTACTGTTCATAGGCCGGACCCACGTTATGTTCAACGACAGCATCCGGGGGTAGTAACAACATACAGTGTAGGAAAACTGTGCCTCCACTGGTTACAAAAATCTACACTCGAGGATGTGAAACAACACTTATCTTTATTTAAAGAAGACGCAGACCTTAAGAATTTCTTGCTAAGACCGAGAAAACCGCGTCAAAAACATTTCATATATGCCGGCATTTATGCTGCTTATAATGAAATGTGGAAGGTTTCACAGGCAGAGGCCGCAGAAAAAATACGTGAGCTTGATCATATTAACTTAGAGAAATCCCTCACTGTGGTCGACAATGGGTTAACAACTTTGTCATCCAGAATATATTCACTGGACAACATTGTATCCTCTGCTATTGACATACTGGAACAAGATTTAGCCATGTTACAACAAGGCCAATCTCAGTTACGTTCTATTATGTTATTAGGCTGGATGCTGCAATCCTTGCGTGCAGGCTATGTGCCTTGGCGTTTTAGCAACACGCCGTCTCTGTTTCCAGGATACAATCTCACAGATAAACAGATCGAACTGGCACAAAGGGGAGCAAAGTATACAGTGCTGAGCATTGAAAAACTGGAAACATGACCATTTACGGTAGCAGAAAAAACAGCTACAGAATGGCTTATCCATGGCAAAATAACTCTGCCTGTCACTACTTTTCATTTTCAGTATTGCCTCAAACAAATGCAAGCAGGCAAATATGAAAGGTTGGGTAAAGAATACATTAAGACATCCTGGGTTTTACCTTATGAATACAGATGTTGGAGTGGGGATCGTGAGGTGTTTCTAAGCAGTACACACTGTGAAAATGCACTGAGCGGTTCACTCATATGTCAGGACATTTCTTTACACAGGGCTTTGAATGGTTCTGTGGCAAACTTGTCCTGCCACCCACAGGGTGCACCAGCTGCTGTGATTAATCCAACGTTTGGCCAACTTTCTAACTGGAGTTACCTCATGTTGAATGATCAAGGTTGCTGTGGCATGTTGCTAGGAATCCTATATCTGGTAAAGGTTAGCTCCAGGGTTACTTGTTGTATGCAAGTATTGTTCCCCCAAATAGACACAGTCAGGGAGTGGCCTCTATGGCCTTCATTGAATGTTTCTTTTATACATTTTGATACTTTAAGCAGAATGAAAGCCATGCTTTTGCAACAGACCGTGCCTTTGACCTCGGCCAAAGAAACCTATGATCTACAAATTGCAAGGAGTTCGGCTGAGATACAGGCTCTAATTCGTACAAACTGCCCTATACATTTCGTAGAAATGATGGGACGTATCTTAATCATGTCTGATACGAGCGGGGTTGTACATGTATTTAAGACCATATGTTCAGGACTGTTAACACCTTTTCAGGCAGTCCTCGGAATCATTCCAAACTTTGTGCATTCGGTGTTTGGTGGTCTGCCGTTAGTTCTAGCACTCATTGCAGGAATCCTGTTTCTATTCCTACTGCTACGCTATAGCAAGCCTATCCACCGGCATCACTCCCAGCAACTTGGAGAAAACTCTCCTAGATGGAAGTGCCGTGAGTGCATAGTGCAACTTTTGGGCATACCTCGTCTACGGGAACAATACAACATGGTTTCTGTCATTTAGACCAATCTGGCAAGATTGCATCTTACATGTTCTACGCTGCCTGCTTTGCGGTGAAGAATGCGTGCTAGACATCTGTCTAACTCTCATCAGTCATGCCAACGGATATCGATACTCTGCTGGACCCGATAACGGACCATGCTCTGTGTTGTCCCCAGAGGCTACCAATCCTGATGACGGCATTCGTTGAGATCTTACAGACGCTTCCTGCTGCTGCTGAGGTACGAGATGGATCAACAGGCACGCAGGTACAAACGGACGCGAACATTGCTGCGGCATCCCAAGCGGAAGGCGATGCTTCACATCTCTGTGCAGTTAACCTTCTAAACGATGTGTTCCAACTGTCACTGACATCGGTGGACGATCTTTTTTCTACAAGAGTTGCTGATTTCATGTTTTCTCCAGACCCATACACTAACTTTGATTCGGCTCATAGTGTACCAGGAAAGCAGTTAATTTGGCCTCCATATTTTCATAACAGAACAGAACTTGGAACTCTTCCTAAAATTGACTTTTTTCTAAATTTGAAAATACATGGCAAATCAATCTGCCTACAGTACAACTATTCATATAGAACAGACTTCTTTGAATACTTCCAGGGACACATTGTCACCTTATTTACCACAATTTCATTTAGTACCATGTTATGAAATGGCTTTGATTTTTGAGTACTTGTCGACCATTTCGTCATATGTATATATTTCTATTGATTCCTATTGCATTTATTTCCGATATATGCTTAGAATGAAAAACTGCTTTAAAATGTACAGTACCTTTGCATTACATGTTTTAGCAAAAGTTATTTTTATTTTTTTTAGTATGCTTTTACAAATGTTTTTTTAGCAACATGTGGTACTCAGTTTAATGTTTAGCATGTTATGTTTAGCATTTAGTATTATCGTAAGTGGAGTGGGTGTTGTATTCTGCTTTAGGTGTCCGTATATAGGTTTTCCTGAAACATTCGCATTGCCCTTATATAGGCATAAGATCCAAGTCCTTATTTAGGCATTAGCCATGCTATCCAAATACAGGCATGGTCACCTACATCCGTCCACCCCAACGTCACAATTAGTTCTTAGAAACCAGACGCTTAAGCTCTTGGGAGTTCCCCTAGCACAGGATTATGGATTTCTCCAAGAACTCATTTATTATGCATGAACCGCTATTCCTTAAGGGTTCATTCCTTACGTCTTTCTCTGCCCAACTTACGTCAATGCTAACATTCCAAGGCACCTACCGGGTATAAATATACCTTCCCTTGCCCAAGCGAGTGGAAGGAGACCTCGACTTTAGAGGAGCCCGTGTCCCAGCCTGACGCACTGACAAGAGACGCTGTCATCCCTGCTTGCAGAGAATCCAGCTTCTAGTGTTCTGAGACCCGGAAAGGGATTCCCACCTCTCTCATTCTCAAGAAATAGAGTTGACTAAGAACCTAGAGGGGTGCTTGGCATACTAGACTTGGCATACCATACTATAGAATACCATACTATAGAATACATCACCTACTTCTTACCTTGTACTACACTTAGGTTAGGTACACTGGGGTAGAACTAGTTTGAGAAGCATCTTATGAGTACTCGCATTTTTAGACTATGTTATTTATGTATATGAATATATGTGAGAAGAAAAGGTTGCCCCTAGGTGGGACGCACTCACAGAGGCCCCGTAAAGGTCAAGGAAGGTGTAGTGTCGAGCCCCACATCAGCACTCCTGACGCGTTTCGGGCCAACGCCCTTTATCAAAGGTGAGCTGCTTGAAAGGAATACAAACAGGGCTTCCAGTGTTTTCCCTCTTTATTCACAAAATTAACACCAGGTGGGTATTTTCGCATAGCATCCTGGGACTGGAAGTCCATAGTTCCACCCATGTTGGCTGCATTCTCTTCCAGGAGACGTTCACTCCATTCCATCGTGAGCACAACACCAATCGCCTTCTCCAGTGTGAACAACCATCCTCCGTTCCGAATTTTGCAACCTTCACAAAGCCGCAACGGATCCGCGCTGTTGTCGCGGTGGTGTCGTCCCGCGACCGGGCTGGCCGCAATATGTGAGAAGAAAAGGTTGCCCCTAGGTGGGACGCACTCACAGAGGCCCCGTAAAGGTCAAGGAAGGTGTAGTGTCGAGCCTCACATCAGCACTCCTGACGCGTTTCGGGCCAACGCCCTTTATCAAAGGTGAGCTGCTTGAAAGGAATACAAACAGGGCTTCCAGTATTTTCCCTCTTTATTCACAAAATTAACACTAGGTGGGTATTTTCGCATAGCATCCTGGGACTGGAAGTCCATAGTTCCACCCATGTGGGCTGCATTCTCTTCCAGGAGACGTTCACTCCATTCCATCGTGAGCACAACACCAATTGCCTTCCCCAGTGTGAACAACCATCCTCCGTTCCGAATTTTGCAGCCTTCACAAAGCCGCAACGGATCCGCGCTGTTGTCGCAGCGGTGTCATCCCGCAACCGGGCTGGCCGCAATATGTGAGAAGAAAAGGTTGCCCCTAGGTGGGACGCACTCACAGAGGCCCCGTAAAGGTCAAGGAAGGTGTAGTGTCGAGCCCCACATCAGCACTCCTGACGCGTCTCGGGCCAACGCCCTTTATCAAAGGTGAGCTGCTTGAAAGGAATACAAACAGGGCTTCCAGTATGAATATATGTGTTATGGCTAAAAGATAATGCTAGCACAGTATTATTTCTTCCTACTGCTTACGCTGTGCATATTATATCTCACATACTGTCTTACGATTGTAACAGCTCATATCTCTTACACGAGAAAAAAGACTGTCAATAAATCCTTTTATTGAAACGCCCGTCTATTCTTCCTGTGTAACTCTGCAGAAACTAAGCATGCACGAGTAGCTGAGTGAAACTGTTATCTGTTGTTTCCACGATTCTGAGAGTGTTCCAATTCTAAAGGGAAACAAAGTTGTCATGTTTATGCGGTTGCCAGAAACTACTCCCTTCTTGTTTACAAGGAGTTTCTAGTGGCATCTGAGTTAGGTGGTACAAAATAATTAAGTTTAATATACTCGATAGGGGCATACTGACCTCAGTCCTATGCCAATTCTATAGGGTATATTATTCCAATGCGCAGAGCCTATTAGGGAAATAGGAACTACACTACACACCTTCTCCTCCCCCGCAGCTTGTTTAAAAGACTGGATGGTATACTTGCGACCTTCCTTTGGGGAGGCTCGTGGCCATGCCTGGCTCTCCCACTTTGTCAACGACCCCCGTACGACGGGGGAATGGGATTGACTCCTGTACAACCTGGCCACCCGCCTCCTGGTGACCCACGATTGGTTCAATGGTGGATATCGGCTAGAATTGGAGAGCCTCGGGTTCCTGCGGGTCCAGGACCTGTTGTAAGGGGCACCAGTTTCTTGCACATTGCCAACGGTCACCCAGACGACTTTCCTAGCATGGCGATCTGCGCTGAGGCACACACAATGGGGCCGCAAATTTACTTTACAGATGCCCCTCTGGCACGGCACATGGCTGCCGGAGGTTGGGACACGAATGGGTTTCCACAAATGGGACCTTACCAGTGTCATTCGCCTGGGAGACGTCTGGAAGGGCGGGTGCTTGTCCTCCTTCCAAGAGCTGCAGCAAACATTCTCTACAACCCACCCAATTCTACAGATACCTCCAACTACGCCACGCTTTGACCCCTCAAATTCTTAATTGATTGCTCTGAAGTCCTGTGGTTTAGCCCGATGGAAGCGAAGCTCCTCATGGGGAACCTTGGGAAGGGGGCAGTGTCTCAAATATACCGATCATTGATAAACCACATCCCGTCCAACCTAGACCCCCTTGGAACAGATAGGAACAGTGGGTTGGCCCATTAGAGGAAGAAGACTGGAGAGACGCATTGATGGCCCCCAGGGTATTAACCATGTCTGCCAGGCTCTTTCTCATTCAAATTTACTATCTTCACTGTGCATATCTTACTCCCATGAGGCTTTACAAAGTGGGTTTTCTCCCATCCCCTCAATGTCCGCGATGTGGACAGACCCAGCCGACTTCTACTACATGGTGTGGTCCATTAATATCCTCTCTAGCTACTGAAAGTCGGTTGTAGCGGAATTAGGTGGCATACTGGGTTGGACTGTACCCCTCAGTCCTCTTGCCCTTTTCTGGGTAGTGATGGATGGTTCCCGCAATGATAAGCTGTTCCTGGGGACTGCCACTTTGGTTGCCAAAAGAGACATTGTAGCGGCCTGAAAGGACGTGGCGGCTTCCTGATGGGCTAAATGGCGAAGAGAGGTGGATTGGTGCGCCATTCAAGAAAGATCTGTTTACAGGCACAAGGCTGCCCAGCCAGACATGGGTGAAGTTGGGGCAAACTGTTGAACCTACTGGACTGAAAGGTTACGATCAGTGGTTGGGGGGCCTCGGGATCATGTTTGAATCTATCCATTCCTAGACTAAATGGGAAAGACTCCAGGATTGTACTGAGATGTCTAACATGTCACAGTGTCGATCTGTTCTGTTTGTTGGCTTTAAAATCCAATAAAACTGGTTATAAAACAAACAAGCATTTGCAATGCAATAGGTCTCGCATTTGCAAAAGTTTAAGCTATTGGCATTGGTCATGACAATGCCTTTTTTATCTATTTTATAAAACAAACACATTAATACATGCCATTATCATTTACAATGCCAATAGCTAGTGTTGCATTATTATTAGCAATGCCAACTGCTCACACTTTTATAATGCGAGACCTATTGCATTGCAAATGCTTGTTGTTACTTTGTTTGAGATTTTGAAAAAATTGCAACACAACTTGTAGTCGCCTTACAGACTCTCGGGGTAAGGATACAAGAATGATGGAATTAAAAGCAGCCCTTGAGTTGGAAGATTCAGGCAGACTGCTGAAGGGTAGGGGCATTTTACAGACGCATACATTCTGAAGATGTACACATTCTGAAGATGCACATATTCTGAAGATGCACACATTCTGACGATGCGCAGATTCTAAAAATGCATAAATTCTAAAGATGCTCACATTCTGAAGATGCACACATTCTGAAGATGCACACATCACACATTCTGAAGATGCACACATTCTGAAGATGCACACATCACACATTCTGAAGATGCGCAGATTCTGAAGATGCATACATTCTGAAGATGCACACATTCTGAAGATGCACACATTAGGAAGATGGATACATTCTGAAGCTGCACACATTCTGAAGATGCACACATTATGAAAATGGACACAAACTAAAGATGCCCACATTCTGTAGATGGACACATTCTGAAGATGCACACATTCTGAAGATGCACACATTCGGAAAATGCACACATTCGGAAGATGCATACATTCTGAAGGTGCACACATTCTGAAGGTGCACACATTCTGAAGATGGACACATTCTGAAGATGCATACATTCTGAAGATGATGAAATAATGACAAACGTAAACCCTTTTAGAGAAGGCAATGGCTGTTCTAAGGTGTCTGGCAGGCATATAGTGGTAAATCCCATTGCACACCAAAGATTAGTGACCACCATCCACTGACTGCCCCTGGAGCCACACAGCAGAATTTCCTCCTCAGTGACAGGTAACAACAGATGCTTGCCGTTACCCAGATCAGTGGTACTTGTTTATTGACCCCTGTTGGATGAAAAGAGCAGAGGAAAAGACGTAATTCACACCTGTGTCTGTCTGCTTGGCTAAACACAGACGCGGCGGTGGATTCATGAACGCCACGAGCCTCTAGAGCGGCTCAGAACAGGCGAGGTCATTGGCACGTGCCTGCTCTTAAACCATTGAGTTCATCAAACGCTCCTCACAAATGCATCCTGTAACAAATGGCATGATTAAGAAGTGGTGCGCGTGCTGTCGAAGAGCAGCGCCAGATTTTCCGGATGCGCATTCATGGGCACGAAGCGCCTTCCTCTCAGGAGATCCGAGCCATCAAACAACGCGCTGCCAGAATTCTGCATTCTCCTCCTTTTGTGTTTACTGGCACGCGAAAACTCCCTTTCAGGAAATAAAATTCCGCCTGAAGCATTAATCCAAAGATGACATGTATTTGTGTTTCCAGTGCGCTGGCTGTAAAAGGGCCCTGTGAAGAAGGCAGCAGATGGCACGCGCTCATAATGAGCCCGGTTAGATACTGAGGGGTTCCCGTGATGTCATTTCCGCGATAAGGATTTCTGTGCTTCTGCTCCAGAACCTGTTATTTTGTCGCACCATCTGCTGTACATCATAATTCAACGGCACACAATTGGATTTATATTGTTTAATATGACTTTGAGACCTCTGTGCTACCCTTCCTTGGTAAGTAATGTCCCTGCGTCATTTTGAAGCCGTTAATGCTACTGTTAGGAATAACTGTTAGCTTAGAATCTTTGCCAAGTTTTTTATTATCTATTCCTTATGGTTTTATTCTGAAGCTGTGCTTATAAATTGATGTATATGTCAGCAAAGCGTGACATTTAATGTTTAGGTGTGGCATTAGCCGAGGTCTTTTGTTTTTGTTAGACAAATACATGCCTACTTACAGGAGCCTTCAGTCAGCCTTCTTCAAACGCTGGTGTGGGAGGGGGGAGTGGGGGCGGGCCGCAGTTGTAAAAGGCAGGGAGAGGGTGAGATTGAGGAAGGGAAAGATAGGGATCAAAGGAAACAAGCAAGAAGGGGGTGGCAAATGGTGTGCACTTTGATGTCCTCAGTGGCCGCGCGGCTCACTGAGGACATCAAAGCAAGTGATCAGGCAGTGCTTTTCAGGCTGCCAAATGGTGCGCGCGCCCGGGGCACATGCACTGTATTTGGAGGCCTGAAAAGCCACTGTTTGCACTTCCAAAACTCGCTTACTATAAGTCTCGCCAGAGCAGCGCTAAAGCGCTGTCTCAGACGAGACCTAAAAAGGAAACCAAAGAGGGAGATTATGATTCTGCGGAAGGAATGCATTTATTGTACCAAACAGAGAAGGTGGCAGTATGTTTGGTTCAAGGATAGATGTGATGAGGAGGAAACAGTGCAAGGGTTCCAGCCCTAGCCTTGACTTTTACCTAACAGAGGGAAGACAGCTCATACCCAATAGTAAATGTTTTTATATTTTCACCTCACCTCCCAGTCCTTCTGACAACACACATCAGCAGGAACTATTCGTGAGAAGTGTTTGTTTGAGGTAAACGCGCTGTCAAGTTCGCCCAAACAATTCAAATACTTGGCACTGTACGCTTTACATGCAAGAGGTAAGCTGGTGATATTTTCATTATTTTTCATGTTATGGAGCACAACTAATTCAATTCAAAGGCATATACTAAAGCATAGGCTGCACAACTATTTTAAATTAAAGGGATTATCCTAAAGCCTGCATAGACTGTTTTCACCAGACTACTCCCCCTCTTGTTTTAAAGCCTGATTACATTTTAATAAACCAAGATGCAACAATATTGTAATCCTCCACTTCCCTTACTACAAAATTCAGGAGATCAACCCCTGAAGTGAAATAAATGGTTACTTTTATTTAACAATTTCATGATTGCCATCAATGCTAATTCATTTTCTGCAGCCAGAAAAAAGGGTTTATTATTAAATTCTTTAAGTGCGGAGGAACAAGAGATTTTTTTGTATTTACCAATTATTATAATTAGATAACTTTATTTGATATGTAAAAATACAATAATAGCAACAAATTATCCAAAACAGGTTACAGGTACAAGCATAAAAAGAGTTAATAATCCATCATCAGTCCAAAGGTTAAAAGATTACATTGCACCTATGCCACATCCAACCAATTCATCTACAGTCATGGGGACCATTCTTAAAAATAATAGGTAATTATGACAGGGAATCTACAGGTTACCGCTGCCCCTTGTATTCCTTAATCTAAATGCAGCCCTTAAAAGATTAATGATACAAAAAAGTGTAAAAGCATCTGGAACCAATTTTAAAAATAACAATGCCACCCGTGCCTGTTTGAATCTGGCTTTCTTTAAAATTCCCTTCAGGAAGAGTCTCCTGGGATAAGAGAAGAAAGGGCATAGTAGGATGAAATGGAGGGTGTCCTGAGGAGATCTATGATCGCAGCCACAGAGCCCCTTCATCTCTATAGAAGGTGTGAACCCTGCCGGGTCCGCTAAAACGTGATGCAAGAGATTCAGCCTAAACCGGGTCATTAAGAATCTATCATGTGCACGGTTTATGCAAGACAGGTATGGTTCAATGCCTCTGGCAAACCTAACTACTAGGTGTTCCCTCACCGACGGCTTAACTAGCTCTGTGTCTTCCCGGAGCATTGATGCATATTTAAAGAACTGGTCCTTAACCAGAGCCTTATCTTTCATACCCGCTTTAGAGGGGTTGGCAAATAGGTCTACCAAACCAATTTTCTCAAAAGTCTCCATCACGTGTTTGAGCCAGGGGATTTTTAGCCCATGATCGAGGGAAAGGCAGTCTTCTATAACCTGCCTGCTGAAAGCCGCCTCCTCGTTTGCCCAGATCTTTATCCAACAGACTAAGGGTTTGTCTGCCATACTGTCCCTGATATATCAGACACCCAGTTCTTCATGAACAATGTGGGCTGGCGTGCTCCGAGGTACTTTTAGCAGGCGCCAAAGATACATATTCTCTTCAGTTTGTAACTGTATGGCCTGGGTAAAACCCCACACCTCGCTTCCATACAGCACTTTGGCAGAGCACATAGGATTATATAATCTCAGTATCTGCTCAGGGAAGCAACGGCCTAACCTGTGCGCAAAATTCATTATGGACCCGGTACAACTGGTCATAGCCCGGTGCTTTTCTTCTATCAAGTGTTTAAAATTTAGTTGGTGGTCAAATAAAATCCCCAGATATGAAAAGGACTGTACCTTTCCTAGGTGATGCAATCCGATTGTGTACTTATAGGATTTACCGTTTTTTTCCCCCACTTCCATTACATATGACTTTGCCAGGTTGGGCGATAAATCCAGATTCTCCATAAATGACACAAACCCGTCAATTAAAAGCTGCAAGCCTTTGGGGGTGTGAGCTAAAAGTACCGCATCATCTGCATAAAGCAGAACAGGGACCCCCCGAGTACCTATCCTAGGGGTATCCCCCTGTAACATGCTTAATTTGCGGTCCAGACCATTTATATATAGTGTGAACAAAACGAGGGCTAGTATGCAACCCTGTCTGACCCACTAGAGCACAGAAAGGGTTCTGTTGTTTTTCCCTCCTGATTGTATCTGACCACTGCAGTGGTGTGCGAATGCAGGGATTTTAAAATGTTAATGAGCCCTGGGTCCACACCAAGCCCACCCATAATAGCCCACAGTTTGCCTCGATTAACTCTATCAAAGGCCGCAGTCAGGTCCATAAGTGCCAAATACATCGTCCCTTGGTTGACTATTGTATATTTGGCCGAAATAAGGTACAGATTAAGGCATTGGTCGGTGGTAGATTTTCCAGGTCTAAAACCAAATTGGAGGTCGGTTATAACCCGATGCTCCTCTGCCCAGTCAATCAGCCAGTTTAAAACCACCCGTCCTAACACCTTCGCTGACACATCAATAAGGGAAATCGGGCGATAACACTGCGGACTATCCTTATTGCCTTTTAAAAAATAGGGACAATCGTGGCAGTGGTCCAAGATACTGGCATTACCGTGTCCACTGCTGCGTTTATGACCCTAGTCAGGATTGGCGCCCAAAGATCCACTTTACTGATGAAAAGATCGGGTGGAATCCCATCCGGGCCCGGGGCCTTATTCCTGGTTAGGCCACCAATTCCAATTTTTACCTCTCCCAATGAAAATCTTAATGGGGGTGTGACCTGTTCCCAGTAATCCTCCAGCAACTGGTTCGTGCTTGGATTATGATTATAGAGCCTTTGAAAGTGCTCGTGCCATTGCTCTGGCAGGATATTATTACTCAATCCCAGTTTGTCAGCCTCTTGAAAAGATGGATTATTTATAATTCTCCAAAAGGCGGTAGAATCCCTTAGTGCCACCGCCTCTGATAGATCATCCCAGGCTTGTGTCTGTAGTTGGCTTTTGCGCCCTTTGACCGCCAACTTCTAGTTTTTCCGGCACAGGGTCACCCGCTCCATATCTCTTGGGGACATCTTTAAGGCGTTTTTCAATTCTCTTAGGGCACGTGAGCATTGATGGTCAAACCATCTTGGGGTGTCCAGATGTGCCTTATGGCTGGGACTCTCAACAGGCTGTCGACTATTTGGGCAACATCTTTGAAAGCGTCCACTAATTCTGCCCCTTCCATTTCAGGGTCTAAACACCTCTGGATAGTATGTTCGCCCTCCTTTAAAAGCGATTCATAGAAAGCCTCACCATCAACCTGTGTCCAACGCAACCTCCTACCTTGATCCGTAGCCCTGGCTACCCCCCTCCCCACTCCAAGGGGTATCTGGTCCTGGCATACATTGGCAAGTGATAAGGCATGAGGGTTATGGTCACTAAATGCGCTACAATCGATACTAAACCAAGTCACACAATTTATGAGTGATGCAGAGACAAAAATGTAATCAATAAATGAGGCACAGCCTCTACCTTTGAATGTGGGCTGAACCTTTTTGTCCTGCTTAGTAGTAACCAGATCCATTGAGTGTGTTAATGCATGTATATTTAAAAGGCCGCTAAGTTCCTTTCCCTCCTTTGTGTGTTCCAGATGTGGACCATCCTGTAGGGTACACGTTGTCCAATCCCTAAGCAATACGTTCAGATTTGGGCACAAGTGACAATTAAAATTGCCTGCTAAACCAGCCGAAGAGCCATCTGCCCATGAACCTGTGACTGATTAATTCTTGTATCCAATTCGTGCAGACTTGCAGAGCCCTGTCCATTTGAGTTAACATTATAAAAGTTTATTAAAAGTAACCTGTAACATTTATTTAAAAAAATTTCAACCCCTGCACAACTTCCGAGCCCCAAGCTAGATCTAACCATCTTCTCTGCAATGTGAGATCTACGTAAATAACCAACCCTCCCCTGGCCCTACCTGACGAGGCCTTATGCGCTGGGCAAAAGAAGGTTTTTATAACCTTCTAAAAAAAAGTTACTAACTGGTTCCCAGGTTTCTTGTAAACAGATTATCTGAAACTCCCGTATATAGAGTAGCCATTGCTGGTCCTTAAATTTAGAAGACAGGCCTGCTATGTTCCAGGAGACCATTTTTATATCTTTCCCAATTAGCCTATCTCTGCTGACAGTTGCCTGGGGGTTAAGAGACCTGTGGGTTGGCTTACTTATGCCCCTAACCTCGTGGGTGTTTACCTCCTGAGGTTCACAGGTGTCTTGGTCTTCAGCTGTCCCCAGGCTGAGCTCTCCGCCCCTCCATCTTTGGTCAGTATTGAGCACCCAGCTGTTAAAAGTGGTGTCTGCTTCCCCCACCCGATTTAGTCAATCGATGTCTCTAAGTGGTGCAAAGGTGTTACTTATCGGCACTATATTAGCCTGCCAAAGATCACCCTCCTGTCGGCCCACATATCCGTGAGGCATGTTAGAATTGACCGAGTGTCTGTAGAAAAAACCCAGCGGAAGCATTTTAATGCTTGAGTCCACATTGGCTAAATAAGGCCCTCTACTCTGGGAAAGGGTCCTGCACACAAGTTCGGGGAAACTAAGTGTCACAATCACACAGTCCCCTGGGAATACTTTCCTTGTACCGCTGACCCAGGATACTCTCCTTGCAATCAAGATGTGTCTATGGTCTCTAATATTGAACCCTACATTTCTACACATCCAATGCGCCACCTTATTGATCAGTTGTGTCGTGGGTTCCTCCCTTTGATTGGTATAAGCTGGGACGCCTGTTAGAACAACTGTATACAGGCTTGAGGTAGAGGGAAGGTCTAGAACAGGTAAACCAGGAGTACTCTGTGCCAATTGTGAGACCATCTCTTTTGCTCGCTGCGGGACATTATTTCCCCTTCCTGATCTAGAGGTATCCACTGACTGAATTGGAGGATTACCTGGGGTCACTGTCCTAGAATCCCTTGACCCCCCATTCACAGAACTTGGGTTTGGTCTCGAAGTTTCAAGACACACACGTTGGTTACTATTAGCCCCCCCACATCCACTAGTACCTGATCATTGACCCCCTTTACCCTCTGCACCATTTCATTGATAGGAGATGGGGCTTGCACATTAATGACTTCTTCTGCCCCCCAGCAACACATGAACATCTACATGCCCCTGTATTGGTTAATGCATTATCAGAGTTCTGGAGAAGCGACAGTCTTTTTTCTATTGTCTCTAAGTTTACATAAAAGGGGTCCCATAAGAGTAGCCATCATAGTCTCCAACCGTGTCCAGATCTCGGGATCATCCCTAGCCTCCACTGCTGTGCGATTTTCACCATCTGGAACACAGATCCCGGCCAATCCATTATTAGGTTCTGATGTCCGCTCATCGGAAAACCTATTTGTTTGATGTTTAGATCTGGGCTTAGGCTTGGGCTTCTGTTTTTGTGCGGCTCCCCCCCTCGTGCGCTTTGCAGGTGGCTCATCGGTGCTTGCTATCAGAGATTTCGATAGGCTTATCACACCATCCCTGGTGGCCTTTTTTGATCGGGTGATAGCCTCATCACTAACAGATTTAATTTCCATATGCACCGTGGGCGGGCTGGCTATTTCTTCGATCAGTATGGGCGAATGGTCAGAGTTCCCGTCCCCTAGGGGCTTCTGGGCCAGGTTGACAATGTGGATCTGTGCAACTGTAGTCAATTTCGATTCCGCTGATTGTAAAACTGCATTCCCGTTAGTGCCCAAGGCCGAGATGACGGTACATTGATTATCCACAGACTGCGGCGCGCCTGTAGGGGACTTGGCTATAGCTATGCCTCCCATTGAAGACCGTTTATGGGCTGAAAGGGTATCAAGCGAGAGTCTTTTCTCTGTCAGCTGGATCTGGTGGGTAAAGAGCGACTGCTCTTGTCAAAAAAGCGTCCAGGGTCCCTGGAACCCCCCCCCCCCCCCTTACTGGTGGACCTGAAACCTTACGTTTGCTCAGTGTGTTAGACAACTAGTGGGCACTAGTAAGCAATGACAGGTAAACCCCCACCCAAATACAGTTCGGTACCTTGTTTGGTTGCTGAAGTCCAGCGTGCGAATGCAAGGGGGTGCCCCAGCCCGGCCTCTTCCTGCCTCTGACGGGCGCAGATGGGTGCGCCCTTTGCCCGGGTACGCGCTACGGGAGCCCTGGCCCCCTTTTAAGCACCTCCTGGTGCTTCAAAGACGATGTGCGGCGTGTGCGCTGCAAGGAATGATGGGGGATGTAGTCCCCTTGTGCCGGTGTTGTCAGCAGCGGCAAAACAGCTGATGGCAACAGGTAACAGTGTTGGGCTTCCCATTTACCAGTTATTTAAGTTCCCACTGGTGTGGAGGATTATGATGAATTCCGTGAAACGACTGACAGGCTTAAATTACATTTTTGTGTTGATTCTAATGTAGTTATAGAATGTTTCAAATTCTATTTAAGGCATCAATAACCAACAAAACCATTGGATGTTATGTGGTTTCTTTACGAATTCTAGCGTCGACATGTGACTTTGGAACTTTAGCTGATCAATATATCAGGGATCAGATAATTATGCACTGTTTTAACCAATCAATCCAGGAACAACTATTGTGGCACAAAAATGCTAAACTTGTCGAAGTGATAGAAATTGCCAAATAGAAAGATCTGAAAGAATATCCAAAGCGCTTATGAGGATAATCATTCGGAGATTGCACTCTTATGAAATAGTAACAAATAGAAATTCAGCAGAGGGAACACAAGCAAATTCTCTAATAAACAGAAGTGTTCCAGATGTGGTTTTAATGTACATGCCAATAAAACGTTGTGCCCGGCTTTGGCTAAGGATTGCTTTGAATGTGTAAAATCTGGGCATTTTTTTAGTGTATGCAGGTTTCAACGCAGTTTAAATCGAGTATTGGAGAACAAAATGGAGACACCACAACAATCTTTGGAAAAAGAAAACATGATTGTAATGTTCGAGAGTGGAAATAGGGGAACAAATATGGAGATTCTGCTTACTTCTGTGGATTCTGATCTATATAAAACTCCTACCAGTGTAATTACAATTGTTGGAGTAAATTCATTGATGTTGGTAGATTCCGGATCACCTTTTTCATTGGTTTTGAAATTATTTTTCAAGGAGCATTGTTAAACCAGAGCTCTTGAGAAAAAATACATAACAGCCTATGGTTATGGAAAATCTATAATTAACATCATTGGTTATTTTGTCTTTTCTATTTCAGTGCTGTTTCTCAAGATTTTAGGAAACATTTATGTCGCTAAAAATGGCCAACATGTGCTAGGATAGAGGCACCAAAGGAATCTTGAACTCAATCTTGATCATTCTTCTGGTGTTTCTATTTATTGTATGACAATTCACCAACAAGGTACTGAAGGTGCAATTTCTCATTACAAAGACATATCTGGGAAAGACCTGGGAATGGTGAAGGTTTTTATGTATGATATAAAATTGAAAGCTGGGGCACATCCAGTTAAACATAAACTTCGGAATGTGCCGCTTAGTGTAAGAAAAGATCTCTGTAGTGAACTGCAACAATTACAGGCTGATGGAGTTATAGAACCTGTGGATTCTTCTGAATGGGTTTCGGCAACTGTATTAGTAAGAAAAACCTTGAGGTTATATACAGACTTAAGATCTCTCAATATGAAGTTAACTGTGGATTGTCATCCTCTACCTAAGATCCAGGAATTGCTAGCTCAATAAGAGGGTGTGAGGTATTTTACTTTTGTAGGTCTCACCTACGCAGCGCGCATTGGAGTAACCTCTTGGAATCACTCCATACTTTTTGGGAAACTTGTGCATGTACTGCACTGTTTCCAATGAGTACTCGTGCATGTACAGTGTTTACCTTGCGGGAGCGAGCAGCGGTGCCATCTGTTTGCAATTATCGTGCCTGCTGCTGCTCGCTCCCACAAGGTAAAGGCTGTATATGGACATCTGGCCGCGCTCCACTGAAATCCCTTTGAGTGGTGCCCTCAGCGTCTACAGGCAACCAGTAGGCGCCCGCCGCTGCTCACTCCCGTAAGGTAAACGCTGCGCGTTACTTTAATTTTCGCCCGCCGCAGACCGCGCTTGTCTCTCGGCACTTGTTTTCCTTCCCAGTAGTAGTAATGAGAACGCGTTAGGTCTAATTTTGTATGTGATGTGTGTCTGCAGCGCACTGCTGGCACAAATGTGTGCAAAATCAATGTGTTCATTAGTGAGCCCACAGGAAAGTTGTGCAGAAGGAGGGGAAGGGGTGGTCGGAGGGCTGGACATCACAGCACTCTGTGGAGTACCGTCACTAAATGTATTAGTATTATTTCTCTGAGTTACACAAAATAAAAACAAGCGTACGCAGTCCACCAAACATCTATCCCAACAAGAGGTGCACAAGGTGCTTGATAGGCCAACAGATGGAAACGATAGATACATAGACGGATACATGGTTATGCCTGCCAACTTAGGTTTTCTTATGAGAATCGTTAGCAAGCAGTCCCAGAGTCAATAATAGTACATTTCTGACAACTAGCGGCGACTAAGAATTTGGATCTCAGACTTTTTGTTTGGTTCATGGAACTTTTTTTCTTACTGTTAAATATTCGATTTCATTTCGACTTCTTGACAGATTGTTTTGTGCTTGATCCAGCTTAATTCGCTCACCATGGCTACGAAAAAATACAAAATACAGGGAAAAATGAAGCTACACTTAGGTGGATTACATCACGCTGAGAGAGTCGAGTGTTTACATTGTGGTTGTAAAGTATGCAGTCATGAGTTTCACACACTGAGAGGGGGAAGAGAGTGGGGAGCAGCAGAGGAGTAGATATGTTTCCAGATGCCAAAGGGGCAGTCGTATGTTTTTGCCCCTTGGTTAGGTAGTCATGTGTGTTTTTACCTGCCGAGAGAACCGTTGTGCATTAAATTCCCCTTCAGCTGAGAGGACATTCTGAGGAATGATGGCAGACAGATGATGGGTGAGGGATGAGGGTGGATGGATGACTGATGAGGGTGATCGATGAGGAGTGATTCAGGAAATAATAAATGAGGAATAACGGATAATTGATGAGCATGTCCTAAAAATTATGCTGTACAATTTTGAGTTTTTTGTTGCTCACGGGGCAATCCTTTGCAACCTTCTGATGTGTAGTCATAGGTTTACACCTGCTAGGGATGTAGTCAAATGGTTTCCTGCTGCCTGGCATGTGTATGTTTCATCTACTCAATTAGTATGGATACATTGGTACATGCTTTGTAGGCAGCTGTATGTTTCCACTCATTTACAGCTGCCAGGCTGATATTTGGTATGCGGAAATTTTATAGTGCCTCGATGCAACTTCGTAGGATACGGTGGCTCCCTGTTCAGAAAAGATGTTGGTTTAAGCCTCTGTGCATCTGCCACAATGCCATTTATCCGGCATCTCGAACCAATGACACACCTGGCGCAGCGCAGCCGGCTGGGAGGGGGTGCTCGCTCTCTCTTTTCATTATACACATCAGGCCACGCCAAAATAAAACTCACCCTCACACTCGTCGCCACAAACACGACGCACTGCCAGTTTAGCCTCAAGGAGGGAATAGCTTGCTTCTCAGCCTTACAAACGTGTGAATTCTCAAAATTAAAGGAGAAACATGCATTTCGGCACACGGCGCTGGTGGTTCACTGAAGCACAGCGCGTGGGGCATGAGGCGCACCCCATTAAATGTGCAACCATACACCACCAGTGGGTAGTGTGCGTCCACTCCTCATTGAGACAAAAACAAGTGCACAAGCAAAGACCCCCATGCCACCCCTGATAGGACAGTGGGCTCACAAGTGCTGCTCTACAAGTTCTTGCTAACCACAAAGATGACAGGACAAGCCTTCAGTGGGAACACCAGGGCAGCTGCTTTGAGGCGGTGTGGGGACCGAGTTCTTAGTATATGTTTAACCAGGCAGTGTGTGCTACGGGACCCGGGTGGTGCGGACAAGAAAAAGGGGGGGGGGGGGGGGGGGGACACTCACCTTTAACGGACAGATGCCTCTCCTCAGTCCCCGTCATCTGGCCGCCAGCAGGAAGAACACAGCCTCCCCTTAGCCAATCACAACGCTACAATGCAGCGTTGTGATTGGTCAGAGCGCCTCTCAGATCTTTAATGCACTGTACAGCAGACACACTATGCTACACCATAGCTTAAACACACTGGCAAAGGCAATAGCTCTCGCTAAACACTTATAAGGTCCCAAAGACGAGACCTATTGGCCATGCCAATGCTTGTTAGACCTTAAGTCTGCATATCACCAGATTGAATTTGAGGAAAGTTGTAGACATCTTACTACTTTTATCACACCTGATGGTGCAAACATGTATGTACGCATGCCAGCGGGACTAGCTTCAAAAACTCATGTTTACGCTGTTCAAAGGCATGCAAGGGGTCATGGCGTTTCAAAAAAGCGGGGATAAGTCCCACCAGGACCGCGAAACACACGGCAGGCGGGAAGAAGCACAACAAAATCCTGAAAAAGTAAGACAGACCAAACAGAAAACAACAGCCAACCACAATGGAGGCAAGCCGAGCCAGCAGACAACCCCACCAAACCCATTGGCAACAAAATATTGTACATGGCAGGCCAACTTGGACAAGACGAATGCAGCCTGAGACCGGAGGAGGACAACGGCACAAAACCAGAACACCAGCAATGATGCGAAAGGCACAAACAAGCAGAAACACGCCAACAACAAGAAGGCAGCAATGCACACTGGAAGTGGGAGTCCAGCGCCATACCAGGAGCTGGGTGATATGGAGGAAATGGTCTCTGCCACATCAGTCCGGAGACGGTGGCAGGACTCGGGGACCGGAAACTGCACCAAACAACAGACAACAGCAACGGGGAGAGGAACCAGCAGGGACAGGGGGGACGGGGGATATGGGCACAATGGCACACATGCACAACTAAGCACAGCGCAAATGCAGACAAACCAAGCACAAGAGTAACACCAACCAGGAGCACAAGTCACACAACCCGGCAATGTCACACCACTGAACAAGCACAGAAGTAAACACAACACCGCCTGAAAGGGAGAAGGATGAGCCAAATCAGAGCTGAAGGGACATCTCACACACAATGCAGCACACACACACATAGAAAGCAGAGCACACCAAAATTCAAAACAATGTGGTACAAACACCAACCTGTGCACAACCAAACAGGACACAAGTGCACCCGCCTGTGGCCGGTAAACAGCCATACGCATCTGGCAAAGCACGAAACAGGGACATGATAATGCACAAGTACAAACGCACAGTCCTGACGAGGTAGCAATGCACGGATGGCAGGGAGCCAGAGAGTTCGCGACACACACATCGGTAAACAAATCAAGACACAACACAGTTGGAGACAAGTGAAAGCAAGGAAACTTTATCAACAAGTGTGAGTCAGTACGGCCAAGAGAAGTGCCACGACATGCAGACCAATGCAGCAGCATGTCTGAATGAGGAACGTAGGAAAGCGCCCAGGTCCACCTCGGGGTAGTCCTTCACCAACACAAGTCAGTGCCAACCAGTGTTGGTTGTCCAACTCTGGATCATGAGTCCAGGCCAATGCAGCCATTTTCGCTGTCGTTTTGGGACATGTGACCAGATTCCCAACATGCGAACAGGCGTCAGGACATGTGCAATGGGTCACATCCAGTCGTGGCTGCAGGTACCTTGTCACTCGTCCATGAACGCTAGTGCAGCTGCGTAGGCCAACATCTTCAATGAGCGATCGTCGTCCACCACATCTGACATGTCGTCGATGGACGTAATCCATCAGCTGACCCAGACAGATGTGCTTACTCCAACCACTGGACCCAATGTGCGGCAAAGCCCAATCGGGTAGTGGCTCAATGTGCTCACTGCACACGACTCGTGCAATCTCCCAGGTCCAGTTTCCAGTCTGCATGCTAAACATCCATGCATGCCATAAGCGGGCATCCTGGTGACACTCCTGTTCGTGGGCCAACAGGGGGCACACATACACATCAAAATCCAGGTCACCTACCGCTACGTTGGAGAGGCCTACATCCATGGACCACTCGTATATGCACGAGCGGCAATGCAACACAGGCTGCACGCAGGTGACGTGTGCAAGGCAGAAGCTCAGCCAGTAACTGATCCGCAGCACTGCCAACGGCAGTGCCTCCAGTACATGCAGCAGACGTGCACAGTACAGCTCCACGTGACTGGAGTGGACCATGTGTACGGGAATGTCTGCCATTGCGTCAGTGGCTCTGCTTGAATCGCCACTGGCCTGCCCTGAGACAGGCCTGTGGATGAAATGGCACAGCTCGCTGCAATGAGCAGTGTCTGTGTGCAACGGGTGCAGGCCTTGGGTGGGGTGGGAGTACGTGGGAAGGCCATGTCACGCACGCAAACTACGACCATGGACTATTGCGTGTGGGATGTGTACACTGTGGTCTCACGTAGGGCAGTGCGTAGTGTGGGAATCGCAAACAAATGCTATCGTACCTGTCAGGGGGTGCTGTACACATGCAAGTTCCTCCCTGCAGCTGCAGATGTGCTACCGCCTGATAGTACAGACAAAGGAGCTTTCATCCCTACAGTAACTTCACCAGCTGCATGCATACAGGAGACGTACAGAGGCCGGTCATGGATGTGGTGGCACGTCTGCAACCCTGGGAATCATGGATGACATGCCCAGCACGATGCACATGGGCGGACTCACTGTGTGTCACATCGACACACAGCTGCGCCTCCTACACTTGTGTGGGCTGCATGGTTGCTTCACGTACACTCCTACGGGACACCATTGTAATGCCTGTCCGCGCATGTCCAGCGCCATGCCAATGACACCGCGACGCTGGCCCGTGAAGGTGTGCGCCCACCTGGGTGTAGGCCAATGGTCTGGACAGGGCGGACACATGGCTGGCTAGGATTGCGCTGTGAATGAGGCCAGGCAGCCGACTCATGCATCCGCAAGACTGATACACATCACACCTGGCATGCATGTGCCAAGACCCCGAGAGTCCTAGCGCTCCTACATGTCCCCGTACCTGCGGGCCCGCCCTCCTGGTACATGCCACATTGCCTCATGTGCCACCGCTGCACATCATCGAAATGTATCTGGGATCTATCATGCCCTGCAGATCTCCATCATGGCATTGCTGCCACAAGGCGTGGCCCTGATGAATGCTGCTGCCCCAACACCATCCACATCTCCGCCCACTGGTGTGCCATTGCCTCACAGTGCGGCATGCATATCCACTCAGGCACCTGATGTGTCAGTGGCACCCAGTGCCGCAGCCGGTACTGCAACACCCACCGGTGGGGCAGGCACACATCCGGGGACGAGGACGTGGATGGGTTTGTGATCCGAAGGAGGCACTAGCATTCATTTCCGCCAACTGGCCTGTTTCTGCTTGTACCCGCACATGGCCTCATGACCTTCCACTGACCCCCGATACACTCTGATGCACTCACCTTGGACAGCGACATGGACTGCCACATCCTGTTTGATGACCAATGACTGCGGACTGTACCCTTCCTCTTCCGCAGTACATGTCATCCCCGGATGGGCACTGACTGGCCCTCCACGGGCCCGTATTGTGTAGTGTGCTCGGCATTGCCCTGTACCGCTCCAGCTGCATGCCTGCACTGGATGTGCAAATAAACATCCAGTGTCGCACTGCTGTGTCATGTCTTACATCATTCAGGTATGAATGTGTGATTGAATGTGGGGACAGTGCCTTCCCTTGCGTCAATGACGTTCATCCTGTGGGATGCGAGTCTGAGGGTGTGACATTGCATTTTGTGTACCGGGTCCCGTGGACACTACAACAGGGACACACGCATCAGTCAACTCCTTGTCCGGACATGGACTGGACCACGGCCAGAGCCCATGAGTCATTGTTGCAGGCCCTGCGCTGGTACGGCATACGGCAGGCCAGACCTCTCCGCTTACGCTCTGAGGGGGGCAATCATTGCTACCCATCGCAGGCGTACTCGCTGGTGGTGTGCAGGTCACTGGTCTAGTTGTCAGCACGTCACAGCCACTCCCTGAGGGCAGGTTTCACACACCACATCCATCCGGCACAGGCGTCACAGGCCATGTGACTCTTCCAACATAAGGGACCAACGACGTCACATTCCCCTCTGCCGGTGGTGACTGGATGACGACCGCTCCACGCTTCTCATTCATAATGGGCACATGAGTTGTTGCGCACAGGGTTGGTCGCATCCTAGGCCTTGCAACGGCACAGGCACCCCACCATGGGACGGTGACTTTGGGTACACTGAGTCAGTGGCACCTTAAGCTGTTTAGCGGGTGTGCAGCCTGCGATGTTGCCAGGTGCACTGGTATGTCCTCAGCCATGGAGTAATCAAGACCCAGCACCAAACGTGAGACCTGTTGGACTGCGGAGTGTGGCTGCATGGTGTGGAGGGTGCCATGTCCATGGGTCTCTGGCTTGCAGCGGCACGTGGTGGGACCTCCTGTCTATGCGCCAGTGGCGGAAGGTGAGCTGTGAGGCCTGGGTGTGCATGGGCGGGCAGGCGATGTTGTCTTGTGCAGGTGTGTGTACTGTACCAGTCATGTATCTGGACTCTGTTTCAGCTGAGGGCTCTGACTCAGATGTGTGACCTGGTGAACTGCAATACATACCGGCACATGGTTGGAGACACATCGGTGGCAGCAGGTAAGCAGTGTGGCCTGGGTGTGCAGGGGCGGTGCTCTCTCTCTCTCTCTCTCTCTCTCCCCCTCTCTTCTTATCTCTCGCTCTCCCTCTCTTCCTCTCTCTCTCTCCTTCGCTCTCTCTCTGTCCTTTGATGTGCGCAGGACACACCTTCTAATCATGATTTTTATCTTGCAGGCTGTGACCTACGGATTGTCCCGAGCAGAGCCGCCATGTGTCTTCATTTCATTTCAGTGTTCATTTCAATAAAGTTTCATTTGTTGCTAGGTGATCCCGGCGGCCCGTGAGCTGTGGTCTGCGGAATTGGGTTCTGACATTTCTGATGAACACTGGGATCTATGCTGCAGGCTCTTGGGGGTCCTATCCCCTAATTACCGACTTCGCCTGATACACTTTAAATATATTCATATGATATATCGTACCCCTCACCGGCTCCACCGCATGGGATTGAGAGATTCCGATGCTTGCTGGCGGTGTCGCGCAGGCGGGGCGACCTTCATACATATGGCGTGGGACTGTCCCCCGCTGGCGGCATTCTGGGTCAAAGTGTTAAACATAGTGGGAACGATCACTGGTCTGCAGATCCCATGCACCCCGCAGGCTACACTGCTAGGTATATTGCCTATGGTCAAGCCCAAACACCGGAAATTGCCAGCGATGCTTATCCTACTAGCCAAACGCCAAGTTGCGATGCACTGGGGGGTGGCTACAGAGCCTAATATCAGGAACTGGGTGCGAAGCGTAGTATATTGCCAGGCGCAGCTAGCGCTATATTGGGAGATGATGCCGATGCGTTCCAGGCCAAAGGATATCTGGGAACCCTTTACTCACTGGTTGGCGCAGACAACGCTTCAAGAACTGTGATTTTCAAGTTCATTCCCTGCTATTGCTGGGGGACGGATGCGGGTCGGATGGCATGTAGGACACGCTAGACTACGTAGATGGGTCGGGAGACAGTACGGCGGGAGTGGGTGGGCGGATGGTTGGGTCAAGCGCATGGGGTTCGAACACTTTGTGAGGGAGCATATCTATAGTATTATTAGTGGTGAAGTGGTGGGCGGCAGTCTCGTCCATAACATGTTATATGTACACTGCAGTGGATTGTATTGTTTTCTGTTGTTTAAAAATGCAAATAAAAAGAATTTAAAAAAAAGTTTCATTTGTTGCTTCGAAAGTGAAAGTGTGATGCTTATTTCTGTGACGACACATTCATGTCACCAGTTGTGATTGTGCAACGTCAGGCGGATCATTTTGTACATGTTTAGGTGTAGCTGATGTGGCATGTCTTTGTTGGGTGGGTGCCAGGGAGGGGTGGTCCGGGGGGGGTGTCGGTGGGTGCTGTGGCCCTCTTTGGTGTCCGGCAGCATGATGTGTGGCTCCATGGCATCTGTTGCCCTTCCGATGTAGCCTGGGCTGGTCTCCCTTTTGTGGTGCTGGCTGCCATCCGACTTAACACCAGGTCATAGCAGGTGTAGATTTCCTGGTGCTAACGCGCCTTATCGAATGTTTTGTGTTTTTATCGCCGATCGGGCTGGTCGTTGAGAATGTTGAGGTGTGGTGTGGTCGCGGCTTTTGGCACGGGAACGCCTACTCTGCATCTCATTCGCGATAGTTGCGGGGATCCTCTGTGGCGATGTTTTTTGTGGCTGCTATCACGGGAAAACTGGTGCTGTGGGATGTTAGCACCAGCTTGTGAACGGGGAGGTAAATTTATCACTACTTAAAGAGATAAAGTGACGTTAATTCGGCGATAGTTCCTTGTGAATATGCCTCTAAATGTTTCAAAGCAGTGCACCAGTGTCTCTCTTTTGTGACAGGTATTACAGATATTGTGCTCTTACCATAAACTCAAATCCATAACTCTCTATTTCCCTCTGTTGCTCTTCTTTTGTCGTGGGCGTAGATAATATCTTACAGAC
Source organism: Triturus cristatus (assembly GCF_964204655.1). Lineage (NCBI taxonomy): Eukaryota > Metazoa > Chordata > Amphibia > Caudata > Salamandridae > Triturus > Triturus cristatus. The sequence goes on from NC_140579.1 coordinate 294,838,554, forward strand.
CCAGGCACTGTTTGTTCAGAAAAAAACAACGGACGTTCAGGGTCAACAAAGCTCCCGGACTCCAACACTCGTTGTTCAGTGTCAGAGGACACTTGTGCTGCCCTTATTTCGGGAGGGACAGATTCCAATAACACATCTTCTTTCTCTTTTTCTGTCTCCGTCCAAGTTAGCCGAGCATCCAAAAACTGGATGAACCTTGGCACGTGCTCACATTCATGATCGCCGATTCCTTCTTGGACCCACCGGTCATAAGGGAGGGGCAGCGGTATTCTCTTGGTATGATGGGCATGTATCCAATTTTTTCTCCCATCCACCTTCACCGCAGTCCTCATTGCAAGGAGGACTTGCTTCGGTTAATGCTAACGGAGCTCCAGAGCCTTTGTCCTCGCAAAGTTTCAGATCAGCACCCAATCACCGGGCTGCAACTTATGTCCGGGACTCTCTGGAAGTGGTCGCAGTGACTCTTCGATCTGCTGATGAATAGAACGAATATTTTTAGTTAACTCATACAGGTAATCTATCATCATCGGATACTCGATCTCACTAAATCGTTTTGGCCTAGGGATACCCCATATATTGGCAGGGCGCCCGAACACTACCTCATAGGGAGATAGACCAGTCCTCGTGTGTGCGGTCATTCTTGTGGACAAAAGGGCCAATGGTAACGCATCCGGCCACTTCAGGTCTGTGCTCTCCTGAATCTTAGCTAACTTCAAATTAAGCGTTCCATTATATTTCTCCACAAGACCTGCAGATTGGGGGTAATCTGCTGCATGAAACTTCTGATTTATGTGCAACTCTTCACACACCAACTGCATAACTCAGGCATTAAAATGGCTGCCGTTGTCACTCCAGATCACCCGAAGCAAACCAAAACGAGGGAAAAACTCTTTTAAGAGTGCTTTTGCCGTTGCGTTAGCAATATTTTCCATCACAGGGTACGCCTCCACCCACTTACTGAAAGCACACACCACCACTAGGACGTACTTCAAATTATTCACTCGTTCTAGCTCAATGAAGTCCATTTGGAGAACCTCAAAGGGAAATGAGGGTGGAGCGAAATTCCCAGAAGGCACAGGAGTACCTTTCCCAGGATTATGCTTTAAGCAAATCATACAGTGTTTCACTAAATGGGCAGCTACCTTGGGAATGAGATGATTTCGCCGCACTGGGTCTAACAATTTACAGATCCCTTTTGCGCTAATATGAGCGGGACCATGAGCCATAGTGACAACTGGGAAAACACATGCATTGGGCAACAGCGATCTTCGGCTGTCAGACAAATCAGTCCAGCACCCATCCTCATCTAGAGTACCTGCCCTTTCCTGCCATACAGCCACTTCATCCGTCGTGGCCTCATTCTGTATGTCCTTAACACTATCTACAGTGTTATCATACATTGCATTATCAGGTCCTGCCACAAACATCTTACTCATCTTCGATCTACCCGATTCTCTAGCTGGTTGATCCGCAAATGCATTGCCCCTACCCACATCTGTAACAATCTAGTGGGCACTGCATTTTATTATTGCCAGCTTTTTGGGTAACATCAAAGCCGACAGCAATCTATGGATCAACAGGCCATGCTGTATCTTCAACCCATGGGATGTCAGGAACCCCCTTTCCGCCCAGAGCCACCCATAATTATGAGCGACTCCAAACGCGTACTGGCTGTCGGTGTAAATATTAACAGCCATCTTCTCACTTAACTCACAAGCTCTCAACAGGGTTACTAACTCAGCAGCCTGGGCAGATTGATATGGGACATGGGAAGTCTCTCGACTGTGCGCAATGTAGTGATCGTGTATGCGAAAGAAGTGGTGCCATCTGGTAGCTTAAGGCAGGAGCCATCGACATATAATTCTCCTTGAGGGTCAGATAAGGGAACATCAGTCAGGTCTACCCGTCCCTTCGTTTCTTCCTCTGTTCTGTACATAGTCATGCACATCTGCATAATGACTCGTCGAAGGGATGGGTAATAATGTGCCTGGATTCAGAGTGACACATCATTTAATGGTGACATGTGGAGTGAACAAAGTTAGCTCATATCCAGTCAGACACGCACTGGTAAGGTGCTGCGTCTGCGTTCTATTCAATAGAGTGTCTACAGAATGGGGTACCATGACCGTTAGGTCAGTGTCAAGAATGAGCCCTGCGATTGTCTGATTGCAATTGCCACTGCAGCAGCGGCTCTCAGACAGCTCAGGAGCGCTCTAGCCACATTGTCAAGGACTGCAGAAAAATAAGCACAGGGCCGGTGCTTACCACCGAAAGCCTGTGTCAAGACACTCAACGCACAACCATCCATTTCATGTACATACAATGCAAAGGGCTTCCTATAGTCAGGAGTACCAAGGACAGGAGCAGAACAAAACGCATGCTTCAGCTGCTCGAAGGCATGCTGACACTCAAGCATCCACGGCAAGGGTTCACACACATCTTTTGTAGTTAAATAAAGGAGGGGTTTCACAATCGGAGAATAATTGGGGATCCAATGTCAACAGTATGAGGTAATTCCAATGAAACCTCGCACTTCTCTCTGTGTCTTTGGCACGCCCATATTAGTGATTTCAGAAATACGTTCAGGTGTCAATCTTCTACCCTCCTTCGATAGGAGGTGACCTAAATAGGTAACCTCCTGTCGACAATACTGAAACTTAGAAAGGGACGCTTTATGTCCATTTTGTGCCAGATGCATTAACAATTTGACAGTGGCTTCCTTACATCCTTCTTCAGTATCAGAAGCCACGAGGAGATCGTCAACATATTGCACCAATACATTACCAGCCGGAAGAACTAGCAAGTCAAATTGTGCTTTCAAGGCTTGACTATATATACTAGGACTTTCAGTATACCCTTGAGTAGCGCGACAGAACACAAAGCTTCTGCCAGATAAATTGAACCCAAAAAGATAGCTGGAATCTGGATGAATCGAAATACTAAATAATGCATTCTTCAAGTCAATCACAGAAATACTGAGCTGTAGGAGGGATCATAGTCAAAATCGAAGTGATATCGGGAACAACAGGAAATTGTGGCACCACTATCTTATTAATTTCCCTAAGATCAATAATAAATCGGTACACATCAGAATGGGCATCAGGTGGATCTGTTGGGGACTTTTTAAGAATCGGAAGAATAGGACTGTTGCACACATTAGAAACTGTTTCCTCAACCACACCAGATGCAATTTAATCATTTATGATATTCAACAAAGTTGTCTCTCCTGCCTGCGATATTCTATACTGTGGAATACGAGGCAGAGAAACATTGTCCTTAACCTGAATAGACACTGGCGGTACCTGAAACAGTCCTACGTCCATGTCACCTGTAGCCCACAGCGTACTAGGCACGTCCTTGAACTCATCGGGGAGAGGGCCGTCTTTGGCAAAGTGTTGCTTTGCCCATGCCACATCAGGTCCAATCATCATGTAAACACCGTCTGGGGAACAGAAAATGGTTACATGCAGCTATTTCAACAGATCAAGACCCATTAAATTTTCCCCACAATTTGAAGTCAAAAGAAACAAGGATTTCACTGAAAATGGACCAATTGTCAAAGCAAGGGGCTTAGAGATGGGACTAACAACCGGCGTACCTGAAAATCCCACCGAAACATTTTTCTTGCCAGAAAGAGCTGCCCCAAGGACCAGCGAACGGGAAACGGAGCTGTTCATAGCACCCTTGTCAATCAAAAACTTTTGAAAGGTACCAAGCAAACCCGCAGCAACATAGGGTACATTCACCAAAACTGGTCCCTTACCCTGTCCATCGCTGTCCTAGCTGTGGATAGACATCCCTGTTCCTTCATCTACATCATAAACCTCACGACAATACTGTTGTCCTCTAGGATCATCAAAGTAATTCTGATTCATTTCAACATTCTCAGTTCGTTCTGGTCTCCTCTCACCCTGACTTCCTGTTCCTCTACCACGTCCCCGAAAACCCCCTCTTCTAGGGATCCCATCAGCCTGTAACAATTCAGGGCACTCATCTCGCCAATGCCCCTCCTTCCGACAATATGCACATTGATTAGGTCCCACAGGTACATATGGAACACTTGTTCCACCACCTCGCGGTACGGACCATCGCTGCTGCACTTGCGGCTGACCCCTTCCTCTTCCACTACTTCCCTGCACCTGCTGCAACACCTTTGTCTTCAATTCCTTCCCTTTCTTCTCTACAACCTGCTTCTATTCGTTCTCGCAATGTTCATAATATTGTACCATACTCAATATTCCAGAGGGAGTGGATGTGGACCAGGTACTTTCCGCTGCCTTCATCCGGGCTGCAATCTCAGGGAGCAAATTATCAACAAACCTGTCGATAAACAGCCGGACTCCACCATCCACTGACAAATCCTGACCACTGAAATCTAAAAACACCCCCTCGTACCTAGTAAAGGAATCTGACACACTCTCCTCTTTCTTTTGACAACATGCTGTAAGTTTATCCTAATCCACTTTCTTGGGAGCAATAAACGAATGCATGTACGTAATAATTCGGCCAGGTAAAGCTTACACTTTCTGCTCTTGGCTTCTCACCTGGCTTACGTTCTTGATCCCACAGCTTTATCTGATCCCATGTTGCTCCTAACTCTACCACGTGATCCACCAAGTGCACCTGTCTCCATATATCAATCGGCACCAGGAACCCAAAACATAACGTCATAACTGTCGAATCAGCCGCTTCTGTCAGTTCTTTATAATAAGCAGTTGGATTCTTTCTGGGCTCTGGCAACTGATTTTCAGGAGAAAGTACTTTGCTTCTCTTCCAGGGGGTATAAACCCATTGTTCTTGAAACCCCGCCCCTTCCCGGGGTCGAACAATGTCACCCGCAGCATTTTTTTCTGCTGGTGTCTTGGGATGATATATGGGGTGAACTTCTCTCATAGGGAACGGCGCTAATGCTGTGGAAGCCTCATTAAGCATCCTACCTCGGTATTTTAACAAAGTGGTAACTTTATTCAACACAGCAGCAGGATCCATACCGGAACCATACACTTCATTTCGTATCTCAGAAACCTCCCTTGGGACCTCAGCATTAAAGCGCTGCTCCCACAAACTCATCAGCATTGTACACATATGCTTAAGCGCAAGTTGTTGCATAAGCGGTTCATACTGTCTCATCACACTCCATACATCCTCAACCATATAGATCGTATTTCGAATCCACTGCACAGCCTGATTCGCCATCATCTCCTTTTCTTGATTACTTACTGCAGAACGCACCAACACCCTACTCACGAGTTCTTGCACTTTCGCTCGACTTCCCGGGGACATTCCGTTCACAGGCGTTCTGTCAAATTGTATCATGGGAAGTGAAACATCCACCGGTGAAAGAGTGGATGAAGAGACAGGTACCATCAATGAACAATCTTGACTAGAGGGAGTAAAGAAAGTCGAACCAGAAAATGCAGAGACAGGTGCAACAGACAGAGAGCTATCACCCTCCAACCCGGACATCGGTAAAGCAGTATAATACCCAGAAGGTGTCAAATGTAGACCCAGAATGTTAGGAGGAGGAGGGCTGGTGGGGCCAAGAATCGGGGCCAGAGCCCTTGAAGCCGGGACCTGGGTAGTTGGAACAGCAGGATATATCCGTAGAGGAGCATAAGGCAGTGGGGGTTGGGTGTCTAACAAATCTTCAACAAAAGCATCACCTTCCTTTTGAACGACATAACTCTTCTCAGCTTGCAGCCGAAATGCCCTATCTGCGCACTCAACGCCTTTGTTTACTGTCACTTTATCATAAGCCATGGCTTTCTGCGCGATCGTCAGCACCTGTCTTTTCCTCGTATTTTTTTCCTCTCTAATTCGCCGCTACTTTGCCTCCTTCTGCCAAACCCTCAACATATCAAACATCGACTGCCTACTCTTCTTAGTAAATAGCTTTCCTTCTAGAAAATTCAACTTTTGTTCATCGAACGAGCCAACAAGTGGCCACTGCAAATCAGCATTGTCCTTCGTATATTTATGCCATAAGGTGCTAAACATAATAAAGCCAATGCCGTGCTTTATCTACATATCAACATTTGGAGTACCGTCTAGAGGAGCAAGTTGTCTTTCCTCCAGTTGATCACTTGAACATCGACATACAAAACATCCAAGTTTACTAAAACACGGCATCTTAATATAAGATACTTACACTATACCCACTGCACAAGTGCAAAACAATTCCACTTCAGTCTGAAAATCGTACACAAGATACACTCAAAAATCAGCATGAACAGACCTCTTAGGTATGCGATACAACACGGCCCAAACAGCCTTTCACTAAGCACCACCTAAGAATCTCTGTTAAGTGTATGGATAGCCCAGCTCGACCCTGTTGTGATTAGACAGGATCTAAAGCCTTTCCCGCATCTTATAGCTCGTAGAGCCGTTAACGACTCTCAAACCACTACGAGATTCAGCCCCAGCACTCGTTCACACAATACAGTTCAAACTCGCTATGAAAGCACAGCCCAAGTAGCTTGTCCACAATGCTTAAGGGTACAACTCAAGGTTCTGCCTTGTCAGACGTGGTCCGGCACTGCCCGTGAGGTTCGCCACTAAGGCTCATCTCATCTGTGGCTCAAGACCACTGAGATACAGCTCGATTGGTGACCTCACAGTCCGGTACCACTTATGGAGCACAGACCGATCAGTTCTGTCTCCCTCAGGTCGGTAGTGTGGCTCCGTCCACGAAACACTCTCCGAAAGCCCTGCCCCTCCCGGTGCTACCCAAGAACCACTATGAGACGGGTCTCAAAAGCCCGAATCACCCGGAGCAGTTCAAGATCACACCGAAAGGCGGTCAACGGTCTGCCTCCCACGGTTCAGTCCAACACCACCTCAAGACTGGCGCCAGTGCTTTTTCAGGTACTAAAACGTACACAAAGTCACTCACCTGTCAAACACAGGTTTCACATGTGATTCTCTACCGTCGACTCTCCAGACCAATTTGGTAAACTCCAAGGTCTCGCCGTCTCTGGACCCCGGCGTATCACCACTAGGCAGGGCACCCTCGATCAGATGGGCGGGGCAAGCCACAGAAACAGAGGTCTATCTCTGGGGGCCCCCGGTCCGCCCGCCAGACCAGCTTGCACCCGACCTCACAACCCGTTTGCGGGTGTGATGGGTGATATCGCTGGGTCCCTGTTCGGGCGCCAACTGAAAGAAGTGACCTGATTTGGAACACTCGGGTTACTAAACCACCTCTCCGCCTTACCTATATCAATTAAGAGTCGGTCAGCCAGTAGAGAATGCAAACAGTTTATTATATATACTCTGCAGAGGAGCCCAAATACAACATGCACCATGCAATGCTTGCTAAAGGACTGCCTCAATAATGATGCGCAGCATAGTATGATACATCAAACACGTCATAAACCTCTAGAGCACGCCTACAAGGGAAAGTTACAAGTTTTGGGATGCGTACTTTAGGGAGGCAGAGGGGCGTACATCACCAGCCCGAGGTGGGCACACGGTATCTCTTAGCCAAGGTCAGTCAGCTGCATCCCTGCTCCTCCCAACATAGGAGAGGTGCTACAAATAGAATATTACTTGCGCACACAGAAAGGCTTATTCATAAGCGAGGCAGCGCCCCTTATTGAGTAAAGAAACAAAACTGGGCATATTTTTTTAACAGGTGAACAACAAGTATTATGGCGCAACTGTCTGGGCCTACCTCATTCGCAGTTTAGAGCTCACCGCGTGCTTATACATAACCATAATATAAGATGGCGGCTAGTATACAAAATGGCTGCCACCCTAAAGTACGCAAGACTAACCTGTTCTATAAAACGTCATCTTTATTATTATAGCTCAGTGGGTTGTCAATATGGAGGACTACCACTGCTATATTTAGCTATATTAGGCTAATCTATTTAGCATAACATAAGGGAATAGTACCTTATATATTTTTTAAACGTACAGCTGCAACATCAGTTTGAGTCTGTTGAAAAATTTGTTTTAGCTTCAGTTGAAGAGATACTTTCTCTATTTGGTAGTGAGTCATCAATAAGGGTTGGCCTCGTGAAAAATGTTTAGATCCTGCACTTCAAGCGGTGTGGAAAGTTAAGGATTTCATATCTATGGTTGGTGATTTAGTTCTTAAAGCAGATTATGTTATCGCGCCTAAAGACGTTCGCTCAACCATTATCAAGTTGGCTCATATGGGTCATTTAGGCAAAAAACTCACAAAAAAAGAATCAGAGTAGTTTTCTGGTGGCCGTATACGGATTCTGGGATTTTAGACTTTGTAAGACAGTGTTCCATCTGCATCAATTGTGATAAAAAGCGTTAATTACAAATAGAGTACGTTTGAATCACTAAGCCATGGGATAAACTCACCTTGGACATTTTGGGACCCAATAAGACTTTTACCACGTGAAAAGTGTATGCTTTTGTCCTTATAGATAATTTTTGTAGATGGGCATAGCTTAAATGGGTTTCCCATTCCTCCACTGACAATACCATCCAGTTTTTGCAAGAATGTTTTCACAAAGAAGGGTTGCTGAGTAGCATTATCTCTGACAATGGCAAGAAATTTGTTTCTCAGAAATTCTAATGCAGTGGAAAGGTTTAGTAGGGTAGAGGTGGAGGCTGTGAAAGCTGCTCTTACCAACAAAGTTGATGTTAAGGAGTTTGTTAGGGAAGAAATGTCGGCATATCACTCAGAGGCTGTATACCTAGAACTGCCCTGGTTCCTTTCTGAATTACAAGGGAATTACCTATTTTAGATCTTAAACAGATGTACAATTCTGCTAGAAGAAATATTTGTGTTAAAAGGAAAGTTTATTCAGGATATGGAAATAGTAGTTTAAATTGTCACAAAAACATTGATGTAAAAACAGGAATTGTGTCAAAATTAAGCTTCCATTTCATGTAAAGAAGGTTAAATCAAAATTCTCCAAAGTTTTCAGATTAGTAAGGGTAGGTAAATCATCTTCAAATCTTAACAGTGGTACATGGTGGTGTTTGAACAGATTGGTTAAGTTAACACTAATTTGTTTAATTGTGAAAACAGTTCTTAAATTAAGGAAAATCATGTGAGGAATGAATGTGAGACGCTGGATGATTCCGATGTTATGGATTTAGATTCACAATTTTCCTCTTTTTTAGATTCCAAGATCAATGTTCCTTTTGAAAACATTTCTGCAGTATTCAGACAAAATATCAAAACCAAAATATTGTCTAAAATATTGAGATATAGAAATTTCATCTGCAAGACTATAGTTGTCACACAAATTTTACCTCTCCACAATCCAAAGCTCAACTCAGAGAAGACCAAGGTCCTGATTCTCGGACCCTGCAACTCCGCCTGGGACAAATCCTGGTGGCCCTCCGTCCTCGGGAATCCACCAACTGCTACAGACCACGCACAAAACCTCGGCATCATCCTCGACTCTTCCCTCTCCATGAACCACCAGATCAACACCGTCGTCTCCACCAGCTTCAACTGCCTGCACATCCTCCGCAAGACATTCAAATGGATCCCACCGACTGCAGAAAGATCGTCACCCACGCGCTCATAACAAGCAGACTGGACTACGGCAACGTCCTATATGCCGGAATCAACAGATCTCTCCTACACAGGCTCCAGACCATCCAGAATGCCGCTGCCAGACTCATCCTCAGGACTCCATGCCACGAGCACATGACCCAACACCTACAAGACCTCCACTGGCTCCCTGTCGAGAAGAGGGTCACCTTCAAACTCCTCACCCACGCCTACAAATCCCTCAACAACATCGGACCCAAATACCTCAATGAGAGATTATCCTTCCACGTACCCAAGAGGAACCTCCGCTCTGCCGATCTTGCCCTGGCGGAGGTCTCCCGCATCCGCAGAAACTGAACAGGTGGGAGAGCCTTCTCCCACATCGCAGCCGAGACCTTGAACGTGCTCCCCGTGAACATCAGACGCTCCCCAACCCTGCACACATTCAGGAAGGACCTCAAGACCTAGCTCTTCAACTGATCCGGAGCTCCCCCCCCAGCACCTTGAGAACCTCACGGGTGAGTAGTGCGCTTTACAAACCCCTGATTGATTGATTGATTGATTCCAACACTTTCCCTAATGTTACACACACTGGAGTGGGAACAGTAAATTATACCCCTGCGCAATCGAACACTTTTCCTACTTTTGCATAAATTGGAGTGGAAATAATAAATTTTACCCCTTCACAATCTAACACTTTCCCTACTGTTGCACTGCATGAAGTGCAAATAGTTACAATTTACCACTCATGAGTCCAACAATGTCCCTACTGTTGCACTGACTGGTGTGGGAATAGAAAGTTTTACCCCTCCGCAATTAAACATTTTCCATACTGTTGCAGTGTGTGGAGTGTGAGTTGTAAATTTTACCCCTCCTGATTCAAACATTTTTCCTATTGTGGCATTAACTTGAGTAGGAATAATAAATGTTACCCCTTTGCAATCCAACAATTCCCGACTGTTTCACTGACTGGAGCAGGAATAGTAAAGTTTACCCCTCCGCAATCCAATACTTTTCCTACTGTTGCACTGACAGGGGTGGGATTAGTACATTTTACCCCTCCTCAATGCAATACTTTCCCTACTGTTGCAGTGACAAGAGTGTGAATAGTAAATTTTACCCCTCCACAATCCAACACTTTCCTTACTGTTGCAGTGACAAGAGTGTTAATAGTAATATTAATATGTTCAATTATTATGTTATTGGGTATTACCTACTGGCGGTCGCCAGTAGGTAGTTATAGTTAGGACCCTGTTTCCATAGGAAAACCGCAACATTCTATTTTGAATAACTTTGGCGCTGGTCGACGAATCCTCGCGAAATTTTCAAAATAGGTGGGCGCTACGCTCCGCTCCTACCCTGAAAGTCTCGGGGGGGATTCGTCAAGCGGGGGCTGAGATAAAAGGGGGGTCCCAAAACGCGTTTTTCCCATGCATTTTTCCATAGGACCTTTAGACACAGCTACAGCCCGAACGGCTGAACAGAGTTCCTTGAAATTTGGCAGAGAGGTAGTCTACAGGTCAAGGAAGTGCCTTTTGTAGGTTTGGTGTAAATCTGTTCAGTAGATTCTGAGAAAATAGCCTTTAAATCAATATATATATCTGAGCCAGCTTACGGTGCGCTTACGGTGTGCTTACCGTACGCGTACGGTGACGTGCGCGAGCGCGATTCTGATTGGCTGTTAGATCTTAGTAAACATTCGAATCGGTCGAAACCAGGAAGCGGCGGCCGCCATTTTTTCTCTCGGACTCTGAGGGGGGGATGAAAAACAAAGAGAATAAACATGTAAAGGGACTGTTTAGACAGCTCCCAACCACCTCGGCTTGCTAAATGTGTCCCCACAGAACCCCCAAGGCCAAAAATTCATTTTTATTTTTTTACGAAAATTCGCCGATTATGCTTACCGTACGCGTACGGTAAAAAAATTAATTAAAAAAAAAATTATCCACACTCTCCCCACCCCGTGTGCAATTGGTGCCCGAAGGGCACCATTTGTGCATGGCATGTTATATATAATTTAAACTGAATATAAATGTTTATCTTTCACAACGAAGCGCATAATATGTCCACCACGTGCGCACGGTGCGCGAAGCGCATCGAGCGTACATGGCCCATCCACGGCACTAACTGCGTAAAGTGGGCGCGCGGCGCCACGAATGGCGTAAAGTAACTTAGCATTTAAAAAACCGTACAAATTCACTGAAAAAACGATAGGTTTCACACACGTTATAGTTAGGAATTAGCATTTAAAAAACCTTGCAAATTCACTGAAAAAACCATAGGTTTCACACATGTTATAGTTAGCTGGACATTTTACTGATAAAAAACCAATGAAATTCCCCCGTTATAGTTAGTGCAGGCAACTATAACTCACGCGACCGCAATCCTCTGCTGATAACATATATGTCTTTATGAAAAAAAAATATTTGTAATATATGTATAGCTAAAATGTAATGGAAGAAGACATAGGCAAATAAGTGTCTAAATACAGTATTAGCATCAGCAGAAGATTGCGGTCGCGTGAGTTATAGTTGCCTGCACTAACTATAACGGGGGAATTTCATTGGTTTTTTATCAGTAAAATGTCCAGCTAACTATAACATGTGTGAAACCTATGGTTTTTTCAGTGAATATATATATATATCTGTATATCTATCTATCTATCTATCTATATATACATATATATATATATATATTCACTGAAAAAAACATTTCCCTCATACAAAACCCTAGAAATTCCCCTGTTATAGTTAGTTCAGCTAACTATAACTCGCGCCCCCGCAATGCACTGCTGATGACGTCACATATTACATCACTCATGAAATGGTCAGTGACATCACTGATATAGGTGTATAAATGCATATGATAGTCTTGTACGGAGTGACTGTAAGTATGAGTGACTGTACAGGTGAGTGAGTTGAGATGTATGTAGACCTATGAGTGGGTATGTAGTTATTGGTATTGGAGTATCTATGGTTTTGAGAATGGGCGTCTGAAATTTTGAGTCGGTGTATCAAAGGTTATATTAGGGTGTGAGAAGATGCACTAATTTATCACGTGGATGATGTCATCAGTGATGTCATCAGTGATGTCATTTGAGATATCATCAGTGATGTCATCAGTGATGTCACTGACCATGTCATGAGTGATGTAATATGTGACGTCATCAGCAGTGCATTGCGGGGGCGCGAGTTATAGTTAGCTGAACTAACTATAACAGGGGAATTTCTAGGGTTTTGTACAAGGGAAATGTCCAGCTAACTATAACGCCCCTGAAACCTATGGTTTTTTTAGTGAATTTCTAAGGTTTTTTTAAATGCCAATTCCTAACTATAGCGCCCCTGAAACCTTTGGTTTTTTCAGTGAATTTCAAAGGTTTTTTAAATGGTAATTCCTAACTATAACGTGCATGAAACCTATGTTTTTTTCAGTGAAGTTCAAAGGTTTTTTAAATGCTAATTCCTATCTATAACTTATCTCTAAAGATATCATGTTTAATGATTTTCATTGGATTTCTATATTTTTCAAATTCAGTGTGTCAATTTCATTAATCATGTTTTTTTAAATTCTTTTTTATCACCATTTTTAAAATTTATTTTTTTAATTAATTCTTTTAAAAATTAAAAATATTATTTGTTTTTATTGGGTTTTTCAAACATATTTGTTTATATTTTTAAAAATATTTCTTTAACTATATGTTCAAAACTTTATTTTATATATTTTTTTTCCATGTTTTTGGATCCGCACACCCTATGCGCACTGTTCTTGATCCCTGCGCGTTAGCATCCGCGCATGGTATGCATTGGGTACGTGTTTAGTGCGCGATCGCAATGCGACAGGTACGCGACTCCCAGCCTATAAGCGACACGTTCGACGTACGTAACGCGGCGTTTACACGCTTCCGCGATGCGTCATCTGCGTCTATGACGCGGTATGTGCGCGGATCCCACGAAATATTTAACATTTAAAAATACATATATATATATGTATTTCATGTGAATATTAATTGAAGACAAACTCTAAACTAGTCTTAAAACTAATATATTTTTACATCTAATCCTATAATTTTTTTTAATTCAATTTCGCGGATGCTCGCTGGGTGCGTGCTGCGTATGCGCAGGGTGCGCGGATCCCATGTTACCGGCAAAAAAAGAGATTTGATGGGTTCATTACACTTCCTCTTCTAACTATTGAAAGACCCCACCCAATTCAATCATTCTTCTTTGACCTTCTTTGTAGGAGCATCTCTTTGCAGAGAAGAAGATTTTTTTAGACTAAGTTTACACTTAGCTCTAACTTTTTTCAACTAAAAATGGCTCCAGGGCAGCAGGCATCACCTTCATCTCCTCATACATCTGAGGATGAATTTTTGGAGGAGGCACCACGCAAAGAATGTTTTTCTTCAGTGGTGTGGAAATTTTTTTCTTTTCCCGAGGGGCAGAATAAGACCAATGCCACCTTGGTCACATGCAAGATTTGCAAAAGAGTGCTGTTGCGAGGGAATCCTAACAAGAAATACTCATGCAGCACGGCTAGTATGATGAAGCACCTAAGGACCCTTCATCCAAACAATCTTGCACGAGAAGAGTGCAAACGGATGAGAAACACTCCTGCTCCTGCGCCTTCCACCTCAGCGCAGCCGAGCACTTCAAGAGTGCATCCATCAGCCCAAAATTTGGACATCCGTCCTCAATTTCAATTTTTAAAAGTGCTCTGCACTAAGTGCAATGCGACTTTGTGCTACGGTGAGCAGTCGATCGATCTGATCTGCCGCCGGCAAGAAAGTCACATTTGCTAGTTTTAATTTTTGTATTTTTTATTGTTCCCTGAAGTTCATTGTTTGGTTCCTCCTGTTTTTTTTTTTTTTGCAGAAAAACTCCAAAATTTAAAAATTGTTCAGAAACCCCCCAAAAAATAAAAAACAAAAAAGAAGAAAAAAAAGTTATTGTAAGAACTAACTTTCCTGGTTTAAAAAAAGAGCTACATTTCTTTGTTAGTGTGTGAAAGTTTAGATGAATGTATGTGTAGTATGTAATTGACTGAATGAATGCATTAGTAGCGTATGGTGAATGTATAAGTGCAGAACTATGAGGAAGTGCTGCAGCATCACGCAGTAACCTCTTTAACTGCAGTGTGCTGTAGTACTTCCGAAGCACAGGGATGCAACATATGTACATAAATATGTTGCAAATCTATGCTTCTCTCTGCACGGCTGCTTAAACTGCAGCCATGTGGTGACACAGGCACCCTTGCACCATAGTGCAAGGATATCTGTGTCATGTGCTGTTTGTTTTTGTGCAGGAAGACACACCTTCCTGCACAAAAACAATCAGTAAAGGCATTTTCCTCTTTCAATGTATGCTGAGCATTGTAGCATGCATTGAAGATATAAAAATGTGGAGAAATGAAAACAATTCTCCTTGTTGTGCTTTCCTACACCAATTTTAGAATGGTGCAGCATTCACACACATATCGAGATTTATGATTTCTGATAAATCTAGACATGTGTCTTGTTCTATGAGTATTCAGTGTAATCATGCACAAGAACAGTGCCTTTTCCTCTCTTTTTAAATATGAAAGAGTGTCTTGTGTAATAACTATGTTACAAAAAGTGACATATTTCCGGTTTTAAAATTCCTTGCGAATGATAGAAGGTAAGCTCAGAGTTTTGTCTGCAAAGATGTTCGAAGAAGAATGATTGAAATGATTGTGGTCCTTCAATAGCTACAATGGGAAATATTATGAACCCCTCAAATCTCTTTTTTTTGCAGGTCACATGATATCTGATTATGGTCAGATTTCAAAACTACATCGGTATAAACAGAGTGATTTTAGAAACGTGTTTCAACTTTGTAGCTTCTTGCAGACCTCCTCATTCTGCATATTGAGACTTAGTTAACTCTTTCCGTGCTCATGACGGAACCACACCGTCATGAGCCACGGTTGCCGTGTGCTCATGACGGAGTGGTTCCGTCATGCTGCGGCCGTTGGCGGCCGCGCCGCCCACGCGGCGCTAATTCCCAGCCTGTGCGGGCGATTAGCGCCGTGGGCGGAGTCATGACGGAACCACTCCGTCATGAGCACAGCCCAACCGTGGCTCATGACGGAGTGGCTCCGTCATGAGCACCGCGCCACCGCGCTGCCCCCCCCGCACCCCCCAGCGCTGCGGCGGAATTTCCGCCGCAGCGAAGGGGTTAAACTTACCTTCACAGTAATAGGAATAAAAAATAGTATACATATTTTCAGATTTTCATTGCAATCTAAATTCATATAAATTGCTTATTTTAAAATTTGGATCTGTGAAAGAAAAGGAAAACAAATTATAACATGCAATAATACATTTTTTACAACACAGCATAATTTCCACAAAGTAATTTGTTTGCCTTTTTTGCTGTTCTCAGAATATATTGAATTTCACTAAAAATAGTGATTTCAATCGTACTCATCACTTAAGAGCGGGCAAAAAAAACAATCAGAAAGATTGTTAAAAAAAAAAACAACATGCTATTCTCAGCAAAATACCACAAGATACAAATCACAGCTATATAAAATGCTTACCGCTAACAAAATTTTATAAGTTTAACTTACAAAAACTGTAAATGTTGCCGCTTTAAAATATTCACCGAATCTAAGGATACATTTTTGGAGAAGGCACCACGCCCACAACGTTTTTCTTCAGTGGTGTGGAAATTTTTTACTTTTCCCGAGGGGCAAACAAAGACCAATGCCACCTTGGTCACGTGCAAGATTTGCAAAAGAGTTCTGTCACGAGGGGATCCTAACAAGAAATACTCGTACGGCACGGCAAGTATGATGAAACACCTAAGGACCCTTCATCCAAACAATCTTGCATGAGAAGAGTGCAAACAGATGAGAAACACTCCTGCTCCTGCGCCTTTCTGAGTTTCTTTTCTTTTCCTTTTTTTTTCTGGCATGATGTCTCTATTGTTACTTTGAAAAACAGTATCTGTAAAAAAGAATCACTAATAAATGTATATTAATAACTTTCAAATTTATACAATTCCATTACTGTACAAACACATTTTATATAAAAACTGACTAAGAAACTATAGCCCTGAACCACAAGTGTGACGATGGTTAAAACACTACATGCATAGTGCATACTATTTTGAAGCAGTTCATGCCCTAAAGCCTACTTCACTAAAAGACTACATGCTAACTGACTGAATGATTACAGTACTATAAGGAGACACACTGGGTGAGTGACAGGGTGTTTGCTAGAAGTGTATGAATACTGATTGGGGAATTGAACGTGTGAAAGACAACTGTGTAGGTGATTAGAGGACTGCATCCATAGTGAATAGGCATTTGAAGCAGTCTATGTGCTAAGGCCTGGCTCACTGCATGAGTACTTGGGTACTGACGGAATGATTAGAGTACAGCAAGGAGAGTGCCTGGGTGAATTTATAAGTGGTTGGCTTTTGACACAGTGAATGGATTAGTACTTGGTACTGAATGGGTCACTAGAGGAGTGCAAAGGGAGTGACAGGATGTTTGCTTGACTGTATGGATACTGACTAGGGAATTGAAGGTGTGAAAGACAAGTGTATAGTATGTTAGAAGACTGCATGCATACTGCATAGACATTTGAAGCAGTCTATATGGTAATGTATGGTTCACAACATGAGTACTTGGAAACTGACTAAATCATCAGACTACTGCTAGGACAGTGCCTGGGTAAAACTTTTACATTTTCAGTTCTGGCACAGTGAAGAGCATAGTACATGGTACTGCACTTTAGTGTCAAACCCTGACTCATTTTATCAATGCATAAGCAAAGAATAGCTTCTAAAGCTACTAAAACTTGACAACATGACCGGTTTTAAAACAGTTATCTGTCAGCAAATACACGATGTTACCAAATGCTTCTATCACAATCCTTACCCAAATGCACACAGACTCACAGTGGGATT
This sequence comes from Triturus cristatus, assembly GCF_964204655.1. NCBI lineage: Eukaryota > Metazoa > Chordata > Amphibia > Caudata > Salamandridae > Triturus > Triturus cristatus. Next base: position 294,855,975 of record NC_140579.1, read on the forward strand.
TTAGACAAGCAACACTATCCTAGGAGTTTACCAAAACTCATTCACTAGTCTAGAAGAGGTAAGGGTACTGCACACAATCTACATATTTAAGTACAGCACATTAGTGTCAAAGCATGATTCATTTAATCAACGCATAAGCAAAGACTGGCTTCTAATGCTACTAAAACTTGACAACATGACAGGTTTTAAAAGAGTTATCTGCCAGAAAATACACGATGTTACCAAATGCTTCTCTCACAGTGGTTCCCAAATGCACACAGACTCACAGTGTGATTCTAGACAAGCAACACTATCCCTAGCAGCTAACAAAACCTCATTCACTACTGTGCAAGGGGTAAGGAGACTACACACAATCTACATATTAAAGTACAGCACATTAGTGTCAAAGCATGACTTATTTTATCAATGCATAAGCAAAGACTGGCTTCTAATGCTACTAAAACTTGACAACATGACAGGTTTTAAAACAGTTATCTGTCAGCAAATACACAATGTTACCAAATGCTTCTCTCACAGTGGTTCCCAAATGCACACATACTCACTGTGTGATTCTAGACAAACAACACTATCCCTTGCACTATACCAAAACACATGTCTTCATCTAGAAGGAGTACTACATTTTAGTATAGAAACATAACTAATTTCACAAATTCATAAACAATGACTGGTTTCTAATTCTACCAAAATATAAAAACAGCACAGTTATCTGTCTGAAAACACATGAAAAACACAAATGCTTATCACAGAATGGTTTCCACATGCACACACACTGTCAATAAGACTGTAGAGAAAAAAAGTACTCCCTACACTTTAGCAGGAGAAATACATTAGTCAGATTAAAATCAAAATAGTCTACATACATCCCCTCAAAATTAAATAACTCACCTTTCAAGTTGTTTTGTAGATTGAGAAGTATATCAGTCACACACCAGATATCAGTCACACACCAGATTTTCTTATACAGAATCTCTGCACTGTGCACCTCTCAGCAAAAACAAAGAATGGCAAAGTTTCCCTTTCATTTTCGACACATATACATGTAAACATCAAATCACAATCCTTCACACATAAATTCAAAAGCAAACACACATTTCTATTGGTTAAACATTTCAACCCTTTCCAAATGAAATACATTTCAACCCTTCCCCCAATCTGCCTTCTGCCTGTTACCATAGAAACAGGTCATGGAACACTGCACTGAGCACACAGGTCACAAGTTCAGCACACAATGTTGCTAAACAAGACAGCAAGTGTGCTTGACTTTTCAACACCAGTATGCGGTCGGCGAGGCAGTGCACTAGTAGGTGTTTCCGGCGGGTGGCCTGACGAGTACAAGTGTACGAGTGTCCAACCCCCCCTCAGTCGACCATGAGGCACAGTTTTGCCTTTTAAAATAATTCCATGAGACGTACATTACGTATGTATTTTGAGTAACGCATGCTAAATTTGCACAGCGTTTTTCGTTTTTTTCACTTATTTCATGCACCAATTTAGGTCTTCTAGGAGTGGTATTCACACTGGGCTGGTCCCAGTGTAGTCCTGATGAAGAGCTTGGGAAGCTTGAAACTAGTCGACAACGGATGCTAGGTACACTTACCCATTATAGTAGTTATCTCTAGCACATTACCCACTTTTTTAATTAATTAGCTAGGAGCAACAATAAAATTAGATTGGCCCACTAGTTAATTATTCTAACTCACTTTAAACCACTCCACACCACAACACTTGCACCACACATAGTCTTGTTCAGTGCTCCTACGTAAATCCGCAAGTCGCAGCACGCCTCAGCCCGTAGAGGACTGAGAGGACCCCAATGATGAAGCATGTCACCGTGGGGAAACCCTGGTGAGTGAGGGGACTAAAGAAAGGAATTGCCCTTTCTTTCTTTTGCCTGGGTTTTTCAGGAAACAAGTGCTTTCCTCACACCCTTTGGTTAGGTTCTCATAATCTGATGACTTTTCAACATATCAGCTTATCATATATAATGTTCCTTACAATCAGTTTTTGTTAACCAATAAGAATCATGCGTTTAAAAAACAGAAATATACACCCTACCTTTCAGTGTAGAAAGTTGTCATACAACCAATGATTTCTTGTCTTTTTTCATTTTTTTTTTCCTTGGATCCGCGCACCCAACGCGAGAGGATCTGTGCACCAAACGCGATAGGATGCGCGCACCCTGCTCGCATTTCGCCGTTTTTTTTTTTTTTAAAAGGGGTCCCCAGGGGGTCCATCCGGGACCCCCTAAGCACCTCTAGAGGGTCAGAGTATTTCCACTCTGCCCCCTTTATATGTTTTACACACTTATTCCCCTTGCTTCTTCAGCCGTGCTTCTTCCGAGGCAGAAAATGGCCGCCAACAGTTCCTGGTTTCGAATGTAGACAGACACTCAACAGCCAATTAGCATTCAGCGCGCGATCGGGAGGATGCGCGCTCGATTCGGGGAGGGCGCGCTTACGGTGCGGGTAGGGTCCGCGGATCCTCCCCGGCCATAGATATCACTAACTTTTTTACCCTAATTTTCTCAGGAACTAATGAACAGATTCACACCATTTATGCAAAAGGCATGAGTCTGAACTGAGGACTACCTCTTTGCCAAATTTGGTGTCATTCCGTTCAGCGGTTCGGGCTGTAACTGCGACAACAGATCCTATGGGAAATTGCATGGGGAAAATGCGTTTTGGGACCCCCATTTTTTCTCGGCCCCCGCTTTAGGAATCACCACAAAACTTTCAGGGTAGGAGCGGAGCGGAGCTGGCCAAAAGTTTGGAAAATTTAGCGAGGATTCATCAACCGGCGCCAGACTTATTGGGAATAGAATGTTGCGGATTTCCTATGGAAAATAGGTCCTAACTATAACTGTCTACTGTAGATAATATATATATATATATAAATAGATATATATATATATATATATATATATCTTTATTTCTTAAAATATTAAATTTAAAAACAAATTACATTTAAATTTAAATTACAATTGTTTCAATATATATATATACACATATACACACACCGTAAAGATTCTCAGTTTTTCGCCACTGTCGTTTTCGGCGAACAGAGAACCATGAACCACCGGAAATGTAGGCATTCAAATTGTATTCCTCCTCAAATGATGCGTTTCGGGCACCACTTGCCCTTGAATATATATATATATATATATATATATTTTTTTTAATATTTTTTTTTTTCCAACAAAGGACACCGCACTCTGGAACTGTAATTTCTTTAGAATTTATTGAACAGAGCCCAGTCTGTCATACCGACGCGTTTCGGCCTCAGCGGCCTTTCTCACGGTAGGTGGCACTACTTTTTGCTACGGTTTTATCTCATTTCCTGTCAGTTACATCCTCCTATTGACTTCTGGGATTTGTAGTTTCATTATTCTTATATACAGATCACCTTATGACAGATATATTGTTTGTGTATAAACCATCATGATGTTAATGTTGCACAATTACCAGTATGGTTTTAATCTCAGAACATCCCCATAACATAAAGTATAAATATCGATATCGATTTTTTGTTTTTTGGATATCGAATTTTTAAATTTTTAAACACATTTATGGGCACTGAATAGTATGGTTGGCCCAATGTTGGTAACCATCATGATGGTTTATACACAAACAATATATCTGTCATAAGGTGATCTGTATATAAGAATAATGAAACTACAAATCCCAGAAGTCAATGGGAGGATGTAACTGACAGGAAATGAGATAAAACAGTAGCAAAAAGTAGTGCCACCTACCGTGAGAAAGGCCGCTGAGGCCGAAACGCGTCGGTATGACAGACTGGGCTCTGTTCAATACATTCTAAAGAAATTACAAGTTCCAGAGTGTGGCGTTCTTTGTTGAAAAATTGACCCTGGCTTTGGTTTAGCCCAACGCCTGCACCCGCTGTTGAGCGATCCGGCAGGAAACCACATTGCAGAAAATTGAATTGAAGCCGGAAGCGCCCGATCGAGAGAAACGCCGAAAGACGCCTGAGCAAACACTGGAACCCGCGGTGGGTCGAGCGCTGGAGGACGGAGCAGAGAGCGCCGCCTGTACAGGAGTCTCCCCACGAGGTAAGTGCTTATGCAATGCGCATTTAAAGTAACAGCACTAATATTTCCATATCAAAGCGACTTGAGGGTGGTAATCTAAGCAAACCGATATCACTGCAAAACTGTGCAGCGATACGTCTGGCTTGAACCACCAAAGCGGGAACTTGTTTTAAAACGCCAAAGATATCAGCCCCAATAACAAACACGGACTGTATAACAACTGTTACATTGTTTCACTCTCACCAGAATAATTGTTGCAAAGGCAGCAATGGAAGCGCGGAAGGTTAAACGCGCTCAGAAAGCAGCAACCTTGTTTTCACCAGACAGCAATGAGGAACTGTTAACAAACACAAGATCAATCAAACCCACTGAATCAGATTCGACACTGAAACAGTCATTTGTTCAAATTGAAAAACAATACAAGCGCGAAATAAGTAAAAGTTGGGAAGCACTCGCTCTGCAAAAATACCTTGAAGTTGAGAGAGTGCCACGTGGTCTAAGAATATTCACTATGCCGACGCACCCTGATACACGAACGGATTTGCTAGAAGAGTGGGGTGCCAACAATATGGCATGCAGTCAAAACATGATGCGGATTTTAATAAAATACGCTGAAAAAGACTTGGAGGAAATACATACCCTGATTGCAAATCTAGAAGCCAAAATCGCACAAAAAGATAAAGAGGAGTCTGACAAACTGCGCAAAGAAATGGAGGATCGTCTTGAGAAATATGAAGACGAAATCCAACAGCGCAAACAAAGAAAATTTACAAGAGATGAAGCGGATTATAAGCAGGGTCAAATATTAACATTTGCCAAAAGATTTGATGTACTGAAAAGCAACTATGCCAAAAAATCCCCGCGATCAACAGTCGAACTAGAAAGCGAATCGGACATCAGTGGAAGCAAAAATGAGGCAACAACCAACAAAACCACCACCGGTACAATCACTTTTTTAGAAGAAATGCGCCTTGTCAACTTAGACCAAAACCTATCACGGAATCAGGGACAGGGCAGAGGAAGAGGCAGAGGGTTTGGAAGAGGCAATACAAAGTCTTCAGAAGCCTCAGGAAAACGAGAAGATCAAAGTTTAAAAAGGCAATACCCGCTGAGGAACAGAACCAAGAAGAACTAAACCATGAAAATCTGGTAATCAATCTATCAGATTACACTCCTACCAAGATAGAATGCCAGATATTAAACAAAGGCCTCTCCTTCTGCCCTCAAAAGCACTTCAACTACACCAATACTAAAATCGACCTATACATATATGTGCGCAAACGAAAACTTGCCAAAATTCATGCTAACAAAGATAATCTAAACACCCGCCCGCAAAACATTACAGACAGACCAAGCAGCCAAATCAATAAGGACACTTCACTAACAATAGAAGAAATACCCTATCTCAAAACTTTATTCGATCTAGCCAACAATTTGGAAAATGAAGAAACTACAGAGATTGAAATACTGCAGAATCTTGAAATCAACACAAAACAACATGAAAGTAGCGGTTTGAGGAACAAATCAAAATATTGCCCTCAGCTATCTCCAGGGAACAAAATTGATTCTTTCTCAGAAGCAATAATGAATGAAATTGACAAAATGGAAAAACTGAGAAATACCAAATCAAGGGAAAACACATCACAAAATGAAAATCTAGCAATTCAATCACTGGCCAACAACACGAACATAACCATCAAGCCTGCAGACAAGGGCGGAATATAGTAATTCAAAATACATGTAATTACAAAAAAGAAGCACATCGACAACTAAATGATACAGACAAATACAGAATACTAACCATCAATCCAATCTATAAAATGATTGAGGAAGTTCGGAAAAATCTAGATGAGTGGCACCATCACAAACTAATTGATGTTGAAGAGCGCAAATTTCTCTTTATCGAGAACCCATGTCCCACAATTTACTTCCTGCCGAAGATCCATTAAACTCTGATGAACCCCCCCGGCAGACCCATTGTATCTTCATGCAACTCCTTATATGAAAACATCTCTTCCTATGTTGACCATTATCTTGCCCCAATGGTCAAAAATGTAAATTCATACATTCAAGATACAGGAGACTTTCTTCGGATACTCTCGAACACAATATGGGACCCGTCCTATCTGATGATCACGATCGATGTGGTCTCTTTGTATACATCTATTAAACACTCAGTGGGACTAAATGCATGTGCATACTTTCTGAAACAGAGAAACATAAGCGAACTGGAACACTCTGCAATGCTACTCCTATTGATACAGATGTGTCTAAATAATAACATCTTTTTCTTTGACCATGAAATATACCATCAATTGTGTGGCTGCGCCATGGGCATTTCCTTCTCCCCCAACTATGCAAACCTGACGATGGGTTGGTGGGAGAAGGAAATAGCGTGGGGCCCTGACAACAGCAAGGCCCTGGAAAAGATCATACTTTGGTCACGATATATAGATGACCTGTTCCTAATTTGGAATGGAAACAAGGAAGAGTTCATGGAATATTTTGAATTACTCAATAATAATGAAATTGGACTCTCCTTTACTTGCAATGTCAGCTGCAGTAAAATAGACTTTTTGGACATCTCAGTCTATATTGACCAAGGGCAAATCCAAACAACATTATACAGGAAGAAAACTGCCACAAATAGCATTCTCCACGCGGAAAGTTGCCATCCCAAGGCCTTAATAAGGAGCATTCCCTTTGGAGAATTCATTAGAATGAAAAGAAATTGCTCAAAAAACGAGAATGCGCAAAATGAAATTGAAAAGAGTGCAAACAGACTAAGGAAAAGAGGATACAGAGAACAAGACCTTTATAACAGCACAAGAAGGATCGAAGAGTTGACACAAACCGAAATTTTGGTCAAAAAACCAACAAGCAATCCAATTGTAAATGAAAAACAAGAAACTCCCAGATTAATATTGACATTCAGCAAAGAAGCACACAAAATAAGACAGAGTGTTCAAAACTACTGGCCCCTGTTACAACAGGACCAAGATTTGGTCAAGATTATTGGAACAAAACCCCAAATAACCTTCAGAAAGGCACCTTCGATCAAAGATGCAATAGTTCAAAGCCATTTTCAATCAAAAAACTAGAACCAAAAATTGGTTGGAACAACAACAAAATGGCTTCAAAAGATGCAACAACTGCAAAGCCTGCAAGATTGGTGTCAATAAGAAAAACATAAGAGATCCATAGGGAAGAAACATTGAAATCAACCATAAAATAACATGTTCAACACAATATGTAGTTTATTGCATAGAATGTAATTGTGGGATGAGGTATATAGGAAGCACTATCTGCATGTTGAAGAAAAGGATGCTAGAGCACATTAGGGCAGTGAAAAACCAAGATCTAACATATGCAACTGCCAAACACGTACTCTCATGCCAGAATGGGGATTGGCTCAACATGAGCTTCTTTGCAATAGATACAGTAGAACATGATGAACGAATGGGAGACCGAAAGAAAAAACCCAGACAGCTAGAGTCCAAATATATTATTAGATTACGTACAAAAAATCCGAGGGGGATGAACGTGGACGAAGAATTTTACGTCCATCTATAAAGCACACCACAAACTGATCAGTGTAATTGCGAATCTTGCAAACAAATTGAACTTTATAATATGAACTGTGTAAACATACTTCCGTGAAACCATGAGAGCCAAAGAACAATCAAACAATGATGGTACTATAACCGCCATTGTGATACTGTCAGATAAATCCCAAATATACATGATGAATTAGAACATGACGATTGTACTATACAGTTAATTATTGTGTTATGCTTACCAACATTGGGACAACCATACTATTCAGTGCCCATAAATGTGTTCAAAAATTAAAAAATTCGATATCCAAAAAACTAAAAATCGATATCGATATTTATACTTTATGTTATTGGGATGTTCTGAGAATAAAACCATGCTGGTATTTGTGCAACATTAACATCATGATGGTTTATACACAAACAATATATCTGTCATAAGGTGATATGTATATAGGAATAATGAAACTACAAATCCCAGAAGTCAATGGGAGGATGTAACTGACAGGAAATGAGATAAAACAGTAGCAAAAAGTAGTGCCACCTACCGTGAGAAAGGCCGCTGAGGCCGAAACGCGTCGGTATGACAGACTGGGCTCTGTTCAATAAATTCTAAATAAATTACAAGTTCCAGAGTGCGGCGTCCTTTGTCGAAAAATTTACCCTGGCTTTGGTTTAGCCCAACGCCTGCACCCGCTGTTGAGCAATCCGGCAGGAAACCACATTGCAGAAAAAAAAATGAATATATATATATATATATATATATATATATATATATATATCCACAGCACAAACTCCCCAAATGACAGGAGCCCCCATCCCTGCAGGGCGGCTTCAAAACGGGAATGGAGAATCCCGCAAACGGCTTCTAAAAAATATTGCTCACATGTGAACAAGGCTATTTTGCTGAAACGCGTAAGGACTGACATGCTGCCAACCCATTTGGAAATAAATGCCAGAAAATCATTGAGTTGTGGCTTCACTATTTCTTGTTGTTGTCGGCACGAAGCCGTTTGCGGGATCTCCATTCCCGTTTTGAAGCCGCCCTGCAGGGATGGGGGCTCCTGTCATTTGGGGAGTTTGTGCTGTGGATTTAAATTGAGGAGCATGTCCCGCTCGCCCTTGTGTGACCCTGTATGGATTTCCAAGGCATTTGTCCACGAGGAGAAGAGAAAGGGAGAGGAGGCGTATTTACTCTTCCTGCCAACTCTGACTGAATCTGGCATTTCGAGGGAAGCAAGGATTTGCAGTAAGGCAGCATGGAATGAGCAAAGCTGGTAATAATGCAATGAAGATGTGACTTTTATTTTTCTGCAACGTGCACTTTATTTCAAACACATTGAGACTGTGTTAAAAAACGCTATTCAGCAGAATGAACATTTTACACAGTTCGGATGTTATTTTAACAATCTTAGTGCAAGCTGGGCATAGTAGTTTCTTACCCGAGTCACATGACCACTTGGTACAAAGCACAGAGTAATCAAGCACTAAAATATTGCTCACCTGTGAACAAGGCTATTTTGCTGAAACGCGTAAGGACTGACATGCTGCCAACCCATTTGGAAATAAATGCCAGAAAGTCATTGAGTTGTGGCTTCACTATTTCTTGTTGTTGTCGGCGCGAAGCCGTTTGCGGGATTCTCCATTCCCGTTTTGAAGCCGCCCTGCAGGGATGGGGGCTCCTGTCATTTGGGGAGTTTGCGCTGTGGATTTAAATTGAGGAGCATGTCCCGCTCGCCCTTGTGTGACCCTGTATGGATTTCCAAGGCATGTGTCCACGAGGAGAAGAGAAAGGGAGAGGAGGGGTATTTACTCTTCCTGCCAACTCTGACTGAATCTGGCATTTCGAAGGAAGCAAGGATTTGCAGTAAGGCAGCATGGAATGAGCAAAGCTGGTAATAATGCAATGAAGATGTGACTGTTATTTTTCTGCAACGTGCACTTTATTTCAAAGACATTAGGACTGTATTAAAAAACGCTATTCAGCAGAATGAACATTTTACACAGTTCGGATGTTATTTTAACAATCTCAGTGCATGCTGGGCATATATATATATATATATATATATATATATATATATATATATATATATATAATAAACGAAGTATATAGGGCATGAGTATGATGGCGGGCGGATCACCCTAACGAAGATAGGGACATCCCGACATAGGGGTCTATTAGGATGGCGGTCGGTAAATCACTCCGACCGCCATGGTAGCGGGAAAACACCGCCCGCTAGGACTGCGGCATAACCGCCGGTCCAATTAGCATGCTCCGCAGTCAAAATCCGACAGCGGCGATACGATCGCGGCTTTTAACAATGCGGCGGTTGCTGCTGCCAGCAGCACCGCCGCGATGTCCAAAAAAGCATGTCCAGCCTAACCCTGCACTGCGTAGCAGGCACTGCACAGTGCCTGCCACCTGGTACAGGGACATGTAGAGGGGTACCATGGGTACCCCCCAGTGCACCCACCCCCCCAAACACATTGGGGACCCGCAATGGGCCCCCAGAGTAATTCTCCGCATGCCTTTCCATGGCGGTTCCACCGCTGCGGAAAGGCTGGCTACCACCGGATCTTAATCATGCTGGCGGAGCCTGGCCCTGCACCGGCCCAGCTCCACCCGCCAGGCAAGCGTGCGGACTGCTACCAGCGGAAAAGTGGTGGGCGGAAAATCTCACCACCGCGGTAGTCACCGCCATGCTAATGGGACCGGCGGTTTTCTGGGTTGCGATCGCGGGCGGAGGACCGCTGCCGGCACGGCAGCCATCCAACCGCCATCCTAATAGACCCCATAGTGTTGGGGGTCCCACAGGCCAAATTACAATGCGACCGCCACAGTGGCGGTCTCATTGTACAGGGTTTCCATTGCAGTGGGTGCTGCTGATTGCAGTACCCACCGCAATGGAAGAAAAGAGATGTGTAACACATCCCTGTACTACGTGACAGGCACAATGCGGTGCCTGTCACTTAGTACAGGGATCTGTTCGGGGCACTATAGGTGCGCCCCCACACCCAAAGAAAAGGTCCAGGGGTAAAGTGGTGCCTGCTACAGGCTCCCAATGTCTATCCCTGCCAGCCATTCCATGGCGGGTGAACCGCCATGGAAAGGCTGGCGGTGAGGGACCATCCTAATCCCTACGGCAGTACCTGGTAGGCACCACCACCACTGTAGGAATTGGGAGGACCTCTGCAGCACCGGCAGGCTCAAGGAGCCTGTCAGATGTGTGGCGGTCAGGCTTTCTACCCACCTGCACACCGTCCGTCATCAAGATCTGGCAGGCGGAAAAGCTGCTTAGGACAGCGGGGAGACCTCCACTGACAGCCACCATCCTAATCAGCCATATAGATATTAATATATGTGTGTTTTAATCTTTGGAATAAGTATAATAGTTATATTTATTTTAAAATTAATTGAATCTATTTAATTTGCATTATATTTGTGTTACTTTTTAATATATTTAATGTTTAATATATTTATATTTATATATATTCAAAATAAATATATTTTGTACTACGATAATAATGACAACGCTATTTTTAAATCAATATTTTTGTCATTTACATTATAAATACAGGATGACGATATTTATGTGATATTTAGTATGCCGATTTTCCAGAGGCGATATTTTGTCAGTGAACCCATTACTGCTGGTGCATGTGAGTTACCTCATTTGTTTTATGATCAAGAACAGTTGTTGGAGGTTACGAATGGGTATAACTCCAAAGTCAGTGTGTCCATGGAAGAAGATGATACTATCTCCACATCTTCAGGTCAAAGCATGGCGGAAGCATGCCATTGTAAAATCATTGTTAAAAAAACCTCAACTAGATCCCGCGGTTATGGAAAACTAATCGCCCGATCTCATTATTGCCCATTTTGGGAAAGATCGTGGAGAAACATGTGAACAGTGCTATTTCACAGTTTCTAGAAGACAACTGCATTTTACACAAGACCCAGATGGGCTTTCGGCCAGAGCATAGCACGGAGTCAGCTCTACTCTGTCACCGAAAAATGTAAAAGTATACTAGACCAGGGAAGGGCCGCTGCTATTGTATTTTTAGATCTAAGTGCGGCCTTCGACACAGTAGACCACACAATCCTTGTCAATAGGCTCAAAAACATTGGGATTAGAGGTACAGCCAACCAATGGGTGGCCTCATTTCTGAGCGACAGAAAAATTGGAACATGGATGGCGGAATGCAGTCTTAAGCTGAACGGGGACAAAACCAAGCTAATGATCCTGGCCAGCAATTTTAACCCTCGCTTAGAGATCCCCATGCCAGCAAATTGCCCCCCCCACCAACCCCTAAATGCTCTTTAATAAACCTGGGTATGTGGCTCGATCAGAATTTGACTATGGAGACGCAAGCCAAAAAACTGGTGGGTACATGCATTGGTATCCCCCGGATGCTCAGGAAAATTCTTAGCCTACTCCCAGAGAACTCAAGGACAGTGGTACAAGCCCTGGGGGTCTTGAGACTTGATTATGGAAACTCGCTATACCTTGGGTCACCTAAATACGTCACCAATAGGTTACAGGTTGTACAGAATGGGGCAGCTAGACTGCTTCTTAATATACCCAGCTAGAGCGTCATTGAAAGAGTTACACTGGCTACCTGTCCAGACCAGGATTAAATTTAAGTCCCTTTGCTTGGCACACAGAGCCATGTATGGGAGAGGCCCAGCCATGCTACAAACTCTGATCTCCCCCTATTCACCCCGCCGCTGTCTCAGATCAGGGTCAAATTTTCTGATGACCACTACCAGAATAAAGAGGTGAAGGTGGGGTAGAAGGTTGTTTGCACATTTGGTGCCTAAACTCTGGAACAGCATGGACCCTGAGTTGTGACTGATTGAAAATGAACAGTCTTTTAAAAGGAAACTTAAAACTTGGCTGTTCCCCTAACTCTCACTCCAGATAGCTGTCCTTACCTGTTATAGCGCTAGGATGCCCGCTGGTAGCCATGTGCTCTATAAATCCCTAAACCTAAAGTAATGTTGAAAAGGTTTCCACACCTTCAGAGAAAGGTAGCTCTTATCCAACAGAGGAAGACGTAATTGAATTGGACTGTCCCAAGAGAGAAATTGTTCCACCTAAGAGATTCAATGATTTTGTATTATGTTAACTTTTCCTTGTTTCTAACATATTCTATTTTTCCTATTTTCACCAAGTTATATAGTATATTATTGATTTGCATATTTTTCATAGTCGCTTTGACTTATGTTCATTGTTTGTTGTTTGTTAATGTTTTATTTTCATTCCTCTTTTATTTTATATTTCTTTGTTTAAAGGATGGAGATGTGTTATAGTTTAAGCATATTAGTACATTTTCTAATTAGTTTCTTAGGCGTGTTATTGGCAAGGACTGATGCTTGTTCTTGAAGCCTTGCTCGTTGTGATGTAATCTTAGAATTGTTACTGGTTTTCTTTGCCAGAGTCAGTTGGTCACCGGTCTTCCTCTTGTGTGGTGAACACTCTGCTGCTGGGGACATCCTCCTCAGTAACTTCTATTCCCACCTCATCCGCCAGAAATCTAGATAAGTAGTCTGCTCTGATGTTTTTGTTTCCAGGTAGGTACAGGGCCTGAAAAATCGCACTGTAACAACTTAGTGGACAATCTGGAGATTCTTAAAGTGTGGTGTTTGATCTTATCTCCTGACAAAATGGATATTATTGGACCATGATCAAGACAAATCGGGTATCCCATATTTATGGGTGAAATTTCCCAATGGCCCACCAACATTTTAACTCCTTTTCAATTACTGAAAAATGTATCTCTGCTCCTCTCAACACTCTATAGGCATATCCCAACATGTTTTCCACTCCTCCCTTAACATGAGTGAGGCCTGCCCCTAGTCTGAAACTGCTAGCATCCACTGTGATAGTACACTTCACATTGGAATCGAAAGGCTTCAAAATCCTTGACCCCACCAATTGAGACTTGATCCACTCAAAGGTCTCCTGACAAGCCTTAACTCAAACAAAGGTCATGTTTTTTAAGCATGTTAGTCAAAGGTTTACTCTAGACGCATTATCCAATATTAATCTTGAATAAAACTCATAAAGACCAATAAATTACTCTAGTCCATTTTTGCAAACAGGTGGACAGCGGCAATAATGGCTTTGAGTAGGCCAGGCCTTGGCTCCACCACCTGCTCGGACAACACATGGCATAAATATTTTACTCGGCTCTAAGGTACAGGCACTTATCGGCTCACACCACCACAACTTTTCTTGCATGATGCTTAATACCTTATGTAAAATCTCATTTTTCCCCTCTTTTGTAGCTCCATAAATCTAAATGTCATCTTGAAATACTGCACACCTTTTACATCCTTAACCATCTGAAACACTATCCTCTGAAAAACAGCAGCAGCTGATGCCAACCCAAAAGGCATCCTACTGTACTGGAACGATACTGTAAGGTGAAACGATAGCCGTGAGATGTCTTGAAGCTGGATCAAGAACAACTTGATGGGTATGCTGTCAAGTTTTTAAAAGCACTTGAAATCACAAATCATGGTCAACAACTCAGTTATTTTAGGAAGAGGGTTTGAATCCATCCAAATGTGTGTATTCAAGCTCCTCAGGTCCAGGCATACTCTCAAATCACCATTCTTTTTGTACGCCATCACCAGAGGTGACAACTGCAAAGAGGACTCGACAAGCTTGATAATCCCGTTTTCACACATTCCATGAGTTCCAACGCTTCGCAACTTATAACATAAGAATGGTTTCGCACACAATAATGTAATTGAGCTAAATATAGAAACAGTGATCAGTCTTAATATGCACACAGAAGGATTTCGGATTCCACAGCGTATCTTTATCCAAGAAAGATTCCTTATTGTGTTTGTACAAAGATAAAATCCAGTAGCTGAGGCGTTTCGTCCCATAAGGGACTTCTTCAGGGCTCCACAATATGATAACATCTTATTCCATTTCTGATTTCATTAAAAATGATTTCATTCCAATGGATACAAAGTTATGATATGTCTCTGTCTTGTAACGGCCTGATAACCGAAGAGCTGTCGGTACATCGATGCGTCTGCTTCAAAACGCTTCTCAACTTATGTTTTACTGGAATTGTACCATCCTTAATCTTGATCTGATGACTGAACCCCTGAATGGTGCCCAACCTCTGTGAAAACTGAGGGAAATTCCTTAACTAGATTACCTATAAAATTATCCTCCTCAACAACAGACCCTTGCTCTTTGGTACCGGGTCTTAATACCATTTGAAGCAATCCTTGGTGGAACCAGCCTAAAATGGCTAAACCCCTGACATATGGATCTATGCATGTGGCTGGATCACCACTAACTACTAGACTTTCTGCACATCACACTTGTCTTCAGACACAATAACCACACCCACATCATTCACATAAGTGCAGTTGAACTGCATAGAATTTCTACTGGGTTCACCACTTTGGCAAACTCTGGCAAAATGGCCAATCTTGTTGCATACTCTACATGTCACATTTTTTGCAGGGCACACTTTGTTACCCTTCGTGTGAGATAGCTTTCCACACCTATAACATATGCTAACTTTCTAGTAAGGAATCTTATGACATCATGCCTTAGAACACCACACACTTTTTATTTTTTTAAACGTTTTTATTTGAGGCTTCAACAAAGCATAATAATGCTTACATTTCAGCATTGTCGTCAATCCATTACAGAGAAGTTAAGGCATACTCATAGTACATTGGCAATTTGGCAGAGAAGAAACGATGCTGGGATAAGCAACAGCATGAGTCAGAACACATTTGGTAGAGGCAGTAATTTAGGGAGGCAAATAGGAACATCACTGTAATAATGCATGTGGGTTTCCCCCATGTCCCCGCTCTAGGCAACTGTCACTCGCTCCGAAGTGGGCTCCAAATTATTTACGGGGGCATTGTGGACTGAGGTATCGTCTGCTAGGCTATGTAGGTATGTCACCAGTGGTCCCCAAATATCGTGCTGCCTGCTAGCTCTCGGCATAAGATTCCAATATTCTGTCAGTTGTGTCTGACAGAATGCCGCGTAGGCAAGCCAGAGTTTGAGCATCGGCGCCAGGGTTTGCCCCCGTGCATTGCCACTCTGTGCTTGGCCAGGACCAAAAGCATTGCCACAAGGCGTCTACAGGCATCAGGCACCTCCTGGATGCAGCCAAGCAAGCAAAGAAGGGGATCAGGTATGAGGGTGGTCAATGTGATCGCACTAATGGACGCACACACTTCCAACCAGTAAGCTGCCACCCTGGCACAGAACCACGCTAAGTGTATAAATGAGGCGTCGGGCACGACGCTGGCAGTGTGCATCTGTGGTGAGGCCCATCCTGCGCACCGCAATTGGATTGGGTTGCGGTACATCCTATGAAAGAACTTGAAGTCTGTAATTAGGGGAATGTTTTTCCGTCTGCATGCAACAATACTTCCATTGCTCAGGTGTAGGGCTGTCTGACAGGTCCACCCACCAGGCGCCTTGCGCCAGTTCGGCGCTAGTAGATGTAGCTGCCATGGATAGCGAGTAGATTCTTGTGACTAGCTAGAACACTACACACCTAAGAATGGACATTTTTTTATTGTTGTTTTACTAGTTGTATAATCAATAATATTTGGATCCCAGTTCTCCATGGCCAGACGAGAGTTTTCCAGACCAGGAATTGTTCGGTACGGGGAAAATGGTTTTTATGAGTGGCTTCATGGAATTTTCTGGAGCCGCGGTTACCAGGAAGAAATATGTTGCCAGAGGGTCCAGCCCTTTTAGTTTTTGTTGAGTGAGGTCGAATTCTAGGCAGATCAAGGTGTTTGTGCAGGAGGGAAGATGGAATAGTTTCTTATAAGTTGAACATTATATTTTCCCAGATCCTCAGCTAGCATGCCAGAGAATACCTGCTGTGCATAGTTGACCGACGGGAGCAGTTTGGCCCATTTTAGCCTTAGAATAGCCGTCGTTGTTGGACTGTCAAGGGCAGCTTTTAACTTGCAAAGAGCATATATGACCCTCTTCCCTTTCAGCCTAATTTTTTGTAGATGGAGCGAGAGGCAGCCTGTTTCACTTAACCAAGGACCCAGGTAATTGTAGCCTTATACACAGTCCAGGCTGAGTGTTCCAAGTCACCATTTGTTAGAGCATATATGACCCTCTTCCCTTTCAGCCTAATTTTTTGTAGATGGAGCGAGGGGCAGCCTGTTTCACTTAACCAAGGACCCAGGTAATTGTAGCCTTATACACAGTCCAGGCTGAGTGTTCCAAGTCACCATTTGTTAGAGCATATATGACCCTCTTCCCTTTCAGCCTAATTTTTTGTAGATGGAGCGAGAGGCAGCCTGTTTCACTTAACCAAGGACCCAGGTAATTGTAGCCTTATACACAGTCCAGGCTGAGTGTTCCAAGTCACCATTTGTTAGAGCATATATGACCCTCTTCCCTTTCAGCCTAATTTTTTGTAGATGGAGCGAGGGGCAGCCTGTTTCACTTAACCAAGGACCCAGGTAATTGTAGCCTTATACACAGTCCAGGCTGAGTGTTCCAAGTCACCATTTGTTAGAGCATATATGACCCTCTTCCCTTTCAGCCTAATTTTTTGTAGATGGAGCGAGAGGCAGCCTGTTTCACTTAACCAAGGACCTAGGTAATTGTAGCCTTATACACAGTCCAGGCTGAGTGTTCCAAGTCACCATTTGTTAAGCCGTTTTTTGGGTTGGCGCTGGCAGCCAGCTCATTCTGGAGGTTGTATTTAGCCAGTGCAATAAGAGCTTTTTGAAGGCTCACTTTGGTGTGATCCAGAAGGACTAAGTTGTCTGCATATTGCATCAGATGGATTTGTTTGTTCCCAATTCTTGGTGTAACTAGAGAGGCTCCAAATAGCGCCGGGCCCAGGTCTGCAGGGTATAGATTACATGATAGTGGTGCCAGCACGAACCCTTACTTTAACCATTGTTTTGTGGCAATTTTTCCCTTGGCGGACTCCCTGGTGAGTTTGATCCTTACCCAAGTTCTGGGGTACAATGACTTGATAGCTCCCAGTAAATTCAGGCAGATGTTCCACCCCTTCAGTTTCCGCCAGAGGATGTGGCAGACTACCCCATCAAAAACTGCTGTGTAGTCGATTAAACAGGCGAAAACTGGGGGGAGAAATACGAGATACTGCTTCTTGGGCTAGGTACGAGAGGGCTGTGATGTTATCAATTTTCGATCCCCAGATCGAAGATCTGTCTGATAGAATGGTAGGAGGCCTTCGGTGTGTGCCCAGTCTGCTATTTCCAGCAAGAGAGTACTAGCATAAGCCTTTCATTCGATATCCAATTGTGCAATCATACAGTAGTTTTTAGGGTCATTGTTTGCCCCCTTCTTAAAAATAGGCTACAGAAGAGAGCCCCTCCATGAATCTGGCAAACCTCCAGGAGCCTACATTCTGCGTACAGCGCTGTAAGGATTTTGGCCCAAAAGTTTGTGTCTTCTCTGCATAGGGAGCTTGGCAGGATGATATATACTGCTGCTTCACTTGGCCCGGCATGTACTGTAGGAGGCGTAGACGCCTTCACTCCCTTTTCTTCTGATATTCTCGACAAAGTGTATTCGCTTGGACCAGGATTTTCCTGGTCACTGGTGTAGAGACTTTACATGTACGACCCATGTCTCAGCTGAGACTGAGTTTCCTCTATTTGTTGCCCCATAACTTAGATTATTGATGTATTGCCCCAGAATTGTCGGGTTTTACTGGGGGCCAGCAGCTCAAAACGTTTTATCCATTTTTCCTCATGTGCTTTCCGATTAAACTACCAAATAAGCTGTTTATGTCTCTT
This sequence comes from Triturus cristatus, assembly GCF_964204655.1. Taxonomy (NCBI): domain Eukaryota; kingdom Metazoa; phylum Chordata; class Amphibia; order Caudata; family Salamandridae; genus Triturus; species Triturus cristatus. The sequence goes on from NC_140579.1 coordinate 294,874,378, forward strand.
TGCTGCGAAGTTTAGCTGCTTTTTTGAGGTTTCACTTTTTGTTTTTCTATATGCTGTTTTATCTCTAGCAAGAGTGCACTTTGTTTGATCTCTGTGGCTGTACCGAGGGTATGAGTTACCATATTTATTTTTGTTCTCTGCCTCTTTCCTCGGAGCAGCGTGCCCAATTCTAGTGCAAGCTTTTCCCATGCCTCTATGGTGACCAGCCTATTTGTTGCTGGCAGCCGGACTTTCCATGTAGATTTCCATCTGTCAAATTTGTTGTTGGTCGTTTGTGTCCATTTTATTATTTGCAGAAGTCTGTGCTGTTCCTCGATGTTAGCCTTCTAGAGAGTGGAAAGGATGTGGCATGTTCCAGCTGTTGCGTCCAGTCGAAGCAGCAAAGCTGCATGATCGTTTTTCGTCCCTTGGGAGCACATGGTGGCTTAGCTTGACTGGGCTTATGCGCTGACACGGGAAGATGTAATCGATTGTTGATTGTTGAAAGTGGGTTGGTAAGCTGACCCAGATCCGGCCTGTGTTGATGTAAATTGTGCTGATTCTAAGTTGTGATCCTGGATGAAGATGTTAAAACTTGCAATGATAAAACATAATTATACCTTTTTTTATACTTATCCAATTGGTCTGGATTCTCTGAGTGTGTGAAATCAGTCCTTGATTGAGTGAATACAATAAATGCTTAACACACCCTCTTGATAGGCCTAACTGCTCGCCCACACTACCACAAAGAGAGCTGGTAGTACTTATCTAAGTTAGTCTCTGGGAACACCCTGAACTCTGTGCACACGATACCTTACTTTGGTATAGTATAGACAGAGCCAGCTTCCTACATTGGTGGATCAGCGGTGGGATGTAAAGCTTGCAATTACTGGACTAACTCAGTCAACCTCTGATCACATGACAAGAATCCAAAAATTGACTTTAGTACAACTACTGTTTTTATTGATTATTTTTCAAATTTCTAAAAAAAAATGTGTTAGGGCTTTGTGTTAAAACCCTGTAGTAAATCTTTGTTCGAAACTTAGAAGTCATTGAAGTTAGGGGGGGTGGGGGAAGTACTTTGAATTGTTGTAGGTCTTCTAAAAAGAACCCCCACTTTAGTAAAACAATTACCCCTCACTTTTTGCCTGACATCTGATGCAACTTGACTTGATGTGCCCTGGGTCCCTGCCACTCAGGTTTCCAGGGCCTGTGATCTTTCCCAAAGCTGCACATTTTTACCCCCAATTGGCACATCTCTGGCCACAGGTAAACCACTTATAAAAGGTACCATGGGTACCAAAGGCACTGTGACCAGGGAAAGCCTCTTAGGACTGCAGACCCTAACATGCCACCCTTAGAGACCCTGCACCTTAACAACCACACACTGCCATTGCAGGCTGCATGTTTTAGTGCAGAGAAAAGTGAAGAGTCCAAATGGCACACATCCCTGTGTGCAATGCCTGCAACCCACTGCCTGGTGTCTGGGTAAGTCACCCCTCTAGCAAGGTGCACTAGCCCTCAGGTGAGGGTACAGTGGCATGAGCCCTGTACCCCTACATTGTCTAAGTCCATTCTCAGACATTGTAAGTGTAGTGAAGCCATAAAGAGCATATGGTCTGGGAGCTGGTCAATAATAACTCCACAGCTCCATAATGGCTTTACTAAAACCTGGGAAGTTTGGTAGCAAACTTCTCAGCACATTAAATCCATATTGATGCCAGTGTGAGATTTAATGTAAAATGCACTTAGAGGGCATCTTAGAGATGCCCCCTGAAAAACGACCAGCCCTGGTGTGGTTCCTGAATGGCTGCCCGCCATTTGCAACCACCAGACTGGTTTCTGGACCCCTGGGTAGAGGACCTTTGCTCTCTGGGTGCAGAAACAAAGCACATCCTGGGCAGAGGTGCCATGCCTCCTCCCACAGGATGGGCTGGGTCCACGAAGGGGAAGCCTGCTGCCTGTGTAAGCTGTCCCTGCCTTTTGCTGCCCCCAGCAATTGGGTCCCACCGGCTCTGACCCCCACTTTCGGCAGGAAAAACGTAGGAAGAAAGATGTGCCCACTTTTTCCAACCCCACCCCTCAGGTGGGGGAGACGAGGTGAAGCACATAGCTCAGTCCCCTCCATCTTGAAGATGAGGGGACCCAGCCAATTAGAGAGAGGCTCATGCCCCACTCCCATTGGAGGGTGGCATAATAGGGGGTGTACCCACCCCTCGGAAGGGACCCATTGGTCCCGACCTGCACACCCCTTTAACACCCCTAAATGTAGTATTTAGGGGCAACCCTGAACCTTGCCTCCTCAAATTCGAGGAACAAAGAAGGACTGAAGAGCTGTGCTGACCCCGGAAGAAGAAGACACCAACTGCTTTGGCCCCAGCCCTACCAGCCTAACCTGACTACAGCAAAACTCTGGCATGTCCAGCAGCCCCCTAGCCCAGAGGACCTGCCCTGCACTCACCTTACCGACTGTCTCCCGTGAGCACCCGATTTGCTCAACAAAGACTCACCCACAGAATCCGTATCCAGTGGGCTCTGTGATTTTGTACCACTTTGCACCCGACACCCATAGCCCGAGTGGCCCAACAGCACGAGGAGGTCTCCCTAGTGATCCTGACCTGGGATTTTGCATCCCCAACCTTCCTCAAGCTTCAAACCGTCTCCTGCGGCCTCAACCTGAGGGGTCCCACCGATCACGACCAAAGCGGGTAAGAAGAACCCAACGCCAAAATTGCACCACCAGCAGGAGTGGGGTAGAAGGTGCAGAGCACAGTGGCTCAATGTTAGCCAATGGGGTCAAGGGGGCATTCGGTCAGGAACTGCTTGTGAGCAGGCTACTCGGCTGGGGGAGCAAAGCTCCTCAGGTTGAGTTCAGCATTGCAGGGGTCAACAATCAGCACAGGAGCTGCACAACCAGGGGTACAGGGGTAGCCGGGTGCTGAGTGCCAAGGTGACGTCGGGGACCCTGTGGATTTCATTGGAGATCTCTGGTTCGGCAAAGATGCTGCAAGCTCAGGTAGGGAGGCTTCCTGAAGGCAACCACTGGCTGGAGAGGTAAGGTGGGTTCTTGGGGGATGCCTGGACACAGTCGGTTGGGCCACCTATGGTCGTCGGGTGCAGGGTTCCGCCCGCCATCCTAATGGGGCCCTTAGTCTCTGCTGGGAAAAAATTTATAGGGCAATTCTCAATCTCCCCGTGAATACTCCCCTTCTGCCGCTAAGACTTGACCTTGGTCTTAAATCGATTAATAACTTTGCCATTCTTACGGCACTTTTGTACTGGGTAAGGCTATGGACCAGTAGCACACAGGTCCCGGTGAAGGAGGCCATGGAAGAGTTACTGATCTTACAAAACCAAACAGGTCACCTTGCTTGGTTCAACAAGGTCAAGGCATGGCTTTTTAAATTGGGGTTGGGGCTTATGTGGGAGGCCCCGGGGTTCATCATGAAAAAATTGGTTCCTCTCCTTAAAAAAAGGTTCTGGGAGTACGTGGATACACAATGTATTGATGTTAATGCACACAGCACTTTAACTTCTAGTTTCATAAATGTAAAAGGATGCTTGGCTTTGAAATGTTTATGGATGATATTGAACCTCTGCAGGCAAGAGCTCTGTACATCCAATTCAGGTACTGGGTTCTCCCTTTAAATTTTAGGAAAAGTACCTGGGACAATGCATCTGTAACATCCCTGTGCCTGACCTGTCATTCTTTTCCTGAGACCCTTGAACACTTTGTGTTTTTTTTGTCCTTACGCAGATCTCCGGAAAAAATGGTTAATCCCTGCCTGCCGTCTGCTTTCTTTATCACGCTCCGCAGATGATTTACACATTTTTAGGTCGGATACTACAAGGTGTTTAGTATTCACACTTTCGAGATACTTGCTCTATGCTTGGTGGAAGAGGTTAAAAGTGATAAATCATGACTCTGTGAAATTAAAATGAACATGTAAGCCACCTGGTTATGGGGCCTCCAATGGATTACAGGGGCTCCGAATCATGGAACTCTCATAACAGACTCTCTGTAATGTGGAATTCGTCTCTTTTAAATATTTTTGAAACATTTGAAATCTCCAGTAAAATTTTAATACTGTGGTACCCTGTTTTTTAAATCATTTTATTTATGATGTAATGAAATGTTTTACTGTTTATTGGCTGTGAACTTTTTGATGTAAATGATCATATTATTGATCGAATAAATATATATATATAACTCCCAAGGATGGGAGGGTTAGAGGCTTGAGCAGAGGGTGGCAGTGTGGTATAACGATGTGTCTCATGGTGTGTCTCCTGATATGCCCCACGCACCTGCTCCTGGGTTTCTACCGAGACTCACCACAACATGTATATATTGCTTCTTCTTGTATTTAAATGTTACTTTTCATGGCCCCTGCTGGCAGGGATCAGTTGGTTAAGATTCCAGCTGACTAGGTCAGTTTGTTCTGGGATCTTGGCTGGCTGGTTGCTCTGCCCAACGTGTGTGAAGTTGGCTGGAAATAAAGGGGCATATGTATGAACAAGCCCTTTTGCGATTCCTTAATAGCGATTTTTAGCAAATTGCTATTAAAGAATGACAAAATGCTATGTATGTCGGAATCGCAATAATAATTGCGATTCCTTAATATTCCTTGAATGCGATTCGCGTATAGGCCCATAGGAATGAATGGGAAGACATTCTCAATTTGCGATTACCAATTAGAGAATCGTAAATTGAGAATGCGATTTCAAGGTTGCAAGGGTGTCATGAGGACACCCTGATGCACCCCTGAAATGAGCATGTTTGCACATGTGGTGCATGTGTGCCACATGGCACTTTGAAAAAAGCAAAAAAGTGCTTTTTTCAAAGAATGCGCTAATTACCACCAACTGTCAGTTGGTGGTAATCTGCGATTTCTTATGCCAAATTCGCACAACTTAGGTGCTTTTTACATCACATTTAAGGAATCAAATTTACGATTCCTTAAATGCAATCGCAAAATAGAGAATTGCAAATTTTGCGATACTCTAATTTGTGATGCCCTTTAGGGATGATACATCCCAAAAGGTCTTTTCCCGTTCGCAAATGGGTGATTCTGAGAATCTGCCCGTTTGCGAACGAGAAAAGGGCTTGATACATATGCCCTAAAGTCATTTAAAACGCTTCCCGGCTTCAGCATTACTTACTACATTTTGGTGATGATTGAGGCACTTCACCCACCGACACATCTGAAGATTTTTGCTTGTTTTGTGGCTTTCTGGTATCCTGCACGGCCGCTGTGCTCCAGAGCTGGTACTTCTCCAGCCTGCATTTCGTCGAGACGTCGACTCAGCGGCTTACTCAGAGGAACGTCCCAGCATTCCGACGCCCCCAGCAGCCCCCACGGCAGAAGAGTACCACTGTGGCTAATTTTCGCCAAACGCTTGTATCTAGGCAACAGGTAGACCACGTCACACGCAGTGGCTACTTTGCATTCGAATCAATCCTCTGTTTTCAATGCGATCCATACTGCTGTTCACATGTTTGTGTGAAAATCACGCTTCACATAGTTTCATGGACCTGGGCAATTTACACAGCGTTTGAGCACGGACATGAGCTTCATTGTTTGGCAGGTTTAGCATTCTGTCTATATAGTTTGATCACTGCAGGTACATTTTATTGTGACTTTTGCCTACGTTTACAAGTTTCTACTTTGGAGTATTTTGCTGTTATTCTTTGCAGTTTTCTCTGTTTCCCAATTTATAACATGGCCACACTTCATCAAATCACGCATCCTCCTCCCTTCTTGACTTTACCTGGCAAACCAAACATAAAATGGACACAATGGTTTCACTTATTTAAAAATCAGTTACTAGCCATAGACGCAGGCAACTACTGTCCTGAAAGAAAAATGGCACTTTTATATGGAAGTTTTGGCTAAACAGCTCAGCAAAGTTTTGACAACTTACCATCTGCAGTGAGATCCCCTGGCAAATCTGGGGATGATCCATGGAACATTTACCTAGAAGCTATAGAAAGATTACACAAACAACGTGTTGAGGAGCCAAGCATCATTTTGGAGGGACATTATTTTGTGAAACACAAACAACTTCCTGAAGAAAGGATAGAGGAATATGTAGCTACTACTGTCAATTTGGTGTCAAGCGCAGCTCCTGAACTGAAAAGTGATACCTTATGCACAGTTTACAGTAGAGGGAAATCTTTTGTTCAGAAAGGAATTACCAATGACGCTCAGTTATATTGTTACCGTTGTGGATCCAAGAACCATGTTAGCAACCACCCTCATTGTCCTGAAGTGGGCTAACGCTGCATATCTTGTAAAAAAAATTGGTCACTTCAAAGCAGTATGCAGGAGTAGCAAAACTCCTGTTCGAGTTGGTAACATTGATGCAGAGCTTGACATTTGTACAGAATCTACATGCAATGTAGTTTTAACTACTGATTGCATTATGGTGTGCACAACTGTGAAAGGTCCCATTTGTGATGCCATAATTGATGATTTCTCTTTACAGGTCATGGCGGACTCTGGCTCTCCTATTACTATTTTATATGATACAACCTTTTATGATAAGTTGGGTCATGAAAAAATACCTTCTATACCTGATATATGTCCTAAAGCATTTGGTGAAAAACCTATTGACGTTAGGTTTCTTTACTGCAAAAGTACAATGTTTAGGCAGGGAAACCATTACCAAAGTATATGTTGCCATCAAAGGTAATAACATTATCGGCTGGCAGGAGGGGTCTATATTTTTAGGTGCCTTGTTCCGATACCCCAGTCATGATAGGTGATATTCCTGAGAAGTCAATACGTAGTTTGGAGGAACCACTGGATATAATTCTACATAGGTAAAAAGATATCTTCACTGAAAGATTTGGCACTGTCAAGGTTTTGTTCACCATATCAGACTCTAATCTAATGCCTGCGAAACCTTAAAATCTGAATCTCTAATTTTCTTAATTTAGCTGTGCTTCATTCATACTCACCTTTGATCTGTTTTCAGCCTGATTCTGTCCCTGACGCTACCTGCATAAACATTAGGTCACAAAGCTAAAGTTGAGACATTGTAGGCTGCGTAAACATGCAGAGTCAGCTTGCTCGGAGATTTTCAGGCAATAGTTAATCCTTAAGTAAAGTCTACTCAGAATAGCACATTTTGTTGTTCAGCCTTAAAACGTAGAAATTGCACAAAACACCGAGGCTGTCAGATTCTTGCCTTAGCTCATTTGTGTGTTCTTTCCAAAGTTCTATTTACCTCTGGGCGTTCCTGGTTTGTCATCTTCCCTATAAAAACCCATGTAGCTATTGTTCAAGTGTGCTCCTTGAGTAACTCCATGGTGCTCGTTGGATGGAGACCCATTCTGAATGCTTAATAAATTACCTATGGTTTGTACTTCGCTCCACTGTTGATTCCTCCTTACTTGATAAGAACCCGTGGCGAAGTGGTGATCCCTGCACCAGCAGGTTATTAATTAATCTGCTCTACAAATTGGCGCCCAATGTGGGGCCTCATCAAGCGCTTGCAGTCGGACCAGGGCAGGAGATCAGGTTGGTAAGATGAACTTCACTGAGGAAGCGCCCCACCTGATGAGATTAGTGTTGCTCGTGGTCCAAGGTGATTTTTCTGCTCTCCAACTCTGATCTTCCTGGCAGCTGCTAGCCTTGACTGGGGCCTTCGGTTGGTGATTTTCTTTGGATCAGGGAGGATCGACAGGTGGGAGGTGAAGACTACGCATGAGGTAAATCTGTATTGAACCGGTTCATTTGTTCATTTGGTTAGGATTTGGTATTTGCTTGACTTGATATCCGTCTTGACTTGGTATTTGTTTGGTAATCCATTCTGAATTGGTACTCCGTTCGGAATCTGTTTGGAATTTTGAAACCTAGGATCAGTTTGGTATTTTGAAACTTAGACTGTTTTGGAACTTGCTATTTGTTTTTGCTAACATTTTTTCTTACAGGTAATGTGGGAATATTTTTTATTTCTCTCTGTTTATAAGTCTTTTTTAATCTTATATAACATGCCTGTGATTAGCACCCTTTGGAAGTTTTGTTGTTGCTGCTGTGATAAGCAGAGCATTTTGGAAGCAAGTTAGCCGGCGCCACCAGAAGGTATGCCAAATTTTGAGAGGTACATCAAATATGCTATTTGTTCCATCATGTATAAATGCATTTTGGAACAAATATATAAAAGGGGATCCCCAGTTATAATGGCCATTAGAGGGAACCATGGACCCTCACAAACTCGAGTATTTAGAGAATCAATTGTTTTTGAAGAAAGTTAGGCCGGCTATGTTTGACAGTTTGTGTATGTAGAGAAGAGAAGTGAGGGCGCGGCAGCTCAAATCAGAGAAGGTACAAAAGAAACAGGAAAGGAAAACAGAGTATCAGAAGTATAAGGAATTGAAGGACAAGGAAGTTCAGGAGAAAAAGTAATGTTTAGATAAGGAGCATAGATTATTAATATCTAAGGAATATATAGGTAGACCAATTGTAGCAGTTCAGGTCCACCAAGAAGATGTGGATTCAGATATTGATAGGTTGTTGATAGAACGACCCCCACCCTCATATGTACCTTTAACACCTCTTCCCCCTGCACCATTGAATGTTGTTCCCCTTGTACCCCCAGTTCCATCTCCTTTGCCTGCGGTTGTTCAGCCCCTTATTTTTCAACCAGTACCCGTACACTCTTTACCCTCTCCAACTCAGGCCACTGCACCCCCAACCCAAGCCACTGCACCCCCATCCCAAGCCTCTGAGCCTCCACCTCAGGCCACTGCACTTCAAATGTCTAATGATTATGTACTTTCTGCATCTGTTCTAACCCCTCGAGTTCTTCGCTCTACTGTACCTCAGTTTCGTCAGGATGCGATAAGATTGATGGTATTAAATTGGTTAAGTGATTTTGAAACAGAAGTAGAAGACATGATAAACCAGTTTCAGGATTTTTTGCTGAAGGTGAGCTTATTTGTCTTATAAATAAGCTCTCTCATCAACTTATGGTTCAATGGGAGATGACTACAGGGCGAAATGGCCTGGATGATGTTAGAGCAATTATTAGACAGTGTCAGATAGGGGCCTTCCCTGTAGATAGAATTAATAATGCTATTGCAATGATAATTGTATAATTTAATGAACTCTTTTCCTCTCCTTGAATAAAGAGATCTATGAGGGAAGCTGCGCCACAGTTCATTCCTGGAAGAGGGAATGAGGATAATGATGACCCAAATAATCCTAATGCTAGAGCCCATTTTTTATACAATTGGATATATACGCCCTGGAAAAGGATGGATGTACTTACTTTAAAAGCCTCCTTACCAGACATAAGGAAAAATCCTAGGGGTTTTTATGATCATGTATAGGCAGCCATTGATTCCTGTATCATGACTTTAGCGGATATCGATATTTTTTGGGGGGTATGATCCTGCCACCAGATATGTGGCGACTAACCTGGAAACAGGATCATGCTGTTGATTTTGGAGGAGATTGGACTGCCATTATAGCAGCTGATAGAGATAGGAAACTTGGTCAGAAACCTAGTCAGCTCATTCTGGATCTATCATGGCAACATACTTACTTATATAAAAACGATGGTTCCAGCTAGGAAAATAGATTGGACACTCCTTACTGCTTGTAAACAGAAACGGGAAGAGGCCATCCCTGATTTCTTTACTCGCTTTGAGGAAGTTTCCTCTAATGTATGTAATAGCCCTATTCTTCCTGTCCTTAAAAGGGGGGATGAAATACAGGATACAAGTTTCTCAATTTATGATTGATTTGAGAAAAAAGTAACAAGATAGTAGTCCCTCAATATCCTGTTGTTTCTCAGGTAAAGTTAATACACCTATGGGATTTTCTGACATCCCCGTTCAATGCCCTATTTCACAACAACTGAATGTTAGTACAAGGGTCTCCAACATTTTCTGTGACAAAAGTTACTAGTAATGTAAAATGAGCACCCCATTCAAGATTATCAGCAGTGATCACATTGGTGCATTAGGCAGGGTTTTCAGCAGTAATGAAAAATAAAAAAAAGCAAGGCTTTGACAATTTAAACTGAAGAGCAGCATGTGTAGTGCATGCAAACCATAGCAACAATACCCTTTGCACCAAGCTATAAAAATGAGTAATAAACATCTCCAACTGAAATAATAGTTTTAATTTCATTTTTAAAATGTTACCTATTTTCTCTGTAGGCATCAGTTTATGAGTTGTGAAAATATAAAAGAGATGTTCTTTTGAGTGCCAGAGTTTTATTTTTTTAAATAGAGGTTGGACCGTACACTGGTAAGCTACTCGGAGACATAGCAATACAGCAGAAGGTTTGAAACAAGTTACAGTGAAATCATTGCATCACTTAGTATCCTTGGGACATAAAGTATCTCTTTTTCAATAACAGTATTATCAACAGAAGATTACCTATTTATGTCTCTCGTGTCAAAGGGGGGGTGAGACGATACAACAACATAGGATATAATTGGTGCAGAACTTGCAGGAACCACTGACTCAATCTAATATCTATGCGTTTATTACCAAATTTTTCATAAATTGCAAACCCCCTGCTTGCCTTAACATTAAAGCACGTATGCATGCCGTTTTCTTTGGACTAATCAGTGTGAAGCTGTCTTTTTGTAATTTAGAAATGCTTTATGTAATGCTCCTGCTTTAGGTAAAACTTGATTATTACAAATTTTTGCATGTAAAATATGGTTGCAACTTGGCACGGTCCCATGTAAGAAGGAATAGGTCATGTGCATATTTCTCCTCCACATTGGACCCCACTGTGATAAAGCAATCTGAAGTGTATATTTAAGGTCACAATTTGAACAATTATAGTACCACATTTAGTGGATATCTAAAAAAATTATTCAGACCCAGCACCTGACCAGTGCAATATTAACAGGGTATGAGTTGATACTTTTTGCTCCAAAACATACCTCTGAAATGCTGTAACATTTTGAATCCACCCACTGTACTACCCCTCTTGGAGTCCCAACAAGATGAGAAGCATGATTGCATATTTTATTACTGAGAAGGAGACTAAGGGACAGGTAGACCTGACACATACCCCTATATCTGATCCACCAGGGGAACTGTCTGTGGATGGTGCATGTTACAAACTACCTGATGGCTCTAGTACAGCGGCTTATACACTTACTCCCTTGAAATCTGTGGCTGAGTTATGTAAAATACAACAAATGTCAACATAATTTGTGAAGCTGACAGCTTTGACAAGAGCTTGTGAATTAAGTAAAGATTTGACTGTAAATATCAATATATATACTTTTGGAGATGCCCCCTCATTCGAATGACTTTGAAGAGAAAAAAAAAAAAAGAGGTTTTATTTTATTTTGCATGGTGATAAGATACAGTATGGGGAATGAACAGTAAAGATACTGGATACCTTGATGTTACCAAAAAGAGCTGCTATTGTTAAATATTTTGTCCACAAGAAAATTATAGATGAGGTAATACAGGGAAATACTTTTGCCAATGAAACAGCTAAACCATCAGCCTATTTAGAGTATAGTTTAATGTATATTGTAGGGACAGTTAGATGGACACCAGAAGTGACTATGTATAATCAAACTCTAGATTTCATTAGGGAAGTACAGGAAGAAGCTACGGAGGAACAGAAGGAACAACGTATAAAATATAGGTGCCAGGATGCAACAGGATGTCAGGAAAGGAAAGATGAATGCTTCCAAATTATTATGTGAATGTTATTGTTATCATGGCCCACAGTTCAGCCCATATCAGTGCTAAAGGAATAGTGGCCATGTCAGATCATGTATGGTTCAATAATCTGATTCCCAGGGTGGCAGAGTTCTATGTCAAGAAGTGCATGATGTGCCATACTTATAGCACAGGAAAAGGTACCCCATTTCAACAGGATATTTTGCACCCCCAGATCTGCCCTTTGAAGGTCTTGCAACCAGTTGAGGTGGTTATGGGGAGGTCAGCAAATGTATAGGGTGTACCAAGATCAAGGACAATCTGACATTGAATTTACCATTCTTGTTGATTACTGTATTGACTAAAGATCTGCATTTGATCCATTCATAGGTGAAGGACAGTCTCTCTACCAGTCTTAAAGGTCCAGGTCACAAGCTGAGGCCTAGAGACGGTGTCTTTACCCAACAGTGTGAGGCCAGTGCATGTTTTCTTTGCCATCCAGACTGCTGTTAAGCGCACAGGGCACAGGCACCAGCTCCATGCCAGTGATGTGGAGAAAGAAGCGCCACTCCCTTTGCCATATGATCAGTGGATAACAAGAGGAATACCTGAATATAATCAGATCTCTCAGCAAGTGCCTTTTGGAGATGCTGATCTTTTTTTTTTTTTTTTTTTTAAATGGTGAAGTGGTGTCCTTGGAATAATAACTTGCTGCCATCATGCCTGACCCAGATTAACAGATTCTGTTTGAACATCCTGACATTGTTCAGCCCTGCTACAAAGTGTGGCCAAGGGCCGAAAAGAACTATAGACTTTGATTGAAGAAACTATCTCTGGAGAGATGGCAACCAATGCCGGTGGCCAAGACCGCCAACGTCCGGACCAGTACATAAGCTTGCAAGTGAGGCTTGGAAGCAAAAGACACTTGGGACTTAATGCTCTCTGATAGTGTAGTGAGGAAATTTTGGGAGAATTGAGACTACATTGCTCTGTTTCTGGCTGATCTTTACGCTACTCTTTGTTATCTTGGCAATCAAACAACAAATACTACACTAAGATGAAGGAAGGTTAAGAAACATACAGGTTGGTTATAAAAGATCAGTATAGGGAATAGTGTTAGGTGTTCTTCTGAAATAGATATTTGTATATAGATTACATTGAAATAGGTAGAGTTGTCGGTCATTAAGGCCCTTTAGGAAGGTGCCCGCTAAAAGCCGACAGTTTTGGATTAGATAGAGAAAAATAGGGATATTTGTATGTTTTCTATTGTTAGTATTGGGATTTTTCTTTGGGTCTATTTTTGAGGCTTAAAACATATTACCCTGTTCATAGCCTAGTGCCCCCTACTTCTACCGCATCTGAACATTATCACTTCACCTTGTTCTCTCTTAAGGATTCACACTGTCAAATACATAAAACGCCCTTAATGTTAATCGAGCCACACAAAAGCTTCATCAAATAACTGCAGAATTACACCAGGAAAAAGGAACGTGGATTTGGTCAGAATGGTTTTGAGGTATTGTTTCTGCTTGAGGCTGGACATAATTAAAGGGAATAGTGATTATAGGAGCCATCTTTCTCACTTGCTGTTGCTGCATTCAGCATGCCCCTGTGACATGTACAGCTTATATAGCTACCTGTAACAGTATCAAGCCTTCCCCAAATAATGTTCATGAATTAAGTAGAGAAATTATGATACAACTTGAAATTGATGAAATAATGAAAATATATATATGTACCTTCCTTATGTATTCAGCACAGCTGAAAAGGAAGGACTGTGAATCCTTAAAATCTGAATCTCTCATTTTCTTAATTTAGCTGTGCTTCATTCATAATCACCTTTGATCTGTTTTCAGCCTGATTCTGTCCCTGACGCTACCTGCATAAACATTAGGTCACAAAGCTAAAGTTGAGACATTGTAGGCTGCGTAAACATGCAGAGTCAGCTTGCTCGGAGATTTTCAGGCAATAGTTAATCCTTAAGTAAAGTCTACTCAGAATAGCACATTTTGTTGTTCAGCCTTAAAACGTAGAAATTGCACAAAACACCGAGGCTGTCAGATTCTTGCCTTAGCTCATTTGTGTGTTCTTTCCAAAGTTCTGTTTACCTCTGGGCATTCCTAGTTTGTCATCTTCCCTATAAAAACCCATGTAGCTATTGTTCAAGTGTGCACCTTGAGTAACTCCATGGTGCTTGTTGGATGGAGACCCATTCTGAATGCTTAATAAATTACCTATGGTTTGTACTTCGCTCCACTGTTGATTCCTCCTTACTTGATAAGAACCCATGGCAAAGTGGTGATCCCTGCACCAGCAGGTTATTAATGAATCTGCTCCACATGCTAAACCTTTTGTTCACAAGGTGCGATAAATTCCATTGGTTGTCAGAGAAAACTCAACCAGTTGCAGAAGGCTGTATGCACCCAAGGCATCATAGAGCCCCTAGAGTCTTCTCAATATGTCGCCCCAATTGTGGTCGCAGGAAAAAAAATCAGGCGAGATCCATCTCTGTGTTGACTTGAGAAGCTTGAATGCTAATATTCTGGTGGATTGCCATCTCCTGCCTAGGATACAGGAAATGTTAGCTAACCTAGGAACTGCAAAGTGGTTCTCGGTCATTGATATGAGGTCAGCATATCATCAAATTGCCTTGGACACAAGTTCTCAGGAGCTGACAGCTTTTGTCACGCCCTTTGGTGCCTACAAGTATCTTAGGTTACCTTTTGGGCTGGCATCAGCTGCCAGAGTTTTTCAAAAACTTATGGCTACTCAAGTTCAAGTTTTTTTTATTGTTTAATTAATAAAAATCATTACTATCTTCGGACAGCTTTAAAATTACGAATTTTAGAACAATAAAAGAATAAATATTCTATTTTAAGTAAAAAGACAACACTGATCATATTTCATCCAATATAGTATCTTATTAAGTTATTAAATTCATTTGCATGGTTTTAGTAATGTCCTTTCTGCCACAGCAGACTTCCTGCCTTGATCCGTTCCTTGTGCTAGACCTTAGGAGCCGTTTGTCAGTTAAATTTCTTGTCGCACTTTTGTTACCTTGGTCATAAATTTAATTCCCCGACATGCCAAGATGGAGGGAGTGCCTCCTAGCCAGCTTATTACTGCTTGCCGGCAAGTGTGGATCTTTAATGTGATAAAGATAGCCCGTAGATATCGTCTTCTTAAAGCTAATAAAGCTTGACATGCACATAACAAATGCATCAAAGTTTCCTTCTGGTATCCACACAGTCTACAGTGGGAGCTTTCGATTTGATTTTTCCAAGAAGGCCTTAAATCCTTTGAATAGTGCATGCCCATTCGGTAAGCTACAAAAACTATCTTTAAATGTTGACTATAATGTGAGGCTAAATATCCCTGTGGTTTTTGATGGGTGTAGCAGTTAATTACTGTCCATGCTTGGCGCCGTTTCGTTAGAGATTTTTTGTCTTCTGATAGAGAGTTCCTTTTTGCTGAGCCGTTGGCTACTTTACAGAAGTACGCCCGGTCTATTTTTTTTTCCCATACTTCTTGTAGATCCAATGTAGTCAAACAGGTGCTAAGGTAACTTCCCCATAAGGTGGTATTGGGCTGGTTTTCCTGGTAATTAATTTCCTCCCAGCAGATACTGTCCATTGGCTCGCTTGGGGCAGAACAAATTTTATGACACAGTTTTGCAAATATAGACATTGACCGGAATTTTTGGTTCTGCAAGCCAAATTCAAGGCGGACTTGTGCGGGCACGGCTGAGTGCGGCAGGTTAAACACTACTTTGTAGATTTTGTTTTGTAAGTTATTTAAAAATTTTGCCTCCCCTCCTAGCCACGTGGTTAACCCGTATGACAAAGTAGGTAAGATTTGTGAAGCCATTACTTTTAATAGGTGAGTATAATTCGGGCCTGACATTTTTAGTTTTAATTGCCTGTACGCGTAGATTAATGATTGGGCCTTCCCTTTTAGTACCAGAGAGTGCTTTTTTTTTTATTACCTTGCCCAAGGGTCATCCCCAGATACTTTTATGAGTCCTGTTCTTCTAGGGCTGAGTCGTTGATTGACCATTTAAATTTCAGTTTCTTCCCCTCCACTAGCCGGAGCACTTTTGTTTTTTCTTTGTTCAGCTCCAAATTTTCTTGTGCTAAATAAGATGATAACAAATTTATTAAGCGTTGCAGACCTATTGGAGTTTTACTTAGTAGTACTATATCATCTGCGTACTGCAGAATTGGGACTGAAACATTGCCAAGTTTCGGCGCATGACTCTTGATTTTTTCTAGGTTGCATCCAATGTCTGCTAAATATAAATTAAAAAGACTAGGGGCTAGGACACAGCCTTGTTTTAGACCGTACTGAGTTTCAATTTTTTTTGTTAGGCTGGTCCCATTACCTTGTTTTACCTTTGCCCATGTGTCGCTATATAGACCGATTATTGCGTTTAGTAATTTATCCGGCAGCCCCCATTTTCCTAACTTTCCCCATAGTCTTGTTCTACAAAGGCTGCTTTTATATCGACGAAACACCCGTATAGACGATGATTCTGTTTTTTGGCATTCTCCATTAGCAGTCCCAAGATGGTCAGGTTTGTGGTCGTTCCCATCCCTTGTCTAAATCCAATTTGGAAACTAGGGATTATGTTATTGGATTTTGCCCAGTCTTGCAGCTCTTCCAAGAGACATGAAGCATAGAGCTTGGCTTCAACGTCTATTAAGGAAATCAACCTGTAATTCCCTGGGTGTTTTCGATCCCCTTTTTTGTGAATTGGGTGAATGATGTTTCCTTTCCACGAAGCGGGTATGTTTCCCTTTGTAAAAATGTGATTAAATAACACTGTTAAGTGTTCGGCCCAGAACTCCTCTTGGTTTTGAATACTGCAGTTGGTAGGCCGTTTGGTCCAGGAGCCCCCTCTGCTTTGAGTTTTTGAATTAGCTTTTTTAAATGGGTGCGGGTAGTCAGAGTGTCTTGGTGGGAAACGTCTTTTTCGAGGTTCGCGTTTTCGTGCGTTCTTTCGCTAGCGCATATGACTTTTAAGTTGTCGTGTTCAATATTAATTAATGGACCTCGATAATTTTCGTTTCTATGTGGTTCCTTTTTTAGGTAAAGATTCTTCACATATTCTCCCCAGGTCCTGTCCCCGATTCCGGGGTCCTGTTGCAGTACAGCACCTGAGTTTAGTTCATTTATGATGCCCCAAAAATCTCAGGAGTTTGATGTTTTACTTGTAAAAAGCAGTTTTTCCCAGATCGATTCTTTATATAGTGCCTTCGCCATCCATAGCTTTGTTCCGATATTTTGTTCTCATGCTTCTAATGTTGTTGTTGTTTAATTTATTTCCCTGTGCGGCCATTCTTTGGCTATTTTATTTTCTGATATAAAAGAGGTCCAATCCTACCAAGACGATATTCTAGTTTTTGCTAGTTCCTTGGAAGAACATATTCTTGACAAAGTGTTATCCATTCTTATGCACAGGGCATTCCTGAAAGGACAAATGTAAATTTGCCACTCAAGAGCTGGAGTATTTGCGAAACACTTTATCAGAGTGTGGTATTAAACCCACACTTTCTTTAATAAGAGCAATCAAGGAAGCAAGTGCACTGTAGGAAGCTGTCTCTGTATATACTATACCAAAGTAAGGTATAGTGTGCACAGAGTCTAGGGAGTCCCCAGAGGTATAGTAGAGGATAAATTAGATAAATACTACCAGCTCTCTTTATGGTAGTGTGGGCGAGCAATTAGGCCTATCAGGAGGGTGTGTTAAGCATTTGTTGTATTCACTCAATCAAGGACTGATTTCACACTCTCGGAGACAGAATCCAGACCAATTGGGTAAGCATAATAAAGGTATACTTATGTTTTATGTCTAGAACCAAGCAGGACTTGGTACAGGTAGGTAAAATGTACTTGCAATTGTAAAACTTTACAAGATAAGCAATTGGGAATGGATTTGCAATCGTTACAGGTTTGTATATGCTTTAAAAGCAGTGTAAATTATATAGAAATGACTTTAGATTACTTTTGCATTACTTTTGGATTACATTGACTAATTGGGTTGGTATGCTTAGATACCACACCGTGGATCCTACAATACAAGGTAAGTAAGAATTTTTCAAGTTTTTAATATAGTTACTTTTCTTTCATACAAAAATTCAACTCGACAAAACTTTTTTAGGAACAAAACATCACAATATTGATTTCTGTGGGGAAAAGAAGGTTATTGGTTCGCTAGTAAGTAAACGAGCTGCAAGAATAGTTTTTGGAGGTTAGAACCAACGTTCAGGTAGGCACTCAAATTGCACCACCAGCAGGGCTGGAGCAGCCAGGTGCAGAGCGCAGTGGCTCAATGTTACCCAATGGGGTCAAGGGGGCCTTCGGTCAGGGACTGCTTATGAGCAGGCCACATGGCTGGGGCAGCAAAGCTCCTCGGGTTGGGTTCAGCACTGCAGGGGCCAACAATCAGCACAGGAGCTGAACCACCAGCGGCACAGGGGTGGTTGGGTCCTGAGTGCCAAGGCGACGTTGGGGACCCTGTGGATTTCAGTGCAGATCTCTGGTTCAGCAAAGATGTTGCAGGCTCGGGTAGGGAGGCTTCCTGAAGGGGACCACTGGCTGGAGAGGAAAGTTGGGTTCTTGGGGGATGCCTGGACACAGGCGGTTGGGCCACCTATAGGGCGTTGGGTGCAGGGTTCCGCCCACCATCCTAATGGGGCCCTTAGTCTCTGCTGAGAACAAATTTATAGTGGTGCGGCGGTCTCGCACCACTGATTAGGATGGGACCACCAACCTGGCGGTCGCATTCTGTATTAACATTGCGGAGGGTGCTGCTGTAAGCAGCACCCAACGCATTGCCAAAATGGCATGTTGTACTTTGCCCTGCACAACGTAGCAGGCACCGCGCGGTGCCTGCCACCTTGTGCATGGCATGCAGGGGGGTACCATAGGTACCCCCCAAGTGCAACCCCCCACCCCCCTCCCCCACATCCCCCCGGGGGCCCGCAACAGGCCCCCTAACAAAAATCTGCATGCCTTTCCATGGCGGCATCACCACTATGGAAAGGCTAGTTTAGGCATGCATCCTAATCTGGTGGACGGTGCCTGCTAGGCACTGCCACCATTTTGGGCACCCTGCACCGTCCGCCAGGCAATCGGAACGATTGCTGGCGGTGGACGGTCTTTGCGTCTGCTGCGGACGCAGTCAAGTTCCCACCGCCATCCTAATCTGGAGGTGGCAAAAATCTGTTTCATGGCGGAAGGACTGCCAGCGCAGGGCCGGTGGTTGCCACCATCGGCCCTGCGGTGGCAGTCCTTCCGCCATCCTAATCACCCCCTAAGTCCTTAAGGTTCTCCAGCCCCCATAACTTAGCCCCATATAGGGCCATTCCTAGTCCTTTTGCCCTATGTAGTTCTATAATTGTAGAGAACGGTTAAAAAAACAGACCCCCTAGCACTCCCTGCTATTGCACAGTCGACATGCTGGAGAGTTAAAACACTCTTTTCGTTTTGGGGTGTTCAGACTAGCCTGTCACTGATTCGTACTCCCAGGTAGTCAAATACCTTGACCTGCTCCAGTGTTTGCGAGCCCAGCATCAATTTACCCTTATTGGATTTATAGGGGTTAAACGTCATATTTTGTCTTGGAGCAGTTAATTTCTAAACCCCTATCCTTACAAGCTTTAGCAAATGTATTTAAGATGTTCTGGATCCCCTTTGGAGTCCTAGCAATAAGCAGCATGTCGTCTGCGAAGAGCAGGGAGAGCACAGGGCTACCTGCCAATTTTGGGGGGTCACCTCCAGAATCGTACAATTCTCCTATTAACCCATTTATGTACATGGTAAATAGGGTTGGGGCGAGAACGCAGTCCTGTCGTACTCCCTTACAAACAGAAATATTGTTTGATAAGCTACCATCTAAGTTCCACCTAACTTTAACGTAGTAATCTTGGTGCAGGAGAATCAAGAATTTAAGTAGGTAGGTTGGGAGTCCTAGGTCTCAAAGGGCTGTCCAGACTTGGGTATGGTCTATTGAATCGAAAGCCGTTTTTAGATCCACAAACACAACATACAAGTGACCCCCTCTGATGTTCACTTCCTTCCATATCAGCATGAGAAATCTAAAAACGTGGTCTAAAGTGCTTGTAGAGGCCCTAAATCCTGCCTGCAGGTTCCATAAAATATTATTCTCCTCGATACAATCTTGGAACCGGGTTAAAATAATTTTACAACATTTTTGGGGGGAGACGTCTATGAGGCTGATGGGCCTGTAATTTGCAGGAGACCCCTTGTCCCCCTTTTTAAAAATCGGGATAATTTCAGCGCCTCTCCAGGACGCCGGGATGTCACCACCACGCAGGATAGCATTAAAAACTGTTTGTAACAGTGGCCCCTATATTGTAGACTCTGCTTTGTACAGGTCTCCCGGAAGCTTGTCTAAACCCGGGGCTTTCCCATTCTGCGGAGAATTAATAGCAGTGACAGTTTCCTCTATTGTGAAAACAATCTCGTCAATTAGTGTTGGATCTGTGTTATTCAACTGTGGGTCTAAATAAAAAACATCCCGTTTACCTGCATAGAGGTGCGTAAAATACTCCTCCCAGACATGGAGCTGTATGTAAAAATCTGTTTCCATTTTCTGTTTGGGTGACTCTTTCGACAAAAGATGCCAGAATAATTGGCTGTCCTTCTGCCTTGACGCTTCTACAAGTGTGCGCCAATTGTCTGACTCCCAATCCATTTTTGCCTTAGCTTGTGCCATTTTATACAGTTTCCTACTGTTTTTAATGTCTAACCGAGATTTTTTCTTGACCCCCACGATTAAATCATCCCTGGCTTTTTTGCAAACCTCATTATACCACGGGGCAGTACTCTGTTGGAATAAATTTTGATTACACTGTTTATTAAAAAATGGTCTTAGTGTAGGAGTCAGTTGCTGGAAAGTGGCCATAGTGTCATCTGCGCTGGCAACAGTATTGCTCATAACAGGGAGGATCTGAACTACCTCAAAATAGATTTTTGGGAGAAGGGTGGCATCTGCCAATATCTGTGCCATTTTACTCTTTTGCTGTAGTTGGTGGTAATTACAGGGACAAGCTTATGCCGAGACTGTCCATGAAATATTACTAGGCCAGACAGCGTCTGTGCCAGAGCATTATGGTCGCTGTTGTCCCGATTTAATATGACCATATCTTTAACATTTGGCCATAGATCAAGATCAACCAGAATATAGTCGATCCTGCTCTTAACTTCCACCTCTTAAACGTGTGACATGCTTCTAAATCAGAGCTTGTCGACCGTTGCAGGCTTGAACCCCATGGGTGATGGTAAATGATAATACCTGTTGCCCCACCTTAATACATTTCTTGATAGCTGTGGTCTGAAGCTTATCAACCCCTCTAGCTTTGTCTTCATCATGCAATAACTCCTGTATATAGTCAACCAGTTTGAATGTTATATTAAAATCACCAGCGACTATGAGTTGGTACTTTCCCTTAGTTGTGTCAAGGTAGTTTGTTAGTGTGGTTATCGTGTCTGATGTCTTATGGGGGCTACTAAAGCGATTGTAAATATTAAATAGCCTAAAATGGATATTTTCCATCGGAGAAGTCAATTCTAAGCCAAGAATCTCCTCTGAACCTAGTTTCAGCACCTTGATTTTACATGCTAGATAGGTCTTAGCCCAAACCATTAAACAACCGGCTGGGCGGCCCTCTGGAGACTGCCTAGCCTCTATGCTAAAGGTAGTAAAGCCCACCCTATGTACCTGCTCAACCGCCCAGGTTTCCTGGAACAGACATAGATGGAATCCATCCACTAAATTGCACCATTCGGGGTCAATTAACTTTGCCCTTATGCCTCCAATGTTCCAGGATAAGATTTTCAAATCCTGAGTTTCTAACACGCACTCCTGGGCATTGCATCTTGAGGTCGTTTTTGCTCTCTCATGATCTAAGTGTTGGGGCTGGTGGCATGGCTTAGTTACTGGGCCACAGGTTACAGTTTCATTATTGGTATTAGTTTTGATAAACTCTTCAAACTGAGTAACGAGAGGTGCCTCGGGTATCATTTGTGGTTTGATAGTTGCGATGGATAGTCAATCTGGGGAATACAGGTCAGTCAGGGGTTGGAATCTATTTCTCAATTCCAGGAGAGGGAACTCCTGTCTCACAGTAGGTTTCTTATTGAATGACTTAATGACTGGGGTATTTAGGTCTGCGCATTCGAGATGCCTGTAAAAAAAACCAAGTTGCACAATATCAATTCCTCGTCTTGGCCTCTGAATTAATGGATTTTTCTCCCACCTGAGCAGCTGCCCTGCTAGCATTCAGGATCTACAGTTTATGAT
The DNA here is from genome assembly GCF_964204655.1 of Triturus cristatus. Taxonomy (NCBI): domain Eukaryota; kingdom Metazoa; phylum Chordata; class Amphibia; order Caudata; family Salamandridae; genus Triturus; species Triturus cristatus. The sequence goes on from NC_140579.1 coordinate 294,896,335, forward strand.
AATGCAATCTCCTGCTATAGATTTATGTAGCGGGCCAGCCCAGCTTACCCAGCTTAAAAACAGAATATCACTATAGTTGGTATTAGAAAAATTTGTGTTCTGGGTTAGCCATTGGCAGACTTTGTTTTTCAACTGGTTGAGTGATTCCTTTTGATTTTCCTGTGCTGGGGGACATTGGTTAGAATTGCTACATAGGGGCAGCACTCTGGGGGAAGATGTAATATCACCATATTATCTTGATTGTTCAAACCATTTTGATTCAGCAATTCAGAGTAAGGGAGAGTCTGTTTACTACAATCAGTTATATTTCCTGTGGAGGTGGTATTAAGAGCAGGAGGCCAGGTGTTACCAGGGAGCAACCTTACACTCCCCGGGTGACTAGAACCTAAGGGTCATATCAGTTTTTGTGGTACTGCCCTCGTGTCATTCCTATTTGTTCCAGTATTTAGGGTACAAGTTGCTAAATCTACATTTCTGCTAAAATGCCCCTCACCGGAGTTTAAGCTCTGGTCAGATTGTGCCCCCACTTCGCATATTTTCATTTTTACCCCTGCTCCAGATAATATATCATCAAACGATTTTTGAATTTGCTCCACACTTGTCTCCAGTTTGTCAAGTCTAGCTCACCAGAATGGGCCAAAAAATATTGGAGATGGTTTTTTCTATGCATGATATTAATGTTTCAATAGTTTGCGGGGAAAGACCTTCAGAGTGGAGAGGCAAATCAGTGTTTAAGTCAATCAGAGAAGATGATCTTTGCCTTGTGTCAGTAGCCGTTTCTGGAACTAATTCCTGGATCTTTTTCCGGGATCTAGTCCTTACAACCCGTGGAGGTTCCAAGTGTTTCGCCTTCTTTCTCTTTTTAGCTGGGGTTTCACACAGCGGAGTTGCCGTTGGTTGTGGTAGAGGGCGCTGAGCGGGGGATAAGACAGATGGGCTTTTATTGTTTACATGAATGTTCTGATTAGAATCACTTGTTGGTGCAGTTTGTACAATTACCTCAGCAATAGGAGCAGTAATGAAAGCAGCCGGACCCCTTCTACAGAAAAACGTCGCTCTGCCCTGAATTTCCTTGTCTATGTCCTTGGCGGCCCGCAAAAGGAAACAGTCGAGTGTAGAGTTTTGCAGAGGTTTTGGAGTGACTGTAGTGTATGTTCATGTCCCTTTAAATGATGTTCTTTCTTTATGTTATGTATTCATGGCGCTTATTGTATTCTATAGCGTGCGCTCTTTGAAGGTATGTTTACCTTCAAAGAAGGCCCGCGTGTTGCGTCTGTTGCAGTTGGAAGTCCTAACTACTGAATCAGGCATTCAGCGGTTGGACTTCTTCCTCTACAGACGTGCTCCAGTGTTGTCCTCTGTTATATGGAAGAATAAATCTTCTTGGATCGTCATCCATTCAACTTATCATCTTTATTCATTTATTTACCTCATGTGCCTGGATTCCTACATCACATTTTGGCGATGATTTATTTAAAAAAGAGGACTTCACCATTTTTGCACCTCCTACCTCCATTGGAAAAGCGCTTCTGGTGATCGGCATCGCTTTCTGCTGCCTTTGAGTCTTTTCCGCTTCTCTCTACCACCTACGTGGAGCCAATTACGGAATTTTGAGTGTTTTTGCCTCCTCTCGGCTTACACTCATCTGACGTCTCGCGTGCTCCTCACGTGGTATCCAAGCAACCACAACAACACTCCAACAACAAGAAAAGACATCATCACTTTGACGTACGAACGTCACCGGCGGCCATCTTAAATTCAACAACAAGTGTGTTTCCATAACAACGGATTCTCCGATCAGTCAAGTTACGATCGAAACTTCATTTTCGACACGGGTTCGTGCAGAGTGAGTATCCTTCAGCGATATACACGCTAAATATTCAAATTTAAGGATTAAAACTCGCATATTAAATTTTTCAAGGAAAAGAACATTCTTAAAACACCGAAGAAAAAGGAATACCAATAAATTGAAGGTACTTTTCAGCTTATTTAAAAAAAAAAGAGAGAAGAAAATAATAAGATCACTATATATATATATATATACAATACTATTATATATATTAACATTATTTTTCTTCGCATTACAGTAAGATTAATAAGATCATTTTTATTTATTACTTTATTTTTACTACACTTATCCAATTGAATGGCAACTAATCAACAAATTGTGTTCCTTGAACAATTTCTTCCTGTTCCTGGTAAATCTAAGGAGATTTGGAAAACTTGGTTTTGTAGTTTTGAAAGTTACTTGATTGCAATTGATGCTGATGATTATTCTGCAAAAAGAAAGTTGGCAATTTTATATAGTCACTTAGGCAAAGCAGGCCGTGAAATATTTGATAATCTTCCGCCTGGCATTCCTCCTCCTGGGAATGGAGATGGTTGGAATGTTTTCACCGATGCAGTTCAAAGACTGAATAAAACATTTCTAGAACAACCAAATGTTATGCTTGAACGATATAATTTCATGAAAAGAAAACAAGAGACAAATGAAACAGTCGAAGAGTTCATTTCTGCTCTCAGAAATTTAGTGGCGGAATGCAACTTTGGAGCTTACCTTGACACAGTCATCAGAGATCAATTTGTGTACAAATGTTTTCATAAAAAGATACAAGAGAGGATTTTAAGTTGCCGTGATCCCTCTCTATCAGAAGTCATAAATATGGCTAAAAGCATTGAGCGATCAATTATTTCATCACAATGTATTTCAGAAGAAACAGTTCCTTCATTAAATTTGCAGAACGACTCCCAGGTTAATGCCATTACTGCAAAAAACTAATTTGTGAAACCTTTTATGAAACCTTCATGCTATAGATGTGGTTAAAGAGCACATCTTCGGAACAGTCCTATTTGCCTCGCTCTTGGAAAGAGATGTTCAAATTGCCAAAAGATAGGACATTTTTACACAGTCTGTAGGAGTAAGCGATTTGTTCAAGTTAGTGCTGTTTCCTCAACAGAACATCCCGATATTAATATTGCTTCTGTTGAATCGTCCCTGCAAAACTTGGATATTAATACTGTTGACGTGTCTTCACATATTTTGCAAAAAAAGATCATACTTTCAATTGAGACTGATGGAGATTCATCTATACTTAATCGTGCAAAAGATCCTACATGTGAAGTTATAACTAATAACATTTCGTTCAACATGATGGCAGACTCTGGTGCTCCTGTAACCATCATTTCCGATGTTTTATTCAATTATCTTTGGCCATCTCCTTCCATGCAGTTACATCCTTTAGATATTGTTCCAAAAGCTTATGGTGGCAAAGACATTGATATGTTGGGTTACTTTATTGGTGATGTGTCATGCTTGGGTAGAAGTATTTGTACAAAAATCTATGTGGCAATCAAAGGGAAGTGTATTATAGGTTGGCAAGATCTTGCAAAAATGGGCCTTAAGCTAGTTCCAGGTTTAGATTGTCCAGTACAAGTTAATGACGTCTCCATTTCATTGATTTCTGAAAACTTACATTATTTAGTTAGTAGCAAGCATCACTTCAGAATTTCCAGAAGTTTTCAAGGAATCAGTTGGCAAAATTAAGAATTATGAGCATTTAATCAAGCTCAACCCAGGTGCCATTCCAGTCATGCAAAAATTAAGAACAAGACGGTTAAATGTTAAAGATGATCTGAAAGAATTATTAGATAAAATGGTGTCTGAAGGTATAATTGAAACAACCAATTCCTCACAATGGGTCAGTCCAATAGTTATTGTTAAAAAGAAGGATTCCAGCATTCGTTTGTGTGCTGACCTTCGCTCACTAAATCAAAATATAATCATTGATTGTCATCCCCTTCCTAAGATTCAAGATTTACTTACCTGCATTTCCGGTTCAACATTTTTGACTTTACTTGATCTCCGGAGTGCATACCACCAAATTCCTTTGCCCCCTCATCATCTGAGCTTACTACATTTATCACTCCGTTTGGAGCTTATAAATACTTAAGACTTCTGTTTGGCCTGGCTTCTACAGCCAGTGTTTTTCAGAAATTTATGGATGACTTACTCAGAGATATATTATCTGTACAAGCCTATCAAGATGACGTTCTTATTTTTTCAAAAAATAAGGATGATCATATTCACACTTTGAAAGCAGTTTAGTCCTTATTCAGGGATGTTGGTGTAACTTTAGGAAAAGACAAATGTAATTTTTTTTCAACGCAAGTAGATTATCTAGGACACTCGATTTCTGTAAACGGTATCAAACCAAAATTTTCTCTTACCCAGGCCATATCAAATGTTCCTATTCCCTCTGATAAAGATTCTTTGAAATCTCTTTTGGGTTTGACAGAATATTACTCAAGGTTTATCCAGGGTTACTCTCAGATTGTTTAACCTTTGCGTGCACTGCTTTAAAAAAATTTAAAGTTTTCGTGGTCCAGTGAGGTTGAATATGCATTTAATCTAGTTAAAAGAGTAATAATTGAGGCACCTGCATTATCATCTTTCACTCCTGGATTAAAGTGTACAATCTCTATTGACGCAAGTCAACATGGCCTTGGTGCAGTCCTCTGTCAATGGATAGGCTCAAAAGAGCACACCATCGGTTTTGCTTCCAGATCCCTAAATAGTGCTGAAAAAAATTATAGTACTATTGAAAGAGAAGCTTTAGCCTGCTCGTGGGCAGTTGAAAAATGTAAAACTTATATTTGTTGTTCTCACTTCATTCTGCTTAGTGATCACAAACCTCTGTTACACCTTCTCAATGGCAACGGCACTGGGAAAGCTTCAGCCAGGCTGGTCAGAATTCTTTTAAGATTACATGAATACAATTTCACTATACAACACATTTCTGGAGGACATCATCTGAGAGCAGATTGTCTTTCTAGACTACCTTTAAAGGAACATTTATTAGATTTAAAATTTTATGACATAGAGTGTGTTGTTGCCTCAATCGAGGATTTAGTCCTTTCTCCTTTAAATATTTCGCAATCAGAATGGGTCAAAGCTTACTGTGATGATTCCACGCTCTCTGCTGTTAAGAACATGATTATATCAGGTTGGCCAAAAGAGCGTTCCCTTCCTGTCCCTTTAAAATCATTTGCTCAAGTGTCAAATGATTTATCTATTGTTAATGATGTGATTTTTCGTGGAGATCAATGTGTCACTCCAGCTATTTTTAGAAACAAACTTTTTCTTGCAGCTCATGAAGGTCATTTAGGGATTAGTGCCACTTCAAGGAAACTTAAAGAGTACTTTTGGTGGCCAGGCCTAGATAGGGATATAACTAATTGGATTAACAACTGTGACACATGTTTAGTGTCGGATAAACATTGGAAGACCTCTCATCTTCCTTTACATTGTGTTCCTTTACCCGAGGAGCCCTGGTCGAAAATTGCTATTGATTTTGCTGGTCCTTTTATTGTTTTGCCACAGCATAGACAGTATATCATTGCACTCATTGGTTATCACTCAAAATGGGTTGACTTTGATTTTTGTGAAACTCCCAATTCAAATGCAGTCATCAAATTTCTTACCAGAGTTTTTCTAGCTGAAGGATCCCCAAAAGAAATTGTTACTAATAATGGTTCACATTTCTGTTCTTCCTTAATGCAGGAATTTTTTTTAATGCATGACATTAAACATTTTAGGGTTGCATTGTGCTCCCCATCCTCGAATGGTCTCATTGAGAGAATGAATAGATTCAGAGGGCATTCAGTCTGCAATTTCCTCCAATGTTGACGTTGAAGCTTTCCTTAGAAAGAAGATTTGGTCATACATTGTCACTCCTCATTCCACTACTGGCATATCTCCCTTTAGATTACTTAAGAAAAAGAATCCTAATGGGAACATCTGCCCCTCATGGATTAAAAGTCTTTCGAGAAAAGATAGTTCTTGTTTAGCTTGTCATGATAAACACATTTTTAAGAGAAATGTCCTTGCGCAACAGGAAATTCAAAGGAAAAACTTTGATTCTGTTGTTAACCCTGTTGTGCAAACATTTCAGATTGGTGATTGGGTCATGAACAAAAATCCTAATAGAGTTATTAAAGGTGTTTCCAAATTTTCCCTACCAACACAAATTATTAAAGTTGCAAAAGGTTCAGTTTTTTTGGATAGAAAGGGATGGTGGAATAAAAGAGCTATAGTCAAACTTTCTCCTGAGCAAGCCAATAAAATTCGGTTGTCAAAGCACTCTTTTGACAACTCTTCATGTTCTCATTTTCCTATCGGCTCACCTTCTGATAATTCAAACATTCGCACACAACCTTCTCAAACTGCTTATGACAGCTCTCCTCAATGCTCTTCTCATGATTCCAGTTTTCAATTCAATTCCTCTTCTCCTACACCCACAACTTCAGTATCAATCAGACCTTCTAGGAACTGTTCATTCCCTGCGAAAATTAAGGACTTTTATTTGTCTTAACCTTTCCTTCCTTTCACAGCTTGTTCTTTTATAAAAAAGGGAGATGATGTAGAGTATGTTCATGTCCCTTTAAATGATGTCCTTTCTTTAACAACAGCCGAGTCAACTTCTACGCTCCCAAACGCCACCTCCGATCAGCCAACCACGCCCTCGCCGCCGTCCCCCGCATCCGAAGAGCGACTACAGGAGGAAGGTCCTTCTCCTACCTGGCCGCCAAGACCTGGAACTCCCTCCCGTCCGACCTGCGCCTGACCCAAGACCACCTCTCCTTCAGGAAGAAGCTGAAGACCTGGCTGTTCGAGCAGTAGCGGCACCCCCCCTCCCCAGCGCCTTGAGACCCTACGGGTATGTAGCGCGCTCTATAAGTGTCACTGATTGATTGATTGATTTACGTTATGTATTCATGGCGCTTATTGTACTCTATAGCGTGCGCTCTTTGAAGGTATGTTTACCTTCAAAGAGGGCCCGCGTGTTGCGTCTGTTGCAGTTGGAAGTCCTAACTACTGAATCAGGCATTCAGCGGTTGGACTTCTTCCTCTACAGACGTGCTCCAGTGTCCTCTGTTATATGGAAGAATAAATCTTCTTGGATCGTCATCGTCACTTGTCATCTTTATTCATTTATTTACCTCATGTGCCTGGATTTCTACATCAGAGTGACTGCATTTCACCCCATTGATTTCAGTTTAGCTGACATTTCAAAAAGGGGAGTATAACTAGTGTGTATCAAACTTACTTATGCAAGAAGACTCTGTTCAGGCTACTCCTTAGGATTCGGTATAGGTTTCGTAAGTGGAATAACCGGAGCCAAGAACCAAGAGACTAGGCCCCGCCCAGCTTCTTCCGGGCTCTGCCCGGGCGCATCCCGTGCAGCAGGGCCTCCCTCTGGAAGATAAGCGCCTCCGGGCGCGTAGTGCTAACGTCGGGGCTGTGGCTGTTGTGCCTGCTTGGCCCCACGGGAGTTGTTTGCTGAAACCCCCGGGCTCAAGCGGCGTGCTGCTGGTTCTGGTGCGAGGTCCTGTGCAGCGGGGCTGCCCACTGGAAGATAAGCGCCTCCGGGTGCGTAGTGCTGATGTCGGGGCTGGGGCTGTGTGCCTGCTGTGTTGCTGGTTCTGGTGCGAGGTCCTTGGGAGTTAATTAGGCATAATTGTTACAACTGTTATCGGAGCTGGGGGGTATGACCTCGACCTGTCCGAAAAGAGTTTGAATTACAGGCTGTAAAGCCGTTTCCTCGTTCCTGGGTCCCCATGGGTGGCCTTTACCCCTCACCACTCCTCAAGCGGTTCCCCTCCGAGATCCGGAAAGCAAGGCCCACAGCCTCTTCCTTGTTACGGGGGACCGAGGACACACTGAGGCCCCCCAGAAGAGGCCAGTCACACAGAGCCCCACTGCCAAAAAACAGCTGTGACATCAAGATTAATATCTATCATAAACAGACTTAAGTGGTTCTGAAGGCTCCCAAAAGGGGATGATAAGATGTGAGATGGTGTACTTTCCAGTTCTATAGAACGGGACCCCTTTGTGGCGTGGCGGGGCCCGTGTCGCAGTTACGGTGGAACCACCAAATATTGGACACAGGACAAACACTTAGTATTCGTGGCCGGAAGACCCCGAGCGGTCTTCGACCTCATTTATTTATACCCTCGGGGCGAGCCCGCCCCGAGGGGTCTATGTATGCGTGTTGAAAGGATACATTTTAAGAGAGCCCGGATGGCTCTCTACATCCCTTCTTTCTTTCAGTTCAGGACTATCAAGTTCTCCCCGTTCATGGGGATTTATATACAAAATCCTTCAGTCTCTGACTCTGGACTGGATTTTGCCGGAGACCATACTTCTGGCTCCGGACACAGGGTTCCCCGGAGGTGCCCACCGGGACACTCCTGGTTACTTCTGTGGCAGTGTCCTGGCTGGTTGGCCGGACAGGGTCAGCCTGGCTCGAACCAGCTTGCTTGGGGGGATTGGTGGGGTGATCCACTCACTGGGCAACGCAGGGGTAGATAGGCTCAGAGGCAGTCCTTGATAGCCAGACACATCTCGATCCGTATCAGCCTCCGAGATCTTTTTGAAGCTAAATACGTGACCATGGTCCCCCGAACGCCTACCACGGTCCACACTTCAGGCTCATAGGGAGTCCGGAACTTCCACCCAGGGTGTCGGTCTCTGATCACCACGTGGTCTCCCACTCTCAGCTGCGGTTCTTGGGCCCTTCGGGCCTCGCTGGCCTTCTGATTGGTTGTCTCCCTCCTTGCTTGGATGGCCGCGTCATCTCGCTCAACGGGTACCCACGTCGGATCAGACGGAATGCTGTCCCGTGGGGCTCTCTTGAACAGAAGGTGGGCAGGAGCACACTTGGTGGTACTGTGAGGAGTCTGGCGGTACGCCCCTAGGAACTGGTCAAGAGCTGCTTTCGGGTCTTCTCCGTTCTCCACAGTGATGCGCAGCGCTCGGTTAATTGTTCTCATTAGTCGTTCCACTTCCCCATTTGCTTGGGGCCATAGTGGGGTAATCTTCCTGTGGCGTACCGCTAGACTTTCGAGGTATTCTTGGAACTCTTGCCCCTGGAAGGGGGGTCCGTTGTCCGACCTGACCTCTTCGGGCAACCCCATCATTGCGAACACTCGGTCCAGGACCCTCTTCACATGAGTGAACGCTGTCGACGCGATCACTTCAACAATAGGGAATTTCGAGAACGAGTCAACCATGACCAGCATGTGACGACCGTCTGGAAAACTCCCCAAAGTCCACACTGAGATGCGTCCACGGAGTCCTACTCGGTTCTTCGGTGATCACTGGGGCCGGCGCTGGGTCCCCTCCGGTGATTGTACAGGCGTGGCATTGTCGGACCATCTCTTCTACTTTGGAGTCCATCGCCGGGAACCAGACTTTGTCGCGCAGCCTGGCTTTGGTCTTGGCCATTCCTTGATGGCCCACGTGTGCCAGCACAAGGATTCTTCTCTGTAGGCTTTCCGGAACCACTATTAGGTGTCCCCTCAAGACGACTCCTTCTTCCCCCACGCTGAGTTCGCTCCGGACGTGCCACAATTGTTGGCTAGCATGGCTGACCTCTTGCCGTAGGGCGCAGGCGCCATCCATGAAATGGGCCCATCCATTATTTTCCAGTGCTCTTCAAACGCGAGAGAGAGTGGGGTCCTCTCGAGTAGCTCGACCAATCTCTTCCAGCGTAATGGCCCTGGGACACGCCCCTTGCGACACCATGTTGACGAACGCTTCGGTGCTGCAGGTGTCCCCCGATGGGACGGATGGCACCGCTGACTCCGGGTGACGGGACAGATAATCCGCTGGGTTGTAAGCCCCAGGACGGTAAATTACCTTGAAGTTATAGGCTTGTAACTGCACCGCTCATTTTTCGATCCTCGGGGGCGCTAGCCTAGATGAGCCAGCAAACAGCAGGAGCAACGGTTTGTGGTCAGTCACAACATGGAATTCTTGTCCACACAGATACAGGTGGAAATGTTGGCATGCCCATTTGATGGCCAGCGCCTCTCTTTCGATTTGGGCATACCTGGTCTCGGTATCCGTGAGAGCTTTGCTGGCATATGCGACGGGCTTCCACACTTCCGGGCCGTGTTCTTGCAGGAGGACTGCTCCTAGGCCCACCGGGCTGGCGTCAACGACTAGTCTAGCAGCCCTGCTTTGATGTCTTGGAACGCCTTGTTGGCAGCTGGCGTCCTTTCCCACTTGTGATCGTGACACGAGAGGGCACGCAACAGCTCAGACATGGCTGCAAGATTGGGGATGAACCGTCCACAGTATGTGGCCATGCCGAGGAAGCTCCTCACTTTGGTGGGGCTTTGAGGTGTGCTGGCCGCCCTGATAGCTTCGGCCTTCTTCGGGTCCAACAGGAGTCCTTCACGGGTGAACGTGTACCCAAAGAAATCTACGCTTTCTTGATAAAAGGAGCACTTGGATTTGTGTAGGGTCAGTCCACAATCTGCCAGCCTCTTGAGCGTGGCCCGGAGGTGGGAGTGATGTTCCTGGAGCGTAGTGGAGAACACAAGGATATTGTCACTGAGGTTGATCACCCCTTGCAGCCCTGGCAGTGCTTCGCGGATAGCATTTTGGAAGACCTCAGCGGCTGATGATACTCCGAAGCTGAGCCTTTTGTACCTCCGGAGGCCAACATGTGTTGAAAAGGTGGTAATATACCGGCTTTCCGGGTCCAGTTCCAGCTGGTGGTAGCTGGCGTTCAGGTCCCGCTTTGAGAACCACTTCGCCCCGTTAAGGTCCGCCACGATGTCCTTCTATCGTGGGGGTGATGTGATGTTCCCTCTTCACTGCGGTGTTGGGCAGTCGCATGTCGACACAGAGTCTAATGGCCCCCGGTTGTTTGGACTTGGGTGCCACGACCAGCGGGGACACCCAGGGAGTGGGGCCCGAGACCTTCTCAATTACGTCCAGCTCTTCGAGCTTTCGCAGCTCCTCCTCCACTTGCGGGTGTAAGTTTAAGGGCACCCTCCGGTGCCTGAGAGCCACCGGCCGTACTGATGGGTCTATGTTGAGCTTGAACCTCTTGCCCTTGAGTTTCCCCAGGCCGGTGAAGAGCGCTGGGAATTCCTTCATTATTGCTTCCGCATGGGAGTCATGGACCTGATTGGCGAAGAAGACAAGTCCTAAGTCCTCTGCTGTGTGGCAGCTGAGTAGAGTTCCTTTCTTGCCTTCGGTGACGTGGAACTGTGCCTCGGTGGAGTAGCTCCCACTAGCGATGGTGGCTTGAATGACGCCATGGAGAGGGAGAGGATCAGTGCCTCCATACGTGTATATTCGTGCCGTGGATGGTGCAAGGGGGGGTCGCGGTGACAGACAGTCATACTGATCGGAATCCATCACATTGACAGATGCACCAGTGTCAATGAAGGTTTGTACCTCCGTGCCCTCAACTGAGACTGAGAACATGGGAGGAGGTCTTCGCCGGGAACCTGTCCGGCTAACATACGACACTACGAACACATCATCGTCTTCGTCCTCATATATCGGGTGTTGTGCCTGTGGCTGGTCTTCCGGGACTGGCGGTGGGTCGTCGAGAGAGATCTGGCGAACCCGCTGCGGCACGCTTCTGGGTCTTGGCGATGGCTGCCGGAAACGCCCGCCACGGCACACTTTGGCATAGTGGTTTAGCCTTCCACAGCGGGAGCACGTTTTCCCTTTCGCCCCGAAGACGGTTGTTGCCAGGTGATCTTCGCCACAGTATCCACACGACCCACCTGGTGGTGGCTTGGGCACCTGGCGAGGCACTGTGGGCCGCCTCTGGATGGCCTCCACCTTTTCTTCTTTGATGTGCGGGGTCCTAGGCACCAATGCCGTGGCAACCGGAGTGTGTAAGGCCGCTTCCATCTCTTCTGCCCGGGCGTCAGATAGTTCATGAGAGCAAGCTAGGACCAGGATCTCGTCCAGCGAGATTCCGGGTTGTCGGAGGATTAGCTTTCGCAGGAGCTTTGAGCGGCAGCCTAAGATGATCTGGTCCCGGATTTCCTTCCACTGGTCTGTGAAGGGGCACGTGCTAGCCAGCCGGCGTAGCCGCGCGTAGAACATGTCGATCGATTCGGTTTCGGTCTGCCACGCCCTCAGGAACTTGAATTTCTCGAAGTCGGGGTTGAGCTGTGGGTCAAAGTGTCTGTTGAGCGCAGCGACCACCGCTTCATAGTCGTCATCGTTCCCTGTGTTGGGGAGAGTCTCAAACAGGTCGTAAATCTCTGCTCCTCCATAGTAGATAAGGAGTGATCATTTTACGGTTCCCCTTTAAAGTAATGGTTTAGACGTCCGAACCAGGCCTTCCATCTTGGCGCAGCAGTGGCGGGATCCGAAACCTCGCTGAACGGGGGTAGGGGTGCGACTGCGGTGTGGGTGAACATTGGCGGCAGCGGGTTAGCACCGAAGACGGAATTTCGCCCTCCATCTTGCTGGGCGGCCGCGCTAGCGACTGGTGCTGTGTTCATTTCGGCCAGGCAGGGGCACGTGGGTACGAGGGCGCGGCTTGCGCGTCAATGTGCAGCTTTGGGGCGTGTGCCTTCGCCCGCGTCCGTGCGCTGAGAGTGCCGGGGACCGTGTGACTGCAGGTAGGGGCGCAGCTAACTTTGCGGCGCGGTTCTGCGCCTGGGGAAACTGGGCACCAGCAGGGTCTAACTGCCACAACCCCCTTCGGTTGGCGCACTGCCCGTCCTCCTGGTCAGAGACGCCCACGTGGCGTAATACTGCAAGTGATGCCTGCTGCCTTTGACTAGGCCACGCTGCCCCTTGGGTTGAACCTGCCAATGTTTGTTTGTATGTAGTGTCCCTTTTGATGCTGCCAATGTTTCTTTGAAGACTAAGTGTGTCCTTCCCCCTTTTTCCTTGGTTTTTTTTTTTCGTTTTGTTTTCAGGCAGCAGAGGGGGCAGCCTTTCCAAGGCCCCGCAGCACACCAGCAGATGCAGGTGGGGGAGCCAGCGTCGGACCGAGCAGGAGCAGAGCCGTTGCAGCGCAGGTGAGGGTACTCCACTTACCCCTCACACCTCGCGCATATGCACCGCCAGCTGAACGCGCTCCCGTCGGCAAGGGAGACGCGTGGGCGGGGGCAGCGCGATCAGGCCGAGGAGCGGGTCCGACGTTCCATAGAGGCAGCCAGGCTGGAGCGGCGCGGGTGGGCTCCGCACGCTCTCTAGAGGAGAACCAAACCAGCAGCAGGGAGCAGGCAATGCGGGTAGGCTCCGCACGCTCTCCAAAGGGGGCCGCAGGAAGCAGAGTGCACTTGTGGGATGCGACCGGCCTCGTCGCCAATGTGGCGTGGCGGGACCCGTGTCGCAGTTACGGCGGAACCACCAAATAATGGACACAGGACCACCACTTAGTATTCGTGGCCGGAAGACCCTGAGCGGTCTTCAACCTCATTTATTTATACCCTCGGGGCGAGCCCGCCCGAGGGGTGTATGTATGCGTGTTGAAAGGATACATTTTAAGAGAGAGCCCGGATGGCTCTCTACACCCTCCAAATCCTGCTCCACCCCCCAAAAAAACAAAAACACGAACATTTTATGGAAGTACTGCACTCGGCCGGGCACATGATAGGCATAAGGCTATTAGGCGATTAGCCCAGAGTCCCAGAATTTGAGGCGATGTGGAGACTCGCACCTGGATTTCCAGCTCCGAAGTCGTCAGCTGTTAAGTTGAAGAGGACTCCACAAAGGTAAGTTTCCTGTTATGATGTGGCACCGGCTGACGAGTTCTGCTGCTGAGCTTGCGTTGAAGCTGGAGGGCACCGCTTCTTAGGCAGTGTCTAGAGGTAGCAACAACGCAACGCATGTTGAAGGACTAACTGCAATTGCAGTAAGGAGTGGCTGCTGAGTGCGCTGCAGAGGATTAATACGAGGGAGGTGAGGATATCATCAAAGCTAAACAGCTGTTGTGGAGAGGAAGGCAAGCGGTGGGCCAGCACGAGTGCTTAGTAAGGGGCAAGAATTCTTCTCTGAGGGCTTAGCTAGTTTCAGGTCTAGCTGAAGGTGTGCGGCTCAAATACTATGGTTAGTGACTGAGCGAGGGAGCAGCTAAGAGGTGGACAATTTCTACTCACTTTGCAGGTCTCTTCTTCCGTGGAGGTTCCTTCGCTAGTTCTGTCAGGTCTCAGCCTACACCTTGAAACACTCATTTGCTGTTGCCATACCCTCTCCTATTGGTTTAGGCCTGCCATCTCGAAAATTTAACTTCAAATCTAGCAGTGTGTTTTGCTAGTGTCTTCTGCCATCTTGTGGCCAAGGTGAATTCTCTGTAGGAAGTGAAAGGAAATAGCACAAATGGATCTGAGTACTGCCATAGTAACGCCACCTCAGTTTCTCATTCACCAGGGGAACCTCCATTTGAGTGGGAGGACTGGATTGACTGCTTTAAGAACTATCTCTTAGCCTTAGATGGTGCAAGGTTCCCTACCATAAGGAAGAACGCTTTGCTTTTGGGCTTTTTGGGCAAAGAGGGGCAACATATTTAGGTCGAGCTTGAGCCTGCGCGCATGTGTTGCTCTTCGAGACTTGTTGTGGTGGAGTACCGAATAGAAGCCCCGCCCACTCTCTGGCCATATTTGCCATTTGCTTGTGTCATTGTCTGTCCTAAATGCTGGCTTCTGATTCGAAAATAGACTTGTTAGTCCCTCCTTAGTACGGCCTACTCTTCATTTGTCACCTCCCATGGCGACTGGTCCCTTTACTTCAGTTGTTACACGGTACCTGTTATTTATGCAATGAGCACTATTTTCTTTATTCAGTTTCTCTTACTGCAGGCATGATGTGCTTTAGTGCCTTCTTTACCCCCCTCCCTCCTGTTGTCGTGCCTAGTTTACTGCCCTCCCTCCCTCCCGTTGTCCGTGCCGTCTCCCTCCCTGCTTGCCCGCTGTCCATGCCTCCTCCCTCCCCGTACGCCCCGCCCGCCCTCCCGTTGTCCGTGATGCCTTGTATTTGCAATGCAATAGGTCTCACATTTACGCAAGTTTGAGCTATTGGCATTGTAAATGACAATGCCTTTTATTTATGTTTTGTTTTTTAAAACATAAATAAAACGCATTGTAATTTACAATGCCAATAGTTTAAACTCGCGTATATGCGAGACCGATTGCATTGCAAATGCTTGTGTTAATCATGGTGGTGTAAATACAATTGACAGACAGCTGAAAATACTCCCAGAGCGTGTGCGTCACTAGCGGTGCCAGCTTTACCCAAAGAAATTTTAAAAATAAGGTTCTGTACATCAAATAGTTTCCCAATACGAATGGCAGCCTTTGACCTTTGCCTGCCTGCAATTATCCACAGCCACCGGAAAGACCTCCTGTCGGCGAAATGTTCTCTGTGGCCTGGACTAAGATGGGGTTCTTGTGGTTTCACTGAAGCGAGCCATGTTTAGGTCTCGCCTAGCGTCGCAGCGTATGCGCTGCTCGCTGGCGAGAGAAATTGTGAGAGAGTACAATTCAGAAGGAAGCTTGAAGCCCCGCCCCTCATTTTCATTGGAAGGCGTCATCATTTATGGTAAACGTGGTCTCCCATTGAAAATGAGGCTTCTTTGTTACCGCCCTTTCCCCTTTTGGGACGGCCCATCCGGACTGGATCATTTGCTTCACGGCTGTCGTGAAGCAATTTTTTATCTAAAGGAGGCATGTTATCCAGTCCAATTGCGCCGTCGCAAAAGGAGACAGGGTGGTAACAAACAAGCACTGTTTGGAGAGCTTGTTCACATTGCGTTGAGGGAGATGATGCTGACAGTATTTGTCCCAGAGTGGGAGGAAGGAAGCCTGCCCTGGGGTCACTTGAGGACTGATCTGCTTTGGACTTGTACTGATAACAAGTGAGTAGAACTGACATCAGAAAAAGGCATACAGGTGCAAATCGTGT
This sequence comes from Triturus cristatus, assembly GCF_964204655.1. Taxonomy (NCBI): domain Eukaryota; kingdom Metazoa; phylum Chordata; class Amphibia; order Caudata; family Salamandridae; genus Triturus; species Triturus cristatus. Next base: position 294,912,068 of record NC_140579.1, read on the forward strand.
TGTCCCTGTCACTTCCACGGATTAATTTGCTAAATTCTGGTAGAAGTGACGCAAATCCGTTGCGAAGAATCTGTCCCAAAACGGCAGACTTTAAACCAATGCCACCATGCCTTTCAGCAAATTCAGGCAGTCGTTTTTCGGAATTCACAAAGGCTTTCCAGCCGTGCATCTGTAAACATGCGACAGTCGCAGATTTTGAGGTGCGCGCTTGAAAACCTTTATGATTCCTATGGATTTTCTGTACTCATGCGGGGTCGTTTACTTGCGTGCAAAAATGTCCTAAATGTTTTGGGAATCAGACCCCATCCACGGCTGTAGCATCTTTATTTGTTTCCCTGTTTCTGTGTGAGCATGAAGTGCGATAAGAAATCTATTGGTTTTAGAGAGCCATGGGGGTTTCAGGGACCACTCGACTGGTCAGGTGCTTTCAGTCAGTAACCCTACGCCCCCCCACCCCCTCCTCCGCCCGTCTAGGTGCTCTTGCTCAGCCTGACCTCGGTATGTAGCTTCCAACGTGCCCCTCCCCCCCGAATCTTTTTCCTGTTTGTTTTCTATCAACACTTCCTAAAAAAAATGTCCCCTACATTCTGCTCTTCTTTACCTCGCTCACTTTTCTCCACACTCGCCTACTACTACCTCTGTTTTCTACTCCCGTAGCTACTGAAAGTTGTTCCTGGTTTCCTTTTTTTACTCCGCCCCTAAAACTTTATGCCCGCCTCGCATGTACAGCCAAGCCTGCGAGACACCCTGGGCCCTCCGACTGCACACGCCAGGTGTGAATGCCTCACTAGCAGAACGATATCATGTCCGTGCAGGTCAGGGTAACTCACCGCTTATGGGGCAGAAAATTGCCGTGTGCACCAAAATTAAAGCGGCCCCCATTAGTGAATCACATAGTTAGAACAAGCATTTGCAATGCAATAGGTCTCGCATTTACGCAAGTTTAAGCTATTGGCATTGTAAATGACAATGCCTTCTATTTATGTTTTTAAAACAAAAGCAAAAATAAAAGGCATTGTTATTTGCAATGTCAATAGCTCAAACTCGCGTGAAAGCGAGACCTATTGCATTGCAAATGCTTGTTTTATGTCGTGATTGGACGTGCTAAATGATCACTACACACGGTGTTTGCATACTCTCAGTTTAAGGTGGCATGCATCATCAGCAGCTTCCTGTTCTGGCAGCGTCTTGTGGTCTAGCGAGCTTGCAACTGTGACAGCCAGTATCATACAGTAAAACTCTATCATTCTGGGCTGCAGATGACTTAGACCAGGGATGACTTAGACCAGCAGCGCCCTTTTCCATCTCCATGACTTCCTTGGCACGGAGTACACAGGTGAACATCTTAGCTTTTTCAGCTCACTAAGCATACGGCTGCTGTACTATTTTCTAGATAGTGCTATTGTCTAGATAGGGCCATGGAAAAGTTACTTTGATACGCTGATTGAGTTGATGGGAAGGAAAAATGCATTCTAATAAAAAAAAACACTGTGACCAGTGTCCAAGGTCACACAGAGTGTATACATATGATTCAATGTCACTTTTCTGCATCAATAAGTAAGTGATTTGTGTTGTACCCTACATTACTTGTCAGTAAGCGTGGGTCCTTAAGTTAAGAATTAGTTAGGGCGATAGTAGCTATTGTTTGGAGCTCTCAGCTCAGGATAGGCATTAAGATTTAGACAAATTTGGTCACCAAGTTTCTATTTTATGCTGAGGACCGACTGAAGGCTCATTTTTAAACAAATACATTGAAGAAAGAAAGAATGACTGCTGCTGCTACTGGGTCTGGTTCAGAAAGAAATGAAAACAAGCATTTGCAATGCAATAGGTCTCGCATTTATGCGAGTTTGAGCTATTGGCATTGTAAATGACGGCCTTTTATTTGTGTTTTGGTTTTTAAAACCTGATCCTGCTCCCGGCACTGAGGGGATCCGTCCCTTTTCTTTGCTATACCTAATTTAACAAGCATTGGTATAGCCAATAGATCTCGCCTTTGGGACCTTATAAGTATTTAGTTATGCAGCACAATATCCTTGGTACAACAACATCAACTGTTGCATAGCTAAACACTTATAAGGTACAAGGTTTAGCCATGCAACAGCTGATGTTGTTGCACCAAGGATATTGTGCTGCATAACTAACTACTTATAAGGTCCCAAAAGCGAGACCTATTGGCTATGCCAATGCTTTGTTTCACTGCACTATACAAGTTTCCATGCTGCTGAAAGGATGTGCTAACTATGCTCGAACCAGCCATAGTGCAGAAATGTCACTCACATGTCTTCACATTTATTTCTCTTATCATCTGGGTGAGAAGCTGCATGGTTGTGTGCTCTGATCCGGGTCATCAGACTAACGATCATGTAAGGTAATTTCTAGTGATATCATCATTGTTCTAATTATCGGTTCTAAAATTTGAAAATGTCTACATCTTGATGGTCACAAAGTTAATCGGTGTCAATATCTTGCACACTGCCCACCTTGCTAGGTTAAAACACTGAACCTGTTTTATTCCCACGAGGAGGAAGGGGTTGGTTTGCAGCTTACCGATTCAAATGCTTATGTCAGAAGGCAACACAAATAATTAATTGTGTCTCCCAGCTAGGCTTTATTAATAGTCGTGAGGGGTGTGGGGGAGTCAAAGCCTTCCAGGGCTTTTAACACAGTTGCTCACTGACTCATTAATCACAAACTGCTCGGTGCACAGTAAGTCAGTAACTGTTTTGTGATGAACGGGAGGAAAAGGGACCTTTAACCCTTTCATTTCTTTATTTTGATGGAAGAAGGGTAGGAAAAAAGCATCTCCTAGCTTCCAGGGCATTGTTTAGTCACAGTCACTTCAAGAAGACAGAGAAAGTTCACAGCAACGGCAGGCATGGCATTTTCTCCTCATGGCTCCAGTCCATTATTTTGCCTGAATGCTTTTCGAAAAGTAGACCTTGCAGTCTAGCCTCCTAGGGTTGCAGCTGCTCGCCGTAGCTAGAAATATCTAATTAATTGTAATGATGTTCTCCGTTTGTTGAAGTACTGTCTGTTCAAAACGTAGGTGTGCAGTCCGGGAGCGCGCGCTAGCAGGCACTTAAGCACGCGCACCGCACGGAAGGAAGGAGGTGAGCTCTGAGCTCCTTGAAGTCACCTCGCCCGGCGCCATGTTTTGCAATTGGGTGCGCATGTATCTATCAACCCTGACACAAACTTTATGGGAGTCGTTGCCGTTTGGTGTGGCGAGAATAAGCCAGCTTGGGGCAGTAGGTGACAGGTTTCAATAAGCATGCATTTCTCGACTCGGAAACATTCGCTTAAAAAATCCTGCACTTGCCCAAGTTACACAGGAAACGCATACATCGCAGCACCCTCGCTTTATATTTAACATTAAAAGTGAAACGCGGGTGCCACGATTATAGCAAAAGTAAAGAAATAGATGTCTTTTTTTACTTTTGCTATAATCGCAGCACCCGCGCTTTACTTTTAATGTTAAAAATAAAGCGCGGGTCCTGCGATTATAGCAAAAGTAAAGACATGGACACGGACAGGGTGGAGCGAGTGGGCGCGCGGCTGCAAAAGTGAAAGCAGCTGCAGCGTCTACATGCTTAATGACCCCTGAAAGACAGATGGTGGCTGCGCACGTGCACGCTCACGTGAAAGCAAGCGCTAGGCCAGCAATCGCAGCATTTTTTGAAGCCCTTACTAAAAGTCTCACCAGACCAGCGCATGTGCTGGGTCAGGCGAGACCTAAAAAGGAGAAGAAAACCTGAAATCAAGGTTACCTTTTGTTATTTAGTACACTGTGGTTTAAGAACAAACTTTGAAGCGTAGATGTCACAAGCAAGACATGACACATAGGTTGGTTTAAGTATTTTCACAGAATATTGCATTTAGTCTTTTTTCACAAGTTACACTCAAAATAATATTGTTTTCTTAATTGTTTTAGAACCATTACATAAGCCTTATATATATATATATATATATATATATATATATATATATATATATATATATATATGAAGAGACAATTCAAGACTTTTGCTTTACTATTGTAAGGAAGGGAATAGCACCATAGGGAGAATTATATAAAGTTATACAGGGTGTATATTTCTCAGTGCTAATTTGTTCAATATGATTCTACTACCCACAGCTTTGTGCCTTTTTTTTGATGGGTCCTGTGCCACATGGGAGTAGCGACGTGGGGTTTATTCCTCTGTTCCTTGTTTTGTTTCCCTTCTTTCCCCAGGTTACCATTGTCACTTTGACTTGGTTGGGTGCCATTGGTGGCTTAGGGAAGTTGTCGATCTTGCTTCATGTCCATGACGTTCATGCGAAAATATTTTTGATTCCTGACAGCAACTACCATATGGCAGATTCAAAGCAATGCTACGCTGTTGGTAAAGTCTGTCTCAAGTGTGGCAAGAAGGGGCATCTAGCATGTATGGGCAAACAAGCGGAAAAGAAAGTGGGCATTGTGGAGAAGAAGAAACAGGCTACAGGGTTCTAGTTGTACAACAAGAGGGTGTCATTGGGGATGTGGAAGAAGACGTCAGAAGACGTACAAGTTCGAAAGCTAAGTTTGACATCAATGGCTGCCTAGTCTTCTCGATGGTGGACACTGCTTCCCTGTACAGAATTGTTCCACAAGACCTTTTTAAAGCAACATGGTCTCAGGAGAGGTTAACTACTTCTGATGTTGTCCTTAAAGGGTACCAGGGTTGTGACATAAGTGTCCTGGGGTTCATGTCAGCCAAGATCACGTTTGCTGGGAGGCACACAGTTGGTAAGGTATATGGTAAGGTATATGTGCCCAAGGAAGGGCCAACAATTCTGGGTGGGTTACATCAATATGACCTCAATATTATGGTGAACCCCCGGGGTACTGTACGGATGATGGTTGTAGATGATTTAGGCTCAAATGAGTTGTTAGTGCTGCACAAAAGTGTATTTGAAACAAGGTTGGGTGAAGCCCTGAACTACGAGCACCAAATTAAACTCAAGAAAAATTCAATACCCATTAAGCTTGTTGCTAGAAGAGTTCTCATGGCAACTAGAGGGAAGGTGAAGGAAATAATTCAGCAACTCTTGGATGATAAGGTCATAGAAGCGGTCGAACTTGCTGAGTGGTTGTTCCCGGTTGTTATCAGCAAGAAGGCAGATGGGTCACTCAGGTTCTGTGTTGACTTGCGCAGCCTGAACAAGAATGTCATAATGGACAACTTTTCCCTGCCCAAAATAAACAAACTAATACTCACGCTTTCTGGTGCCAAAGTTTTCTCAAAACTAGACCTGTGGAGTTCATACCACCAAGTCAAACTTAGCGAACACTCCAAACATCTCACCTCGTTCATTAATAATGAGGGGACTTTTCAATTCTGCAGGCTTCCCTTTGGTTTATGCTCTGCTGCCAGCATATTCCAGCGTTTGATGTCTTCTTTCCTTCAAGCCTGGACAAGGCAGTTGTGTTCCAGGTTGATATCCTTGTCTTCAGAAAGGATGTGCAGGAGCATAATCAAGTGTTGGGACTGGGTTTGGTCTAACCTTCCGTAAGGACAAATGTAAATGTATGGTATTTATTTTCCTCCCATTTCCGTCTGTATTTATCCATATTTATTTTTTGCTGCTTTTACCTGTATTTATCCATATTTATTTTGGGTTTTGTGGAAAATGTAAGCTAAAATTTGCATATTTCCACATTTATTTAACCAATAAATATGCACTCATGCTTGAAGGTCTGCCAGATTTCAGTGCTGTGAGCACCGGCAGAAAATAAATCAGTGCACTTATGTGAAAAAATGCAAATTTCGCTATCACCCTTGTGCATATCTACTGCTGTTAAAGCCTTTCTTTTTTAACCCGCTTATCTATCAATCCACACATCTATTGGCCTTGCAGTCATAGCAGTATTTAGAATTACTCGAACAGCGACCCTATTTCCGTTTTTATCCACATTTAAAAATAAATACAGACAAGAAAATTAGGTGCCAATTACGATCCTGTAAAAAAATTCCCCGTACGACTCGTATCCGGTCTTTTTACCGTACGAATCGTACAAGTGCCGTACAAACTGCCAACTACGATTCGCGTGGGAAAAAGACCATACGAATCGCATTGGGAATTATTCCCCACACGTCCTCGGGTCGGAAAATGTGTCCGACACGTCCTCGGACGATTTACCGTACAAATGTGAAAAGTGAAGTCCGACCGCGGAAGTACGATCCATCCCGTGAGTCCGATGTTACAACCGTATGGAAAAAACACAGTTCGCACCGAACTCACATAGCAACCATGGAGACATGTGCCCGCATACGCGCCCAACACTCCCCCCAGCCCTCCTATGTACGAGTCGAATCCCCACCCGTGAATGCATGGAGCGTACCCCCACCCCAACCGTATATGTACGACCCGTACCCTCACCCGCGTACGTATGGAGCGCACCCCCACCCCAACCGTGTATGTACGGACCATACCCCCACCCCAACCGTGTATGTACGACCCGTACCCTCACCCGCATATGTATGGAGCGTACCCCCACCCCAACCGTGTATGTACGGCCCGAACCCCCACCCCAACCGTGTATTTACGACACGTACCCTCACCCGCGTATGCATGGAGCATACCCCCACCCCAACCGTGTATGTACGGACCGTACCCCCACCCCAACCGTGTATGTACGACCCGTACCCTCACCCGCGTACGTATGGAGCGCACCCCCACCCCAACCGTGTATGTACAGACCCGTACCCTCACCCGCGTACGTATGGAGTGCACCCCCACCCCAACCGTGCATGTACGGACCGTACCCCCACCCCAACAGTGTATTAACGGCCCGTACCCCCACCCCAACCGTGTATGTACGACCCGTACCCTCACCCGCGTATGTATGGAGCGTACCCCTACCCCAACTGTGTATGTACGACTCGTACCCTCACTCGCGTACGTATGGAGCGGACCCCCACCCCAACAGTGTATGTACGGACCGTACCCCCACCCCAACCATGTATGTATGACACGTACCCTCACCCGCGTACGTATGGAGCGTACCCCCACCCCAACATTCTAAGTACGGAGTGCACCCCAGGCCCCAACACCAGCACCTTCACACAAAATCGCGCATGTACGAGTCGTACCAAGCCAGACACAAGGACAGCACTGTACAACAAAATCCCCGAAGTACACACCGTACACACGCTAAAAACGCACGTACACAACCAGGACAAAGCAAAACAACACAAGAATACACCATTCGAATGGCACAAAGCCACAAAACATGTCCAACAAGCACAAAAACAACACATTCACTGACCTGCAACTGCCAAAATCCAAAACAGAGGCCCAAAACACAACCACTCCTTATAACACACCCACCCAAACTTCAAACACAGCCACACCCACCAATGGACCCATAAAAAGGGCCCACACACACAAACCATGAGCCTTTGCAACAGACTCACTGCTGCCAGACCCCACAGACAACCTACAGCACCATACTTGAACCTTTACTACACCTTACACTTGCACACCTTCACACACACACCTTCACAAACACACCCTCATCACATTCACACACACACCTGCACAACCACACCCACACATCCACAACCATCCACCCCCCCCAACCATCCACACCCACACCCCTCACCATGCCCACTAACAAGAATCCAAAGTTTACTAGCCGAGAGTTGGAGGTCCTTGTCGACGAAATCCTCAGAGTCGAGCCACACCTCTTTGGAACATTGGTCAGACAGACCTGCATGTCCGAAAAAACAGCCATGTGGCAGAGGATTGTCGATGCTGTGAATGCTGTTTCGGCCACCAGAAGGACCAGGCATGAATGCCAAGCCAGGTGGTACGATCTGCGGAGGAGGGTCCGAGCCAAAATGACTGACGACCACAACCAGGCCAACGTCACTGGAGGAGGGCCGCCCCGCAGACCCGTACACTACCATCCCTGGGAGGAGAGGGTGATGGCCATACTGCCGGTGGTGTCAGTGGACGGATTAGAAGGACTCCGAGACCCGGGTGAGTACACAAACTCACAAACAGGCACACAACCACCCCAAGCTATCGCATGACTCAACCACACTCCATGAACACGCACATGCCACTGGCGCCACCATGCCCCATGCACCCAGCTGGACAATGCAAAGTCACAGGCCACAGAAAACACCAACACAAGACACGGTAAGCCGGATGGCGGGAGTGTGGGCCCCAAAAATCACATAGTGCAACTCAGAAGCAGACAACAATGCCCCCTGCCCATATGGCCTAGGTCACAGCCAGACAAACAGTGTGTCCCCACACAGGAAAGACTTGCCAGCAAATGGTGGACGCCTTGCATTAACACATGGGGGTGATGGCACGTTTTTGCACATGACAGCAGCTAATGAACAGCCAACACTGTGAAAGAGTGGCAGCACACACCGCCACAGCAGCAGCGCAGACACAGACACTACACCCAATGGGTGCCTGGAGATCAGAAACAAACTCACATCAACAAGCCAAGGGCCATTCAAAGATCTGCTAAAAGTGTGTGCCTAGGAAGCTGGGTCTGAGGTGACAGAGGGTGACACACAGAGGGAGGGAGAGGGGGAGAGAGAGGGAGGGAGACACAGGGAGACGGACAGAGGGAGGAGGCTGACACACAGAGGGAGGGAGAGGGGGACAGAGAGGGAGTGAGAAAGGGACACACAGGGAGACCAATTCAGCCTTGGGGGGTGTGGGAATGTCTGCTCGTCAGCAGGTGGACTGCGTGCATGTAGAGAAGGGTGGCCAGTGCCTGAACCCCCCCTCTTCTCCATGGCAAAACACAGGGCCATGTCTCAACCTGTGCACGAGCACAACGCCAGCTACCTGCATTATAGAAGTGTGTGGAACAACTCCATGTGCCCACGTACAGTGCAACACGGAAGGCGCCAATGCATGGCTCGCCACACCTGCTCACTCCACTGCTGACTGCAGTCACAATTGACGCAGCAAGTAAGACTGTGCCACACATAGGTAAAGTCGCAAAAGTTGTGGCCAAGGGACATACCCATGCACAAGTGCACTGTGAGTGGAATGCAAGACATATCCAAATTCCCAGAGGAAATGTGCCAACTTAGAAACAAATGAAACATGGATGTTGCATGGAACAAAATTAACATTGTCTCTCTCACACACAGGTCAACGTCGTGGATCACCCCCCAACACTGGGGGTGAAGACTCACAGGACCCGGCTCAGCGGGATGATGGACCCACCGGCAGTGACGACTCTCACCACTCTGTGGACGAACCCGACCAACCTGGCCCCTCTGGTGTCCAACCACCTGCAGCACCTGCGTCAGGTACAACTGGGCCAACCACCACTCCCACTCCTGCCACATCCCAGGAGACACCCAGGATCCCTGCCCCACCACCACAATGCAGCCAGGCTGGCCAGGAGGGACACGGTGTACCGGGCACCCAGGAGGAGGCAGGCGACAATGCCAATGCCACCCCTCAGGGGTCCCGGAGACCCGATGTGCCCACAAGGGCAGGCCAGGTGCAAGTGGGCAGGGGTGGTGGGAGTAGAGGACGGCAGAGGCGCGAGCCTGACCGGTTGGCTGCGGAACCGGTATATTCCCATGTCAGAAACATCCTGGACACATACCGGCAGGACACCACGGGCATGGCCCAGGTTGTGTCCATCCTCGAGGAGATCAAGACCCAGCAGGCCCAGCAACATGCGGAGCAACATGCCTGTCTACTGCGACACACAGGGCGGATGGAGGACAGACAGGCTGAGCTCGTGACAGTGTTCACGGGAATTCACAGTACACTCCGTCGGATAGCCGACAACATGGGCAACCCTCCCTGTGCCACCAGGCGTAGAACATCACCACCCACAGGGTGGGAGGAGGAGGAGGAGGAGACATCCGACGGAGCTTCCCAAACATCGTCACGGCCTGCTTCTGAGGGTCCCCGCAGGAGGGCGGGTCGTCCACGGAAAAGACTGTGAGGGTCAGCGCAACAGCACCATCTCCCAGGACACCTGGCCTGGCACCTGGCCCACTGGACCAACAGCAGCACAGCAGCAAAAGACATTCTCTGCCACATGGACTTGCTGGTCACTGTCTGACCAATGTTGACAAAGACTGTGGCATGGACTCTGAGGATTTCAAATGGCAAGGACACCAACTCCCCTAGTGAACTTTGGATTCCACACACCCAGAAAGCCCCTCATGTCATACCCCCCCACGTACCCCAACCAAAATAAAAAGTTACACCATAAAGAGAAGATGCCTACATTTTGCATTATTACCTTACATGTGTCTTATAAAGTCTAACCATGCCTGAGCTCTCATTTGACTTCAACCATCCACACCCTGGGGCCTGAGTCTGGCACAGGACACACATGGGTCAAATTGTATTAGGCAAGACAGACATGGAGCACCATACACACCCGTGATGGGCCCAACCAGCTGAGGGGGTGGCCGCACAACCGTGCCGACAGACATATTGAGTACAGCGACAGCCATGCGCAGAGGTCAGGGATCATGTGGAGTGTCCTGTGGGGCACCCAGGTATGTGTGGACAGGTTGCAGAACCATGTCCTGCAAGCTTGAGTCAGGTGGATGCAGAGAATGGTGGCCTGGCCAACGTTGGTTGCATGGGGATGGCACATGTCACAATACCCACACAGTCATGGACATCATGCACAATACACAGTCTAATCCCACACAAACAGCTAGCATCTTGCTACTCTACACATAGACACATAGCCACTATCACGGAAAACCATGCCAGACATGCCGGATGCACCGTGGCAACACACCAGCATTGACTGAGAAGAGGCACCTTGGAGGCATAGGGACACCTTTATTATTCATGTATTCAGGAATGCAGAGGCAACTCGGAGTACACATGAACAGGTCATGTGGAGTAACATGTGGGTCCAACACTGGAACCCCCCTTCTGCAGCACAAATGCGTGATAGCCATGGAACTGGCACACAAGTGTCGGCTAACAGCTAAACACCCCCTGCTGCTCACGGAGAGGCTGCCATACACCATTGATCCTCTGATGTGGAAGTCCCACACCATGTCAAGCCAATGCAAACCGTATGTGTCCGAGGGCAGTGTAACACACATTGATGCCATCATCACAATCCACAATTCCATCACAGATGACTGTCAACAAGTCTGACCACCTATTCAGGTGTACCCAGCTGCATGTCATGTGTCCCATGGTGATGTGACATGTCTGCAGAGGAACCAAACATCGACAGGGGCAGTGTGCACACATCGTAAACAACTGCCACACCCAATACACCCCTGATGCATCCCTTACCCTAAGGAGACTTCCAAACTTGTCCGTGCGTGTAACGCTGAGTCAGCACGCGATGACGTGTCCATGAGGAATAGCAGTGCCACAACAATGCAACCAGCAGACGGCATGCGCAAGTACCTGGGGATGAGAGACACACAAGAAGTCAGCCACAAAAAGCACAGCCACTTGCATGTGCATGTACTCGACACATGTAAGGATGACAACATGCTAGGTCACAATTATGACTGGGGAAATACACTCATCACTGGCACCATCACTCCAGTGACACATCCACACACACCTCTGACTCACGTGCCATACATGCAGATGGACACACACATCGCAACACATGCCACACGGGGACCAATGCGTGCACACACAGACACTGGTACTCACCACTAAGCAAAGAAGTCGCGTATGAGCCGACTCCGGATGTCCTCTTGCGGAACCACATCCTCCACATCACTAGCCCCATTGCCAAGCCCTTCGTCCTCCACGGGTGGATGGTCCTGATCATCTTGATCCAGGATGAGTGGCACAGCTTTCTCAACTGCCATGTTGTGCAGCATGCAGCAGACCATGAAGATTTTGCAGACCTTCGCCGGGGCATATTTGAGGGCGCCGCCGGTCTTGTGGAGGCATCTGAATCGGCTCTTCAGGAGGCCAAATGTCCTCTCTATCACTCGCCTTTTCCGGCCATGGGCGGTGTTGTAGCGGAGCTGGGCCGGCGTGATGGGGTTGCGGAGAGGTGTGATCAGCCATGGCATGTTGGGATAGCCAGCGTCCCCTACATGGAAACCACATGGACATAAGTAGGAGAGGAGAAGCGGTCGTGCCGGAAGTCTACGCAAAATACAGGACAGACAGAGTGTACGCACCAACAACACATGCTCGTTCGTTGCGCAGCTGCGTCGTCATTTCAGGCACCCTGCTACGCCTCATGATGTAGGCATCGTGTGCTGATCCTGGAAAACGAGCACAGACATGTGAAATCACCATGTTGGACAGACACACCACAAGGGCATTGATGGAGTGGTAGTGCTTGCGAATCCTGTACGCTACCTCCTGTGCCTGTGGTGGTACCAAAGCCACATGTGTCCCATCTATGGACCCAATGACATGGGGCATCCCTCCCAGGGCATAGAATCCACGCTTGACCCCAGTCAACATTTCAGGAGTTGGGAAATGGATGAACTCATCCAGGTGAAGCAACATGGCCTCTAAGAAATCATGCAGCACACGGCTGAACATGCTCTGGGACATGCCACCAACATGAGCTATGGTATTTTGAAAGGTACCCGTGGCAAGAAAATGTAGGGCTGCCATTACCTTCAGCTTGGGTGTCAGTGCCGTAGGATACCTGTGCAGCGGTTGCAGGTGTGGTGCCAGCCTCGCCGTCAACTCCTCAATCAACGGTTGGGGGAAGCGGTAGCACCGGATACAGTCATTCTCCCGCATGTCAGCCAAGTCCGGAATTGTTCGGGGAAGAGGCGGCACTCTGCGGTAATTTGGAAGTGACAAGGAAGAGTGAGTGCACTACAACAACAATTTATTTGTACTGAGCACATGTTAATCTGTCAATACACATATGTGACATACGGAGTCAGGTATGTGCCACATGCCCTGGACACGTATGGCTGCCAGGTAACACTCCTACCAAGACCCAGCTACACACGGAGATTGTGAACCTCCACATGCCATGGCATGGGATTAGCTGTGTCCCAGTGTAAGTGAACAGCCAGACGCAACTCAGGAGTGACATACATCAACACATCAGCAGAAGTAGGATGTCGATTTCAGAGACTGGTAGCGGAACACTACAGCCACAGGTCACATGACATGACACTAGGACAGCCCACACACCTTGCCAATAAGGTGTACATGTAATGACTCACCACACATTCATTGAGAGGATGCAGACATGTCCTTGTGATGCTACTCCGTGTCCCATGCATACATACGCACCTCACATCCGATACCACATGTGGCTTGGTGTGCGTAACAGTGTGCCATGTCCATCTACACACAGACACATGTTGGTTGCTGCAACAGCTGATGCTTTTGAGGGAGCACCAACATGAAGCTAATGGGAACACCCCACACATACATGACATAGACACATCGTGCACCGTGGGTAGTCACATGTCTGGTGTGGTAACCCCTGTAGCGGGCATCAGGGGACACTTGCGTGTGTTGTTGACTGTGCCATGCCAGTGACGCTCATCCCAAGTGTGCAGTACGACATGCACACATGTCAAAGGAGTTAAGGGCATGCCTGGCACACATTGCACCATCACACATGACATCTGTACACATCTCATCATACATCTGGTGCCTTCTCGACTCAGGAGTAATGTGCCACATCACAGCCTTTCACACCTGTGCCCCACACATGTAGTACTGCCCAGACAATGCCTTGATGTCCATCCATGGACAAGTATGTCAGCCCTATTCCTTCCTGTGTGCTGCCTGTCACCACTGTGATGTGTGAAAGGCACCGTACATTCGCTCAGAGGGCCTGTGTACGTTCCCTATCACTATGGGAGTGCTGCCGTATGTGTACCCATAGTGATAGTGAGCGTACGCACGCGTGTACGGTCCGTACCACTATGGGTGTGCTCGCGTATGCGTACCCATAGTGATAGTGAGCGTACAGGCGTGTGTACGGTCTGTACCACTATGGGTACGCATATGCGAGAACACCCATAGTGATAGTGAGCGTACAGGCGTGTGTATGGTCCGTACCACTATGGGTACGCATACGCGAGAACAACCATAGTGATAGTGAGCGTACAGGCGTGTGTACGGTCCGTATCACTATGGGTACGCATACGCGAGAACACCCATATTGATAGTGAGCCATACAGGCGTGTGTACGGTACGTACCACTATGGGTACGCATACGCGAGAACACCCATAGTGATAGTGAGCGTACAGGCGTGTGTACGGTCCGTATCACTATGGGTACGCATACGCGAGAACACCCATAGTGATAGTGAGCGTACAGGCGTGTGTACGGTCCGTACCTGGGACCGTACACACGCCTGTACGCTCACTAGTCCAAGTTTAAAGTTTGAATTTTTTTCAGCAGGTGCACAGCAGAAGTCAGTTTGAATAAATCTACTTTGTTGCAATGTGGTTCTGGAGTTGACATCATGCTCAAGAAAAAAAAAAACAATCAGAACACACTGACTGTGCTAGGTTTGAAGGGATTGGAGGAAACATAGGATGCAAATGTGAGTGACCAATCACTCTGTACTCCTGTGCATGAAACAGGCCAGCAAGGCAGATATAAGGCAGCCAGGTCCCATGAGGGAGCACTTGCCTGCACATCTTTGGATTCTACGACCCAGCTGCTGCTACTGATTCCCTGGAACCTGTGGAGAGGTCACAGCCTTTCACCCTGGAGGAGAACCTGGCATTGCTGGATGTGATCCTCCCACAGTAACCCCTGCTGTATGGGCGACCAGGGTATCAGGTGAGTGCAGAGTCTACTAGCACAGACTGTGTCCCTTGTTTGTGACTGTGATTTCTGGCATTGTGTCCAGGTGTGACACACATGCTATGTACTGTAGGGGGGGTCCCAGGGGTGGGAATGCCTGATGTCTCTCAGCCAGAGCATGCTGTGGTGCATGTCTGCCGTCCTCACTTGCATTGTGTTTACTGTGACAATCACTGCATGGTGCATGCCACATTCTGCCTGTCTTGTCCTCCTGGGAATGTAGCCTCTACAGTCCTCATGTGATTATGTGGTCAGCCCAGTGTGACAGGTGACTGTACCCACAGATGTGTGTTAGTTCTGTGTACCTGTGCTGAGAGTGTCCACATGATGTGTTCATACCCTGGACATCGGTGTGTGTGTAAGTCCCCTGTCATGTGGGTGGGTGCATATGTGGAGTGTGGCACCCGGGCTGCATGAGGGATGGATATACCCTGCCCATGTGATGTGAGCAGGGAGCAGTGCTGTGTGTCTGACGTGCAGAGCCAGCCCCACACCTGTGAGCCCCCCGTCTAGTGGCACATGTGCAGAGTGAGGTTTGTCGCTGCATTTGGCAATGGCAGGTGAATGTCCTGTGCCTGTGTGTGTCTGTGTACTCTGCTGAGGTAGCGTCAGTGGCCTGTGGCATGTGACTGCTTAGAGGTGCTGCACATTATCCTGGTGTAGCTTGTGATGCACAGTGTGAGCCTGGATCATTGATTGTGTTGTTGCCCTCATTCCACCTGTGTACTTTCAATGGCACGTACTGCTTTTGCCCTTCCCCAGAGGATCATGTCCCTATGACAAAGGTGCAATGCGTTGGATGCATACTATGCCTTGTTGTAAACAGCAAATTGGTTCTAATATGTGTCTCTGTGACATGTGCCAGGTGTATTGATGTAGTGTCACTTGTTCATCCTCACAGGTAGGCGCCTCTGCCAAGAAGCAGATATGGATGAACGCCGTCAGTGCCGTGAGGAGGACGGACGGTCGCAAGCGGCGCCTGGCCCAGGTGAGGAAACGCTGGCAGGATATCCGGTGCTGGACGCGGAGGATCGCACGGGTCCTGCTGGGGGACTCACCTGAGACCCATAAGAACCGCGGGCGCCGCCGTCTGACCCACATCCACAAGCGTGTGCTGGCGGTGGTATTTCCAGACTTGGACAGGCGCTTACAGGAGAAGCAGCAGCAGGAAGGGGGTAGGTACCTGTGTGTTTGTTGTGTGTCACCAGCATTTGTAAGTGCACAGTTGCATGGATACACTGCCAGGGTTTAAAGGTGCTGTGCAGATCCTGTTACCCACAGTATAGCGGTGCTCTCCTGCCTCCCTTCCCCTCCTTGCAATGTGTTCCCTGGTCTGTGTGTAGTCACTCCTTCACAAGGTTATGTAGGCTGGCACTTTCTCCACGTGAACTATGCCTGTAGCGTCATGTGTGGGGGTGGTGTGTAACAGGTTTTGGGACCTTGCCTGCGCCCTGTCCAGTTCAGTACTTGTGGGTTCCATGTCAGTTGGCACTGATGCTGAGTCAAGACATGGGAGTTAGTCTCTCGAATGTCATGCCTTACAGCACGCATGTCCTATGTTGTGGCCTGTGACATGATGTGCATGAGTGTGCGATACGCATTGTGCAGGGATGGTGGCGTGTGTTGCAGTCATTCCCATTCAGGACCATGGAGTTGTGTGGCCACTACTGTCCCCTGGGGCATATTTTCATAGGTGTCATGTGTGTCATCACAAAATGTGGACACTCTCAGTGTCTACAGCATAGGTTGTGCTCTGTGCCATTGTCCCCTGGCACCATGTATATTGACGTAATATGTAGTACAAGTGTCCACTGTACAGCCTGACCTGATTTTCCTTGTTCATACTCACGGTGGCCAGTGCCTGTGTGTCTTGTTACAATCATCTGATGATAACCATTTGTACATGATTATTTGGACAGGCGCACCTTGGGTATTTGGTGTCCAATCTTGCATTTATGCAGCCCCTGTGTATTTCACCCAGACTAAGAGATGTAAGTGCTTCCTGTGTCTCAACAAATTGTCTCATGTAGGGGGTGGTTGGTGCGGGCAAAGCCTACATGTCAAAACCTGATGTCTCCTTGCTAGGTCTGGCCAGTGTGTGATGTTTGTCTGGACATATACTCAAGGTGCAGTGAGCCAGTCATGGTGGGCATGTTTTCAGTATTACCTATGCAGCATGTGCCTCAAGTTCATGGATATGGTCCCTGCTCATCCCTATTTTCGGCAACGCTGTGTGGTGCAGATGCAGTGCTGGATTGTCCCCAGGGCCTGGCTCCTCTGTCAAACTCCATTTCATGTCATTTGCTATTGTGTCATGCTCACCATGGTTTTTCAGTGGCATGGTGGGTCAACCAACTGTGTGTTGCATGCCCTACATCTGTACCTTGTTTCGTAGATGTTACTGGTCTTTCTTTTTAGGCTATGCACTGTAACCTATGTAGATTGGACTCATGTGACATATGTATACAGGTGTATGATTAATTGCTGTCTCTTCACCTTGCCCACAGCATCGTCGGGGGACACGGAGGGAGACATGAGCACAGACGGAGCGGAGGGACCGAGCACCAGTGCCAGCGTTGACATCGTGGCTGGCACATTGAGTGGAACTGAGGCGGAGGAGAGTGAGGCCGAGGACCTGTCCACTGGCACGACAGAATATGAAGCTGACGGGTCTGAGGATGATCTCTCCGAGTGGGCGGAGGCTGCACCAGCAGCTGACAGCGGCACAACATCTCACCCCGCCCCCTCCATTTCCATCAGCTGCCTCCCACTTGCTCGTGTCCCTTCCCAGCATGCCCGGTCACCACATGTCTCCTTCCTGCCAGGCACCGCACCCCCTGCCCCTGTCTCCACTGCTGCCACCAATGCTGAGTCTGTGGACATCCAGCGGCAGTTGCAGGTTGGTCAGGCTGCGATGCTTAATGTCCTCCATGGCCACAGCCAAGTGCTGAACAACATGGAGGCATACTTGGAGGGCATTTTCTCATCGTAGGCTGACCAACGCAACTTGCTGAGGTCCATTGACTCGACACTGACTGCAGCAGTGGGTCTCCTGCAGCGCTACGTCCAACCCCCTTCCCCTGACCCATCCACACTTCCCACTCCCATGCCTGTCCCACGTACACCCAGACGTCAGCATGCGCCCACCACAACAGACACAGGCACCACACCAGCAGGGAAGGTCATACGCACACCTCCTGGCACGCACACACAGGGTGAAGTAGGCACACCCACTGGGTCGGGGGGCAAACGTAAGCCACGCAGCCAGAGTGGGAGTCCGCATTCCACCCAATCCACTCCCTCCAAATCCCCTCCCCTCAGCTCTCCTGGCCACATATCCGGCAAAGACTCCTTCATGGCCGCTCTGTCCCTGAGCCCCACTGTGACACCACCCCGCAAGCGGTCAAGGGAGTCCCCGGTCAGGGTGGTTGAGTCCCCCCCCTGTCCACACCCTCCCTGAGTGGCGCTGCGACCCATCCCTCCGCCCCCCCTCCTTGGGGCCTGTGGTTCCTTCGGGTGCAGGGGAGTCTCTGGAGGACCTTGCTAAGGTGTGCAGCGACATCCTGGCCTCCGCCTTTGGCCCTGCCCCACCCCCTGTGGTGGAGTCCTCCATCCCTGCACCCACGACGCCTACCCTTCGCCCTCATGTCCCTGTGGTGCCTGGTCCTTCCCCCCCACATGATGCCCTCCCCGCTCTGGAAGACGAAGGAGTCTGACTGTGCAGGCAAGCTAGGGGACACGCGTCCCACTGTGTCCCCCACCTGGATTCGAACTTTGGATTGCCCTATGGGCATTGTACATTTTAAACTTTCAAGGGACAAACTGATTTTTGGATGCTGAATAAAGCAATTTGTTTTTCCCTAGTACACTCCTGTCTGTCTGGTACTGCTGTTGGTCGACCTGCCCCATTATTTTGGGTGGTGATAATGTGTTGGGTGTGTGGGAATTGTAGTCTTGTGCTGGTCATAGGGTGGATCCTGGTATCTGTGTGCCATCACAAGCTGTTGGCTACATAACTTTGTTCATGTAAGCAGTTACTGCATGGTGACATCGTCCCAAGGTGTGTTCCTTCCTCTGTGTAACCTGACATCTTCCCTGCAGGGTCTTTCCAATATGTGGTGCTGAGCTGTGTCTACATTGGCTGGGTGTGTGACGGACTCGTTAGACTTGGGCCATGCATGCTGAGCGATGTCTCCACCTGCATCATTCGTGGCGTCCTTGGTGGTCACTGTACTTGTGTATGTAGACTGTTGTCATGACTTCATGTGGACATGTTTTCTTTTTGGCGCTATGCATGTGTATACTCCCAGCCTCACACACATGTGGTACATGTACTGCAGGATCTTTGTGCACCTGACTGACATTTGTGGGCATTGGATCTGTGGGTACTCCACCCTTTTCTTTGCAGGGGCACTGCTGGGAGTGTTGGGCACCCACCCCTCCTGTGTCTGTGCACTGCTGGGAGGACTCTGCACACACCCCTCCTGTGTCTGGGCACTGCTGGGAGGACTCTGCACACACCCCTCCTGTGTCTGGGCACTGCTGGGAGGACTCTGCACCCACCCCTCCTGTGACTGGGCACTGCTGTGAGTGTTAGGCACCCACCCCTCCTGTGTCTGGGCACTGCTGGGAGGACTCTGCACACACCCCTCGTGTGTCTGGGCACTGCTGTGAGTGTTAGGCACCCACCCCTCCTGTGTCTGGGCACTGCTGGGAGGACTCTGCACCCACCCCTCCTGTGTCTGGGCACTGCTGGGAGTGTTAGGCACCCACCCCTCCTGTGTCTGGGCACTGCTGGGAGGACTCTGCACCCACCCCTCCTGTGTCTGGGCACTGCTGAGAGGACTCTGCACCCACCCCTCCTGTGTCTGGGCACTGCTGGGAGGACTAGGCACCCACCCCTCTTGTGACTGGGCACTGCTGTGAGTGTTAGGCACCCACCCCTCCTGTGTCTGGGCACTGCTGGGAGGACTCTGCACCCACCCCTCCTGTGTCTGGGCACTGCTGGGAGGACTCTGCACCCACCCCTCTTGTGACTGGGCACTGCTGTGAGTGTTAGGCACCCACCCCTCCTGTGTCTGGGCACTGCTGGGAGGACTCTGCACACACCCCTCTTGTGACTGGGCACTGCTGTGAGTGTTAGGCACCCACCCCTCCTGTGTCTGGGCACTGCTGGGAGGACTCTGCACCCACCCCTCCTGTGTCTGGGCACTGCTGGGAGGACTCTGCACACACCCCTCCTGTGTCTGGGCACTGCTGGGAGGACTCTGCACCCACCCCTCCTGTGTCTGGGCACTGCTGGGAGGACTCTGCACCCACCCCTCTTGTGACTGGGCACTGCTGTGAGTGTTAGGCACCCACCCCTCCTGTGTCTGGGCACTGCTGGGAGGACTCTGCACCCAACCCTCCTATTTCACGATATGTACGCTTAGAACATACACGGGTGTGGGTTCGCTCCATGCATACGAGGTGGGGTTACGGTCCGTACGTACACTGTTGGCATGGGGGGGTACGCTCCATGCATACGCGGGTGAGAGTACGGGTCGTACTTACACTGTTGGGGTGGGGGGTACGCTCCATATGTACGCGGGTGAGGGTACGGGTCGTACATACACGGTTGGGGTGGGGGTACGCTCCATGCAT
The DNA here is from genome assembly GCF_964204655.1 of Triturus cristatus. Classification (NCBI taxonomy): domain Eukaryota; kingdom Metazoa; phylum Chordata; class Amphibia; order Caudata; family Salamandridae; genus Triturus; species Triturus cristatus. Next base: position 294,932,490 of record NC_140579.1, read on the forward strand.
ACGCGGGTGAGGGTACGGGTCGTACTTACACTGTTGGGGTGGGGGGTACGCTCCATACGTACGCGGGTGAGGGTACAGGTCGTACTTACACTGTTGGGGTGGGGGGCATGCTCCATACGTACGCGGGTGAGGGTACGGGTAGGACTTACACTGTTGGGGTGGGGGGTACGCTCCATGCATACGGGGGTGGGGGTACGGGTCGGACTTACACTGTTGGGGTGGGGGGTACGCTCCATGCATACGGGGGTGGGGGTACGGTCCGTACATATCCGTACCCACGCTATGGAATGCTTGTGCGGGCCGTACCCAGGCCTTTGCCACGTGGGTACAGCCGTCCCGCCATTGTTGGCGTGACGTAGGTGTGGGCGGAGTACGACTCGTACCTACGCTCTTAAGGCGTGGGTACGGGACGTACCTGTATTGTTGTGTTGCCGGTTCGCGTCGTCAAGCACTTCCGTTGTGGCGGACGCTGGCTTTACTGGACACGCCCCCACCCCCTCGTAGTGACCAGGGCCTGGGGGTCAGGTATGTCCAGGGCATGTGTGCTGTGTGACTTTGGTGGGGGTTTTGTGGCCTGCCCCTGGTCCTGCCCCCCCCTTCCCCCCCTCACTTTGTTGTTCTGACCTTCTGCGGCGTCTGCGTCGTAACCTGTAGAGGAGGTCGACTGCTATGAGGGCCGGGATGACACCTAGGTTCGGGTCCATGTCTGTCAGTCGCGTGCAGGTACTCCTTGTTCGCGTCGTCCTGATTTCCCGGCAGTTTTTGGCAGCCGGAAAATATTGTCCGTGCGCGATGACGTCGGTGTGAATCGTAATGCCTGGTTCGTGAATGGCCGGCTGCGTGCGTCCCGACGTCACGTCGTGCTTTCCCGGATCACATTTGTATGTTTATTTTCGTCGGTCGGGGTTTTGTACGATTCGTACGGAAATGGTATTTCCGTGCGAATCGTACTTCCATGTTTGTATATTTTGACGACCGGGTACACGTCGGACGGAGAATATGCTCCGTCCGGCGGTTCGTACCCGGTTTTTACAGGATCGTGATCGGCACCTTAATGTTTTCTGTCTGTATTTATCTATACAAATCTGTAAAAACAGAAAACAGGAAGCCTTATTCATGATGCAGGAGGTGGAATATCTGTAAGCCGGGTGTCAAGCCAAAACCAAAAGCTAATTTAATCAGTGCAATTGTGAATGCACACGTGCCTCAAGATACAGAGTCTCTGAGATCATTCATGGGGCTTGAAGAGTATTATTATAAGTTTGTTCACTATTTTGCACACAAAACTCAACCTTTGAGGGAGTTGTAAAGGAAATGGAAAATGTTCAAGTGGGGTGAGCTGCAACTATCTGCTTTTTCCACAATTAAGGATGACATTACACATGGAGGTGTGTTAACCCCTTTTCAGACTGGGTTTAAAACTATTGTCACTGTTGATGCAAGTGGTGTAGGGACTGGTGCTGTCCTGGCACAAATGCATGGTAAAGAAGAGAAGACTGTGGTGTTTGCCTCAAGTTCTTTGAGTGAAGCGGAGTGCAACTACTCAGTGATTGAGTGGGAGGCTCTGGCTGCTGCTTGGGCCACCAATTATTTCAGAGTGTTCTTGTTGGTAGTGCCTTTCAACTACGTACTGATCACAAACCACTGCTCAAGGTATTGGGGCCTGGTGGTACCAAGACCTGCTCGGGGAGACTGGCCAGGCTTGCTGTTACATACCAGGAGTTTGACTGCAGCGTTGAGTACGTCCCAGGGTGGAGAAACTTTGTTGCCGACTGTCTGTCAAGACTGTCTGACAAAGCAGCTGTGGTACTAGAATTACCTACTGAGAGGTTGTGGTGAGTGTTGATGATGCAAAGGAGGGTTTTGCATGTGCTATTCTAAAGGAGGCATGGGTCAAAGCAATGGAAGATGATATAATTTGAAGGGGGTTGTGCACTTGATCAAAGGTAGTGTGAGGAGAGAGAGCAATTTACCGGAAGGGGTGAGAGAGTTTTTGAAGGTGGTGAATAAATTATCCGTGAATGATGATGGGTTGATCATGCGGCAGGAGCGATTTGTACCACCATCTGGTTTGCATGCCAGATTGATTAGTTTGGCACATGAAGGTCACCTGGGGCAAACTCTCACTATTAAGAGGTTGGGGGAGAGTTATTGGTGGCCCTTTATGGATAGACAGGTCAAGGACTGGGTCGAGAGGTGTGAGTCTTATAGGGATTTGGAGAAACATCTGAGAGTTGGTTGAGGGATTTCTCATGAGCTCTCACATGTTTCACAGGCTGAGAAGGTTTGACTTGATTTCATCGGACCTTTTGGATTTCTGCCTGATCATGAGAAACTTGCAGCTGTGATGGTTGACGCCAAATCTAAGTGGGTGGTGGTTGTGTTTATGAGGTGTGTCACCACTTCTTCTACCATTGGGGTTTTGAGTGATGGGTTCAAGAGGGAAGGTTTTCCATCTGTGCTCCTGACTGACAATGGTACCAAATTAACCTCTTTACAGATGAACAAATTTTTTAATACTGCGGGTGTCAAGCACACCTGTTGCTCTTTGTACAACCCACAGGGCAATGGTTTGGTTGAAAGAGTCAACAGAATGGTGAAGGGCACGATGCAATTGGCACATAGTCTGGGTTTGTCAGTGCAAGGTGCTGTCAGTGAAATGCTGTGGGCCTATCGCACCACCACTAAAGCAGTTCTGGCGAGAGCCCGTTTGAAATGATGCGTGGCAGAGCTCCAGGTACCAAAGTGGTGCTGCAATGGATGTGTCGGAGACCACTTTTAGCTGTCAAGACCAAGGGAGCTAATGCCAGGCAGAATGGTTGTAGGCATTTTATTGATGAAGATGATTGGGTCACGGTGAATCCTGGTGGTTCCAGCAAATTTTTGAGCAAGTTCAGGGGGCCGTTCAGAGTCAAAGGAAATTGGGTCAAACTGGAAAATGGCCAGATGTGGAATTTGAGGCATGTTGCACTTTATCAGAGACTGGGTGGTGTTCATGAGGAGGTGGAACAGGATGTCTTGGGCGATTTGCTTTCACCTTGGCTGATGATGAGTGATGGCAAATTCACTGGGGCACCTTTGGATGGTAGCTAAAGAGGAGCTCAGGATGCTGTGTCTGATGGTGGGAATGTGGTGGCAAGTGGAGGAGATGTGTCTGCGGGTGCATCTCGAGTTACGAGGGAGCTAAGGGAAAGAAGAGCTCCCGTGTATTTGGGTGACTATGTTCAATGATGTTTTCTTGCATTTCTCATCTTGCCTGTTTAGCTTTCTTTTCCATCCCTTGGTTTGGTGACTTCCTTCTAACTTTTTCACAAGGGGTTCTCTGTGTGGGTGAGTCTCTTGTGGGTGGGCCTTTCCTATTTTGTCTTCTCTTTCCCGTGAGTTTGGTTTTCCTTTCACTTGGGGTTTGTGTTTTCATATAAGATGGAGAGATGTGTGGTGATCTACTTAGACAGTTCCAGCTAGGATGGTGCTGCTTCCCTTTATGATGTATATGGGTTCTACGGTGATGTCATGGTTCTTGGGATGACGGTTTGTCAGTTGGTTCCAGCTGTGTCTGGCGAAGCTGGTGTGGGGTTCATCTCGGCCTCATTAAAGCACATCAATAAGGAAACCGTGTCTGTCCTGCCTCAACATCATAACAGTTTCTTGAATCAATTTATTCAAATCAAGACACCCACGACTGAGAGCTCCCGCCTGTGAAGGACTCCAGCAACTGACTAAACATTCACCAAGTCTTCGCACACATCGCTCCAGCCTCGATCATGGAACACCATTCAAGTGATTACACTGCATACATATACACAGAGCATCCATGCGCTACAGAAGCATGTTGGGATGCTCTCATATTACAGCAGCTCTGACCTTTCATGGGAGAGCTGTGTGCAGCCGGGCTGGAAAGCTAACTAAAGAAGGACCGCAACACCCCGACCTCCCCCCAAGCCCGACTGAAACTGACGTAAACATGTTTTCTCTTTGCGCCAATTGTTTTCTCTGTTCACTTAAAACCAGACTTTTCCGTACATTCTTTCTCAGTATTATAGCTCCTTTGTGAGCACCTCACATTAAGGCGCGGAGAGATTAGGTGACATGCCCCAGTATCACAGGATTTTGAATGGGATGCCGAACCTGGCTGTGGTGTGTTTCACCTTCCTATCATCTCTTCACAATGTATCTCTTTGCTCTCCCCCTTTAGGCTTTAGAATGTTCCTATGTCATGCATATGTCATGTGGAATTTAGCTATGTAATGTTTTGGAATGTGGTGAAGAAGCGGTTGGAGTTGGCTGGAGCAGGATGTGTTTTCCTGTGCACCAGTGGGTCATTGTATGGTGCTTTTAAAATAAATCCTTTATTTTTACTTTGCTGGCTCCATTGCCCCTTTACAATGGCGACAAGTTGTTGGTGCCGACCAACTGTGCTACTTTAAAAAGAAGTTTCTCTCTTTCCGAGTTGAGCAATTTGCGGATTTCGGCCTGCTTTGGTTCTTGTTTGTTGTGGAGGACGACTGTGGACTTTCCGCCGACGATCCTTGAGGTGGATTCCTGATTCCAGCGGTTTCGCTCATTTCAGGTACTGTCTTGTCCTTTGTTAACTTTCCATTGTGGCGGTTGAAGCCGTACCGCGTGCCCGTGATCTCTGTACGCAAAGCTTCTGTTAGAAATGGTGGTCTTTAGTTGGCAATGGTATACACCTTTGTCCAAATAGGGACCCTTGCTTCTAGTCAGGGAAAGGGGGATACACTCCTGAATAACCCCTGCTCACCCCCTTGGTAGCTTGGCAGGAGCAGACAGGCTTATCTCAGAGGCAGTGTATAAAGCATTTGTGAACACATACAGTAATACAGTTAAGATACTACAAATGGACACCACACCAGTTTAGAAAAATAAGTAATCTTTACTAGACTTAACACAAGACCAAACGACAAAACTCCACAATACTGTAATAAATATATGACTTTAAAATGGTTGAAATAGCTTAGTTCAATGTAGATGGTAAAAGCAACACTTTACTCTCAAAGTACCTTGGATGCATCACGCAATACAAACAAATGGGGTCAAAAGGAAGGTGATGCGTCGGTTCCTTGCTTCGGGGAAGGTGATGCGTTGGTTCCTTACTGCAGCGCAGGGGAGGTGATGCGCCGGTTCCTTACCGGAGAGGAGGTAATGCATCGGTTTCTTATTACATTCAGGTTACGATGCGACAAGATGGCACCTCGATGCGACAAACCGGTGCGATGCGACAAAATGGCGTCTTTGATGCGATGCGACAACGTGGATGCGATGCGTGCACGCCTGACAGCCATGTGGCGAAATCGATGAACTTTGGAGCCGCGACAGCCCCTGCGACACGCTTCTCCGGTGATGCAACACGCTTCCTCGGTGAAACAACGGCGAACAGCTGCGGCGGCGACACGCTTCTTCGTCGATGTGATGGCAACTGCTGCGGCAGCGACAAGCTTCTTCCTCGTTGTGTCCAGCTTCCAGCTCCCAGCGATACGCAGTCTTTTCAGAGGGCCCAAACAACAGCAGGCAACTCTCTGCAGGTAGAATTCCCAGGAAGGGAATTCAGGGGGAGCTGGTGGTGAAGTCTTTGTGTCCCTGAGACTTCAGGACAGGAGGCAAGCTCAGTCACTAGCCCTTGGAGATCTTCCTCAAGATGATAAAGTAAACACAACAAAGTCATTTTCTCCTTTCCTTGGCAATAAAGTAACCACTGCAGGCCAACCCAAACAGCACAGGGGCAGTAAGCTTCCTTCAGCTTCTCCGGTTCTTCTCCTTGGCATAGGTTTGTCGTGATTCCCAGAACTGATCTAAAGTTCTGGGGTCTGGGCCCTAATATTTATACTGCAAAATCCTCTGAAGGCAGAGGGTGTCTGTGCCCAGCCAAAACCAGTTCTGTCCTCCCTGGTGCAGATTCCTGGCAGGAGGCGGAGACAGCATTGTTGAAAGCAGACCTGGCCCAGGTGGCTGAAAGGAAAACTCCTCCCCCTACTCTCTATTCTATGAAGGCTCAGGTCAGTGAAAGGAAATCTCCTCACCCTACTCTCTATTCAATGCAGATCCTATTCAGCCCAGCCCTGACCCATCAGACTGCTGGAGCCAAGGCCCTCTCCAGCCCCCTGTCACTCACACACCAGACATGGAATACACAAACCTAGCCGAGGCATGCTGGATGGTTAGGCAAGAAAATACCTACTTTCTAAAAGGGGAATTTTCAAACACAGGTTGTAAAAATCATCCACACTAAAAGATGTATTTTAACATTCTGAGCTCAGGCATACTAAACTTTATTTTCCCATCTTGTTCCCAGGGTCAGTTAGGATTATAAGATGTTATAATCAAACTGCCCATTCTGGCCTATGGGAACAGATAGCCTTGCAATAGTGAAAAACAAAATTGGTTGTAAATCACTATCAGGACATTCCACACACATCAGGGCATTTCCTACCTTTTACCTACAATGCACCCTGCCATTGGGCCTACCTTAGGTGACTAATATGTAGAAAAGGGAAGGTTTAGGGACTGGCAAGTGTGTACACTTGCCAAGTCGACATGGCAGTCCCAGACTGCACACAGGCTCTGCAATGGCAGGCCTGAACCATATTTTACAATCTGCTTCTGTGCGTGGTGTTATATTCTATATTATTCTGTGTCTCCTTCTCCCTGCTGCTCAGCCTGTGTGTGTGATGTAATCAGAATGTTCGTGAATGCATGGTTTGAATGTGTGGTCAGTTTGAGTGTGCTGGGCTGAGCAGCTGGATGCTGCTCCCGGTGGGGCCTTCTTTACCATCTAACTTATGACTAATAAACCTACTTAATTACACCTACGGCTACTGGATTACTTACCTGCCAGAGTACTGTCCTCAATGTAACAGGTGGCACAACCAGTGCTGCAAGCCCACCAGCAGCATTTGATTTACAGGCCCTGGGCACATATGGTTCATTGTACTAGGGTCTGACAAGTAAATCAAATAAGCCAATCATGGAGTCACTAATCCAATATAACACTTTACAATAGGGAGCACTTGCACATTGGCACTGATTAGCAGTGGCAGATTTCCCAAAGCATCTAAACTAGCAAAACACAGGCGGCAACAGTGAAAAAATGGAAGGGAGACCCACGCCAATGGTGCCAGGTCTAACACGTGTCCCCTACAGCTGAAATGTGGGGAGAACTACCCTACCTCTTGGGAGTTCTTCTCACTAAGGGGGAAAAATTTGGACAGACCATCAGCATTGGCGTGTTCTGTACCAGGGCGGTGTTCCACCGTGAAGTCCATCCCCTGTAGGGAAATGGACCACCTCAACAGCTGTGGCTTCTCACCCCTCATCTGCATCAACCACCTGAGGGGCCTGTGGTCTGTCTGCACCCGGAAGTGAGTCCCAAACAAGTATGGTCTCAACTATGTCAGTGCCCAGACCACAGCAAATTCCTCACGCTCAATTGCACGCCACCTCTGTTCCCATGGAAGTAACCTCCTACTGATGAAGGCTACAGGTTGGTCTAGGCCCTCCTCATTCATCTGTGAAAGTACAGCCCCTACACCATGCTCTGAAGCGTCTGTCTGCACAATGAATTCTTTAGAGAAGTTGGGCGCCTGAAGCACGGGCGCCCTGCACATGGCAGTCTTCAGGGCATCAAAAGCTTTCTGACAGGTGTCAGTCCAGTTCACTTTCTTGGGCTGCTTCCTGGAAGTCAGCTCTGTCAAGGGTGCAACAATACTGCCATACCCCTTGACAAACCTCTTGTAGTACCCAGTGAGTCCTAAAAAGGCTCTCACCTCTGTCTGGGTCTTGGGAGGTTCCCAAGCCAGGATGGTATCAATCTTGGGCTGCAGGGGTGCCACCTGGCCGCTCCCAACCTGGTGTCTTAAGTACACCACAGAACCCTGCTCGATCTGGCACTTACTCGCCTTGATGGTGAGGTCAGCCCTCCACAGTGCCATCAACACTTCCCAGAGGTGGCGCTGATGTTCTTGCCAAATGGCGCTGAACACTGCAATGTCATCCAGGTAGGCGGCACTGAAATCTTCCAGACACCTGGTTGACCAACCTCTGAAAGGTGGCAGGGGCATTCATCTTCCCAAAGGGCATAACCCGGAATTGGTAGTGCCCATCTGGTGTGGAGAGTGCTGACCTCTCTCTTTCCCCATCAGTTAAGGCACGTCAGTCCTGGTGACTAAATTGAGCCCTCAATAATCCACACAGAACCAGAGTTCTGGCGTGGCACCCGGTACAGTAGCCTTTGGGACCAAGACCACTGGGCTGGCCCAAGGACTGTTAGAGGATTTAATCACCCCCAATGCAAGCATCTTAGAGACCTCCTCCTTGATGCAAGCGCTCATCCTGTCAGTCACTCTGTAAGTGTTGTGCTTAACAGGAGGACTGTCCCCAGTGTCCACATCATAGACACACCAATCAGTGATACTGGGGATCAGAAAACTGTCCCAACAGTTGGCGACAGTCATCCTCCTGGTCAGGGTGGAAGAGAGGTTTACACTATCCACTGACCCATCTTGCTCTTTCACAGACAGGAGGTCAGGAAGAGGCTCGGTCTCCTCCTCCATTCCATCATCTGTCGCTAGGAGCATGCCCATTTCGGACCTCTCCAATTGGGGCTTCAGGCGGTTGACATGCAGGACCCGCAAAGGGTTCCTAGGAGACCGCAAGTTCACCAAGTAGGTGACATCACTCTTGCGTTCCACCACTTCAAATGGTCTGGTCCACTTATCCTGGAGCACAGAAGGCTCCACGGGGCCATGACCCACACTTTCTGACCAGGCTGAAACTCGATCAGAGTGGCATTCTGATTGTACCATCGCTTCATCTCCTCCTGGCTGGCTTCCAGATTCGCCTGAGCGAGTTGCCTGAAACGCCTAGTTTGGTTTCTGAAGGCAAGCATGTAGCTATATATATCCTGGGGAAGTTTACTGGGAGCTTTCTCCCAGCCTTCTTTTACCAAACTCAGAGGTCCTCTTACAGGGTGACCATACAGCAGTTCAAAGGGGCTGAACCCTAAGGACTTCTGTGGCACCTCTCTGTAAGCAAACAGAAGGCATGGCAAGAGGACGTCCCACTTACACCTCATAGGTTCCTCAAGACCCATAATCATGCCTATTAGGGTCCGGTTGAATCTCTCAACCAGCCCATTACCTTGGGGGTGGTAAGGAGTGGTGAACTTGTAGGTTACACCACAGTCCTGACACAGGGACTTCTTATACTTGGATATTAAGTTGGTACCATGGTCTGACACCACCTCTCTGGGGAACCACAGATGGGAGAATATCCCCATCAACGCACAACCCACCACGGGGCCGTCACCGACCGGAGAGGGATGGCTTCTGGGTACCGGGTGGCATGGTCCACCAAGACCAGGATGAACCTGTTGCCCATGGCTGTCTTGGGATCGAGAGGCCCCACAATGTCAATGCCCACCCTTTCAAAGGGGGTGCTGACCACAGGGAACGGCTGGAGAGGAGCATTTTGCTTCCTCCCACTCTTACCACTTGCCTGGCAAGTTTGTCCGGTCCTGCAATCAGTATCTGAACTCTTGCGCATTTGGGGCCAATAAAAGTGGGTGACAAGCCTTTCAAAGATCTAGTCTTGCCCCAAATGTCCTGCTAAAGGCACATCATGAGTAGGGCTCCCGGTTTTCCGTATTTACGGATTTATACATATAAATACAGACGGAAATCGATATTTCCTTTTATCTGTATTTATATTTATAAACGGTAAAATACGAGTAAATGTTGCCGCGCTAGTCTCCCGCCTCCCGATTCCTGCAAGCAAAAACCTGATGCCTCTGGGTTTCAGCTGACAGGGCAGTATTGTGTAACGTGCTAATTCTTCCAGCAAAAGTCGAAGTGGCGATGCAGGGGCTCTAGAAGGGGTGAACAACCAACAAAGCCCCATTAACAAGCGAATGGTCTTTTAAAGACCTGTGAAGTGCTCGGGGGCGGCTGTGTGTAGGCTGTTTCAGCCCGGGCTGCCATAAACGTGGGGGGGGGGGGGGTACGCACTTTGCTCCTCTGATTCATAATAAATGACACCGGGCTCTGAAGTGCAGGCCGAGTGCATTGTGTCTGGTGTCCACTTGGTGGTGCATTGCTGCCTTTTGACGACACACCGAAGAGCAGGAGACATTAAAGTTGGCAGTCTTCTCTTCTGTAAAGCCTGCAAGTAGTTTGAAAAAAAAAAATTTCCCTCTCTGACGAGAACCACACCAGGCCGCACCAGAATATAAACTCCCACAGCCCCGAAAGAAATTGCCAGCCGCACTTGGGCCGGATAGCAGGCTACACCACAGCATCTTTTTACTGAGTTAGCTGTAAAGGCAAAGTTCTCACAGGCTGTAGTTGCAGATTCCACCGCAAGCACTGGAGTGGCGAATAGTCAAATCACCATAACGATGAAAACAAAACATACTGGTCAGTGTCTTCAAAAGACACGCAAGCTGTAAACTCCCATGGGCTAGCACGTTGCCATTCATGTTTACATGCAAAGTGTACGGGTCTTGCACCATTTCTGATTACTTCAGTTTTCCGTCACCCCATCGATCTGTGCAGCGCCTGAACCTCTGGACTGACAGAGCCAGATTACTGTGGAGCTTTCAACAGCAACCAACAAGGGCAGAGAGGAAGAGGAACTCCTAATATTTAAAGAGCTGCTGTTCATTTTAATTCAGCGGTAGGGGCGAGTGTGAGCAGTTGTTACAGATGCTTAGCCCATCAAAAGTGAGCAGATGTTTTGATTCCCGCAGTAGAGTACTACGGAGCGGTTATTTCGAGAGTTCATGTTAAAGCCTGCATTGACCTCTGCAAGATAAATTGGGGACGTTTAACTGATGTACAACAGGGTAAAGAGAGTCTTTTAAGTGTAAAAATGCATATTTAAAAATGCGTATTTTTCAATTGTTTTTTCAGTTTACCTTTCTGTGTAAATTCTTGCTTGCAGGAAACTGTTCTGGAGCAGAAATATTTGGTGGAAACTTAGAAACTAAGAGAAGTGGGTGCTTATCACAGCGTGGAGTTTCTTCTATCAGCAGGGGTCAACTAGTGAGGTCAATGATCAGCCAGGAGATTTAATTGACTCAGTAGCTCAAAGCTGGCTCTCTTATTTTTAAAAGAGAAACAAAACACGATATTCCCCCGAAAAGAGCAACTCACACCTGTACACTAGCCTGTAATGAAACTTTACCCATGTGAGTAAGTGGCACACCTATTTGCAGTACACTGTTTGCACACACAATAAGTACATGAGCATAATTTATTTAAAATCCAGATCTTTCATAACAAATAAAACAAAGAATAGAGATGACAAGCTTTTATTTGTTAGCCTACATGCCGGATTTCTTTTGGTACATGAACCAATTAGTTGTTTAAGAGGGAAAGGTTTGATGTGAGTGGGAATGAAAAGGGGCAAATAAGGCATAGGAAGACTAGGTAAAGTGAAACCAGTGGACATGTTCATCTGAAATGGTAGAAGAACAGGTACAGTAGTGGTTCCCAAACTTTGCACCGCAGCACCCCGATGTCCCTGGCTGGTTTTGACCAGGATTAAATTGAGATTTGTAATTGATGCAGCAGCTGATTTTCAAGGTGTGCCAGTGGAGTTCCAACAAGTATGTGAATGATGTTGTCATAGCTCTTAAGGCCCTGGATTAGATTTGCCATTAAGCAGCAATTTACCATCATCCACGTTCAAGAGTACCAGAACTTGAGCAGACGTTCTGAAGTGTCTTTCTGTGAGGAATAGTTGAATTTTCTTTAGTAAAAAGACCTGGTACCCACACAGTGATATTACCCTTCTTTCCCTCTTGAAGCTTCCTCTCTCCTTGCTCAAGCCCTATTATTTCCCATTTCCACTTTCCCCTGTAATCACACTCCTCTCCTTGACTCTTTCATTCCCTAACCTTGACTTCCTCCTTCCCACACACTCCCTGCACTTGCCTCCACACCTTTCCTTCTTCCCACTACCTCCTCTGCACCTGCGTCCTTACCTCCTATCTTCCAGTCTTCTTTGTAACTCCTTCTGCAAAGGCCTCACCTTCCCTGTGCTTGGTCTGGAAAAGCACAAACTCAGAGTCGAAAAAGAAAAAGCATAGTTGGGAGGTTTTTTTCAATAACAATAATCGAATTCTAGCCAAATTAACCCTTTATACAACATTAATCAATGTTCTAATGTATACTTTGCAGTGGGCATGCAGTCCTATGATGAAAGTTAATAGCTCACTGTTGAATATTAGGACTTTAAATTATAAATTGCAAGTAACAAAAGGATGTCTTTTTTAAAAGCAGTAACCTGCTGATCTGTTTACATTATATGCACTCTGTAATCTACTTGGTACACGTTCTTTGCAGCAGGCATGTTAACCCTCTGCACTAACTTAACATAAGTTAAAACCTCAACTATACAAAACACTGATCTCTCTCCAGGAAGATAATTAATCACACGAGTTTTCTTGACATTTTTGTGAGGCCTGGTAATTACCAGAAGAAAGAAACGCTGCAGCAGGTGCTTGAAAAACATACTAAACTTGCAAACACGGTGCCCCCAGGAAGGCAGCACCCGGTGCGGTGGCACCAGTCGCACCGCCCTAGAGCTGGCCCTGTGTGCATTATCAATTTAAATAAATGCGGAAAAATACTAGCTGTAGCGTTGGCTTTTGTTTGTGGCAAAAATAAATGTGGATAAATACAGAAAAAATGCCCAAAAAATAAATATGGATAAATACAGACGGAAATGGCAAAAAAATAAATACCATAAAACCGGGAGCCCTAATCATGAGCCAGCCGCAGTAGAAAGGCTCTGAAATGCTGGGGTACCACCAGCACACGGGCTGGCCCAGGCTCAGCAACCTTAGGGTCGCTATACAGGAGACCATTCTTCCAGTAGATCCAATGTGATGTAGACTGATCACCGGCTGCCTGGTTTGTGGCCTGTTGCCGCAAACCCACAAGAGAAGGGCACTTCCTCTGCTCCTCACAGAACTCTTCCCTGGGGGTCCTCCTTCCTGCTGCCAATGGGTCAGCTCAGGCAGGTCCCCCAGTTCAGCTACCTGCTCCCCTGTAGGTTCCAGGGCATCCCCTCAAGGTCTGTCTCCTCCTGGTCCGTGGGAGCTTTGGGGGCTGCTTTCCCGCGCCCCCTGCCTGTTCTCTTTAACCCCTTCAGCGTGGCGCGGATTTTCGCGCTGTGCTGAAGGTTCTATTGCGTGGGCGGGGCCATGAAGGAGCGGTTCCGTCATGCGCACAGCGCAACCGACGCTCATGACGGAACCGCTCCGTCATGAGCGTGGAAAGGGTTAAGGCAGGCACCTGGGTCACTCTTTCAGGCTCCAGGTCCTCTTGAACACCCTTACTAACTACCATGGACCCAGTGGTCACACACGCCCACTCTGGCAAACCCGACATCTCCAAATGAGCATTTCGCTCCACCTTAGCCCAAGGAAAGCTCTCCAAATCATTGCCCAACAGACAATCAACAGGCATGGCTGGCCTCACAGCTATTTGAAGGGTACTTGAGACCCCCCCCCCACTCAAAGGGAACCTGAGCCACCTTGCAGAGTCTCTCTGTGTTGTCTGCGGCAACGACAGGGTAAAATGCATTGGGGACCACCTGCTCTTCAGACACCAGCCGACAACTGACAGCTGTCACACTGGCTCCGGTGTGTCTCAGAGCCTCCACCCTATGGCCATTGATGGTCACCCGCTGCCTGTATTTCTTAGTGTTATCAGGCAGTTGGGTCCTGGGGACCACCTCACAGTCTCCTAAAGAGACTAGGAACATCTCTGTGGACCCCACCCACCTTGGGCACCCATCTCCTCACCCAGGGCTACACTAGCCATCTGCCAAGGCGGTGCACTAGTGGGTGCTGTTTTACCTTTGTTGGGACACTGAGAATCCCAGAAGAAGTGGCCCACCTGAACACATCCAAAACATCTCTTGGGGCCCCTCTGAACAGGCTTATCTGTAGGGGCCCCTGACTGACTTCTTTTCAGGGGGAGGATGGGAACCCTTCCCTTGGTTCCCTTGGGGATTACTTTGGGGCCCTTTCTGGAACTCTCTCTGTTTACCCTTGTCCCCCCACTCTTCTGCTGGGGAACCTGCCCACCTTTGGCAAAGTCTCCCACATGACCCTTGTGGACCCGGGTACTAACCCAGCGGTCCACCTAATAAGCAAGCTTCCTAGGGTTAGTCAGCTTGCTATCAATAAGGTGCTGGGGTAGCTCTGGAAAACAATTACTAGACAAGTGCTCCCATGCAATCAAGTCATAGAATGCTTCAAAATCATTAACTTTGCTACCCTTCACTCAACCATCCAATACTCTGCAAAAGAAAGACACATATTCCACCCAAGTACTTGACTCCAGTTTCTTACAATTCCTAAACCTTTGTCTATAAAGCTCTGGGGTCAACCTATACCTGGTCCTTAAGGCTTCCTTCATGTGGACACAGGAATTCTGATCCTCAGAGGGGAAATCTAACAAGGTATCCCGCCCATCACTGAGAAACCGCCCCCAAATCCCCGCTCCCCAATCCTTCTCAGGGACCCGGTGGGAGGTCATAGCTACCTCATAGCCTTAAACCATTGCCCAATATCTTCATTGTTGTGGAACTCCTTAATGACATCTTTGGGGATGAATACTCTTGTTTCTACAGGCACGGATGGTGTGATGCCACCAGAGGGAGTAATTTCTAAACTCTTGGCTTTCAATTCCAACTCCCTCAACATCCTTTCATGCTCTAAATGCATCCTCTTCTCTTCCACGGCTAACTTCTTATTCTCTAACTCCATCTGACCACCCAGCTTGAGCTTGGCTAGCTCCAACTTACGCATTCTATCCCTCTCCCTGTCCTCCAGCTCCTCTGGGGACAGGCCCTTTGAAGAAACACTGCTGCCTGGCCTGGAAGGTACTTTCTCCCCGGGCAGGCCCACTTGCCTATCCAGCTGCCCATCTGTAGTCTCGGCCTCCTCCCTAGGCTCCTCAGGATGCTCAGTAGCATTTCTAGATTCCACCCAGGCCCTCAGCACCTTTTGGAATTTTTCCTTCTTGGTGATGCCTTTCACAGGAATTTTAAATCTTTTACAGAAGGTTTTCTGGTGTGGCACAGTGTATGTATCAACCCTCTCTTCCTCAAATTAGAGATCCATAGATGCATTGGATGCTGCTTCGGTCATGGTGGCAAGAATTGGCAGTTCTTAGCAAAAATAGAAGTTCCCATGAAAACATTCTACCAAAATGTATGTGGTGGCATTATGGTCTGCACTCACTAGTAGTGTACACCAATCACTGTATATGAGTCACAAATGCAAGTCCAAATCCTCAGCGCTGACCACCAATGTTAGAAATGGGGGTCTCTATTTGGCAATGGTATACCCCTTTGTCCAAATAGGGACCCTTGCTTCTAGTCAGGGAAAGGGGGATACACTCCTGTAAAACCCCTGCTCACCCCCTTGGTAGCTTGGCACGAGCAGACAGGCTTATCTCAGAGGCAGCGTGTAAAGCATTTGTGAACACATACAGTAATACACTACAAATGGACACCACACCAGTTTAGAAAAATAAGTAATCTTTACTAGATTTAACACAAGACCAAACGACAAAAATCCACAATACTGTGATAAAAATATGACTTTAAAATGGTAGAAATAGCTTAGTTCAATATAGATGGTAAAAGCGACACTTAACTCTCAAAGTACCTTGGATGCATCACACAATACAAACAAAAGGAGTCAAAGGGAAGGTGATGCATCGGTTCCTTGCTTCGTCGGAGGTGATGCGTCGGTTCCTTACTGCAGCGCAGGGAAAGTGATGTGCCGGTTCCTTACCGGAGAGGAGGTGATGCGTTGGTTTCTTACTGCATTCAGGTTAAGATGCGACAAGATGGCACCTCGATGCGAAGCGACGATCCTGTGCGATGCGACAAAATGGCGTCTTTGATGCGATGTGTGCACGCCCGACGGCCGTGCGGCAAAATCGATGAACTTTGGAGCCACGACAGGGTCTGCGACACGCTTCTCCGGTGATGCGACGGCAACCTCTATGGCAGCCGCACGCTTCTTCGGTGATGCGACAAGCTTTCTCGGTGATGCGATGGCGAACAGCTGTGGTGGCGACACGCTTCTTCGGCGATGCAATGTCAACTGCTGCAGCAGCGACACGCTTCTTCCTCGTTGTGTCACGCTTCCAGCTCTCAGCGACACACAGACTTCTCAGAGGGCCCAAACAACAGCAGGCAACTCTCTGCAGGTAGAATTCCCAGCAAGGGAATTCAGGGGGAGCTGGTGGTGAAGTCTTTGTGTCCCTGAGACTTCAGAACAGGAAGCAAGCTCAGTCACAAGCCCTTGGAGATCTTCCTCAAGATGATAAAGTAAACACAACACAGTCATTTTCTCCTTTCCTTGGCAATAAAGTAACCACTGCAGGCCAACCCCAACAGCAAACAGCACAGGGGCAGTAATCTTCCTTCACCTTCTCCGGTTCTTCTCCTTGGCAAAGGCTCGTCTTGAGTCCCAGAAGTGATCTAAAGTTCTGGGGTCTGGGCCCCAATACTTATACTGCAAAATCCTTTGTACTCTGAAGGCAGAGGGTGTCTGTGCCCAACCAAAACCAGTTTTGTCCTCCCTGGTGCAGCTTCCTGGCAGGAGGTGGAGACAGCATTGTTGAAAGCAGACCTGGCCCAGGTGGCTGAAAGGAAAACTCCTCCCCCAACTCTCTATTCTATGAAGGCTCAGGTCAGTGAAAGGAAATCTCCTCCCACTACTCTCTATTCAATGCAGGTCCTATTCAGCCCAGTCCTGATCCATCAGACTGCTGGAGCCAAGCCCCTCTCCAGCCCCCTGTCACTCACAAACCCGATATGGAATACACAAACCTGGCAGAGGCATGCTGGATGGTTAGGCAAGGAAATACCTACTTTCTAAAAGTGATATTTTCAAACACAGAATCTAAAAATCACCCACACTAAAAGATGTATTTTAACATTCTGAGCTCAGGCAT
Organism: Triturus cristatus; assembly: GCF_964204655.1. Taxonomy (NCBI): domain Eukaryota; kingdom Metazoa; phylum Chordata; class Amphibia; order Caudata; family Salamandridae; genus Triturus; species Triturus cristatus. The sequence continues at coordinate 294,949,490 of NC_140579.1, forward strand.
ACTAAACTTTCCTTTCCTATCTTGTTCCTAGGGTCAGTTAGGATTATAAACTGTTAGAATCAAACAGCCCATTCTGGCCTATGGGAACAGATAGCCTTGCAATAGTGAAAAACAAAATTGGCTGTAATTCACTATCAGGACATGCTACACACATCAGGGCATGTCCTACCTTTTAACTACAATGCACCCTGCCCTTGGGCCTACCTTAGGGATGGGAGACCTACGCCAATGGTGCCAGGTCTAACAGCTTTCCTCGAGCTGTCCTCTGGCCTTGAGCTGTCTCGATGATGCGCTGCAGCTTTGTGATGTTTCCTTATCATCGAGGATTACGCCTATGGTCCACTTCCTGCGACATCAACATGCAAGACACGCTACGGACTGCCATTTTAGGGGAAGTTCAAGTACTTGTCATATAGAGTCACCCTGGTTATCGCTCGGACGCATCTTGCTTTCCAGTACACTGTGTTCATTTCAGTGATGCTCACACTATTAACGGAGTATTTTCATTAATTCATGAGCACGTATCAGTGATGATCACACGTGTCATTTATTGGAGCTGGTGAAATCGAGTTGATTGCCGATGTGCATATGTCAGTGATATGCCCACTATAATTCTTATTACGGATTATATTTGTTCAAGCAATACGGAGTGGCAGTTCTGACATTTTCAGTCCATTTCTGTGATTAGCACACAATTACATTGGTTGGAGCAACTCTTGCCTGCTGTGAGTCAGTGACACAGATTATTCACCAGTTTGGGGTGCTTATTTTTTTGTTGGTTTGTTTACTTTACGTTGTTGTATGCACTGTTAATCGTATTCTTCTATTCACTTTTTAATTCGTATGTGCTAATTTAAGTATATTTTTTCTACTTATACATAACTTCTTTCTAATCTTGTTTGCATACGAGGAAAAGGAATTGCTTATTCATGACTACTTCGCAGTGTTGCACTCAACCTGCTATATTTTTACAGGTGCCTGGTAAACCAAAATTGATGTAGAAAAAGTGGTTTAAAACTTTTGAAAACTATCTCATGGGGATTGATGGAAATGTTTTTTCTCCAGATAGAAAGAAAGCAATTTTGTTTCAGTTTTTTAGGTACAGCGGCCATCGAACTTTTTGAGAATTTAACACCTGTAACTGCTCCAAGAGGTCAAGGTGACAGATGGAACGTTTTCAAGGAAGCAGTTGATAGATTGGAGAAACAGTTTGTAGATGAGCCCAATGTAATGATTGAACGACACAGTTTTCATAAAAGAAAACAGTATGCTGATCAATCTATTAAGGAACTTAGAGTGTTGGCGGCCAATTGTGAATTTGGAGCAAATGTTGACTATTGCATAAGAGAACAATTTGTTTTCAATTGTGAGTCTAAAAAGTTGCAAGAAAAGTTATTGGCTTGTCATAATCTTACTTTGGCAGAAGTGTTGGATCTTGCAAAAGGCATTGAGAGGTCAATTCAGTCTGCCAAGGCCTTACTACTGATAAAGCAAAAACTTCTTCTCCTGTATGTACCATTCAGTCGGTTAAGAAACCGGTTAGAATGGGAGCTGGGACGAGCACTAAACCTAGCTGCTATAGATGTGGATCAATGACACATCTTGCCAATTGTGCGGATTGTCCTGCTTAAAGAAAGAAGTGTATAAAATGCAATAAGTACGGACATTTTCAAAGTGTATGCAGGGCTTCAAAAGTTTCTCCTAATAAGTCTGTGAATTCCATTTCCAGTGTTCATGATGAATTAGAAAATCTACTTCTTACAATCTATGATCCTGGGTCAGAGTGCATTATCAATAACGTGGGAGTACCATTCAAGGCACCGTTAGGTGTTGTTCATATAGGGGAAGTGAGTCTGGAAGTTATAGTGGACTCTGGGTCACCTATAACTATCTTGTCTGATGTTTCCTTTAAAGAAAATTGGTCAAATGTCAACTTAAAACACACTGATATCAATCCCAAAGCTTTGCCAATTTTGATATTGACATGTTAGGGTATTTTGAGGAGAATTTAGAATTTAAAGGACGCAATGTGTTTACAAAGATTTATGTGGCTACTGATGGAAAGAACATTACGGGCTGGTATGATCTGGGTAAGTTGGGTATTATATTGTGCCCTGGTACTGATTGTCCCATTCGTTTGCGGGACATGTCAATCAATTCAGTGAATATTGAGGATTCAAAAGTGGAGTGTATTATTGACAAACACAGAGCTGTTTTCCAGAACAAAGTAGGTCAGGTAAAAGGATTCACTCACAAAATCAAACTCAAGAAAGGGGCCATACCTGCTCAGCACAAGGTGCGCATGGTTTCGTTGTGGGTACGTCAAAATCTTAAGGCCCATTTGGATGTCTTGTGTGCTGAAAGCATTATCGAACCTACAGATAACTCGTAGTGGGTTTCAGCGATTGTTATCACACTTAAAAAGAATAAAGAATTGAGATTGTGTGTGGACCTAAGGTCATTGAACAAGAATATTGTGATTGATACTTACCCCTTGCCTAAAATACAAGAATTATTAGCAGCTGTCAATGGAGCAAAATACTTTTCTGTTATCGATCTCAAATCTGCCTATCGCCAGGTTGTCCTGGACGATTCTTCTAAAGACCTTACGGTTTTTGTTACGGCGTTTGGGGTTTACAGATTTTTGAGGATGCTGTTTGCGCTGGACTCAGCGGCCAGCGTTTTTCAGAAACTTATTGAAGCTTTATTTAAAGGTTTGAAAGGGGTGCAAGCTTTCCAGGACAATAACTTGATTTTTGCGAAAACCTGTGTGGAGCATGATAACATTTTGGGAAAGGTTTTAAGTGTGTTGGAGGCTAAAGATATGACAGTGAGCAAGGAGAAATGCACATTTTTAGTCAAAGAAATTGACTATTTGGGCCATAGAATTACAAATAGTAAGATCTTCCCCAAGGCGGATTTGGTAGATGCTTTAGACAAGGCTAGCAAACCCTATGATAAGAACTCCCTGCGCTCATTTCTAGGGTTAGGTGAGTATTATGCGAGGTTTGTGAGAGTCTATGCTTTGATTGTGGAACCTTTGTGACAGCTTCTTAAAAAGGGGACAGCTTTTGTGTAGATTCAAGAACACGATGAGGCGTTTTGTCAGGTCAAGAAACTTATTGTGCAGGCTACGGGTCTCAATACTTTTGATCCTAATGGCAAATCATTTGTCACCGTGGATGCCAGTGCTATTGGTTTGGGAGGAGTATTTACCTAGCTGCTGGACGGTGAGGAAAGAGTTATTTATTTTATTTCTAGAGGCATCAGAGGAGCTGAGAAACACTATAGTACTATTGAGAAGGAAGCCCTTGCGTGGGAATGGGCTGTGGAAAAGTTTAAAAACTGTTTATGGAGGCGACCTTTTGTTCTCATCACGGATCACAAACCCTTAGAGTATATGATGGATGGGGTGAGATCAAGTAATGCCTCTTCTAGGTTAGTCAGACTTATTGTACAGGAGTTTAATTTTAAAATAAGGCACATTTCCGGAGGGAAGAATGTAACAGCAGATTGCTTATCAAGACTTCCGCCTGTTGAGGTGCCAGAAGGGGAGATTGTTGATCAGCATGAGTGTGTAGTTGTGGTGGTGGATGCTCTTGGTTCTTGTAATATGTTCATTTCAGAGAAGGAGTGGAATGAGTTTATGGATAAGGTTTTGTCCAAAGTCAAACAGTTTGTTATGAATGGTTGGCCGCCCTGTAGAACTTTGGATTCTTGCTTTCAGAGTTTTGCTTAAGTCGCCAGCGAATTGAGTATTGAGAATAACATGTTATTGAGACATGATTTATTTGTGCCTCCTGCAGGTGTCAGGAATAAGCTAGTTTATTAAGCTCATTCTGGACATCCTGGTGTCTTTGGTACCAAAAGAATACTTAACAACATTATTGGTGCCCAAGTATGGATGCAGTGGTTGAACGTTGTGTGGATAATTGCAAAGTTTGTGTTCATTCTGACAAACATTTGAAAGTATCAACCGAACCTTTAAGCTTGCAAGAGGTACCTTTGGAACCGTGAAATAAAATTTCCATAGATTTTTCTGGTCCATATGATTGTCTGGGCAGAGAAAGTAGATTTCTTATAGTGCTCATTGACAATTTTTCAAAGTGGATGTATTTTACATTTGTTGAACATCCTAATACTGATGAGGTTGTGTCTTTTTTGCAGAATATTTTCCAGGTTTTCATGTCTGATAATGGGGTACAGTTTGTTTCCTCTACGATGCTTGAATTTCCCCCCCAAAAAAATTGGGATTTGTTCTGAAAAGGCGCCTTTGTACTGGCCAAAGGCCAATGGCCAAGTGGAACGGGCCAATAGGTTCACCAAGGAGGGGATTCAATCGTCACTGGGGAGCAATTTGGATGTAATGGGATTTTTGAAAGAAAAGGTTTGGAGTTATCATAATACTCCTCATTCAAGTACTGGTGTATCTCCTTATTTTTTTATGAGAGTTAGGCAAGGCAAAACATTGGTAACACCCACTTTTGTTAAAAGTGTCAAAAGTCAGTCTCTGGAGTGTGAGATTGCCAAAGCAAGAGATAATTTGCTTTCATCTTGTATTTCAGGCAAATCTTATCATGATGTTTATCATAGAGTCAAAAGCAAGGTGGTCACTCTTGGTGATTGGGTGCGTGTCATCAAACCCACTCGACATACAAAAGGATCTTCTAAATTCTCTGAGTCATTCTTAGTGGAAAGAGTCACTGATTCTGCTGTTTTATTGAAAAACAAAGGGTGGTGGAACAAGAGTGCAATTGTGGTACTCAAGCCTGGGCAGGAGAATTTCTTTGAACAGGAGAAAGGGAGAGGAAGTGGTCTGATGGCTAGATTGCTGACTTTGGAGCTGGAAAACCAAGGTTTGAGCCTCGGGGTCGCATCCACATCCTGTGATTCTGGGCAAATCACTTAATCTCCCCGTGCCTACCAAAAAACAAAATAATGAATGTGTCCTTGTGTAACGTAACCGGAGCTCTTTTAAAGCGCTCCAATACCTTCGGTCGAGTTTGCGCTATATAAATCTGCAAAAAAAAGAGAAGAGTGACGGTACCTTGTTTTGTGAGGAAGGTGGGAAATGTGATCTGTTGGTGAGTTCAGCTGGGACTTCCAATTCTGAATGTTTCACTAGAAGCACATTGTGTTCTGGGAATGTGGAACAGTTTGGGGGTCATTCGGATGTTGGTGCTGAGGAGGGAGTCTCTGTGGAGAGAGATTCATCTCTGCAAAAGAGGATTGTTAAAGTCCCAAAGAAGTTTGAGCACTATGTTTTGGAGTAGTTGTTTATATATTTATTTTTGTTTTTAAAAAAAGAACATGTGGTGTGTTTCACCTTCCTATAATCTTCCTGTTCAATAAAGTTTTGCTCTTCTCAATGTATCTCTTTGCTTTCAACTTTAAGGCTTTAGAATGTTCATATGTCGTGGAATTTGCCTATATAATGTTTTGGAACGTGGTGGAGAAGTGGTTGGAGTTGGCTGGAGTAGGACGTGTTTTCCTGCGCACCAGTGGGTCATTGTATGGCACGTTTAAATTAAATCCTTTATTAGGGCTCGCCAAGCGTTGCAGCGCGAATGCGCTGCCATCACTTTGCGAGGCATGCAGTATACACTATAGTGTGGAAGCTTTGTGGAAGCTCCCCCCACTCTCCGGCCCATATTCTTCATTGGCTTAGGTTATAAATGCTGCCTTCTGATTGAATTTAAGCTTGTTAGTCCCGCCCCATAACAGCCATGTCAGTCATTTGTGTCCTTCCATGGCTACTGGCCCCTTCACAGCACAGATTACTTTCTTCCCGTGCCCCCCTCCGGCAGTCCGATGCCTTCTCTCCGCCCCCCGTGCCTCGTAGCCCGCAAGCGTTGCCATTTGCAATGCAATAGGTCTCGCGTAAAGAAAATAAAAGACTTGCGCAGCCGATTACCCTAACTGCCAAACTTTGGATGTTTACAAATGGACTGAACTCCCTTATACCCTTTTAAAAAGAAACGTGTTTGTGTAGAATTAACTCATAGAATGCTGGAACTGTTCCGATTAAATGCTGATGAAAGCACCACAGAGCCAAGAGCCCGGCAGCCCCGCCCCTTGAAACAGTGAGATCAAAGCGGCCGCGTAACGCCTCCCTCCTTACCCTGGAGTTAGCGGCTTTGAAGATGCCTGCTGCCCCACCTCTCTTCACCCACAGAGGCGTGTCTGCCCCGCTCGCAGCCTTGACAGTCACATGGGCCACAGTCACATGCTGCCAAACAGGAAGAGGAGAGTTGTAATGTTAACTCACGTATAAATGTAATGGCCAAGCGTAGGAAAAGGTATGTGCACTGAATTGAAATTCATGTATGTAATGCTTCTTAAGTTACTTCTACGCAACTCGTTCCTATAAAAGCACGCGTTATAGCTGTGCGATACTCAAAGCACCGCCTTTCAACATCGCAAAGCTGTAAACTTGCGACAACGTAGAGAGACTCCGACTTGCAACAGTGTGGTTTACTGTGCCTTGGAAGATCTTCACTTTTGTACTGCGGTCTTCGCAGATCGTCAATTTTTTCCTGTGGTTTTCGCAGATTACCACTGTTTTGTCATCTCTTCTACGTGCGTTGTGTTAGAAGTAAAAATTTACGGTAACCATCAAAAGTATATATTATGTACATGTTTCAAATTTCTGTAAACAGGGTGGGAGGACAGTGAATGTAGGGAAACGGGATTTATAATTCTATTCCCGATAGCTGTTCTGGGTTTTCACCTAGCAGCAGAATGCTTGCTGGGACTTTTAGTTTTTCTTTTCACGTAATATGCACGGGCTTACAATATACTTACCCCTGCTGGCTAGGAAAACAAGACTGATTGCAAGTTATCCTCGTGACATGGCGATAATTGATAGGTATATACTCATTCTCCATTTCAAATTCCCTTTGACTTAACTGCAGAATATGATGGATACTAATTGTAAATTGTATTTGCGCATGCACTGTCACTTGCAAGACATTTTGTGTTGGCCTCTATGACCCACCCATTGCTTACCATTCGTTGGCTTCATTGTCAGTCTTATTTGCCGGCTCGTAACTGGTCAGTGTGCCAGATTCACTTTCTCTTCATTTATTACTCCCTTCCATTGAACATGGACCAATTACTAATTGCCATATTTGATGTGTGCCCATCCGCTGCTTGCTCTGGCATTAAGTTATTTATTTTATCTTCTCCCCCATGTTGTTGCTTGTACCCTATTATCCCCTTCCATATTGTTGCTTGTCCCCCTTACAGCATCATTGCTTGCTCCGTCGTGCTTGCACGGTGCCCCCTCCCGCTTTGTTTCTTGCATTGTTCTTGTTGCTTCACCCATTTCCCCCATACCTATTGTTGCTTGCCCTGTGACACCCACGACTACACCCCTCCCACCACAAAAAAACCAATGACAAGCCAAATAGCTGTTGTATATGCAAGAGCTGTGTGGCTCTTTCAGTGTGTTTTTTAGCCATGTTGTACAGCAGCAGTTCAGAAAGTAAAAAAAAAAAAGCGCTATGACACGGAAAGCACTGACCGCGTCATAGCACTTATTTTTTTACTTTCAGCCATGCAGCACAGCAGCCACATTGCTGTGCAACATAGCTAAAAATTCCTTGTCAAAGCCTCTTTTATAGGCGAAGCCTATTGGCTTTGCCAATGTTTGTTTCTTTCAGGTTAAGCAATCTATGAAAGTGCATGGATTTTCCAACTGTCTTTTTTGTATAGTTCTTTCCTTCGGTTGTATGTACTTTGTGTTGCTCTATGTTGCTCGTGATCTCATCTTTGTGCTTCTCCCCCGCCCTCTCCATGTTATGCTCATCCTTGTGTACTTCTCCCCGCACTGCTTTCTCCCCCATGTGCTTCTCCTCATCCGATCCACCTCGCTGTCTCTCTTGCATGTTGCTTCTCCTTCACCTGCATCCTTTGTGTGCTTCTGTCTTCTATGTTGTTTGCACCCTCCTTATTGTTACCTCCTCCCATCCACACCCTCCATGGTGCTACCAGCATAGCCAATAGGTCTCGCCTTTGGGACGTTATACGTGTTTACCGAGAGGTATTGGCAATGTTTTTAAGGTATGTTATAGAGCAATGTGTTCTTATATAGTTACTGTGATAACTACTGTAGCAACCATGGTGTTTATTACAAGGCAGTAAACCATAGAGTTTATTTACTAGCCCCTTGTGCTACTGGTGCTTCTGTTTTTATATGTGCAAAAGGGACGTACCGGTAGCGCAAGGGCCTTGTAAATAAGCCCTCGTGTGTTTTAAGTAAAGCGGGTAGGGAGTAATAAACGAACTCATAAACAAAACGTGTCTGTCTGGTGATTTTTCGATAATTGTAGAGGCCTGTACCACCAGAGTTTCAGGGCTTAATTGTGATGTTACTACTGTTGTCCTATATGAGCTGTGGTAGCAGATCACACATGCAGTATGCGATCCGTGTGCCCTGGGAACACTTATTGCTAATGATATAGGGAGTAGCGAGGGAGATGGGCATTGTATCGACAGTAACACTCCAGGGTGAATAAGTGCATGGAGTTGCAGGAGGTGGAGGGCTACGGTGCAAACGATGTCCCGCCGCGAAGAGTAGGGAAAGGGTTGGAAAAGAGCGGGTAGCCAGTGCCGAGAGCCTGCATACCTCCGAGAAAGGCAGATCCCATGAGCGGCAGGCAGCCCGGGGTCTGTGGCAGGCGGAGGAAGCCGGACGTGCACTCCGAGGTATAACAACCTGCCGTGGGGGCATCGGGAGGGGGAGCAAGGGAGTAATAAATAAACACATAAACAAAAAAAGCTGACCTCATGAGAACATTCAATGAATGCAAAGTAATAAGGTCCAATGTATGACCAGCCATATGAGTGAGGCAGTTTACACATTGTTCCAGATTGAAGCCCTACAGTGTGCTCACAAACTGCTTAGGAGTAGGGTAGGGTAACTCGGGTCATGAATGTGCAGATTAAAATCACCCAAGACCAGGAAATTAGAATGCAGTATATAAAATTTGCCAAGCAGGTCTGATAGCCAACGAAGGAACTCAGTGGAGTTGTTAGGAGTTTTTTATATTAATGCTCGGCAGGGTAAAGCCGGATTCAACATAATAGAAAAGGCAAGACTTTCAATGAGACCACAATCTGTCAGCTTCTAAGTAGTGCATACCATAGTGTCTCTGCAAACAACCGCTGTCCCCTCTCTCTTCCGATCTGTTCACTTATAAGGTCCTAAAGGCGAGACCTATTGGGTATGCCAATTCTTGTTTATTTGAGAAATTATGACATATTGGGAAAGAAACCATGAAGGAACGGCTGAAATGGCTTATATGTAAATAGGAAAGAAAAAAAGGTCGGAAAGAACCATGAATAAGGAGACAGAAAAAAAGAAATAGATGGGGATGGAGGCACGAAAAAAATGAAGTAAATAAAGAAGTAACCCAAGATAAATGTATGGTAGCAAGAAATAGAAGCAAAGAATGAGAGAAGAAAGAAAAAAAGGAAGAACGAAAGGCAGCAAGGAGGGCAGGATGCAGGGAAAGGAGAGTAATGGATGAAATGGAAGGAAGAAACAGAGATGAAGAAAGGGGTGTTAGTGAAAGAAAGGACGTAGGAATGATGGCGATGTATAAAAAAGGAAGGATTACAAGAAGAGGGGAAGGAATAGAAGCAAAGAAGGAAGAAAAGAAGAAAGGGAAGAGGGCAGGAAGGACACAGAGAAGCAGGCCCGGCTCCAGGAATTTTTATTTGGGTGGGCCAAGGGTGCATTTGGGTGGGCCACTGCGGGCTCGATTTGTCGCATATATGTCTGGACAGGCCTGCTTCAGGGCCCTCCTTTATCTCTTCTTAGTCTTACAAGGCCCAGTAAAACGCACTCTTTTCCAAATCTCTTTCTAAATATTATCACTCTCAAAAAGTGTTTTTTCCATGTAATGTTCGTTTGATGGGAAGAGGAGGTTTCTGAGGTGGGAGTATCAGGCAAGTGACACTTCTCGGGCTCCCTCTGTGCGAATCTTCAGGGAGAAACCCTCTTCAATACTACCTCCACCTGACCCCGGACTCTGCAACGCACTCCCTTGAAGGTTCCCTCTGTGCGAGCCTTCAGGGAGCATCCCTCTTCATTACTACCTCCACCTGACCCCGGACTCTGCAACGCACTCCCTTACAGGCTTGATTATCCACTGCTCCTCTCCCGTGCACCTTATCTCACAGCTGACCCTGGGCACCAGCCCCATATAAGGCACGATCGGGCCCCACTTTCATTTTTCCCGGTAAAAACATTAGTAAAATCACCTTCAAACTTAAAACATTGAATATAGCAGTAAATATAATTCACGCACTTTAAAGTATGTTCCACAGTAGCCCTTATGACCAGACTGCTAATTAAATAAACAAAAACAGAAAGGCCATGACAGGGCCGGCTTTAGCGTTGATGCGAAAGTCTTTTTTGGCGCCGCACCAATAACCTCTTTCTCCGTAAATACCTTTACTACCACCTTCCAACAGGGCCCCTCATTCCTCCATGGCCCCCCTATTGACCTCCTCCTCTGATTCCCTCACTGCCACATGCCACAAGTGCCCCTCATCTCCCCATAGCCCCTCCCCCTCATGACCTCTTCCTCGGATTCCCTCACTGCCACCCTCCAACAGTGCCCCTCGTCGCTCCATAGCCTCTCACCCCTCATGACCTCCTCCTCGGATTCCCTCACTGCCACCCTCCAACAGTGCCCCTCATCTCTCCCAAGCTCCCCCCTCCACCCCATGACCTCTTCCTCGGATTCCCTCACTGCCACCCTCCAACAGTACCCCTCATCTCCCCATAGCCCCTCCCCCTTATGACCTCCTCCTCGGATTCCCTCACTGCCACCCTCCACCAGTGCCCCTCATCTCTCTGTGGCCCCTCCCCCTCATGACCTCCTTCTCAGACTCCCTCACTACCACCCTCCACCAGTGCCCCTCATCGCTCCATAGCCCCTCCCAGTACCTCCTCCTCGGATTCCATCACTGCCACCCTCCAACAGTGCCCCTCATCTTTACGTAGCCCCTCTCTCACATGCATTTCATTTGTTGTACAGCGCTACTCATATCAGTGTAGGGTGTCACAGTACTTTACATCACGCACACATTATACAGAGACAATGAATTATACAAGTATGTAAATCAGTCTACAGGGAATGTCACATAAACCAATGAGGATTACAAGGTGTAGGAATCACATGTCATCCATACTGGTGGGCAGTATATTTTAAGAGGGTTTGGTCTGGGGAAACACAACCTTAGGATTTAAAGAGTATTCCATGGGGATCAGCTTTACTGATAAAAATGTATATCTGCCCAAACATACTCATTTTAGCAACATTAGAATAGTGAAAGACTGAGGAAGTTCTAACTATATATCACAAAACCAAAAAAGCGAAGTTCTAACTATACCATTCATGTTTGTATGCAGCTCTTTGATGACAGTTCATTGGTAACTGTCCTATGTTAGGATTGTAACTTCTGAACTGCAAGTAGCACAAGGATCGGTGTGACAAAGGCAGTAACCCACTGAGCTTCCACAAACTACAGTTCATCTGTATTTAAAAACTACTAACCGACAAATGATTGCTCTCCAGCAGGATCATTTATCACCAGCGTTATCTGGGCATTTTGTATTGTCTTATTGTTGTCCTGCATCGGCCATGATAAGGATAAAAACTGTTTAAATGAAGCACACATGAAGTATGTGCCCTGCTGGGCCTGTGCAGATTTTAAAAAGAAAAACAACTAGTAACACATTCTCTTACCTACTCCATTAGTCAAACTTTGTGTTACAGCCTGGTGTGATAAGCAGCTGCAGGGGTCAGGAAAGGTGAATAGGAATAAACAAACTTCTTTTCTCCTGCACTGCATAGAAAAAGAAATATCCACGCAGCAGGACAGTAGGCAAAGGTTACCTGTGCCAAAGAAAGGATTTGTCGCCTTTGCCATGTGGAGATGAAGGGGTGTGTGGAGATGAAGGGGTGAAAAAATAAACAAAGCCTCGTTAACATGTAAATGGTCTTTTAAAGACCTGTGAGGTACTCGGGTGCGGCTGCGATAATCTCTAAAACTGTCTGCGTGTGAGCGCGCCCAGGAAGCTGTCTCGGCCCGGGCTGACACACACGACGTGTGCTTTCAAGCCCTCACTGCGAGGGCCAAGGTTTACGTTTGGGTGGGCCAGGCTCATGTTTGGGTGGGCCTGGCCCACCCGGCCCACCCTCTAGAACCGGGCCTGGAGAGAAGGAGAAGATTGGAATAGATGAAGAGTATGGGAAAAGAAAGGAGAATGCAACCACAAACACTGGCGTAGCTAGGGGGGGGCGGTGGGGGCGGTCCGCCCCAGGCGGCACTATTTTGGGGGCGGTGGACACATGTGCGGCGGCAGTTTCTGAGCAGCCAGTCCGTCATTGCATAATCTGCTCACAGCGATAGTATGCGTAAAAATCTATTTGTGCATCTCGACTCTAAAGAAGTGATCTTTAATTGTCAAACTCGAGCGTTCTGAACGCCCAAATTTGACAATTAAAGAGCACTTCTTTAGAGTCGAGATGCACAAATTGATTTTTACGCATACCTACGGGGTGGAGCTGCGTGTAACAACTTGGCCTTGGCGCCGGAAGGGGGGAGTGGGGACGTAAGGGTACGTCCTGCTGCCAGGGCGCAGAGAGTTTCATTTTGTAGGGAAATTGGAGGCAGAGGCTGGCTGCAGGGCTCACTGGTTTGCGGGCTGCACCAGAATCATGGTGCTCGGCTGGCTGGCAACACTACTGATTGCTCCGGCTGCCAGGCCGCCTGTTGCTGTGGGGCTAAATTATCTATGGCAGCCCCCTGCCAGCAAATAATTATTTCCGAGCCGGGCCGGTCGAAGGAGAGTGCTGGAGCCTGTGACGGGAGCCGGAGATACAGGCAGAGTGAGGCTGCTTCTCTTCGCAGCTGTCCAGCTCTCTGTTCGATGACAGAAAAAGGGCCCATTATTCCTGCAGACTCGAGCCTTAAAAAACGGAGTAAAATCGAGACAACACCCTCAGAGAGAAGCAAAGAGCAGGATGAGCTGGGTGAGTCCGCCCCCTCCCCGTCCCACTCACAGAGCTACCGGCAGCAGGTGTGCTGACCTCATTATACCCCCTTTAGTTGGTAGATATGATTCTTTTTTGTAATAAAAATGCCTATTTGTTTAACAATAACCCCCTCACATTGCAGGCTCAGGCCTCCTTCTGCATTTTCAATAACGTGTTACTGTGGAGCTTCTCCTATTAGGGGTCGGATTTAACAGTGTCTTGTGTCTTCCGCTATTAAAAAGGTCGTGCTGCTGTGGATGGGTGTTTTTGGAGGGGGCACACGTGGGCCTGCGAGTGTCACTATTTTATTACTTTATTTTTTGCAGAGTTTGCGCGAACTTGTCCCGAATCCAATGAGGTATCAGAGCGCTTTACATAGCAACAGTTCCAGTTACGTTACATGAGGACACATTCATTTTTATTTTTTGTTGGGCACGGGAGATTAAGTGATTTGCCCAGAATCACAGGATGTTCAGCGTCGTTACCGAGACTCGAACCCAGGTCGAGCGCCATTAGGCCAACTCCTCTCCCCACTATCTGTCTAGGCCTGCAGAAACTGGATAATTAACACTAATTCACACTTCCCAGCGAGGAGAGATCACACTGCCAGTGATTCTCTGTCCATTTCGACCAGAGTCAGACTGGGACAGACATTAGGCACAGGCATCAAAGTAAAAGTGCTTCCAAATAGTGCCAGGTTTCACTCATATACGTCATACAAGTATTTTGCAAGGAATAGACAACCTAATGAATTTAAACATTGCTATGTTTGTTTTAATAACAGGCAAATCAACAGTGAAAACCGGCACAGCAGACCACAAAACAGGCCACAAACAGACAAAAAAACCAGCGCACACACTGACCTGGCAGACCAGGCCTTCAGCACTGGCTAACTGCCCCTGTAGAACAGTCCGACCTTGGATCGAAACACATCTTTCAATTCCTGCATGCTTCTGCAGCCCGTGACCCTCCTTCCCAGCCTGGCCAAAGAACACACAGCTCAAGCAAAATAAATGAGAAAGGCATTCTTTTACATTAATCTCATTCAATTTTTGATTGATTAATACAATCTCTAAAATTTGTCCTTTTGGCGCAGTGGTGGATAGTGACTTCTGTATTCTACTGCTCCAATGTCCCATCTGCGACTCCGACCACTAGAATATGCACATTGCAAGTCTGACGCAGGTAAAAATTGGAGCCTTGCAAGTTCTGAGAAAGAGTTGTGTGCATGGTTGAGAGGGGCAAGTGCCGTGGCCATTTTTGCCTCTTTATTTGATTTTGCTCGCAAGAAAGTGTTACTCATAGTCGTTGAATGTCACTCATAATTACACTGAAATTATAAAAATGCCACACATAAGCAATCTGAAATCTTGGCGGCTATGTATGTGTCGGGGCAGAGGAGCAGCGCGTGCTGCAGGGGACCCCGTTCCTCAGACTGCACTGTCCTCTTCTGACAGACCGGGCCTCCTGAGCCCAAGGGGTCTCTGGCCTCTTGACCCCTATCGCACCGCTTCGGGCACTCCCCTCAATGTGCCCCCGAGTGCTGAGACCGTGGCCTGCCCTGCAGGAATCCGCACCATGCTGAAGCTGCCCTTCCAGGAGTCACCGAAGGGCTTGGACGCTGATTTCATCAGTGCACCCCTGGACATCGGCACCTCCAACCACCCTGGACCCAGGTATCAGCGAGCAAGGGTGCGGGGGCCTAGCTTCACTTAACACATGGGACATGTCTCAAGTATGAGATGTCATTTCACTTTATTGCACATCTAATTCTTCCATGCATGCAATTTGGCAAGCAGTGACTACGTCCCATGACAAATTCGAATTGGAAGCCAATACTTGAGGTAACATGCTAGTGAGAAACTTTATGGGTTTCCAATTCTGAAAGCAGAAAGACAGGCACCCAATGGGATTTGTACAAAAGCGAATGAAGGGCATGACCCACCAGAGCGACATCAAAGGGCAATAAATGTGGACCTGGCTAGATGAGTACTTTTGAGAATATGCCTGAGACTCCAATAAAGAATAAAGCATTTTAAAAATGAGCATTGGCAAAACCAATAGGTCCCGCCTATATGAGAGCTATTGGCTTTGGCAATGTGTTTTAGCCATGTTGTACACCAGTTTGGCTGCTGTTCAGCAAGGGGTGTAACACAGGCCCCTGCAGCCTCCACGGTGCGGGGGGCCCTCGTGCTCCAGGGGCCTCCTCCGCGGCCGTGGCACAGTCACCAACCACTTAGCACTCCACACATCTGAACCTTCTCGGATGCATTGCTGGGAGTTACGTAACTTATGTTACGCTCGCCATAGTTGCAAGCGCGGCCGCCTCATCATAAATGAATTGATGTGCGGCCTTCCCCCTTAGTGTGGAGCATACTATGGTTGGGCTCAGCTGAATCGAAGTCTGGTGACGTTCTGCCCCTGGCCCATAAATGCCACTTCGCTCTCCCCGCTCTGGGCGCCCCTGGCGTACCTACGCTCCAGGAATCCCACCTCACATGTTCTCCACAGGCTGGCCGGTCCCATTAGCATGTCATGACTGGCGCTGACCGCCCGCCCTTCACGCTCCCTCCGCTTAAAGCCTCGGTATTAGCAAACTTTGTAGCAGAAGGCGTGCAACCAGGAAGCAGCCCGCAGAAGGAATATCCCTCTTGGCGCTGCCGGAGCTGCTTTCATGGTCGGTCGTAAACTCGGAGAAAGGAGTTTGTGGAGCTCATGGGGTTGTGGCTTTCAACACCATGGGTAAGGACTGTCCATTGTCACTATTAATGGAAATATTGAACGATTATGCAGCGTCTCACGCAAACCGTATCATGTTACTTCAGTATTAGGTGACATTGTTACCCATCACATCCACTTCGAAGGTTAAAGAGCCGAGTTGGTCCTGCCTGTTAAACATTACAACCCAGTGTTTGCTACAGGCGCACGCATAACCCACCAGGGCGCAGCTTCGGGTGGGGGGGTGTTACTCCCCAATTAATGTATTCTATATTAAATATTTGGGTACAGGTACTTTCAGTTGGGTATGGTGAGGTGTCTGTCGAATTTCACCTAGGATTTTTTACTATGGCACACAGACAAAAACATACACACACACTCTCTCTCTCCTCTCTGTTTTGAAGTTCTTGAAAATGTTTTTACTTTACAACATATTGTGCTTTGAGTATCCCTAACAATCTGCACTGCTCTCCTTTTCCACTGCCCCCAGGGGCGTAACAGGCCCCTGCAGCCCCCGCGCACCAGGGGCCCACTTCGCGGCTGCGGCGCAGCCAGCAACCACTTAGCACTCCACACATCCGAATCTTCTCGAATGCTGGGAGTTACATAACTTACATTATGCTCCCTGTAGTTGCAAGCGCGGCCGCCTCATCATAAATTAGGGTGGTGCATACTATGGTTGGGCTGGTCATTCTCATGCGCATGTCACTTTGCGCAATTTAGAGTGAGCGTGAGGTTAGGCGGCTGAGAGGGACCGTGCGGCCCAGGACGGACAGGTGCGGCCTTAATTTAATTATTGCCAATGCTAACGTTTCCCTGTCTTCTGCTGCCTGCTCGCGCCTGCCACTGAAGCTGCAGGCCAGGCCTCAGGTGAATCAGTCTGTCGCCTACACATTCTCAAGTTTGAAAAGTTGATTGTCTCACACAGCATCATTTTTAACCTCCATGTCTTCAATGGAACCCATTTCCTCCACTGCCATCAGCATGGGCTGGGACACGTGACCGTCATAGCTCGACCATCCATGCAGTGTTTAACAGATGAATCTTTTCTGGAATCAATTATTACTGGCAGTTTCAAAAGTCAACCCTGGAGATTAATATTTTTATTTACAACATCCGACCTCATAACAAATCTCTACCTTATTATGAAGTTCGTACAGAAGCTAATGCTCGACCAATCGCTACACCGTCTTGAGGTCCCGTCCACCTCCCCTCCCTTAATTCCTGGATCCACCTCTAGGCATGGCACATACAGCACATGCACTGATGCACCTCTACCCAAAAGTGCAGTGGCATAGAGTAGAGTGGCGTAAAGTCAGGCCATCAGCGCAGTAGTTGTAGCTCGCAGCTGCAGCATGGTTGCACCAGTTGCCTCAAATCAGTCCTGCGGCCAGGCGGCCTGCCTCATAAATTAAATGATGCACTTCTGAGCCTCTCAGTAGTGAAGATGGGTTGGCCCTCTCTCTCCAGTTTACCAGCCCAGCATCATCGTATTTGTTGTAGCACAATCTGATGACCAAGTTATAGATAGAGCCACACAACTATAGGGGGAGCAATTACATTTTATGGTACGTTATTTATGTTTATATAAAGCATTCTATGGAAAATATGGCCCACGGCCCAAATGCCATGTCTGTGCTTAGTTAGATGTAAGCAAAATGTTCTATTTAACGTGTTGTGTTGGAAGTTTGTGTGTGTTCCATGCTATTGAAAAGTGCTCTTCGGGCCACATTGCAGCCAGCCGAATAGCATATCTGCGCTATGTGGGGTGTATGCAAGGTCTGGCCAGAGCGTTCTGTTCGATGCTTGCGTGTGCTTGCGTGTGTTTTAAACTACTTACAATGCTCTTGGGAGCTGTGTGCCATCCATCTATATGGTATTTCTGAGCTATGTGCTATATAAGCTCTACCCAGTGTGTGCTATTCCATGTCTGCATGTGATGTACATTATCGAAAAGTGTTGTTGGGTGCTACAGTGCACCATCAGCTGTACGCTATATCTGAGGTGCACAGTCAACATACCTTTGTGAACTGGTTACCAAGGCTAAGTTTTTTCCTGGTTCCAGTACCCCCTGCCCCCCCCCACTCTGCTTATTCCTTGCATTTGAAATTTACATTTACTGCTGTAGTGTGAGAATGCATTTCATGAAAAGGAATATAGAGTAGGGTTGCCAAAAGAAAAATGCCAGCCATGTGTTTAAAGAGCCTGAAAAGACCTTGTCTTGGCACTAAATAGTGTTATAAATAAAAAAGTATGTATTCATTTGTAATGTGATTTTTCTGTCTTTGTTTCCTTTAATTATCAGTCATGGATCTCATCATTCATGCAGCCCTAGAACACAATTAAAGTGCATTCTATTTATATTTGCTGTTCGAAGTATGCACAGATAAGTGCTGAAAATACGGTTTTAGGTGACTGCTTATTTTTGTCGGTGGATCAAAGTGGTAGGTGGTGGGCTGGGCCACTGGGGGGCCCCCTCATTGTGCTTTGCAGGGGGGCCCCCTCAAGTTTCGTTACGCCACTGGCTGTAGTGCTATGAAGTGACACCACATACGATCATGACTATTAAAATTCAGTTGTGGAATGTCTTTTCCTATAGTAAAGTACAATGGGGCACGTGCATCAATGTAAGGAATTGCGATTCCTTAAAAGCTATTTTTAAGGAATCGCTTTTAAGGACTCGCAATTCCCTACGCATGTAGGAATCGCTAAATAAATTGCGATTACTACACATTCCCTATTAGCGAATCGCAAATTATGATTCGGTAATTGGGAATGTGTTCCCATTCATTCCTATGGGCCTAGAGGCCCATAGGAATGAATGGGAAACCACTTGCAATTTCCGATTACCAAAAATGTAATTGCAAATTGCGCATGCAATTTCAAGGGTGATAGGAGGTCAAAAGGCCACCCTGATTTATCCACAAAACTGGCAAAGCGCCACATGGCACTTAGAAAAATGCAATTTCTAGCATTTTTCTAAGGAATTGCAGATTACTACCAACTTGAAGTTAGTGGTTATTTGCGATTCCTTAATGCTAAGTCGCAATCTCAGATCACTTCTTGCATTGCATTTAAGGAATCGCAAATTGCGATACCCTAAATGCATTCGCAAAATAGGTGTTCGCAAATTTAGCAATTACCTATTTTGCGATTGGGTTTGGGCTTGATGCATCCCAAATGGCTTATTACCAGTCGCAAAGGGGCCGATTTTGCGAATCGGCCCCTTTTCTGACATTTTTCTATTCCAAAGTGCAGCGGGATGGAGAGAAATAGAAGGTTTTAAATATGAAAAATAAATACATAACTAAATAAAGCAAGACAGAGTGGTGGCAAAGTGGCCAGATTGGTTTTATTCACATCCAAACACATCAGCCTCACTTTACAGAGTTTGCCAGTGAAGCGCTACTTTTGTTTTCTCGTCTTTCTTTGAACAGCATTGTTGTTCCCAGGTGGGAAAGTGTACCATTCCTGGAGGTACTGCAATACCTGGTTGATGGGTGGATTGGAAATAAAATGTGTACCATGGCTCTGTGTTTATGGATGTGGTCTTTGTAAACCATACTGCTTACGTTTTGTAAGGATATAAGCAATGGACTTTGAAACGGTTACCTTCAGGGCCCTGTAGTCATGTCCTTAACTTTTCAGGTAAAATCACTTGCTGATTTCTGAATAGTGAGTGAGAGATCGTTAAGGTAACCATGTTGTTTCTGCTTACATTTCACATGCTTTACTTAATCTTGCATTCCCTATGAGTGTTTGCTTTTACTTTTTCTTTTTAGGCAGCATATTACTCTTATCAAGTGCATAATTTGAATTGAGCAACATCCAAGTGTTTATAGCGGGCACAATTAGGTTATAGCTGAAGGCAGTGCGAGTTTCTCTCAGTGGGCAAATATGGTGTTCAGTGGGGGAGAGGATGTGGCACTAGGGCCAGAGCTGTCGAATTTGGAACTGGGGAACTGGGGAACTGGATTCAGCCTTCATGACCAGTCCACCAGACCACTCTACTGAGGGAGCATATTCCCATGCTAGACATTAGAAGGCTCCACTAGACCTTAGAAGGCTTGATGTCTTAGCACAAGCAGGTGTACCCTAGTGGTGTCAATTGTGAGTTAACCTTGAAGGCCTGTCTACCACAATCCATACTGAAGTTCATCTCCAGTCTTGCGGGTAAGCCTACGAAGCAGCACACCCTAGAGCAACAGTGATCTAGTCACTGTGACTCTGTCACTGAGGTCGCATGAATCTTGAGCAGGTTAGGGCAGTGTGAACGGTGTGACCTCACTGGGAACCTATTTCGGGTGGGTGCGTAGTGTTTGCAAGTATATTATGGTTTAAAAAAAACTTGCTGCCTCCTTCCTGGCCTCCAGCAATTTTCAGAAACAATAAAAATGTCATGATAACTTCGGTGATTAATGTTCTTCCTAGAGAGAGATCCGAGTTTTTTGTAGTGGAAGGGTTGACTCCTGGAAAGGTAGCACAGAGGGTTAATGTGCCTGCTGCAAAGAACATGTACCATGCAGATCACAAAGTGCACTGCTTTAATGGGGGGACCATGATGAATAGTCATTTAATGTCAGCCGTAGATGATGGATCCCTGAACAGTGTCATGCATGTGCATGTTTGCATTGTGCTGAGGGGATTACCAGGTAATTGTTCACGCAGCTCTCTGATGGATGTCACATGCGGTTTTTCTGAGTCCCCAGATAGATCATGCAGTCTGTGTGTTCCTTTTTGTACTGCCAGTCACCGGTGTATTCAACTCTGTAGCCTTGGACCGTGTCATGTATGTATGTACATGTAACTTGCATGACCGAGGTAACTATTAGCAGCGATACTACGTGTCTCTCGGTCCTCTTTCAAGTGCTTGCTCTCCTTTTTCCCCAAGAACCCCCCCCCCCCCCCCCCCGGGGCGGCAATCTGAGGGATAGCCCCGGGCGCCACAAGCTCTAGCTACGCCTCTGACCACAAAGCCCGATTTAGCACGAGGCCAGGGTCGTGATCTAGTGCTTTCTTGTATTACATCTGTCATCAAAAAGAAAACCCTTGAATATAAGCCAAAGCCATAGGGTGGCTCAAAAATAAAAATGTAACTTCATCAAAAGGTACACATATCATGCCTGGAAAAATAATGTATGTCAATCATCCTGACGCATGCGCATTGTTTGCACTTGTTTACACCAGCATACGTTGTGCTTCTCTGCATCACTTTAGTTTATGTGGTTCTGTGAGGAATTCTAGGGGTGATTTTGCTGCTCTCACCTCGTGGCGCTCCCTTCCCATGGATTATCATGGGTTTGGTGCTATAAAACAGCGTTTAGTTTGGCGGTCTCTTGAGAAGTGCTGGTACTCTCTCTCGCAAAATACAAAACTGCCAGTACTCAGTACCAGACAGTACCAGCCCATTTAAAACGCTATATAAAGCAAGTTCTTATTATACAGTATAATAAGAACTTGTTTTATATAGCGCTTCATACCACGCTTCTGCGTCTCTAAGCGCTGTAAATGTCAGGTGTGATTGTAACTGAGTTTAGCGGTAATAGAGTGAAAAGAGCACTGGGTGCAGCCTACTCCAGCCGGGCAGTTTACATAATCGGCTCATATGCGCCAAAGAACAATTTTTACCAGCACCTCGACACGTTTCCTTATAGACAATCCAGCTGACATCTGAGACACGCGGGTGACGCTGTACTTAACACGCATCTCTGCAGTAATGTCCGATCAAAGCCTTCGGATCAATACACTAATGCGCGTCATTGGACGTAGTGAACAGGACAGCTCGCCATGGAGTTAAGTGGCCTGACCTCTCAGCACCCTCCCGCCCTAAACACAGATGGCTGCCAGATAAGCGTGGGGGCGGGATGCGGGGGGCTTAGCACTGGCGAGAAAAATATGGTTCAAAGTCTGCGCCGACTGTATGAAAACCGAGGGGGGGCCCTGGGACAGCTGGGGAGTCCGCCAGGCCCAGGGCTGTGTCACGAGAGGTTTACTGGATGCAACAAGACATGGGGGCTACTTCTTACACATGTGCACAGCAGTCATGTTTGGGGGAAATAAGTAGACACCACATTGGGAAGAAAATGTAAATATTAGCATCGGTTCCCTGCTTCATAGTTATCACGGCCTCCCCAGAAGTGACCGAGGAACGAACACTGGTTCCCTCGTGAAAGAGTCTGTGATAGAAAGAGGTACAGGCACATCCGCATCAGTGCAATGCACAAGCATAGTGAAAATACATTTCATGGCTTAGAGTCTGAGTGTGAAAAAAGCACACACAGTGGACTGGAGTCAACGAGCAGGTTTTGTGTCTGCAGCTCTTCGTCCACTTCAGTGCTTCCTGGAGCAGTTTCGCAAGAGGCCGCCAAGGTTATGAATTGTTGTTAACTGTTTGACAATGCAACACGCAGTTAGGATCAGTACTATAGGAGTACTATATAGAGGTGAAATGGGCATGTCAGAGGGTGGAAATGAAAGAAATGAGGGCAGGAATGAAACAAGGATGAAAAGAGGAAAGTAAAGAAGCAAGGGAGGATGTAGTAGCAGGCAGGCAAATAGAGCCAAATTTCGGGGGGGGCTGAAAAAGATTTCGGGGGGGGGGGGGCTAAGTCTTCCAGCCATAGGCAGAGTGGCTGTAAGAAGGGGTGAAAACTGAACAAATGCCTCATTAACGAGTAAATGGTCTTTAAAGACCCGTGAAGTACTCTGGTGCGGCTGCAATTAGACGGACGTCAGCCCGCGAGGACATTCAAGTGCTGATAACATGTTTGAAGGAAAATAGACACACTGACACTAAAGTAAAGGGAATGATAAGGATGACATCTCTTTCTATGAGGAAGTGATATCGTTGCACATTGTGTATGTTATTTAGCCCTCCGAATAATGGGAGTGTTCCGTGCTTTTTAAGTTTAAAATATTGAAACTTGAGTGTTCGAGGTTGGTCAGTTCTATATAAAACTGCGTGCCGAGCTCTAAAGTCCCTCCAATAATGTACATCTCATGCGCCCCATTCGCATTTACACAGTGCATTATGCACTCATGTTTCCTCGAGAGTGTCGGGGGTCCGACGACGTTCAGGTTTACGAGTGCTGTGCCCACGAGTGCTTACCCGACGTCTCTCTGGAACTCTGCTGGTGAATCGACCGTCCTTCTCCAGTGCCCTATGCCTCTGCTAGTCCGAGACTGCCTGCCATGCACTGCCTGCTGCGTGTGTGGAGCGTCCAGTTGTCATGGTAACGCACCACCTCTCCCGGAATCCGCACTCGCATTCCCGCCTAAAGATCAGTGAAAAATGTCCTGGTTCCGTTTTGCCTCCACCCCCTCCCGAGGATCCGCACTCACGTCTTACCTGGGTCACCAAAACCAGAATAAAGCGAATATGCACCGAAAAAGACAGCTATCCTAGGGCGCAGGGAACAACGTCAAAGATAGTGCTGCCAGGTTCAGTGCGAGGCACTTCCGGCGATCGGGCAGGGGTTTGTTGCGGCTCGTGTCGCGTAGGACGTGACGCTGCCCCAGAAAATGTAGTTTATTCTTTCGCGCTCCGGAATAACGTCACTGTGGATATCAGAAACACTAGACTGCTGAGTTTTGTTTTTTGGGAGGCCGTGTTGGCCACTCAGAAAACTCGATAATATCAATAAGGTGTAAGAAAGTAAAACCCTGCCGCTCTTTCATAATCCTGTCCATTGCTTTCACCTTCGCCGCGAGCCGCTTTCTGGACGAACGAATTTGGCCACCAAATAGTACAAGCCTGTCTGCCGATAGGCATCAATTATGTAACTGTAGTAATTCTAATTAGAGGTGCTCTAACTGAAAGGAAGGATCGAGCCAGGGGTCCGGCTTGGCTGTGAGACCGTATACGAGCCGAACATTAAAACAAGCACACCACTGCCTTTCTCCGAGGCGAAGCAGAAATGCCTCGGAGAAAGGCAGCGGCGGATTCGGATTCGGGGGCGTGTTTTTCTCTTCTCTCCTCTTGCCATTGGCTGGAGGAGAAAATGAGAAAAGTAGCCAAAAAACACGCCCCCGAATCCGAAAAGGACGGGGCCTGATCGGAGAGACAAACCTCTTCTCCAATGGCTGGCCAGCATTCAAGAGGCCAGCCAATGGAGAAGAGGCGAGAAGAGGGGCGGGTTCAAGCCCCTCTTCTCCAAAACATTAAATCTCCCGACTTCCGGTTCTGCCTTCGGCAGACCGGATGGTCCCGAGACCTAAAAAGGAGAGAAATAGTGTGAAAGGAAGTGTGAGAAAAGCGGTTCTCAATCTGAGCCAGTGTTTGCTGGGGTTGGGGAGGGTAAGCTGTTTTCAAGCACTCGCACTTACAGGAGCGAGGAGCGGCGTGCACGGCCCTGCTAATTGAAAGCATATGGTTGGTGCGCCGCTGCTCGCTCCCGCAAGGTGGATGCCAGCACAAGTGCTTGAAAAGAGCAGATCAATTTCTAAAGGTCGCCTCCTAGTGCAGCACATGCGCGCAGCCTAGGCGAGACCTAAAAAGCAACTGCTTTCTTGCAACTTTTTTTTATTTAGAGATCCAACTCAGTAAATAAAAAGAGCTCACGCCATTTTGTATACACGTGCATGTATGGTATGCGTATCTACAAAATTATGCAGTTGTCGCAAAATAGCACTTTTTTTCTCTGTTTCTTTTCTCTAACCATGCTCCTTAGGCATCAGGGATGCTGTACAGCATGGCTAAAAACAGTTGACAAAACCGATAGATTTCCCAAAGTCGAGACCTATTGGCTTTGGCAATGCTTGATTTCTTAGAATTCTGCAACTTTTAGTCTTATTTAACCAAGTCTAAAACCAGGACTACAACTCCAAGATTTCTAAGAGAAAAACCAAACTGGATTCACTAGTAACTCATGGACCTGGGAAACCTGGAAGCTTTGACCGTATTGCATTTTTATACCATGTGTTGTGCTATTAAATTGCAAAAACATATGCTCCACTGTTCCACTGAATATGGCATTACTGCTTCACCCTCTCCTGGGACAAGCCAGGTAAACATATACTTGTATCCATGAGTGGAGCTTGTATGTACAAAGGGAAAGCCACATTAGAAATGCCTTTTGTGAGTTAACATGCAATGCCTTTCTATTTCCACTTTGTGTGTTTATATACAACCTGGGACATATCCGTAATTTCCAGGGTGAAGTATATGCTGATTAGAATGATGTTCATTTAACTTTAAGGCAGCTCCTCCCCGACGACACATTATCCTTTTACATCTGTCTTGATTTCTTTCTACATCATGTGATAGAAGCTTTGATTTTGTTGTGAAAATAATTACCCTTTCATTTTTGATTTGTAGTAATTTGTTGCAAATGAAGAATCTACAGTTGAAGTAAATGAATTGAAGTAAATTAACAGGATGCAGAGGAGCCAGTAATAAGTAAAAAAAATCTCAAGAGTCTGGGGTCTATTGAACAGGCGAGTGGTGCACTGCAGTGCCCTCATTCAATCTCCTCCCCCCTCGCACAGCACTGCTTGCCCGCCCCCACCTACGAGTTCACTGCATTGATTTCTTAGCCTTATTTTAAATTATTAGCTTTCTAATGAAAAGACTTGCCAATGAACTTCGACGTGAGTTTATTCAAAACACCCACCAGACAAAAGCAACATCGGCTGACTCCGTGAGCCAACGACCTTTACTCTGTGTCACATTCCACTAAAATACATGAACTTAAAGGGGAAGTTACAACACATCTTCCCTTTATAAAAAATACAAAGGAAGAAAGAAAGATTCAACTTATGCAAAATGAGAAAAGAAAACAACAATAATCCTGAAAAACAATGCTAACACAAATTATACTTAACACAAATAACTTGAGGAAACAATAGTGGTACAATGCTGACTCTAATTATACTTTACACAGTAATCTTGAAGATACAATGGTGGTCTCCTGACTCTAAGACCATGAGTAGATGGATCAGAGCGAACACTACTGTCATTACATTTGGGAAGACTGGACTGAGAAAGAAACCTACTATTTCCACCCTCCCCTCAACATTTTGACAGGCGAGACATGCTCCAAACATCACCACCTTCAAGCATTACAACATTCTTCATCACTTTGATAATACGTCTAGGACCAAAATATTTCGTCTCACCTTTAGGAGACCAAACTGCTTTCTTCACGAACACAAACTCACCTACTTTCCAAGTAGAATATCGTGCTCCCATTTTCATGTCAATCCTACGCTTGTAATTTTCTTGATATTGTTTGAATCTCCAATTCCTCACTACACAACCCCTATCTTTTACACTCAACCAGAGAGGGTTTAACTTGAAACCAGCTGTTCTTCCCTTGAGTTGTTTAAAAGGCGAACAACCTGTTACACTGTTAGGTGTATTCCTGTGTTCCCACAGTTTTTCCCTAAGGATAGGTATGAGCGGAACTCTTCTCTCCAAAGCAGTCTGGGCAGAAGCTCTAATTAGTCTATTTATGCTCTCGACTAAACCGTTTGCCTGAGGAGCATAAAGAGCAGTTCTGTGATGTGTGATAGAGAGATCTTTTAGAAAATCTGACATCTCCTGAGAAGTGAACTGCACCCCATTATCTGAAACAAGGATGTCAGGTACACCTTCAGATGTAAAAGCATCTTTAAGAAATTCTATGATATTCTTTGTCACAACAGAACTCATGCAAACAGCAGAAACCCACTTTGAAGTATAATCAACAAGTACAACGACAAACCTTTCCGAGGGCGATAAGGTGTCAAAAGGGCCAACAAGATCAACAGCAAGCTTCGACCAAGGACGTTCAGGTATGGAAACTGGAGAGAGAGGAGTAACATTCATTTTCCTCGATTTGTCATTACCAGCACAGATTACACAATCCCTGACAGCCTCTTCTATCTGCCGATCAACCTCGGGCCACCAATAAGAATCTCTAACTCTTGCTTTTGTCAAACTGCGACCAAGATGACCTTCATCTGCAAGATTGATAATTTTCTCTCTCATTCCCAAAGGGGGTATAAGTCTTTCTCCACGGAAAAGCTCACCCTGCAAAATACTCAATTAATCGCGAACATTCCAGAAACCTTTCACACAATTTTGAACGTCATTCAAAGAGGGCCAACCATTGATAATAAAATTCATGATATGACCTCTAGCCTCATCACACTCAACTAGCTTCCCATTCTTCTTTGTTGAGAGCTGACTCCTTCACCCAAGAAACAATGCTGTCAAGGTTATCAATAGAATTTGACTCTAAAGGCATCCTGGACAGAAAATCTACTGGAACATTTTTTAAACCAGGCAAATATTCCACAGTAAAATTGTATTCCCATAGACCAGGGGTCTTCAAACTGTGGGGCGCGACCCCCAGGGGGGCCGTGGAGTGATGCAAAGGGGGTCGCGCCTTCCCAGTCACACTTCTGCCCAGGCCCAAGGGCTTCAGCCCCCCCCCCCTTCCCCCGTCCTGTGTCTCAGCCCGGGCTGCTGCAGTGAAACTTGAGCTGCTGGGGGCTCAGCTGGGCAGTGTCTGGAGTCCTATCTCCGGCACCCCCGTGTTTTTTCACAGGTCTTTAAAGACCATTTAACATGCCTTTGTAAACTGGTTACAGAGGCTTAGGTTTTATCCCTGGTTCCAGTACCCCCTGGGTCCCCACTGTGCCTATTCCTTACATTTGGATTTTCCATTCACTGCTGTAGTGTGAGAATGCATTTCATGGAAAGGAATACAAAGTTGGCTTCCTGGGGGCGCCGTGAGTGAAAGTTTATTGTGCTTTTGAAGCACCTGCTGCAGCGTTTCTTTCCCCGGCAATCACCAGGCCTCACATAAATGTCAAGATAACTTGTGTGATTAATTATCTTCCTGGAGAGAGATCTGAATGTTGTATAGTTGAGGTTTTGACTTGGGTGATGTTAGTGCAGAGGGTTAATATGCCTGCTGCAAAGAACGTGTACCAAGTAGATTACAGAGTGCGTATGATGTGAAGAGATCAGCAGGTTACTGCTTTCAAAGAGACATCCTTTTGTTACTTGCAATGTATAACTTAAAGTCCTGATATAGAATAGTGAGCTATTAACTTTCATCCTAGAACAGCATGCACACTACAAAGAATACATTATTAGACCATTGATTAATGTTGCAAAAAGGGTTAATTTGGCTAGAAATCAATTCTTATTATTAAAGGAAACTCCCACCTTTGCTGTTTCTTTTTTGGCTCGGAGTTTGTGCTTCTCCACACCAAGCACTCTTGAACTATACTGCCTACCAGTATGGATGACATGTGACTCCTATACTTTTAGTCCTTTGGCTTATGTAACATTTCCTATACACTGATTTACACACTTATGATTGATTGTCTCTGTGTAATGTGTGTGTGATGCAAAGTGCTCGGACACCCTACACTGGTATGAGTGGCACTATATAACTAATTCAATGCATCTGAGAGTGTGGGGTTATGGAGACTTGGTCACTGTTAAAGGGTGCTAGTGAGAGAATCCGTGGTGGGGGTGGTCATTGTGGGGGGCACCAACAAACATTGTCGCACAGGGCACCACCAGCACTAAAGCCGGCCCTGGGAAGTATGCACAGATAAGCGCTGAAAATACCGCTTTAGGTGACTGCTTTTTTTTGTACCAACTGGGCCACCAAAATAATCTGCTGGCAACCCTAACCATAGGACTGGAAGTTTGTTGCAGGATCAGCACATTATTTATTTCCTTCACCCTCGATCCCCGATTAATGCCGCAATAGTTTAACTTAGATATTAAAGTCTACGCCCCCGTCAATAACATGCTGAGTTACTTCATGGGTCTGGGAATGCACCCTGCATTCAGACAACTCATTCCTCATTCTCGCCCTTCATTGTCACGCTCACCCTGCACTCACAGTGATCACAATGCACTCACACTGATCACCATGCACTTGCACCATTCACCCGCTCACCTTGCACTCACAGTGATCACAATGCACTCACACTGATCACCATGCACTTGCACCATTCACCTGCTCACCTTGCACTCACAGCGATCACAATGCACTCACACTGATCACCATGCACTTGCACCATTCACCCGCTCACCTTGCACTCACAGCGATCACAATGCACTCACACTGATCACCATGCACTTGCACCATTCACCCGCTCACTTTGCACTCACAGTGATCACTCTGCACTCACAATGCACTTGTCCTGCTCACACTACACCTCAACCTGCAGTCACACAAGTACACTACTCATCCTGCACTCATGTGACACTTCACTCACCTGTCCCCCTCACTACTCAATATGCAACTCACTCAAACAAGCCCATCAGTAATCATACATTCATTCATCCCATTCTGAACTTGCATCCGCACCCAAAATGAGAGAGGACAGCAAGGGAGTGAGAGAATTTCATTGAAGAGGTCAGGGATGAGGAGAAATGTGAATTGCCGAAGAGAAGTGTGGACACGCAAGAAGTGAGTGTGATCCAAAGGTGAGGGCTTCTGTTAGAACAAAGGGGAGATGTGAAAGAGGAATGGGGGGACTGGAGAGGTGTAAGATACAAATAGACAAAAATTTGAATGAAGAGACGAGGTGAATGAGAAGTGCTGAGGGGCACGGGAGGTGACAGGGCCAGAGAGGCCATGCGATAAATGTGAGAGACTGTTAGAGATGAGGGCAGTGAAAGGACAGAATGGCAAGAGGTGATTAAAGGTGAAGTGAGAGGTTGAATGGGGAGAGTTCAGAAGTTGTAAAAAGGGGTGAAAGAAAATGACCTGCAAAGTGAGAGAGGGATCCGGGGTTAGGAGAGGAGAGCGGGATTGAAGGGAGGCGGTGAGAGGAAAGCTGCATGGGTAAAAGGCTCAACTCTACACAAAACCGCCAGGGTTTTAAGGGACCCCTGCTTCTTCCGGTCAGGGCCAGGTGAGCTTCTAATGTGGCAGCACGTATTGCTGCAGAGTGGAAGGCCCTTCACAAACGTTGACTTGAAATCTTTCTGATGATAATTGCTGTATTTTGGTTATAAATGGGTACTGATTGGGTGAAATCTTTCCTCAGCGTTACTGTGTGTAACAAATATCAAAATAATGAAGCAATGCTATCCCAAAATACGCGGCATCACATAACCTTATTTACATTTTCATCCCACGCAATTTAGTCAACAGGTTTAGACATTTTTGTCAAGAGGGGGTCCTTACGCCTCAAAATGTTGACAGGGGGGTCTCGGCATCCAAAAGTTTGAAGACCTCTGCCATAGACCCTCAACCCACCTTTTGATTCTGGGCGCAGTGCTCTCAACATTCCTGCAGGAAAACATGTGCACAAGTGGTTTGTAGTCTGTTCTGACAAGAAATGGTAGGCCCCACAAGTAAAATCTAAAATGATTGATGGCCCAGAAGCAATCTAAAGCTTCACGCTCTATCACTGAATAGCGCTCTTCTGCACCCTTCAAGGAGCGAGAAGCAAAACCAATAACTTTCTCACTGCCATCAACCACTTGCGATGATAAAATTGCACCCAACCCTCGCACACTTTCATCTGTGGTTAAAATGATCCTTTTATGTACATCAAAATGACCCAAAGTTGGCATACATGCAATTTCCTTTTTTACTTTTTTAAATGCATTTTCACAGTCATCAGACCACTTAAAATCAGCACCTTTTTTCAAAAGTAACCTTAACGGTTGCATTACACGCGCAAAATTATAAACACATTTCGAATAATACTCTGATAAGTCTAAAAAAGACTTCACTTGATCCTTGTTTGCAGGAGCTGAAGCCTGTAGAATTGCCTCCGCAAGATCAACTTTAGGGCTGATACCCTCACCAGAGATTGAATGCCTCAAGTAGGAAATAGAAGTAACCCTGAATTTGCATTTTTCCCTATTCAACGTGAGTCCACGTTCTTTCAATCTTGATAGGACACGGTATAAGACTTCATCATGTCTATCTTGTCCATGGACAAGTATATCGTATTGGAAGAATAAAACAGAATCAATTCCACTCAAAATATTTTTCATTACCCTTTGGAAGCAAGCTGCAGCGCTTGCCAAACCAAATGGCATACGAATACATCTGTAGGCACCTAAAGGGGTTACAAAAGAGGTTAGAGGTTTGGAATCTTCATGAAGTAAAATCTGATGATATGCCGCGGATAAATCCATCACACTGAACAAACTGGAACCCCCAAGTTTTGATGAAGCTTCATTGAAATTGGGTAAAGGCTGCCTAGCCACCCAAATACAGTTGTTTAAGCTTCTCAAATCTACACACATCCTGATTTTTTTCCCCATTATCTTTGGGGACCAAAACCATGGGAGCCAACCACTCAGAAGATTCAATTTCTTCTGTTACTTGCAATTCCAAGAGTCTATTGATTTCTTCCTGTAACGGTTTCATCATAAGATCGGGGACCTTCCTTACCTTGTGTACAATCGGTATTGTTTTATCTTTTAAAATTATTTTGTGATTGAAACCTTTAAGACAGCCTAGCTTGTCACAAAAAACTTCAGGAAACTTTTCTATAATGTCTTGCATATCGCTCTGTTGTGAAACAAGCATAACTTGATCTGGTGCATTAGGGTTCAGAATGATACCAAGGTCTCTTTGATGACACCAACCCAAGAGATTATCCCCTTGTTTTGCAACATAGATCTTTCCTACTGTTTCTCTTCCTCTAAACACAATAGGATGTATAGAATAACCAATTACATCAATTCTTTGACCTCCGTATCCCACCGGGTTGATGTCGGGTGATTAAAGTTTTATATTACAGGAACCAAAGGTGGAATACCAGAATTTATCACTTAAAAGCGTATATAGTGACCCTAAATCCGCTAAGACAGGAACACATTTTCCTCCAATGTATACATCACATTTAGGCATGTTTCCATCACCAGTGTCTACTGTTTTTACATCATTCACAGACTCATCCTTACTGTCTGTGATACAATGAATCGCTAATTGAGAGAAATCATCAGCATCACTTAACATGTTCACTTTAGTGTTCCTACACTTGCGAGCATAATGTCCTCTTTTCCCACAGTTCCTGCAATTGGCAAAACAATTAGGGAAATTCGGTCCATGGTTTTGACTACCACACCTAGGACATTTTAGCTTTCCATCCTTATTAAAACTAAAATCACATTTTTGTTTATCAAACTTTTTTTTTTTTTAATTCTTTTTATTGAGAGTTCATAAAAGCAGAATAAACGATACAAAGCACAGTTGTAATAGAATTAATACGGTACAAGGCACGTAGGTACAAAAGCATTTTCAAATTTCATCACTTCGGAGCTTGATTATAAAGTGCAAAGTGTCAAGGAAAAATAAATAAATAAAAACAAACAAAAAAAAACGGAATTTTCAACAATTCAGATCTTAATTGTAAAGTGCAATGTTCAATTTGTAAAGCACAGAATGCATTATGGGGAACAGTCTAGCAGACTATTATTTAAGATAATATAGTTAAAATTGAATGCTGTCAGAAAATACAATATAAAAGACTACGTTTCAAACACACTCCAAAACTTCTCATATTTCTTAAGTACCCCTGATCTAAATGCGTATTTTCTTTCCCTACCCTGGATTCTTAGTAATTTTGCCTTCCAAACAAGCATTTACAATGCAATGGTCTCGGCATTGGTAAAGTTAGAGCTATTGGCATTGCTCATGACATTATTTTTGTTTATGTTTTTGTTTTTTAAAAACATTTAAAGAAACGGCATTGTTATTTACAATATCAATAGCTTAATCACTCTCAAATGCGAGACCTATTGCATTTGCACCCACACACAGAGCCACCTACACACACACTGATTAAGCTATTGACATTGAGAGTTATGTAGTGAGAAAGAGCGAGGTAGTGAAACAGTGATGTAGTGAGGGAGAGGGATGTTGTGAGGTAGTGAGATGTAAGCAGAGTGGTGTTGTGATGTAGTGAGATAGAGAGAGGTAGTGAAAGTGAGTTAGTGAGATGTTGCATAGTTCTGATCCCGTGATGAGGAGCACACACGCTGCTGAACTTGGCTCCTGACTGTCAGCGGTCAGGTAAGGCAGGCGCCTTTTATCTAACAGTATCAGAGCATTTACAACACCCTAATCCAAAAGGTAGCAGAAAGCTGGACATTCAAGTGCTGATAACATGTTCGAAGGAAAATAGACACACTGACACTAAAGTAAAGGGAATGATAAGGATGACATCTCTTTCTATGAGGAAGTGATATCGTTGCACATTGTGTATGTTATTTAGCCCTCCGAATAATGGGAGTGTTCCGTGCTTTTTAAGTTTAAAATATTGAAACTTGAGTGTTCGAGGTTGGTCAGTTCTATACAAAACTGCGTGCCGAGCTCTAACGTCCCTCCAATAATGTACATCTCATGCGCCCCATTCGCATTTACACAGTGCATTATGCACTCATGTTTCCTCGAGAGTGTCGGGGGTCCGACGACGTTCAGGTTTACGAGTGCTGTGCCCACGAGTGCTTACCCGACGTCTCTCTGGAACTCTGCTGGTGAATCGACCGTCCTTCTCCAGTGCCCTATGCCTCTGCTAGTCCGAGACTGCCTGCCATGCACTGCCTGCTGCGTGTGTGGAGCGTCCAGTTGTCATGGTAACGCACTACCTCTCCCGGAATCCGCACTCGCATTCCCGCCTAAAGATCAGTGAAAAATGTCCTGGTTTCGTTTTGCCTCCACCCCCTCCCGAGGATCCGCACTCACGTCTTACCTGGGTCACCAAAACCAGAATAAAGCGAATATGCACCGAAAAAGACAGCTATCCTAGGGCGCAGGGAACAACGTCAAAGATAGTGCTGCCAGGTTCAGTGCGAGGCACTTCCGGCGATCGGGCAGGGGTTTGTTGCGGCTCGTGTCGCGTAGGACGTGACGCTGCCCCAGAAAATGTAGTTTATTCTTTCGCGCTCCGGAATAACGTCACTGTGGATATCAGAAACACTAGACTGCTGCGTTTTGTTTTTTGGGAGGCCGTGTTGGCCACTCAGAAAACTCGATAATATCAATAAGGTGTAAGAAAGTAAAACCCTGCCGCTCTTTCATAATCCTGTCCATTGCTTTCACCTTCGCCGCGAGCCGCTTTCTGGACGAACGAATTTGGCCACCAAATAGTACAAGCCTGTCTGCCGATAGGCATCAATTATGTAACTGTAGTAATTCTAATTAGAGGTGCTCTAACTGAAAGGAAGGATCGAGCCAGGGGTCCGGCTTGGCTGTGAGACCGTATACGAGCCGAACATTAAAACAAGCACACCACTGCCTTTCTCCGAGGCGAAGCAGAAATGCCTCGGAGAAAGGCAGCGGCGGATTCGGATTCGGGGGCGTGTTTTTCTCTTCTCTCCTCTTGCCATTGGCTGGAGGAGAAAATGAGAAAAGTAGCCAAAAAACACGCCCCCGAATCCGAAAAGGACGGGGCCTGATCGGAGAGACAAACCTCTTCTCCAATGGCTGGCCAGCATTCAAGAGGCCAGCCAATGGAGAAGAGGCGAGAAGAGGGGCGGGTTCAAGCCCCTCTTCTCCAAAACATTAAATCTCCCGACTTCCGGTTCTGCCTTCGGCAGACCGGATGGTCCCGAGACCTAAAAAGGAGAGAAATAGTGTGAAAGGAAGTGTGAGAAAAGCGGTTCTCAATCTGAGCCAGTGTTTGTTGGGGTTGGGGAGGGTAAGCTGTTTTCAAGCACTCGCACTTACAGGAGCGAGGAGCGGCGTGCACGGCCCTGCTAATTGAAAGCATATGGTTGGTGCGCCGCTGCTCGCTCCCGCAAGGTGGATGCCAGCACAAGTGCTTGAAAAGAGCAGATCAATTTCTAAAGGTCGCCTCCTAGTGCAGCACATGCGCGCAGCCTAGGCGAGACCTAAAAAGCAACTGCTTTCTTGCAACTTTTTTTTATTTAGAGATCCAACTCAGTAAATAAAAAGAGCTCACGCCATTTTGTATACACATGCATGTATGGTATGCGTATCTACAAAATTATGCAGTTGTCGCAAAATAGCACTTTTTTTCTCTGTTTCTTTTCTCTAACCATGCTCCTTAGGCATCAGGGATGCTGTACAGCATGGCTAAAAAACAGTTGACAAAACCGATAGATTTCCCAAAGTCGAGACCTATTGGCTTTGGCAATGCTTGATTTCTTAGAATTCTGCAACTTTTAGTCTTATTTAACCAAGTCTAAAACCAGGACTACAACTCCAAGATTTCTAAGAGAAAAACAAAACTGGATTCACTAGTAACTCATGGACCTGGGAAACCTGGAAGCTTTGACCGTATTGCATTTTTATACCATGTGTTGTGCTATTAAATTGCAAAAACATATGCTCCACTGTTCCACTGAATATGGCATTACTGCTTCACCCTCTCCTGGGACAAGCCAGGTAAACATATACTTGTATCCATGAGTGGAGCTTGTATGTACAAAGGGAAAGCCACATTAGAAATGCCTTTTGTGAGTTAACATGCAATGCCTTTCTATTTCCACTTTGTGTGTTTATATACAACCTGGGACATATCCGTAATTTCCAGGGTGAAGTATATGCTGATTAGAATGATGTTCATTTAACTTTAAGGCAGCTCCTCCCCGACGACACATTATCCTTTTACATCTGTCTTGATTTCTTTCTACATCATGTGATAGAAGCTTTGATTTTGTTGTGAAAATAATTACCCTTTCATTTTTGATTTGTAGTAATTTGTTGCAAATGAAGAATCTACAGTTGAAGTAAATGAATTGAAGTAAATTAACAGGATGCAGAGGAGCCAGTAATAAGTAAAAAAAATCTCAAGAGTCTGGGGTCTATTGAACAGGCGAGTGGTGCACTGCAGTGCCCTCATTCAATCTCCTCCCCCCTCGCACAGCACTGCTTGCCCGCCCCCACCTACGAGTTCACTGCATTGATTTCTTAGCCTTATTTTAAATTATTAGCTTTCTAATGAAAAGACTTGCCAATGAACTTCGACGTGAGTTTATTCAAAACAACCACCAGACAAAAGCAACATCGGCTGACTCCGTGAGCCAACGACCTTTACTCTGTGTCACATTCCACTAAAATACATGAACTTAAAGGGGAAGTTACAACACATCTTCCCTTTATAAAAAATACAAAGGAAGAAAGAAAAATTCAACTTATGCAAAATGAGAAAAGAAAACAACAATAATCCTGAAAAACAATGCTAACACAAATTATACTTAACACAAATAACTTGAGGAAACAATAGTGGTACAATGCTGACTCTAATTATACTTTACACAGTAATCTTGAAGATACAATGGTGGTCTCCTGACTCTAAGACCATGAGTAGATGGATCAGAGCGAACACTACTGTCATTACATTTGGGAAGACTGGACTGAGAAAGAAACCTACTATTTCCACCCTCCCCTCAACATTTTGACAGGCGAGACATGCTCCAAACATCACCACCTTCAAGCATTACAACATTCTTCATCACTTTGATAATACGTCTAGGACCAAAATATTTCGTCTCACCTTTAGGAGACCAAACTGCTTTCTTCACGAACACAAACTCACCTACTTTCCAAGTAGAATATCGTGCTCCCATTTTCATGTCAATCCTACGCTTGTAATTTTCTTGATATTGTTTGAATCTCCAATTCCTCACTACACAACCCCTATCTTTTACACTCAACCAGAGAGGGTTTAACTTGGAACCAGCTGTTCTTCCCTTGAGTTGTTTAAAAGGCGAACAACCTGTTACACTGTTAGGTGTATTCCTGTGTTCCCACAGTTTTTCCCTAAGGATAGGTATGAGCGGAACTCTTCTCTCCAAAGCAGTCTGGGCAGAAGCTCTAATTAGTCTATTTATGCTCTCGACTAAACCGTTTGCCTGAGGAGCATAAAGAGCAGTTCTGTGATGTGTGATAGAGAGATCTTTTAGAAAATCTGACATCTCCTGAGAAGTGAACTGCACCCCATTATCTGAAACAAGGATGTCAGGTACACCTTCAGATGTAAAAGCATCTTTAAGAAATTCTATGATATTCTTTGTCACAACAGAACTCATGCAAACAGCAGAAACCCACTTTGAAGTATAATCAACAAGTACAACGACAAACCTTTCCGAGGGCGATAAGGTGTCAAAAGGGCCAACAAGATCAACAGCAAGCTTCGACCAAGGACGTTCAGGTATGGAAACTGGAGAGAGAGGAGTAACACTCATTTTCCTCGATTTGTCATTACCAGCACAGATTACACAATCCCTGACAGCCTCTTCTATCTGCCGATCAACCTCGGGCCACCAATAAGAATCTCTAACTCTTGCTTTTGTCAAACTGCGACCAAGATGACCTTCATCTGCAAGATTGATAATTTTCTCTCTCATTCCCAAAGGGGGTATAAGTCTTTCTCCACGGAAAAGCTCACCCTGCAAAATACTCAATTCATCGCGAACATTCCAGAAACCTTTCACACAATTTTGAACGTCATTCAAAGAGGGCCAACCATTGATAATAAAATTCATGATATGACCTCTAGCCTCATCACACTCAACTAGCTTCCCATTCTTCTTTGTTGAGAGCTGACTCCTTCACCCAAGAAACAATGCTGTCAAGGTTATCAATAGAATTTGACTCTAAAGGCATCCTGGACAGAAAATCTACTGGAACATTTTTTAAACCAGGCAAATATTCCACAGTAAAATTGTATTCCCATAGACCCTCAACCCACCTTTTGATTCTGGGCGCAGTGCTCTCAACATTCCTGCAGGAAAACATGTGCACAAGTGGTTTGTAGTCTGTTCTGACAAGAAATGGTAGGCCCCACAAGTAAAATCTAAAATGATTGATGGCCCAGAAGCAATCTAAAGCTTCACGCTCTATCACTGAATAGCGCTCTTCTGCACCCTTCAAGGAGCGAGAAGCAAAACCAATAACTTTCTCACTGCCATCAACCACTTGCGATGATAAAATTGCACCCAACCCTCGCACACTTTCATCTGTGGTTAAAATGATCCTTTTATGTACATCAAAATGACCCAAAGTTGGCATACATGCAATTTCCTTTTTTACTTTTTTAAATGCATTTTCACAGTCATCAGACCACTTAAAATCAGCACCTTTTTTCAAAAGTAACCTTAACGGTTGCATTACACGCGCAAAATTATAAACACATTTCGAATAATACTCTGATAAGTCTAAAAAAGACTTCACTTGATCCTTGTTTGCAGGAGCTGAAGCCTGTAGAATTGCCTCCGCAAGATCAACTTTAGGGCTGATACCCTCACCAGAGATTGAATGCCTCAAGTAGGAAATAGAAGTAACCCTGAATTTGCATTTTTCCCTATTCAACGTGAGTCCACGTTCTTTCAATCTTGATAGGACACGGTATAAGACTTCATCATGTCTATCTTGTCCATGGACAAGTATATCGTCTTGGAAGAATAAAACAGAATCAATTCCACTCAAAATATTTTTCATTACCCTTTGGAAGCAAGCTGCAGCGCTTGCCAAACCAAATGGCATACGAATACATCTGTAGGCACCTAAAGGGGTTACAAAAGAGGTTAGAGGTTTGGAATCTTCATGAAGTAAAATCTGATGATATGCCGCGGATAAATCCATCACACTGAACAAACTGGAACCCCCAAGTTTTGATGAAGCTTCATTGAAATTGGGTAAAGGCTGCCTAGCCACCCAAATACAGTTGTTTAAGCTTCTCAAATCTACACACATCCTGATTTTTTCCCCCATTATCTTTGGGGACCAAAACCATGGGAGCCAACCACTCAGAAGATTCAATTTCTTCTGTTACTTGCAATTCCAAGAGTCTATTGATTTCTTCCTGTAACGGTTTCATCATAAGATCGGGGACCTTCCTTACCTTGTGTACAATCGGTATTGTTTTATCTTTTAAAATTATTTTGTGATTGAAACCTTTAAGACAGCCTAGCTTGTCACAAAAAACTTCAGGAAACTTTTCTATAATGTCTTGCATATCGCTCTGTTGCGAAACAAGCATAACTTGATCTGGTGCATTAGGGTTCAGAATGATACCAAGGTCTCTTTGATGACACCAACCCAAGAGATTATCCCCTTGTTTTGCAACATAGATCTTTCCTACTGTTTCTCTTCCTCTAAACACAATAGGATGTATAGAATAACCAATTACATCAATTCTTTGACCTCCGTATCCCACCGGGTTGATGTCGGGTGATTAAAGTTTTATATTACAGGAACCAAAGGTGGAATACCAGAATTTATCACTTAAAAGCGTATATAGTGACCCTAAATCCGCTAAGACAGGAACACATTTTCCTCCAATGTATACATCACATTTAGGCATGTTTCCATCACCAGTGTCTACTGTTTTTACATCATTCACAGACTCATCCTTACTGTCTGTGATACAATGAATCGCTAATTGAGAGAAATCATCAGCATCACTTAACATGTTCACTTTAGTGTTCCTACACTTGCGAGCATAATGTCCTCTTTTCCCACAGTTCCTGCAATTGGCAAAACAATTAGGGAAATTCGGTCCATGGTTTTGACTACCACACCTAGGACATTTTAGCTTTCCATCCTTATTAAAACTAAAATCAAATTTTTGTTTATCAAACTTTTTTTTTTTTATTTCTTTTTATTGAGAGTTCATAAAAGCAGAATAAACGATACAAAGCACAGTTGTAATAGAATTAATACGGTACAAGGCACGTAGGTACAAAAGCATTTTCAAATTTCATCACTTCGGAGCTTGATTATAAAGTGCAAAGTGTCAAGGAAAAATAAATAAATAAATAAATAAATAAATAAAAACAAACAAAAAAAACTGGAATTTTCAACAATTCAGATCTTAATTGTAAAGTGCGATGTTCAATTTGTAAAGCACAGAATGCATTATGGGGAACAGTCTAGCAGACTATTATTTAAGATAATATAGTTAAAATTGAATGCTGTCAGAAAATACAATATAAAAGACTACGTTTCAAACACACTCCAAAACTTCTCATATTTCTTAAGTACCCCTGATCTAAATGCGTATTTTCTTTCCCTACCCTGGATTCGTAGTAATTTTGCCTTCCAAGCCTGAAAAGTTGGTACTTGATCGGTTTTCCAGGACTGCAAAACAAGGGATTTGGCTATTAAAGAGGCTATGAAAAGGGACTCGTCATATGGAGAATGGTTCACAGAACAGCCTAGTACAGGAATTAAATCGTCAAATATTATAGTGACTTTGAGCTCAAGGGAGAGGTATTTTTCAATTTCCTTCCAAAATGGCTGGATTTTAGGACATTCCCAGACAATGTGTTTCCAGTTCCCTTTCTCCTCACACCGGAAACATTTATCAGCAACTAGGGGGAAGATACTATGGAGATAGGAGGGAGTTCTATAAATCAACCATTTATTGTAAAATTGCATGCGTCTAAAATTCGCGCCACGGAAAATTGTTTTATTAAATTTATTTATCTTATCCCATACAAGCTTGTTGATTTCAATATTTTCCCTCTTTTTCCACCTCTCAATGATCCTACTGGAGAGTACCTGCCCTTTGTCCTCTTTTAATAATTTAATCCAGAAACTCATCTTTTTTTGAATTTTATTATTCAAAGCTGTCGAGATATTTTCTTTGTGGTATAGATTTCCTATATCCAACTCTCTAAGCCTTGGATTGAACATACAGAAAGACCAATTTAAGGTGGAATAAGAATGATGTACCTGTCTGGAGATTTCATCCCATGACTTCCACCTATTTCCGGTGAGGAAGTCTTCAATCTTCACAAAGCCATTTTCTTTCCAGAGATTTAATATTTTACTATCCATACCTCCCTCTTCTCCAAAGTTAAAGTTGTTCAAATCCGTTGTATTACTTATTCTAGGAATAGAGTAAAATTTCAAAAACTGAGTTTTCTGTTTGAAAATCCACTGAAGGGACTTGTAACGAACTTTCTTTGGGTCTTTTATGATTCTAATCGGATCAATTATTTTTACTTCTGACAACATCTTCATCATAAAAAAATTGTCTGCCACGATAGTGTCTGAAAAAAAAAACCTAAAACTGTGGTGTGCAAAGGATGCAAAATAATATTCTCTAATATTTGGAAGGGACAACCCTCCTTGTGCAAAAGGAAGGTATAAAGTGTTGCGTGCAAGCCTAGAAGATTTTTTAGCCCAGACAAAAAGAGGAAATCAGGGCGTCCACTTTATTAAAAAAGGAGACCTGGATTGCGCAAGGTATGGCGTCGAACAAAAAATTAAAAATAGGCAAGACCGACATTCGTATTAATGCTGCTCGCCCCATTAAGGTCAGGGGTAATAAATTCCAACGATCTAAAAGAGACCCAACCTTTTTTAACAGAGGTGAAAAGTTCAATGAAAACAGATCTTCCAAATTATCCGATATAAATATTCCCAAATACCTCTTTGGGGATGGGTTGTATATTTGCCTGAATTCTGGTATTAAAGTGTCTACAGTACAGTTTACTAGAATAATTTCCGTCTTATTAACATTATTTTATAACCCCCTAGTTTTTGGAAATCCGAGAATATTTTTAAAATTTTCAATTGGCTAGAGGGTTTAGAGTCTAAAAAAAGGGCAATATCATCGGTGTATAATTTTATATTAGTCATGCCATCTACTGGGACTGTGTCGGTCCGTATTTTCCTAATCGCAATCGCCAAAGGTTCGATAAATAACGCAAATAAAATTGGCGACCGGGGGCAGCCTTGTCGCGTGCCTCTAGTGACCAGACATGTCCCAATATGAGAATTGTTGATGATAATCTGTGCCCTAGAATCCATATATAAATGTTTTAAAAGAATGATAAAGGCCTCCGGGAAATTAAAGCTGTCCAAAATAGCAAAAAGGCAGTCCCATGACACTAGATAGAAGGCCTTCTCCGTATCTAAAAGCCAGATTTGAGCCTTCACTTTATTAGTTTAAAAAAAATCTAGTGCCTCCAGTACAAACTTCGTGTTTGAATGGAGATGCCTGCCTGCAACAAAACCACACTGGTCGTTAGCTACCAGACATCCCACTATTTTATTCAATCGGTTTG
This sequence comes from Triturus cristatus, assembly GCF_964204655.1. NCBI lineage: Eukaryota > Metazoa > Chordata > Amphibia > Caudata > Salamandridae > Triturus > Triturus cristatus. The sequence continues at coordinate 294,991,229 of NC_140579.1, forward strand.
CTAACAGTTTTGTAAAAATTTTATAATCTGTATTTAGAAGACTTATGGGTCTATATGAATTTATATTCTCCTTATCCTTTCCTTTTTTTAAAATGCTAACCACCACAGCTGAATGAAATGAATCTGGCGGGGAGCCTCCTTGGAGTAGGTCATTTCGTAAAAGTAAAAATTCTTTATGTAGGGTTCCTCCGAATTTTTAAAAAAATTCAATCGGAAGACCATCATCACCGTTAGCCTTACCGTTGGGGAGGGAGCTAATGACCTCATCTAATTCTAACAGTGAGAAGTCCTCTGTGAGGCATTTCTTGCCCCATCATCTAATTTCGGTATTATCAGTCACTCTAAGAACTCCCCAATGGAAACAGAAGAGGCCCCTTCGGTCGCTTGATAGACTCCCTCATAGTGTTTAAAAACAACTCGCCAATAGAGGCTGTGGTCTTAGCATATAATTTAGTGATGGGGTTGAATAATTGATCTATTCTGTTACGAGCCTGCTTTTCTTTGGCTTGCCAGGCCAAGAGCTTTCCTGTGTATTCGCTCTCCTCATAGATCTTCTGGGCATAGAGATTGCTATTAGTTTCACCTAAAACAAATCCCTCATCCTGCTCTTAGCCTCGTAAAGTTTTTGCCCAGAGTGCATTGATCTGACCCTGTAGTGTTCTTGGGTTGCCTCCGTGAGATCAGTTTGAAGTTTTATTTTCTCCTCCTTTCTTGCCTTCTGCTTTGGTATTTCTTTAGATGTTATTAACCCGCGAAGTGTAGCCTTGAATGCGTCCCAAATCGTACTTAATGGGGCAGTACCTCTATTCTGTGTAAAAAACTGCTCGATAAATTCTTCAATGTCTGTACACCATTTAGGATCAAGGAGGTTGAGATTATTAAAAAACCATCTTCTAATAGGGCTTATGTCTTGTAATCCCAACTTTATCTCCATGCAGACTGCCGCATGATCGGAGAAAGCATTAAACAGATGTACATAATTATATAGCTCTAAATCATGCGAGGTTAAAAAAAATCCAGTCTGGATGCAGAGTTGTACTTTGCTGAATAGCATGAATATTCTCGTTTAAAAGGATTTTGTTTATCAAACTTGGTGGCAGGCTTGTCCTGAGTAGTATTTGTTTTATTAACCATTGCAACAGATGAGTCACACGGAGCACCTTCGTGGTCCACTTTACTGACGCTGGGGGTAGGTTCACTAGAAATAGTGCTGCTACGCATCTCTTTGACCCAAAAGGAGGTGTGTTCAATACTCTCTACAATCATTATAGCTTCTTTCAAATTCGGATTTTTGGATAACAGCTTTTCCTGAATTTTCGAGTCGTTAGTGCATCGCACTAATTGATCACGGATGAGGGAGTCAGTTAATTGTTCAAACTCACAGGTTTGAGCCAATGACTTCAATGCCGCTACATAGTTGCCCACTCTCTCCCCTTTGGCTTGAACACGCATAAAAAATGTGTGTCTTTCCATGACCACATGTATGCGAGGTCCAAAGTGTGTTTGTAACTGTAATAAACTCATTTCATACACGTCACTTGGTTCACCCGCTCCTCTGCCTATTGGTGTGGGGTCTAAGCTATCGTAAATGTTCCTTCCTTCAGTACCAAGATTGTGAAGTAGTATAGCTTGTTTTCTTATTGCTAAATTTTTCACTACCATTGGCTAAAAGGTAAGAGTCAAAAAGCGGTTTCCATTTCTTCCAAGGAAGCACAGGTTCACCTCGCTCACTTAAAAACTGTGGAGGTTGGCTCATACCACTGGACGTCGTCATGCTGAAAATGAAATCAACACAACAAACTAATACAATAAACTAATACAATTATCTAAAATAGTAAACTAAAATAAGGAACTAAAATAACAAGTTAAACAACTTCGTAGTCCAAATTGTTCCATATTTTCCTGAATGTTTGTTCCAGAACCAGATTAAAAAAAATAATAATAAATATTTAGAATTAAAATGATGATATGGAACAAATAAACCTTTTTTTTAACTTATTGATCAATCTCTGAGAGAATAATTGTGGAGTATAGAACTGGAGTCCAACCGTTGTCTATAACCAAAGTTTTTACGTTAATTGACTGTTTAACTTGGTATCACCAAATTCCAAAATGCTAATAAATTCGTTTCCACCACATATATTTTTTGGTTACGTGAAATAGCACAATGTGTCTGTGCTCGAGTTTACATGCAACTTGTTTGTTCCAATGTGAAAAAATTCCCTTTCGATCTTAATTGAAATTGAGTACTTCCATGTGAATAATGCTTGCCTATTTGATCCTGTGCCTTTTACTCATGCGCTTTAGAGAGACAGAGCGAATAAATTCTGACACTTCCTCCGTATTTTCTATCTAATTTCAAAATGTTCTGACGCGCTAAAACAATGCATGCGTCATCCACATTCTCCTTGAAGCCTACGTTCACTCGTAGATTGACGCGCTGAGCTGCATTCTTTTTCAAAGCCTTCTTTTAACAATGGCTTCACGCTAAGCGTATGCCCGTCATTAACATTGCTCGCGCTCCAATTTGAATGATGCGAGACTGTTAACATTCATGCTCCCAAAACTTCAACAATAAAAAAAAAACAACTTCGCTTCTGCATGCAGATACACGATCGCTGTAATCTTGGTTACCTGACTCTCGGCATAGTTCCACAAACCACAACTCAAATAATTCAATAAATCAAGCGAACCGACCTTTCCTTCGCCTCACATCAGTTCTGTACCCTCTTTCTGTGGCACGCCGGGTTCTTTGGTGGGTGTTCTCTTGCCAATCGTCGCCAGTAATAAAAAGACTTGCCAATGAACTTCGAAGTGAGTTTATTCAAAACACCCACCAGACAAAAGCAACATCGGCTGACTTCGTAAGCCAACGACCTTTACTCTGCGCCCACATTCTTTTTACCGATGTCATCACATTCCACTAAAATACATGAACTTAAAGGGGAAGTTACAACACTTTCATTTATGCTGAGCCGACACCAGACACAAACACAGATCCCAGGCTCTACGGTTGGCAGTTCTCACCACTGCACCATATCCTTTCCCTATCCATGTTGCAGGGTGCAGTACCTTATATCGCCAAAAGAGGTCCCAAGGAACGCCTAGTGACAGCCAGTGGTACTGCACCCTTTCAATGATTCGTGCAGTTGATCAGTAAATGTTGCTGTAGCTGCCTGCAATAATATGCTGCGTAGCTAAATACTTATAAGTTCCCAAAGGCGAGACCGATTGCATCGCAAATGCTTATTTTTACTTTGCCGGCTCTTTCACCTCTTTACACTGGCTCCCCGTGCTACTGCCTGCAGTTCTAGCCGTTAGCCAAATCTCGTCCCATTGACAACCGGAGTTTAACCCTTCTCTACCGCCACCGGCCTCTGAAGGTCACTGGGTGTTTTGCGCCTTCTCGTAAACAACGACAGCAGCGATCACAGGAGCACTGGCTTCGGGCGAGAATCGCACAATTTTCTGTCTGCGTTCCAAGCCGCTCACTGACCAATACTAGATGAGTAGTGTCTTCCGTATATTTTAGTTAAACGAACGCCATGCCTATGACCCCAATCGAACATGCTCAGAGAGGATGTAGAACTGGGGAAATGCTGTTCTGAAGTCCACCGCTGAGAGAGTAAGGAGGTAAATCGGCTAAAAAGGACTTTTTAAAGAAACTTGGGGGCATATTATCAAGGACGGCATTAAAAAGTATCGCCGGTTTAGCGGCAGAAAACTGCCGCTTCGGCGGCAGAAAACTGCCGCTAAACCGGCGATACGGAGCTTGATAATATGCTCTATTGAATTCCCATAGAAGCCCATGTTCTGGTGTGAACATGGGCTTCTATGGGAATTCTCCAGAGCATATTATCAAGCCCATTATCGCCGGTTTAGCAGCAGGTTTCTGCCGCTAAACCGGTGTTGTATAATATCTGGTATCCCCTTGAAATCATGTATCCCCTGCACTTCGGCCGTCTTCGGAGAATTATCTCAGCCCAGGCAGGATCAGACAGAAGCAGTCGATCTCTGCTCGGGCTCAGTGCGGGGATACACGATTTCATGGGATACCAGACAGTCTCACGCTACAAATTACCTCACGTTTCTTTAATACTGGAGCCGCTGCTCCACAGAAGACAGGAAGCAAGTCGCAAGCAGTTCAAAGAAGGAATGGTTCAATAAATGAACATTAAATGGACACACGGAGTCGAAGTGAAGGAATGGAATGCTTATTTTCCAAGCAAATCGCAACAAGTACAAAGGAAGAAAGGTGAAATAAAGGAACATTAAATAAATGCACACACGGAGACAAAGTGAAATAATGGAATTTTATTTTTAATGCAAGTGGCAAGTAGTACAAAGAAGGAAGCCATGAAATAAATGAAAATTAAATAAATGCACGCACGGAGTCACAGTGAAAGAATGGATTTTTTTTTTTTTAAGCAAGTGGCAAGTAGTACAAAGAAGGAAGCGTGAAATAAATGAAAATTAAACATATGCACGGAGTTAGACTGGAAGAATGGCATTTTTATTTTTTAAACAAATCGCAAGTAGTACAAAGAAGGAAACCATGAAATAAATGAAAATTAAATAAATGCACGCACGGAGTCACAGTGAAAGAATGGATTTTTTTTTTTTTAAGCAAGTGGCAAGTAGTACAAAGAAGGAAGCGTGAAATAAATGAAAATTAAACATATGCACAGGGTCAGAGTGAAAGAATGGCATTTTTATTTTTTAAGAGCTGGAAACACATTGTAAATTAAAATATGAGGGGAGAGAATGACAGAGCAGGGAACATAGCTGCCAAGGTTTTAGATTGGTATGTGTGACATTCTCATAAATTCAGTGCAATTATGAGTGACATTTCAACAGCTATGAGTGACTCTTTATTGCAAGAAAAGTCAAGTAATAAAGATGAGGGAAGCATAGAAATATCAGAAATTACACCCATTTCACCAAAGAGAAACTCTACTGCAAAGCACCAACGCTGGAAGGGCACTAACCTAGTACTCGCGAGCAGCCCCAGACAGCAGCACGGGCATTGAGAAGGCTCAGGAGAGTGAGGCGCACACCTTACAGCCAGCCAGGATGCTGTTTGTTTCAAAGACAGTATGGTTTAATCAATCCGAATAAAAATGATAACTGAGGAGGGCAGCTGAGCGATGTCAGCCCGGTTGGCACTCCACTACCTGCCCCACCCCGCAGCACCAGATCACACCAGCAGGCTGCAGCTGTACCTGAGCTACTGAAAACACCAGGCTCGTAACAACTGCTGGCCATTCTGAAAGTTGGACCGGCACCATTACCGCTGCCCCTCATTACCATAACCAGGTATCAAGTTGTCGATGCTAGGGGCCGAACTCACTCCGCTAGGCAGGCGCCAACAGACTGAGGCTCTAGGGAGGCCGCATTCATCCTAGTGATTCTTCCCTAGGGCTCAGATTCCAGCTTGTGTATGTGTAGGCCTACTCACCTGCAGCAGTCTTGTGTGCAGGGGATGTGCCTGCGCAGTCCTATGTGGAATGGAAGTATGGAAGCGGGGATGCAGGGTAGAGAGTGGGCGAGTGTATGGGTTTCTCTGGTGTTTTTGGAGGGTGTGGGGGAAAGATTCTATGTGTAGGAAGGTGTCTCATGCAGGGTCCCTTACTTCTTGTGGCGCTGCAGTTAACCGCTGTTTATCTGCTGTGAAGTGCAGCATGCCATTTTCAGGGTCAGGTGATAAGTGCAGACCCTTTCATCCTTGTGGCGCCCATTACCTGCTTAGTGTGTGAGTATAATCCCTAATTTGTTTTTCTGGCCTGCTCTGAGGGAATTCAAGACCAAACTGACTGGGGAAGCTAGTACTGGCCCACGTGGAGCGAGATTAAGTTTCAAGGTGGGGGCGCAGGTTCCCTTCCCTTCTGCCGGTGTAGACACACTCTCTCCCTCCTGGGTGCTGCTGTCTTCAGAGTCGGCTGCAGCCGCACTCCTCCATGAGTCGAGTTGACGACTCCTTGCCGGCTGCGTCACAGCATGCATTCTGAGATAAGCTCAGTGCTGCCTGTCAGACACCACCAATCCTGCGGCAGTCTGGACTGGGATGGGACTGGGCGCGTGTCAAAAAACTGTCACATTACTCCATGACTGTCGCGTTTTCCGCTCGCACCGTGCTGGCTCACCAATATATAAAGAGAGCGAGTCTCTTGATAGAAGCTGTGGGCCATAATTTTAACACTGACTGTGAGGTGCCATCACGTGACGATTCTCACAGTGAGTCACACGGTTAACCAGAATGGATTGCCGGTGTCAAGGGGAAGTAACTAAACCTTGTTACATTGTAGCCTTCCTAAGCCAACCCAGTCACGAGCTGAGCCAGCCGCCCCAAGCCTGCGCGAGCAGAGCAAACCGAGGGCTGCAACCTGGATTTCAGTTTCTAACAGAGTCCCAATAGCACTCTGCATTGATACTGAGGCCCTACAAATACATGATTTTCCATTTCAGTGCGGTGATGCGGACCACCACACTGAAATGCGTTAGACGAACGCCTGATGCATGGTACTTGGCAGAGCTGAGGGAAACCATGGCAGAGATTAAAAAACCTAAAAGGGTAAAACCCATCAATATGGGAGAAATATTAAAGTGTGAGGGATAGAAAAAAGGCAATGGGAAAAAGCAGGATAGGAAAATGGAGAAATAAAACATTTCAGATTATATACAATGAACAATTTACAAAACTGTTTCATTATATACATACAGTTATAAGGCTGCGAGCTTACTGGCATACCACTAGCCTGCATTTTATTTCTAAGCCAATTAAAACCAGCATTGTCAAAGTTAATATGTTTTGCCTATAGAGAGTTATTTGTCTATGTTTTTAAGTAACGTTGTGTAGCAGCATGGCTGGAGTGCTGCATGAATGAAAGTAAAACAAGCATTTACAATGCAAATTGGTCTCAAATTTGTGAGAGTTAGAGGTATTGGTGCTGGAAGTGGCAAAGTCTTTTAAACATGTGTTTTGAATTGGTGTGGAGTGGATATATGAGCTGTGGAGTGGAATTATGTGGGTTGGATTGGAATTATTAGTTGTGGAATTGTGTGGTGTGGAGTGAATTTATTAAGTGGAATTATGTGGAATGGTGTGCAGTTAAAATATGTGGATAGTAATTATGTGATATTGAGTTGAGTGTATTGGAATTATGTGGGGTGTACTTGTGTTTCATAGAGATTTTAATTATGTGATATGCTGTTGGATTTTGTGGCGTGATATGGAATTATATGGTGTTGTTTAGATGTATTTGGTGTCCTCTGTACTTGTGTTGTTGAGTTGAAATATGTGGTTTGTTGCCGAATTGTGTGGTGTGGAAGGAAAATGGTTGAGTTGAATTGTGTGGCTTGGAAGTGTGCAGCATTGAGTGAAATTATGCTGAATGGAACTATGTTGCATGGCGTGGAGTGTATTTGTGTGGATTGTGTTCCCAAGTTTTAAAATGATGAAACATAATTATGAAGAAAGGCAGCCATTCATTGCGCACAAATGTACAAAACCTTATTATATGCAAAGACACGTCCAAATGTCTTAATGACAACATTCAGAGTGAATCCCCAGTGACATTTATGTTGAATAATTTTAGGGGGGTCTTGAACAATGTGGGGCGCTGTTTTGGTTGCAAATGGTGCTAGGGCTATGCACATCTGTGGGGGGGCATGCACCATATTCATCTAAACTTAGCTTGGCACATTTGTCAGGGGGGTTCTGATTCTGGTGCTCCAAACCATGCACCCATAGATGTGTATGTGGTTCACAGGATTTTGAATTCATTGCTCAGTAGGCAACAAGCGGATTGCTTGTAAAACTGTAAACGTATCAAATGCCAAAAGCTATTGAGTGAGATAAAAAAACAAGCATAAACATTTATGCCAGATAAAAGAGGGAAGACACCCGCATCATTGCTTCTGACAGTGCCGAGTTGGGCTACTGGTATTCCTGATCTTTTGCTTGCTGCATTTTCGAGCTGTTGTTGCCTTGCTTACCGTATGAGTCATGGGATGGTAGTTGGATCTTACTTGGGGCAGTCTTGTTTCTTTTATAAAGATGCTGACCCATGCCTGGCCTGCCTCTACACCAATGTGATTGCTTCATGTGTTTTTAGCTGGTGTGTTTGGGATGGTTGTTTGCCACTGGTGACTTAGATAAACTTCCAAAAACAATGAATCCCACTTTCTTCCCAAAGGCTCAGAAGACTAGCAATTGTATAATTACTGTACTTCCAAAGAAGTAGTCTTATTTAAGCAGGATTCTAGTTTTTCTGCACAATGATCCCTAGTCAGCTGGTCTGCTCAGTAGGTTATCTGTTCCCTGCTGTTATTACTGTGCGACCAGCCAGGTTGAATTCCAGCAGGGCCAGTTCAGCCTTGCATCCATCCAACATAGATAAAATGAGTAGCATTAAATTGGGTAACATGTGTTATTACAGCGCCTACAACTGCAAACCTCTGGCATTACATACTATAAAAAACTATTTATCATTATTGTTATAAACCTCCTAGTCACAGGTTTGATAGTGGCAGGGCCAACTGTCTGCTTCATAGTTGTAAAATCAGCTAAGTGAGTTGGGCAATGATGACCACTTATTATTTACAGCGCTATAAACGGTAAACACTTGCAAACACTTTAAAAATAACCAGGTTCTTATTTGATGGTAAGGCCAACGAATACACCTAGCAGGTAATCTGCTTTAGATACCACCTGTGCTATTCTATTCGCAAAATCAAACAGAGAAGAAATGTGTGGATTTTTTTTGCTCACATGGCAACGGTGCAGAAAACAGATTGTGAGTCACAAAGGTAACAGAAAGCACATTTGGAAAGAGGTGGAAAGGGAGGACGCCTGCCTGACAACAGACTGAGTCAAGAGCCACATCAGCACTACTGCGGACAGATCGCAGCCGTAGTGGAGGGCACGCTATAGAATCGGGCTCAGTGTGAAAAAGGTCTCATCTTCCAGAGTCAGCTTTTTTAAAAACAAGGCAAGAGCAGACCGCTGCCTTAAGTCTAGAGGAGCAGAAGACCATCAGCATTATCATATAATTAGCAAAGACTACAGGGAGTGAAGAGGCTCAAAATGTCACTTTGCCAAGGGTAGGAAAAATCCATGCAACAGCCCTGGTTAGATTTCTCTGCTACCCACTGTTTCCCTTGGAGAATTTGTGAAGGGGAGAGAGGCCTGCAAAGCAGTTAAATTGAACTACACAATGCATCATATATGGTGGGGTTTCACAAATGTTCCCAAAACTCCGCAATACAGCTTGTAGAAACAAGGGATCATGTGCGTTAATTGTTACAGCTCTGAATCAATGTACAGGATCACTTCTCTAGAAGCAGTATATACTCACAAGCAAGCGAGGCACCGAGCGCGCTCAGTCTAAATCTCTCGAGTAACCTTTCTATTTGTCTTTTGTGCATCTGGTGACCGGTCTTTCAGGTGTAAACATAAGACCACATTGGCAGATCTCCCCCACTGCAATAACGCTCGCTTGAGCAGAAACATACCAAATACACAGAGAAACACGCAGAGGTCAAGATATCCGTCTGTTTGAAGCATGCAGTTTAAAGTGCAAATGAGTCCATGCTTAAAGTTTATGCTCGTAGTGCCACACAGACGAATGGATAAAGCACTGCATGCTGTGCCGATCAAGTTGAAAAGAGCAGCGGAAGAACGCATAGCGATGTCAGACCAGGAGGAACCATGAATGTATGATAGCCAATCCGAAGGAACAATTAGTGAAATTTCCTGGGCGTGAACCAAGCACCTAATAGGGACAATTACAAGCAATGCACCAATAAAAAGGCAGCATTTCTGAAAGGCACAAAAATTAACGAATGGCAATCGATGGGCTTGGTTAAAGCCCATAATGTAGATACATCCTGCCTCGCAGAGGAGCGCATGCACTCTGACTCTAGGTTTAACCTAAAAAGGAGATATGATACAGTTGTGACCTTTTTTTTAAATTGCTGGCGGGGTAGGCGGGAAGGTAAGGGATACAAGGAGGGAGGGAAGGAATGGGTGTTGGGGGCAACATGGACAATGAATGGTGTGAGAATTAAAGCACTTTTTTGTTTTTTTCAGGCTGGAGGTACAGCTCTGCCAAGTATCATGCATCAGTGTTGAGACGAATGCAGTGCAGCATGGAAGTCCTCATCACCACACTAAAATGCTTAGTCATGCATTTATAGCACCTCCTATCACAGCGGCACTACTAGGCATATGGATCTGCAAATAGGATCAGATCATTGCAAAAGCGGGAGCAGCGGGCTGCCTGCTGGCAGTGCTGTGCAAAACTGTGCTGCCAGTGAGCCTGCATTATAGAGTGCCACCTTCAAGGTTGAGTTTCTTCACTACCAATAATGAACACAAATTGTCATCACACAGTAGAGGGCAGCCTCAGGCTCTGGCTGCAGTGCAAAATAAAGCTGACCCTCAAGAACCCAGCCATGTGACATGCCATGGCTAAGTCTGTCAAACAATCTCTTACAATTACATCCTCTCTGGAGAGTAGTAAGCACCCTGAGACTATCCTGCAGTGCACTGCCCCTTGCTCAGACTGAGAGTGAAGATGAATCCAGGGGGCGGCGACTTGCCCAGTTGTATTTAAAAAACTGGCGCCACCTGCATGGCACCGTTAGTGACAGTCTACTCAATTCCACAAAGTCAGTGATTGGATGATGATTGGCCAGTGACCCAGCAACTGATGGACAAAATTATGTTTTTTTGTTACTGCACATTGTGTGCTCCCCTGCAGGCATAGAGTGAGTGGGGCTGTCGGCACATGTGAGAAGTTGGCCTGGTATATGCTGTCCACTAATTAAAGTGGGAACCCTGTACCAGTCCAAACAACCCCTTATGGTGATAGGTTAAAGAAAACCTTTATTGAAAGCTATCCTAGTGGTAGCTATGGAGAGCAGCCTTCAGGCTAAGTCTTGAAGGAATGTAAAGCAGCTTGTTTTACCAGTCTATAATCTCCTGAATAATCAAATGAAAGGACAACCACACCAGGTATATATTCAAAATATATGTATTTAAGATAAAACACACCCCTCCAGTCTCTTTATGAGGCTGGAGTTTGAAGTACTTAAGTTAAAAGTCAGTATTCAACAGTAAAAGCACAAATACACGTTTTGGCCCTAGGGGCGTACCAAACCATATACCAATAAAGTGGTATAAGAACCACAACTGAATTAGACACAAGGCCTGGAGCCTTTAGAAGTCCTTGCGCCCCAAGGAACCACCCAAGGTATTGACGTAGGGGACCCACGGGGGATGCGTGCAGTGTTCGAACACGGGTGCGAATCGCCGTTAACTTCTATGGGGAATGTCACGGTTGGAAAATTACAAGTTAAGGACACTTAGAGGACGACTTCAAGCAAACCTTTCTGGACTTTGAGGTTCCTAGTGCCAACACCCATGGGAGCACCGGAGTACTCGTTTTACCTCACCCAGGGAAGCCGGGTGCATAGGTGTCTTTTTGTGTCGGGTCGCGGCGTCGTTTTCAATGGAAGCTGGCAAAGAAGTGCTGCTGCCGTGAAGAGGAGAAGTGCCTGAAGAGATCCAAGCCTGGATCGAGGATGGAAGGAACCTGAAAGCAGAGTGGACAGAGTCTGGGTCACTTACCAGTGACCAGGGTCACGATAGTCCAATGCCCACAGATGTCGGGTGCTTCAGGTGAGTTGACAGGTGTCTTGACTCTTCAGCCACAAGCTCCAGGAGGCATCGACAACAACCAGGAGCTGGATTCGAGCTGTCCCACAAAGTCTGTTGAGTGCTGCGGTGTCGGCGACTAGAATGGACCCAACAAGCCTTGGCAACGGCAAGTCAAGTGGAAATAGAAGAAAGACGTCGGTGCAGACCAGCAAGGTCTGGGGGACTCACCCAGTGAGGGTAAGTCAGGGCACATCTGGAGCAACCAGGAAAGCCCAAGCAGAAAAGGAGTTGCCTTCGTGGGGACCCACTAGCTAATGGGCTAGCAATCATGAAGGAGCCTCAAGCAATCGCACTGGAAACTGGCCCACGGGTCACTCATGGAGTGGAGGCCAGAGATCTTCAGTGCAGTCAGTGCACAAGGCTGGGGCTACTCGGAGCCCAAAGCACAACTTCAAGGAAGAACAGGAAGATAATGTACCGGCAAAAGATCACGGTGTCCAGGGGTCATGGTTTCACATCACCCACGACAGCCACGGGCCTCAGCTTTGCTGTGGACTCAGGGTAGCCTCGGGGAAGTCTGGAAATCCACCTCTGGTGATGCAAAGACTATGGCGTCCGGCGGGAGCTTCAGAGTTTCCGACTGGACAGTTGCTTCTTTGGTGCCTGCCAAGCAGCGGAGTCACTCCTTGACCCCAAGGGAGATTTCTTCCATCTTCTAGTTGAAATAGAAAGTCGAAGGTCCAGGACATATGTTGCAGAGTTTCGTCCAGGGTAATCTGAAGTCTCAAGGACTGGGTTCCTATACTTATACTAAGATAGGGGGTTGGACATGCTCTGGGGACCCACCTATGGGAGGGTTTGGAAAGAGGGGTGGTTACACCCATTTCCATTGTCCAGGTTCGCGCCAGAGCAGGGGCAGGCAGTCCCTGCAGCTGGTTTGAACTGGACTATGCACAGGGACACCAAGTGTGCCCCCTGTGCAGGACTTCAAAGCACCAGAGTGTGCTCCCACCCAGCCCCAATACCCATCTGCCTGTCTGGGGAGGTGGTTACACCTCCCTGGGACAGGAAACCTATTGTCCAGGCCTCTCCTGCTGCAGTTTCGGCAGCAGCAGGAGGCCAGACCGGTGTCTGTGGCAGTGGCATCCATTTTGTGATGCCAGGGCTTTAGAAAGTCTTTACCGTGTAGACCAGTGTGAACATGTCTCTCCCTCTAGAAGGGTGGAATGCTACCCCTGCCACCAGAACTGGGGGGGAAGGGGGTAGTACTCCAAAGTGTTTAACAGCAAACACGACATGTTTCCGTGCAGCCAGTCCAAAGTTAGCATTTACCGCGAGGTTATAATGCACTTAAGAGTATATGGTCAAGCTGCACCACAAACAGCATCAGAGGAGGTACTCCGAACGCTGCAGAGGGGCTCTGCTCATGCAGGGGCACCCTCTCACATAAAATCCAGGCACTCTGCCTTCAGGATTGTTAAGGCCTGCCATAGGAGTGAATTATTGGTTTTAAATGTGTGCAATGGTAGTGATATAGGTAGCCTATACCACAGTAAGGGGTGCATGCACCACCTTACCCAGGCTGCAGTAGCAGACCTGTGGTGTCATTTTGGAGTGCTTCCCAGGGGTGGCATAACACATGCTGCAGCCCCTGGTAGACCTCTGAGGTACCTATGCCCTGGTTACATAGTATACCATATACTAGGGACTTATACAGCACTCCAGAATCCAATTAGAGATGTACCTAATGTGGGGAACAACCTTTACAACGCAACTTTTACAACGCACTACCGTTACAACGAAACTGTTACAACGCGAGTGCATTGACAACGCAGGACATTACAACGCAAGTCTTTACATCGACTTGCACTAGATGGCGTGCTAACATTAAAAATAGTGTAGTTTACTATCCCAACACCTTACCTACTGTTATGTGGACTGGAGTTGGAATAGTAAATTACACTTTTTTAATGTTAGCACGCCATCTAGTGCAAGTCGATGTAAAGACTTGCGTTGTAATGTCCTGCGTTGTCAATGCACTTGCGTTGTAAAACTTTCGTTGTAACAGCATGCGTTGTAACAGCATGCGTTGTAACGTCATACATCCACCTAATGTACATGGAAACCATTTTAGAGAGGAAGCAACTAGGCTGGGGTCCTGCTTAGCAGGGCCACAGCCAGACTAAGGTAAAAAAACAGTGAAACACCAGCAAAAAGTGGGGGTACCCATGTGAAGCAGATCCTACTCTCCGACACAACCCCCCCCCCCCCAGCACATGGACATTAAACTAACCTTGACCAGTTGCGTCTTCATGTTCTAAGTGGAAATACCTAGAGAGTCCATCTGCATTGGCATGGTTACTCCCAGGTCTATGTTCCACTGTAAAGTCCATCCCCTGTAGGGAAATGGACCGCCTAAGCAGTTTGGGGTTTTCACCCTTCATTTGTTTTAGCCATAAGAGGGGCTTATGGACTGTCTGAACAAAGAAGTGAGTACCAAACAAATATGGCCTCAACTTCTTCAGAGCCCAAACCACAGCAAAGGCCTCCCTCTCAATGGCTGACCAACATTTCTCTCTAGGGGTCAGCCTTCTGCTTATGAACGCTACTGGCTGATCCTGACCTTCATCATTCAATTGTGACAGTACAGCCCCTACCCCCAATTCAGATGCATCTGTTTGGACAATGAACTTCTTGGAGTAATCAGGACTCTGTAGAATGGGAGCAGTGCACATGGCCTGCTTCAGGTCATCAAATGCCTTTTGACAGCTAGCTGTCCACTGAACCTTTTTGGGCATTTTCTTAGAAGTTAAGTTATTCAAGGGTGTCACTATTGATCCATACCCCTTGAAAAATCTCCTATTGTACCCAGACAGGCCTAAGAAGGCTCTCACCTGAGTCTGGGTGGTTGGAGCAACCCAGTCCATGATGGTCTGGATTTTGCTCTGCAGTGGATGAATCTGGCCTCCACCTACAAGGTGGCCCAGGTACACAACCTGACTCTGCCCTATCTGGCACTTGATGGCCTTGATAGTGAGGCCTGCCTTTTGCAGGGCCTCCAAAACATTCCTTAGGTGGACCAGGTGATCCTCCCAGGTGGAGCTAAAGACAGCAATATTATCTAGATAAGCTGCACTGTGGGCTTCCAGACCTGTGAGAACTGTATTCACCAACCTTTGGAAAGTGGCAGGTGCATTCTTCAAACCAAAGGGCATCACCACAAATTGGTAATGCCCACTTGGGGTCGAAAATGCTATTTTTGGCTTTGCATCATCAGCTAGTCTGATCTGCCAGTAGCCAGCTGTCAAGTCAAATGTGCTAAGGTACTTGACTGAGGCCAAAGTATCTATAAGCTCATGTGCCCTTGGAATTGGGTGGGCATCAGTCCTAGTGACTGCATTGAGACCCCTGCAGTCCACACAAAACCTCATCTCTCTTTGCCCACCACTGGTGTGAGGTTTTGGCACAAGGACCACTGGACTAGCCCAAGGGCTATCTGAGGGTTCAATAACTCCCAAATCCACATTTTCTGGACTTCTGTCCTGAAATAGTGCCTGATATGGTCAGGTTGCCTATAAATCCTATTTTTAATAGGCAGACTGTCCCCAGTGTCCACTTCATGAGTGCACCAGGCAGTCTGACTTGAAGTCAGAGAAAACATATTTCTGAACTGATTGAGCACCTGTCTGCAATCAGTTTGTTGCTGGGCAGTGAGGCTGCCTGCCAAGGCCACACCATCAACTTACCCATCATCAGGGTTCTGTGAGAGGAGGTCAGGGAGTGGGTCACTCTTCTTCCTGTCCCTCATCAGTAGCCATGAGCAAGCCCATGTCAGCCCTGCCTATATATGGCTTTAGCCTGTTGACATGGAGAACCCTGTGGGGACTCCTGGGAGTTCCTAGGTCTACTAAGTAAGTAACCTCTCCCTTCTGTTCAACAATAGTGTGGGGTCCACTCCACTTGTCTTGGAGAGCTGCTGGGGCCACAGGCTCCAACACCCACACTTTCTGTCCTGACTGGTAAACAGTCAGTACAGCCTTTGGGTCATGCCAGGCTTTTTACAGTTCCTGGCTAGCCTCAAGCTTTTTAGCTGCCTTTTTCATGTACTCTGCCATCCTGGAGTGGAGACCAAGTACGTAGTCCGCTATGTCTTGTTTTGGGGGCTTGACCTTCCTTCACCAAACACAATGGACCCCTGACAGGGTGACCAAATAAAAGTGCAAAGGGGCTGTAGCCAACCCCCTTTTGTGGCACGTCCCTGTATGCAAACAAAAGGCAGGGCAAGAGAATGTCCCATCTTCGCCTGAGCTTTTCTGGGAGCCCTTTAATCATGCCCTTTAAGGCTTTGTTGAACCTTTCAACCAAACCATTGCATTGTGGGTGATAGGGTGTGGTGAACTTGTAAGTCACTCCACACTCCTTCCACATTGCTCTTAAGTAACCAGACATAAAGTTTGCTTCTCTGTCTGATACTACCTCCTTAGTAAAACCTTCTCTTGAAAATATTCTCAACAGGGCTCTTGCCACCACAGGTGCTGTAGTGGTCCTAAGGGGAATAGCTCTGGGTACCTGGTAGCATGATCCACTACCACCAGGATAAATCTGTGCCCAGACGCTGTTTGGGGATCCATGGGACCAACAATGTCATTCCCCACCCTTTCAAAGGGCACCCCCACCACAGGTAGTGGTATCAGGGGGGCATTTGTAGTGCCACCTGCTTTGCCACTGGCTTGGCAGGTTACACAGGAGCGACAAAACTCCTTTGTGTCTTCAGACATGTGGGGCCAGTGAAAGTGAGGGACAAGTCTGTCCCAAGTCTTGTTCTGGCCCAGGTGTCCTGCTAAAGGAATATCATGGGCTATGGTCAATAGGAAGTCCCTGAACTTCACAGGTATAACCAACCTCCTGGTGGCACCAGGCTTGGAGTCTCTACACTCTGAATACAGGAGTCCATCATCCCAATACACCTTATGGAGACCACTAGCATTCCCAGCAGCCTCAGCAGCAGCTTGCTGTCTGAGGGGTTCAAGAGAGGGGCAGCTCTGCTGCTTCTGGCTCATGTCTGCCCTGGAAGGGCCCCCTCTCCCCAAGAACTCAACCTGTTCAGGCTCAAGCTCCTCTGGGACAGTTCCTTCTTCAGGACTGTGATCATCTCCCTCAAGAGACTGATCCTCCTTCAGAGTCAGGGGGCAAGACTCTGCCTTAACCCTTCTGCTCCTCCTCTTGGATGGCACTTGGACCATTGTTCCAGAATCCAAGGCCTGTTCAGTTTCAGACATTTTGGCCTGTGACCTGGTCACAGCAAACACACCTGCAGGGATGCCCAGCATTTCTACATGAATCCTGAGCTCTACTTCTGCCCAAGCTGAAGTCTCTAAATCAATGCCAAGCAAGCATTCGACTGGCAGGTCTGCACTCACCACAACCTTCTTAAGGCCAATTACCCCTCCCCAGGAGAAGTTAACAACTGACAGAGAATGGTCTGTTCTGACGTTGCTAGCATTGGTCACTTGGTACATTTCACCAAGTATAATCTGCCCAGGATCCGCAAGATCTTTTGTCACCATAGTGACACTTGCTCCTGTGTCCCTGAATGCCAAAGCCTGTACTCCATTGATTAAAGGCTGTTGCCTGAACTTGCCCAAGTTACTGGGACTCACAGAGGGGGTCAAACCCATGCCCCCATCACAGACAAGAACAGCCTGAGTGGTTTATTTGACTAGGCCAGAGCCCAACTCAGTACCCAGGGTCAACCCTACTAAACCCTTGGCTTGTGTACTCCCACCACCAATTGTAACTGCACTAGGGGGAGCAGGTGCCTTAGGGGCATTGGTGGGGGCTGGAGTACTCTCTTTGGACTTGGGACATTCACAGGTCCAGTGTGTCTTTTGCTTACAGACTTTGCACCATGGTTTCTTTTGGCCTTTCTCTTTGTTAGGCTGTGAATCCCCACCTGACGAAGATTTTTGGGGCTCTTGTGAAGACTTCTGGTCTTTACCCTTCTCCCCACCCTTGTCAGAGTTCTTAGAATCTTGCTTCTTAGGGTCACCACCTTGGTTCTGTACCTTCTGCCTCACCCCGGTTCTGACCCATTTGTCTGCCTTCTTTCCCAATTCTTGGGGAGAGGTCAGATCATTGTCTACCGGGTACTGGTGCAACAGCTGATTTTAACAGTTATTAAGAACCTGCTCCTCATTATCAAATTGAACAATCCCGTGAAGTCACACACCTTACTGCCCAATAACCAACCTCCCAGAGCCTTAGCAGAACAGTCTACAAAGTCCACCCAGTCTTTATGTTGTGCCTTTTGGGTATCCCTGAACTTTAACCTGTATTGTTCAGTGGTTACGCCAAACCCATCTATCAGTGCACTTTTCACGACCTGGTAATCATCAGCAGCCTCTTCTCTTACAGTGAGGAGCTTATCTCTACCTTTGTCTGCAAATGAGAGCCATACAATTGCTGCCCACTGCCCTTGGGGGACCCTCTGTACTTTACAGGCCCTCTCCAAGGCAGTTATCCATTTGTGGATGTCATCCCCAATCTGGTAGGGAGGGACAATCTTATTTCGGTTTCTATGGTCATAAGACCTCTCCCTATCTCTTGGGAAGTTGCTGCCACCAAGTGACTCTAGTCCCTCCTTTTTCCTAGGTCTGTAGGGCTCTAGGGCTTCCTTATCTAGGGCCATCTGCTGTTTTCTGAGGTGAAGCTGAGCTTGCTCATACTTCAGCAGTCTCTCTCTCTCCTCTCCTGGGAGGTTTCCCTCCCTCTGTGAGAAGAAATATGGGTCCCTACAGATGAGGTAGACTGGAAAGACTCCCTTGAGAGAGATCTATCCCTTCTAACCCTACTTTTAACTCTTCCTGGAGGGACAAAGAGGGGAGCATTGTGTTCTTCCTCATCATCCTCATCCAGTGGAGCTGGGTTGTCCAGATCCTGATCATTGTCATCAGTCTGGTCAGCAGCAGAGGTTGGACCAGGGGGAGTTCCACCCCTAGGTCCACCCTCAACTGCTGCCTCCTCATTCTGGCCCACTAGGCCCTGAGAGATCATCCAGCCTGAGTATCTCCAAGAGGTGCTGGGTGGTTGGGCTTTTGCCTGTCTTCATCTTCCTGATAGAACATAAGGCCCTAAACTGAGCAAAGGTGAGATCCTCGTACTGATATGGGAGAAGCCCACTGGCTTCTGGCAGGGACCCACTGGTTCCTGGCTGATTAGACATTACTAGTGTGGTGGTGTATTGCACTACCTACACTAGTGTGGCCTACTAAACTCTCTTGAGTTGTAGATAGGGTGTGCTAAGCCCTTGACACACAACTCTAAGTTCAGTAGAACTTACTGTATACTAAGCTTGATATTATATGTACCTAAGGTACCTTTAGTGGTTTTCAGTTGATCAATTCAATTGAGATTATCTGGTAAAACAATAGCAAGCTGGAATCCCACACGCTGCACACCAATGTGAGAAGTTGGCCTGGTATATGCTGTCCACTAATTAAAGTGAGTACCCTGTACCAGTCCAAACAACCCCTTATGGTGATAGGTTAAAGACAACCTTTATTGAAAGCTATTCTAGTGGTAGCTATGGAGAGCAGCCTTCAGGCTAAGTCTTGAAGGAACGTAAAGCACACAGCCAACGCACCCTACGACCGGAACAACGCCCCCCACCACCACCCTCTGCGCCTGGACCCCAGTCAACACCGAAGACACCATCCGCACGATGAACTCCATCCACTCAGGATCTCCAACTGACCCCTGCCTTCACCACGTCTTCAACAAGGCCGACTCCGTCATCGCACCCCACCTGCGGGACATCATCAAGGCCTCCTTCGACACCGCCACCTTCCCAGAGAGCTGGAAGCACGCTGAACTCAGCGCCCTACTGAAGAAACCATCAGCGGACCCCACCGACCTCAAAAACTACCGCCCCATCTCGCTCCTTACTTTTCCGGCCAAAGTCATCGAGAAAACCATCAACAGAAAATTGGCCGCCTTCCTCGAGACGAACGGATCCCTCGACCACTCGCAGTCCGGCTTCCGGGCCAACCACAATCCCAAGACCGCCCTCATCGCAGCCACCGACGACATCCGAGCTTTGCTCGACAATGGGGAAACAACGGCCCTCATCCTCCTGGACCTCTCCGCGGCGTTCGACACGGTCTGCCACCGCACCCTAGTGCAGCGCCTCAACAACATCGGTATCCAGGAGAAGGCACTGGAATGGATCATCTCCTTCCTCGCCGGAAGAACACAGAGAGTCCGCCTACCCCCGTTCAGATCCGAGGCCACCGAAGTCATCTGCGGCGTACCACAAGGATCATCACTCAGCCCCACCCTCTTCAACGTCTACATGAGCCCCCTCGCAGCCATCGCACGCCAACAAAACCTCAACATCATCTCCTACGCCGACGACACCCAGCTGATCCTCTCCCTCACCAACGACCCCGCCACCGCCAGAACCAACCTACACGAAGGGATGAAAGACGTAGCCGAGTGGATGACGAACAGCCGCCTGAAACTGAACTCAGATAAGACGGAAGTCCTCATCCTGGGATCATCACCCTCCGCCTGGGACGACTCCTGGTGGCCCCCGGCCCTTGGCAGCGCACCCAAACCAACAGACCACGCATGCAACCTGGGCTTCGTCCTGGACTCCGCCCTCTCCATGACCAGACAAGTCAACGCCGTCTCCGCATCATGCTTCAACATCCTACGCATGCTACGTAAGATCTTCCGGTGGATCCCCACCGAAACCAGGAAGACGGTCACCCAGGCCCTCGTCACCAGCCGACTGGACTACGGCAACTCCCTCTACGCCGGAACCACAGCCAAACTCCAGAAACGACTCCAGCGCATCCAGAACGCCTCAGCACGCCTCATCCTGGACATTCCCCGACACAGCCACATCTCCGTACACCTGAGAAACCTACACTGGCTCCCCGTCAGCAAGAGAATCACGTTCCGACTCCTCACCCACGCACACAAAGCTCTCCACAACCAAGGCCCAAGATACCTCAACGACCGCTTGACCTTCTACACTCCCACCCTCCAGCTTCAATCAACCAGCCACGCCCTCGCCGCCGTCCCCCGCATCCGAAGAGCCACAACAGGAGGAAGATCCTTCTCCTACCTGGCTGCCAAGACATGGAACTCCCTCCCCATCCACCTCCGCCTGACCCAAGACCACCTCTCCTTCAGGAAGCAACTCAAGACCTGGCTGTTCGAGCAGTAGCAGACCCCCCCTCCCCCAAGCGCCTTGAGACCCTCCGGGTGAGTAGCGCGCTATACAAATGCTTGATTGATTGATTGATTGAAGCAGCTTGTTTTACTATAATCTCCTGAATGATCAAATGAAAGGACAATCACACCAGGTATATATTCAAAATATATGTTTTTTAGATAAAACACACCCCTCCAGTCTCTTTATGAGGCTGGAGTTCAAAGTACTCAAGTTACAAGTCAGTATTCAACAGTAAAAGCACAGATACACGTTTGGGCCCTAGGGGCGTACCAAACCATATACCAATAAAGTGGTATAAGAACCACAACTGAACTAGACACAAGGCCTAGAGCCTTTAGAAGTGCCTGGGCCCCAAGGAACCACTCAAGGTAGTGACGTAGGGGACCCACGGGGGACGCGTGCAGTGTTAGAACACAGGCGCGAATCGCCATTAACTTCTATGGGGAATGTCGCGGTTGGAAAATTACAAGTTAAGGATACTTAGAGGACGACTACAAGCAAACCCTTTTGGACTTAGAGGTGTCTAGGGCCAACACCCACGGGAGCACTGGAGTACTTGTGTTACCTCACCCAGGGAAACCGGGTGCATAGGTGTCTTTTGGTGTCGGGTCGCGGCGTCGTTTTCAATGAAAGCTGGCAAAGAAGTGCTGCTGCCGTGAAGAGGAGAAGTGTCCGAAGAGATCCAAGCCTGGATCGAGGATGGAAAGAACCTGAAAGCAGAGGGGACAGAGTCTGGGTCACTTACCAGTGACCAGGGGCACGATAGTCCAATGCCCACAGATGTTGGGTGCTTCAGGTGAGTTGACGGGTGTCTTGACTCTTCAGCCACGAGCTCCAGGAGGCGTCGACGACAACCAGGAGCTGGATTCAAGCTGTCCCATAAATTCTGTCGAGTGCTGCAGTGTCGGCGACCAGAATGGACCCAACAAGCCTTGGCAACAGCAAGTCAAGTGGGAATAGAAGAAAGACCTCGGTGCAGACCAGCAAGGTCTGGGGGACTCACCCAGCGAGGGTAAGTCAGGTCACGTCTGGAGCAACCAGGAAAGCCCAAGCAGAAAAGGAGTTGCCTTCATGGGGACCCACTAGCCAACGGGCTAGCGATCGCGAAGGAGCCTCGAGCAATCGCACCGGAAACTGGCCCACGGGTCACTCCTGGAGTGGAGGCCAGAGATCTTCAGTGCAGTCGGTGCTAAAGGCTGGGGCTACTCGGAGCCTAAAGCACAACTTCGGGGAAGACCAGGAAGATGATGTACGGCAAAAGATCACGGTGTCCAGGGGTCACGGTTTCACGTCACCCTCGATAGCCACGAGCCTCAGCTTTGCTGTGGAATCAGGGTAGCCTCGGGAAAGTCTGAAAATCCACCTCTGGTGATGCAAAGACTTCGGCGTCTGGCGGGAGCTTCAGAGTTGCAGACCGGACAGTTGCTTCTTTGGTGCCTGACAAGCAGGGGAGTCACTCCTTGACCCCAAGGGACATTTCTTCCGTCTTCTAGTTGAAATAGAAAGTCAAAGGTCCAGGATATATGTTGCAGAGTTTCGTCCAGGGTAATCTGAAGTCTCAAGGACTGGGTTCCTATACTTATACTAAGATAGAGGGTTGGACATTCTCTGGGGACCCACCTATGGGAGGGTTTGAAAAGAGGGGTGGTACTGGTTACACCCATTTCCTTTGTCCAGTTTTGCACCAGAGCAGGGGCAGGTAGCCCCTGCAGCCGGTTTGAACTGGACTATGAACAGGGACACCAAGTGTGCCCCCAGTACAGGACTTCAAAGCACCAGAGAGTGCTCCCGCCCAGCCCCAATACACATCTGCCTGTCTGGGGAGGTGGTTACACCTCCCTGGGACAGGAAACCTATTGTCCAGGCCTCTCCTGCCGGAGGTTCGGCCAGCAGCAGGAGCCCAGAGGCAGTGGCATCCATTTTGTGATGCCAGGGCTTTAGAAAGTCTTTACCGGGGAGACTAGTGTGAACATGTCTCTCCCTCTAGAAGGGTGGAATGCTACCCCCGCCACCAGAACTGGGGGGGAAGGGGGTAGTATTCCAAAGTGTTTAACAGCAAACACGACATGTTTCCGTGCAGCCAGTCCAAAGTTAGCATTTACCGCGAGGTTATAATGCACTTAAGAGTATATGGTATGGCTATATCACAGAACAGCCATAAGGAAGTATTTCCGAAAGCTACAGAGGTGCTCAGTTCATGCTTGGGCACCCTCTCACATAAAACCAAGCACTCTGCCTTCAGGATTGTTAAGGCCTGTCATAGGAGTGACTTATAGGTTTTATATGTGTGTGCAATGGTAGTGATATAGGTAGCCTATACCACAGTAAGGGGTGCATGCACCACCTTACCCAGGCTGCAGTAGCAGACCTGTGGTGTCATTTTAGAGTGCTTCCCAGGGGTGGCATAACACATGCTGCAGCCCCTGGTAGGCCTCTGAGGTACCTATGCCCTGGGTACATAGTATACCATATCCTAGGGACTTATAAGGCACTCCAGAATCCAATTAGAGATGTACCTAATGTACATGGAAACCATTTTAGAGAGGAAGCAGCTAGGCGGGGGTCCTGCTTAGCAGGGCCACAGCCAGACTAAGGTAAAAAAAACAGTGAAACACCAGCAAAAAGTGGGGGTACCCATGTGAAGCAGATCCTACTCTCCTACAGAACCTCTCAGACCATACAGCGCTATAGACTCCCGGCATTATTGGCAGTGCTTTGTTTGTACTAACTTTTATTTTATAGCAGATTACAGTATTTTCAGATTTTTTATATCAATCCCACAAGATTTTACATCGGGTTCCCTAAGGGGATTCCATATATAATAGCCCGTACCGGCTATACTATCTGGTATTCCCTGTGTTTCTGCTGTTAGAACTTACCAGTATTCAAATTTACATGGTCTTATGTTGGATGGGTGAACACAGTATTTCTATGCCAAATAGCAACCTTCCTTTTGCTTTCCAACATCGTTTACTTTAGGGATACCAAATATTATGGCTCAAGCATTGCTGTGATATCTCATATCTCCTATGTTTTATGGGTTACACTTTAGCCATTGACCACTTGAAGTTGTCTTTCATTCGATAGCAGATTACGCTATCTTTTCACATTTTTTACATCATTCCACAAGATTGTACGTCCTGTTCCCTTAGGGGATACCATATATAATGGCCTTTACCAGCTATAATATTTGGCATCTCCTGTGTTTCTTGGGTTAGAACTCAGCAGGATTCAATTTGATATGGTATTATGTTGGATGGGTGAGCACAGTATTTCTATGCTGATTTTAACCCTTCCTTTTGCTTTCAAACATCGTTTACTTTGGGGATACCAAATATTATGGCTCACACATTGCTGTAAAATCTCCTATCCCCTATGTTTCATAGGTTACCCTTAAGCCATTCACTATTTGCAGTTACCTTTTATTATATAGCAGGTTACAGTATCTTTTCAGATTTTGAACATCAATTCCACAAGGTTTTACAGCTGGTACCCATAAGGGATACCCCATATAATGGCCTATACAGGCTATAATATCTGGTATCCCCTGTGTTTCTGGGGTTATAATTTACCAGTATTCAATTTCACATAGGCTTATGTTCAATGGATTAGCACGGTATTCCCACGGCAAATAGCACCCTTCCTTTTGCTTTCCAACATCACTTACAATGGAGATACCAAATATTATGGCTCACGCATTGCTGTAATATTTAATGGGTTACCCTTTAACCATTGACCACTTGAGGTTGTGTTTTACTTAATAGCAGACTACAGTAACTTTCCACATTTGTTACACCATTCCTGAAGATTTTATTTCTGGTTCCCTTAGGGGATACCATATATAATGGCCTGTACCAGATATATTATCAGATATCCCCTGTGTTTCCGTGGTTAGAAATTACCTGTATTCAATTTGACATGGCCTTATGTTGGATGGATGAACACAGTATTTCTATGGCAAATATCACCCTTCCTTTTGCTTTCCATCATCGTTTACAATGGGGATACCAAATATTATGGCTCACGCATTGCTGTAATATCTCGTATCCCCTATGTTTCATGGGTTACCCTTTAGCCAGTGACCACTTAAAGTTGCCTTTTGTTTGATAGCAGACTACAGTAACTTTTCACATTTTTACATCATTCCTCAAGATTTTCAACCGGTTCATTTAAGGGTTATCAAATATAATGGCCTATAACGGCTATAATATCTGGTATCCCCGGTGTTTCTTGGTTTAGAACTTACTAGGATTCAATTTCATATGGTCTTACGTTGGATGAATGAGCGCAGTATTTATATGCCAAATAACACCCTTCCTTTTGTTTTCTAACATCGTTTAGCATGGGAATACCATATTGTATGACTCATGCATTGCAGTAATATCCCGTATCCCCTATGTTTCATGAGTTACACTTTAGCCATTGACCACTGGGAGTGGTCTTTTATTTGATAGCAGACAACAGTATCTTTTCATATTTTGTACATCATTCAACAAGATTGTGCGTACGGTTCCCTTAGATGATATCATCTCTTGTGGCCTATACCGGCTATTATATTTGGTATCCCCTGTGTTTCTTGGGTTAGAACATACCAGTATTCAATTTGACATGGTCTTATGTTGGATGGGTGAGCACAGTATTTCTATGCCAAAAATGACCCTTCCTTCTGCTTTCCAACATCGGATACCAAATATTATGGCTCACGCATTGCTGTAATATCTCGTATCCTCATACATTTCATGGGTTACGCTTTAGCCATTGACCACCTGAAGTTGTCTTTTATTTGATAGCAGGCTACAGTATCTTTTCAGATGTTTTACATCATTCCACACGAATTTATATCTGGTTACCTTAGGGCAGTGCTTTCCAAACGGTGTGTTGCAACATGTTAGTGTGTCGGCTGTTGGTAGCGAGCCACAATTGGAGTCGGAGAATCGCTGCTGCTCGCTGCCACCCTCCAGCAGACCCGTTGAAGCATCCAGCAGTGGCGGTGAGAAGACTCCCGGTGGCTTCTGCAGTACAGTGCTCTTCGCCACCCCCATAGTCCCGTTCAATCTAGGCAGGGGGAGGCCAGCAGCACCATCGCCACCAGCCATCCGGCACTCACTGCTGCTGCCCTCGCGCAGACCTGTGGAACCTCTGGCGGTGAGTAAAGATGCGGTGGCTCTCGCTGCTGCCACCCCTGTAGACTCCTGTCCCCGCAGACCCTTCCAAGCATACGCAGGGAGGGATTAAGCAGCATTACCAGTGACAAAGCTTCACATGCTTGGGGATCCTGCAGCGCTCGCTGTTGCCGCCTCCCGCAGACCTATTCAAGCTTACACAGGGGGGAGGTGACAGCAGCATTGCCAGTGACGTGGCTCCTGCAGCTCCACATTCTCACTATCAACCTCATACTTCTCATTAAAATAGTGAGTGCTGCTGGTTATATTAAAATTGTTTTAATTCTTGCACATATTTACATATTGTTACTCCTAAATGCCAGTAGTCTTGGAAATATATATATGTTATTATTTTACAAATCATATATTTTGCTAGTAAAACTCAATTACCGTGTCGCGAAATGATTATTATTGAGTCTTATATAGCGCGTGGTTACCCTTGGGCATCCCAGCGCTCTTCCAGAGTACCAAACACACTATCAGCGCAACTAAGCAGGGAACAAGTGAGTCTTTAAAAGTTTGCGGAATCGCAAAGTACACGTTTCAGATCGAAGGGCAAACGGAAGAGAGTTCCATAGTGCTGCCACGTTAACAGAAAATCTTCTGCCGCCAATCTTAGCTTTTTTTACTTCAGCCTTTTGCAGAAGATGTTGGTGGTCTGATCGGAGAGCACGAGAAGCCTTGTAGGGTTGAACCAAATGCCGCAAGATCGGAGGCCCTTTTCCCTGCAGAAGTTTATGGGCCATGCAAAGTGCCTTGAACTTCACCCTCTCTTTAACAGGGAGCCAGTGAAGTGCCTTCAGCGCCGGTCGAGCTGACTGCCACCTAGGAAGGTCCGTCAGAAACCTGGCGGCAGCATTTTGCACTTGTTGCAATTTGTTAAGAGTTGACTCGGGAGCCCCCAAAAACAACGCATTACTGTAATCCAACCGGGAAATGATAAGACCCTGGATTAGTAACCTCCTGGCGGCCATCGGGAGGAGGGGTAAGATCTTCCGGGCTGACCGAATTAGGCCGAAGCACACGCCTGCGGTCTTTTTTGCGTGTGTCTTGAAGGATAAATCCTGCTCAAGCCACACCCCCAAACTCTTGATCTCCTGTTTTGGGGTAGGTGGCATTCCCAAACAGCTGGGCCAGCTACTAAGAAGCAGAGAAGGGGAGGAATTCCCCAACATCATTAGTTCGGTTTTAGAACCGTTGAGTTTGAGTGCTGAGTTACACATCCAGGTGAAAATCCTGGTTAAACATGTATGCAGCACATCGGGTTGATTCGCCGGCTGGGGGAGGCCAACCACCAACTGGGTATCATCAGCATAACTAATGATCCTGATACCCAGTGGAAGTACTACACTCTCCAGTGGGGCCATATAGATATTAAATAGTGTGGGGCTCAATGATGAGCCCTGTGGCACACCACACTGGAGGGGAATCGAGGTTGACTTCTCGTGGCCTTCCCAAACCTCAAACGTACGATCCTCCAAGAAGGACATGAGCCATTTCAGGGCCAATCCGGAGATCCCCACCCCCGACAGTCTCTGGAGTAACACCTGATGGTCTACGGTGTCAAACGCCGCACTAAGGTCCAGGAGGATCACTGCCACCGATCCCCCTGAATCCAAAATACTCCTGGCATTCTCCACAACTGCCAGTAGGGCAGTATCCGTTCCCTGACCCGGGCGAAATCCCGTCTGGGAGTCACCTAAGAGGGAATTGGATTCCAAGAAGCCCGAAAGGCGCCTGTTAACCAATTTCTCTGCCACCTTGCTAAGGCCCGGGAGCAGGGAAATGGGCCTGAAATTAGCAAGGTCAGCAGGGTCCAAGCTGGGCTTCTTCAGGAGGGCCCTGACAACCGCTCCTTTCCAACTAGTAGGCACAATTCCTTGAGAAAAGGATAAATTCAAAAGATCCGTCACTGGGCCGCCGATGACAGAGGCTACCTGCTTCAAATATTTCACCGGTACCGGATCTCTTGGGGACCCCCTCTTCAAGGTTGTCAAGACCTCAAGAGCCTCGTCCACAGTGACTGGGCCAAAAGAATCCAGCCCAACTATCCTCTCCCCAGTCTGAGGCCCAGGATTACAATCGACCGATGCGTCTAGTACTAACCGAGGGAGGGACGCCAAGATGTTCTCTATTTTAGATTTGAAAAACGTGGCTAATTCTAAACATTTTTCACGCGGGTTATCATGCGTGACAAGAGATTCAGGGACATGCAGCAGTTCTCTTATGACCTTAAAAGACTCTTTCGAGGACATGGAAGAGTGACTTATTCTCTCCTCATAGAACTTGCGTTTCGCTGCCCTAATGGCAGATTTATAGAAGTTAAGTACTGTCCGATATTCTCTCCGGTTAGCTTCATCCCAGACCCTCCTCCAGATCCGTTCCTGTCTCTTACAGCCCTTCCTCAAAGCTCTCAGCTCTGGCGTATACCAAGGGGCTGAGCCCACCCTCTTACCCCTGGTGAGTAATCTTTTCTTAGGAAGGACAGCATCAAGCGAGTTGATCAGCCAGGTGTTTAAATTCGCATCAGCGACTAACGGGTCACACACGGGAGGGGGACGAGACGCCTCCAAGTGTACTGCCCATGTGTCCACTGAGAGCCTAGACCAGGCCCTTGCCACCAAATGGATTCTGGGTGTAGGTGCTGCTGGAACGTCGAACTGCCACCGGGCCGGAACCATAAAATGATCTGTCCAGGGCAAGGGCAGCGCAGGCAGTGCTATGAGGTGATCTGAGTTCGAAAAAATCGGGTCAAGCAAGTGACCTTTCTCGTGCGTTGCACCTGAGTTGATCAAATTAATCTCAAGAGCTTTCGAATCACTTAGAAAGTCCACTGCCAAAGAGTCCAAGGGGTCATCAAAATGGATGTTAAAATCACCTAATGCCACAAAGTTAATTGTGGAAGAGGCGAGAAACGCAACCGTTTCAAAAAAGGAACTGTAAAAGTTGCCCATAGTCCCAGGTGGACGGTAAACAAGGAGGCCTGCCAAGGAAGCGGTATGCGAAAGCCGTATAGAGAATTGACAGCTCTCACAATCGCTTATCCCTCCATCCTGGACCTTACAGGTTAACGTATCCCTGTACAAAATGGCCACTCCACCTCCCCCCCCTGCTGGTCTGTCAAGGTGAGATATGAGGAAGCCTGGAGGAAGTGCTCTGACCATATCTGGCCCAGAGCTGGACGAAATCCACGTTTCAGTTAGAAACAAGATGTCCAGATTATAGTCAAGTATAAGAGAATTGATTTCTATCGCATGACTGGGGAGGGATCGACAGTTCAACAAAGCCATTCCCAGCGCGCAATTGTCATTAGCTGGTACCCGCCCCATATTACACACCCCACAGGGCCGGGCCACTTGCCCTACCTAATGAACGTACCTACATATGGCATGTTTCGGTGGCCGCCTGAGCATAAGCTCATCCCTCGAGTACCTCAGGTGAGCCGGAGATAACCGAGTTTGGGGCAGCCGGACCAGCCCTGAGTCCGTCTGGGCCCGGACGGGCACAGACAGGTTGAACTATGGCGTAACTCCGGCGTCAGTCCGGCGTGACCGCTGCGTGTGACCGCTACGCGTCAGCATGACTACCTATAAGCGCGCGAGTCGAAAGAGAAAGGGGACTACAACGCGCAAAGGATCACCCACCCAATATGGCCGCCACGAGTCGGGGCAAAGGACCCGCAAAGTGCGGTGCTTTAACGCAATTAAAATGCAAGTAAGATGTCAAAGGTGCGTGTATGCGAGGCCAGAATTAAAACGAGGGATAAGTGACCCAACACAAACCAAAGAAATAAATAAAAACGGGATATTAAAAACACACACTTCCACGCACAAGCGCTGCAGGTAAAATGATACCGCTGAAATGATGCATGTCTAAAAAGTATGTCACCAACATGAAAAGTTTGGAAAGCACTGCCTTAGGGGATACTAAATATTAGGGCTCAAACATTGCTGTAATATCTTGTATCCCCTATGTTTCATGGGTTACCCTTTAGCCATTGTCCACTTGAGGTCGCCTTTTGCATGATAGCAGACTACAGTAACTTTTCACATCTTTCACATTGTTCCACAAGATTGTATGTCCGGTTCCCTTAGAGGATACTATATATAATGGCCTATACCGGCTATAATATTTGGTATCCCCTGTGTTTCTTGGGTTAGAACTTACCAGTATTCAAATTGACATGGTCTTTTGTTGGATGGGTGAGCACAGTACTTCTATGCCAAATAGCGCCCTTCCTTTTGCTTTCCAACATCGTTTACTAAGGGGATACCAAATATTATGGCTTACGCATTGCTGTAATAACTCGTATCCCCTACGTTTCATGGGTTACCCATTAGCCATCGGCCACTTGAAGTTGTCTCTTATTTGATAGCAGACAACAGTATCTTTTCAATTTTTTTACATCATTCCACAAGATTGTACGTCCGGTTCCCTTAGGGGATACCATATATAATGGCCCATACCGCCTATAATATTTGGTATCCCATGTGTTTCTTGGGTTAGAACTTACCAGTATTCAAATTGACATGGTCTTATGTTGGATGGGTGAGCACAGTACTTCTGTGCCGAACAGCAGCCTTCCTTTTGCTTTCCAACATCGTTTACTGTGTGGATACCAAATATTATGGCTCACCCATTGCTGTAATAACTCGTATCCCCTACGGTTCATGGGTTACCCTTTAGCCATTGACCACTTGAAGTCACCTTTCATTTGCTAGCAGACTACAGTAACTTTTCACATCTTTTTCATTCTTCCAAAAGATTGTATTATCCGGTTCCCTTAGAGGATACCATATATAATGGCCTATACCGGCTATAATATCTGGTATCCCCTGTGTTGCTGGGGTTAGAACTTACCAGTATTCAAACTGATATGGTCTTATGTTGGGTGGGTGAGCACAGTACTTCTATGCCAAATAGCGGCCTTCCTTTTGCTTTCCAACATCGTTTACTAAGGGGATACCAAATATTATGGCTCATGCATTGCTGTAATAACTCATATCCCCTACATTTCATGGGAAATCCTTTAGCCATTGGCCACTTGAAGTTGTTTTTTATTTGATAGCAGACTACAGCATCTTTTCACATTTTTTACATCATTTCACAAGATTTTACATCCTGTTCCCTTAGGGGATACTAAAAATTATGGCTCAAGCATTGCTTTAATATCTTGTATCCCCTACATTTCATGGGTTACCCTTTAGCCATTGACCACTTGAAGTCGCCTTTCACTAGATAGCAGATTACAGTAACTTTTTACATCTTTCACATTTTTCCACACAATTGTATGTTAGGTTCCCTTAGAGGATACCATATATAATTGCCTAGACCGGCTATAATATCTGGTATCCCTTGTGTTTCTGGGGTTACATCTTACCAGTACTCAAATTGATATGGTCTTATGTTGGGTGGGTGAGCACAGTACTTCTATGACAAATAGCGGCCTTCATTTTGTTTTCAAAAATCGTTTACTATGGGGATATCAAATATTATGGCTCAAGCATTGTTCTAATACCTCGTACCCCCCACGTTTCATGGTGTGCCCTTTAGCCATTGGCAACTTGAAGTTGTCTTTTATTTGATGGCAGACTACAGTATCTTTTCACATTTTGTACATCATTCCACAAGATTGTATGTCCAGTTCCCTTAGGGCATACCATATATAATGGCTTATACCTCCTATTTTATTTGGTATACCCTGTGGCTCTTGGGTTAGAACTTAACAGGACTCAATTTGACATGCCCTTATGTTGGATGGGTGAGCACAGTATTTCTGTGCTGATTATAACTCTTCCTTTTGTTTTCCAACATCGTTTACTATGGGGATACCAAATATTATGGCTCACCCATTGCTGTAATATCTCGTATCCCCTACGTTTCATGGGATACCCTTTAGCCATTGGCTACTTGAAGTTGTTTTTTATTTGATAGCAGACGACAGCATCTTTTCACATTTTTTACATCATTTCACAAGATTTTACATCCGGTTCCCTTAGGGGATATTAAATATTATGGCTCACGCATTGCTGTAATATCTTGTACCCCCTACATTTCATGGGTTACCCTTTAGCCATTGACCACTTGAAGTCGCCTTTCACTAGATAGCAGACTACAGTAACTTTTCACATCTTTCACATTTTTCGACATGATTGTATGTCAGGTTCCCTTAGAGGATACCATATATAATGGCCTATACCGGCTGTAATATCTGGTATCCCTTGTGTTTCTGGGGTTAGAAATTACCAGTATTCAAATTGATATGGTCTTATGTTGGGTGGGTGAGCACAGTTCTTCTATGCCAAATAGCGGCCTTCCTTTTGTTTTCCAACATCGTTTACTATGGGGATACCAAATATTATGGCTCAAGCATTGCTCTAATACCTTGTACCCCCCACGTGTCATGGTGGGCCCTTTAGCCATCGGCCACTTGAAGTTGTCTCTTATTTGATAGCAGGCAACAGTATCTTTTCAATTTTTTTACATCATTCCACAAGATTGTACGTCCGGTTCCCTTAGGGGATACCATATATAATGGCCCATACCACCTATAATATTTGGTATCCCCTGTGTTTCTTGGGTTAGAACTTACCAGTATTCAAATTGACATGGTCTTATGTTGGATGGGTGAGCACAGTACTTCTCTGCCGAACAGCAGCCTTCCTTTTGCTTTCCAACATCATTTACTATGTGGATACCAAATATTATGGCTCACCCATTGCTGTAATAACTCGTATCCCCTACGGTTCATGGGTTACCCTTTAGCCATTGACCACTTGAAGTCACCTTTCATTTGCTAGCAGACTACAGTAACTTTTCACATCTTTTTCATTCTTCCACAAGATTGTATGTCCGGTTCCCTTAGAGGATACCATATATAATGGCCTATACCGGCTATAATATCTGGTATCCCCTGTGTTTCTGGGGTTAGAACTTACCAGTATTCAAACTGATATGGTCTTATGTTGGGTGGGTGAGCACAGTACTTCTATGCCAAATAGCGGCCTTCCTTTTGCTTTCCAACATCGTTTACTAAGGGGATACCAAATATTATGGCTCATGCATTGCTGTAATAACTTGTATCCCCTACGTTTCATGGGAAATCCTTTAGCCATTGGCCACTTGAAAATGTTTTTTATTTGATAGCAGACTACAGCATCTTTTCACATTTTTTACATCATTTCACAAGATTTTACATCCTGTTCCCTTAGGGGATACTAAATATTATGGCTCACGCATTGCTGTAATATCTTGTATCCCCTACATTTCATGGGTTACCCTTTAGCCATTGACCACTTGAAGTCGCCTTTCACAAGATAGCAGATTACTGTAACTTTTCACATCTTTCACATTTTTCCACACAATTGTATGTTAGGTTCCCTTAGAGGATACCATATATAATTGCCTATACCGGCTATAATATCTGGTATCCCTTGTGTTTCTGGGGTTACATCTTACCAGTACTCAAATTGATATGGTCTTATGTTGGGTGGGTGAGCACAGTACTTCTATTCCAAATAGCGGCCTTCATTTTGTTTTCCAACATCGTTTACTATGGGGATACCAAATATTATGGCTCAAGCATTGTTCTAATACCTCGTACCCCCCACGTTTCATGGTGTGCCCTTTAGCCATTGGCAACTTGAAGTTGTCTTTTATTTGATGGCAGTCTACAGTATCTTTTCACATTTTTACATCATTCCACAAGATTGTATGTCCAGTTCCCTTAGGGCATACCATATATAATGGCTTATACCGCCTATTTTATTTGGTATACCCTGTGTCTCTTGGGTTAGAACTTAACAGGACTCAATTTGACATGCCCTTATGTTGGATGGGTGAGCACAGTATTTCTATGCTGATTATAACTCTTCCTTTTGTTTTCCAACATCGTTTACTATGGGGATACCAAATATTATGGCTCACCCATTGCTGTAATACCTCGTATCCCCTACGTTTCATGGGATACCCTTTAGCCATTGGCCACTTGAAGTTGTTTTTCATTTGATAGCAGACGACAGCATCTTTTCACATTTTTTACATTATTTCACAAGATTTTACATCCGGTTTCCTTAGGGGATATTAAATATTATGGCTCACGCATTGCTGTAATATCTTGTACCCCCTACATTTCATGGGTTACCCTTTAGCCATTGACCACTTGAAGTCGCCTTTCACTAGATAGCAGACTACAGTAACTTTTCACATCTTTCACATTTTTCCACATGATTGTATGTCAGGTTCCCTTAGAGGATACCATATATAATGGCCTATACCGGCTGTAATATCTGGTATCCCTTGTGTTTCTGGGGTTAGAAATTACCAGTATTCAAATTGATATGGTCTTATGTTGGGTGGGTGAGCACAGTCCTTCTATGCCAAATAGCGGCCTTCCTTTTGTTTTCCAACATCGTTTACTATGGGGATACCAAATATTATTGCTCAAGCATTGCTCTAATACCTCGTACCCCCCACGTGTCATGGTGGGCCCTTTAGCCATCGGCCACTTGAAGTTGTCTCTTATTTGATAGCAGACAACAGTATCTGTTCAATTTTTTTACATCATTCCACAAGATTGTATGTCCAGTTCCCTTAGGGCATACCATATATAATGGCTTATACCGCCTATTTTATTTGGTATCCCCTGTGT
Source organism: Triturus cristatus (assembly GCF_964204655.1). Taxonomy (NCBI): domain Eukaryota; kingdom Metazoa; phylum Chordata; class Amphibia; order Caudata; family Salamandridae; genus Triturus; species Triturus cristatus. The sequence goes on from NC_140579.1 coordinate 295,025,944, forward strand.
ATCTTGGGTTAGAACTTAACAGGACTCACTTTGACATGCTCTTATGTTGGATGGGTGAGCACAGTATTTCTGTGCTGATTATAACCCTTCCTTTTGTTTTCCAACATCGCTTACTATGGGGGTACCAAATATTATGGCTCAAGCATTGCTGTACTATCTAGTATCCCCTACGTTTCATGGGTTACCCTTTAGCCATTGGCCACTTGAAGTTGTCTTTTATTTGATAGCAGACTACAGTAACTTTTCACATCTTTCACATTGTTCCACAAGATTGTATGTCCGGTTCCCTTAGAGGATACCATATATAATAGCCTATACCGGCTATAATATCTGGTATCCCCTGTGTTTCTGGGGTTAGAACTTACCAGTATTCAAATTGATATGGTATTATGTTGGGTGGGTGAGCACAGTACTTTTGTGCCAACTAGCGGCCTTCTTTTTGCTTTCCAACATCGTTTACTAAGGGGATACCAAATATCATGGCTCACGCATTGCTGTAATAACTGGTATCCCCTACGTTTCATGGTGTGCCCTTTAGCCATTGGGAACTTGAAGTTGTCTTTTATTTGATGGCAGACTACAGTATCTTTTCACATTTTTTACATCATTCCACAAGATTGTATGTCCAGTTCCCTTAGGGGATACCATATATAATGGCTTATACCGGCTATAATATCTGGTATCCCCTGTTTCTGGGGTTAGAACTTACCAGCATTCAAATTGATATAGTCTTATGTTGGATGGGTGAGCACAGTACTTCTGAGCTAAATACTGGCCTTTCTTTTGCTTTACAACATCGTTAACCATGGGGATACTAAATCTTATGACTCACGAATTGTTGTAATATCTCGTATCCCCTAAGTTTGATTGGTTACCCTTTAGCCGTTCACCAGTTAAAGTTGCCTTTTATTGTAAAGCAGATTACAGTATCTTTTCCGATTTCTTACATGAATCCCACAAGATTTTACATCCAGTTCCCTTAGGGAATACCTTATATAATGGTCTTTACCAGCTATAATATCTGGTATCCTCTGTGTTTCTGGTGTTAGAACTTACCAGTATTCGAATTGATATGGACTTATGTTGGATGGGTGAGCACAGTATTTCCTTGTCAAATAGCGACCTTCCTTGTGCTGTCCAACACCGTTAACTATCGGGATGCCAAATATTATGGCTCACGCATTGCTGTAATATCTCTTATCCCCTATGTTTAATGGGTTACTCTTTAGCCATTGACCACTTGAAGTTGTCTTTTCTTTGATAACAGACTACAGTATCTTTTCACATTTTTTACATTAATCCACAAGATTGTACGTCCGGTTCTCTTAGGGGATACCATATGTATTGACCCATACCAGCTATAATATTCAGTATACCCTGTGTATCTTGGGTTAGAACTTACCATTATATAATTTGACATGGTCTTATTTTGGATGGATGAACCCAGTATTTCTATGGCAAAGAGTACCCTTCCTTTTGCTTCCAACATCGTTTACAATGGGGATACAAAATAT